>NC_090651.1:279906959-280564459 GCF_040937935.1 Hyperolius riggenbachi
TCTTTGAAAACCTGGTGTAAATCACTTTTCTTCACTTATGTTTCACAGGCTTTACCTCAATAATAAAAATACATTTGGAGAATGGAGATCCTTTTTAAAGTGGACCCGAGGTGAGAGTGATATGGAGGCTGCCATATTTATTTCCTTTTAAGCAATACCAGTTGCCTGGCTGCCCTGCTGATCCTCTGCCTCTAATATTTTTAACCATAGACCCTGAACAAGCATATGCAGATCAAGTATTTCTGACAATATTGTCAGAACTGGCAAAATTAGCTGCATGGTTGTTTCAGGTGTAATTCAGACACTACTGCAGCCAAATAGATCAACAGGACTGCCAGGCAACTAGTATTGTTTAAAAGGAAATACATATGGCAGTCCAAATATGTCCAAATGAAAGCAGTGCGATTTTTGCATTAACACATACAGTACAACACAAAGCTACTAGCAAATAAATACATACTGCAAAATGATCAAATGTATTGTTTACACCAAGATGTAAAATAACCACAACACTGAAGGGGTTAATTGAATTGCCCATCTGCAAAGAAAAGTGTGAAGATGGCTCAGACTTGTCACAGTTCTGTAAGTTACAGACTCCGTTTGAACATCCCTCAAAAGCTGTCCTGATTTTCTTCTGCTTAAGCGACCAACATGTCCCCAGCTGAAATAACTGTGTTCACCAATTTAAATTGCAAAATTATATAAGTATGACATTATCCTAGCACACTTATTACACATAGTATATGTGCTGTGGTTAAGATGAATTTAAATAGCAGCTCTGTCGCAGGAAAATGATTAAGGGTGTCCTATACAATTACAATCTCTAACCCACATAAGTGCTTTCTGCTGCTAGGAAAACAATGCTGACTGGAAGCACTCAGTAACTGTAACGGCATCAGCAACAATATCTTAAAAGACTTACTTTGAATATGAGAAAAAACTTTACAACATTATAGTGATTGCCAGGATGCATTCTGGGTTTAATCTTGGGGCACTGAGTTTCTGCAGTACTGAACATCTGCGGGAAGCAGTAAGCCATATTATGTGGACTACATATACTTGTGGCCAGCACTATTATCTGTGAGAAGACTGAAGCCCACTTGAGCTCATTAGCCTTGAATAACTTTTAATATTATTATTGTGTGTTTATATAGTGCTGAGATAATGCACAGTGCTTTTACATAGTGTATATAGTCATGTCATGAACGCTGCCATAGACTTCAATGCTATTTGCCGCAAATCTCAGCTATAAGGTGGTGAAAAGGGCGCCCCATTTTTTTTCAGCTATAAAATGGCACCGGATATAGCTGAGATTTTGTTTTCGGTTATAAAAGGGTGCTGGGTATAGCCAAGATTTTTTTATGGCTATATAAATGTGGCTACAAGATCTATTATATCAGCAGGTGACTAAATTCGGTTATATGAGTTATTCTGGTTATATCAGTTATAAACATATGTCAACATACGGTATATGCTTGACATGAAATGTGGTGAAGATTGGGCACCACCATGGGGGATTAAGGTTAGTCACCACCAAGGTTATCACAAGGGGGAGTCTTAGGGTGAGACACCACCAAGGGGCATCTTAGGGTTAGGCACCACCAGGGGGGATCTTAGGTACCACCGGGGGGGGGGGGGGTCATAGAGTTTGGCACCACCAGGGGAAGCTTCTGTGTGAGAGTAGGGAGAAGTTCGGTCATAGTAATCACCTTTCTTGGCTATATCACTTTTATCAGCTATTTTACTTTTCTCAGCCATGTCCGGGGCCGTTTTATAACTAAAAAACAAAAATCTCGGCTATATCTGAAGTCCTTTTATAGCTGAAAAAAATCTGGGCTATATACAGTGCCTTTTTATAGCTGAAACAAATCTCAGTTATATTCAGCACCCTTTTCTAGCCTGAAAAAATCTCGGCTATCTCCAGCTCCCTTTTATAGCCAAAACCCCCTCAAAATCTCAGCTATATCTGGCGCCCTTTTTTCCAGCTGAAAAAAAATCTCAGCTATATCCAGCACACCTTTATAGACAAAAAAAATCTCGTGTCATGCCGCTTGCTGTTTGCATTCCTGCTGGTGTCACACTATAGACTTTACATGAACTTCCGCTGTCCACCAGAAGAGGTCTCACCTCATTTCTGGAACTCTGTGAACAGTCACCTGACCATTGTGCAGTATTTAAGGCAGCCTCTAGCAGAAGAACATTGCTAGATCATTTTGTGCTGTAGGCCTTGTGCTCTGGTCACCCATCCTTGTTCCTAGCGCCTTGCCGCCTGTATTTTGTATTGATCTCTCGGTATCGACCTCTTGCCTTGTCTGACTACTCTCTTGACCACTGTCTGTATATTTCTGATATTCTGATCATTGATCCTGGCCTGTACAACTGTTCTCCTGTGTGCTGATACGTGTCTGTATATATTGTATTATTATTGCTATTGTATATATTGTGTGATCCAGGTTCCTGTGTGTGGCTATTGCATATATTGTGTGATCCAGGTTCCTGTGTGTGGCTATTGTATATATTGTGTGATCCAGGTTCCTGTGTTTGGCTATTGCATATATTGTGTGATCCAGGTTCCTGTGTGTGGCTATTGTATATATTGTGTGATCCAGGTTCCTGTGTGTGGCTATTGTATATATTGTGTGATACGTGTTCCTGATTGCTGTTATTGTACATATTGTGCGACCTGTGTCTTTGCATATTTATTGTAAATATTAGTTAGTCAGGGTGATATCGGGGCACTGCGGTCATATTGTACGATTGCATGCATATTTTTTGTATGTGTATACATGGTAATTTGCACTTCTGTAAATAAACACGTTCATTCACCTTTAAATCCAATCTATGCAGACCTCAGTATTTCCTTACAAGTGATCTCTGTTTCTTGTTTTGCCTTGATAAGGATCTGCATTTGCAGATCCTTACATCTCGGCTACATCAAGCCCCTTTTTATAGCAAAAAAAACCCAGCTTTACATGGCGCCCATTTTTCCAGATGCCCTTTTCAAATGAATGTCCCTTAAAGGAGCTCCCAATCTAACCCAACCATAGTCAGTCATTGGGCCTGATTCACAAAGTGGTGCTAACAGTTAGCACGCTAGTGAAAAGCCCTTTATCACGCCAAAACTCTGATTAGGCATGATAAGTTTAAGTGTGATAAGTTTAGGCATGATAAGTTTAGGTGTGATAAGTTTTTAGGCGTGATAAGTATAAGCACCAACTGGGTTAGCACCGCAGCGCACAGCTGATCAAAAGTGTTATAAACTGTTCTAAATCACCTTTTTTCCGGCACCAGCAAACTCATCAGCAAGAGTTGCACACACGACTCATCACAGCAAGCAGGAGATAGACTTTCTCAGGCTTCTTCAGTATTCACGTTATTTATTCAGGAAACATATATACAGATATAGTTCATCATATCCTAGCAAAGCAGATCCTCATGTTTAAGGTCTTGGCGTTGCAGCTCGTGGCTAACCCTCCTCCTGAGGGTTAGTCAGTTACCTTCTTTCTAGACTACCTATGTACAGATTACAGCAAGTAATGAAATACTTAGAGGTTCCAGTCAGCATTAAAGTAGGAAGCATAGCAGGAATCAGAGAGAAAGTGCCCTCTGTCCGCCCGTCCCGCATCTTTAATAGTGGATAGGAAAGCGTTAAATGTGACATCATCTTCGCCACGACTATTGGCTTAGTCCCCTCGTGGTGTCATAATACACACCTACTCGATTAATATTTAATGAGGCTCTTGACATACTTACAAGAATTTGGTATTTAGAAAACATGGCCTATGTTTACTGTTCCTGTGGTGTACATGTTGAGGTCAGTGTAGGCCTTTGGCCTTCTTTCAGGGACATGTTCTCCGATGTTCTCAGTATCTGCTTGTTTATTCAAGCAGACACTGAGATGCCTCTGCCTGCATCACAAAACTCTATTTATTTTTGCTTTACAAGTCATTAAAGGAATACTGTAGGGGGGTCAGAGAAAAATGAGTTGAACTTGCCCGGGCTTCTAATGGTCACCCGCAGACATCCTGTGCCCGCGCAGCCACTCACCGATGCTCCGGCCTCGCCTCCGGTTCACTTCTGGAATTTCAGACTTTAAAGTCTGAAAAGCACTGCGCCTGCGTTGCCGTGTCCCCGCTCCCGCTGATGTCACCAGGAGCATACTGTGCAGGCACAGACCGTACTGGGCTTGTACTATACGCTCCTGGTGACATCAGCGGGAGCGAGGACACGTCAACACAATGGTTTTCAGACTTTAAAGTCTGAAATTCCAGAAGTGAACCGGAGGCAGAGCCAGAGCATCGGTGAGTGGCTGCGTGGGTACAGGATGTCTGCGGGGGACCATTAGAAGCCCGGGCAAGTTCAACTCATTTTTCTCTGACCCCCTACAGTATTCCTTTAATGACTTGTAAAGCAAGATGGCAAATCTGGACTGCATTACCCACAAGGCAACTAAAGCAACTGTGATAAGGGGACCATGCCATGGGCCTCATGGAGATCTGCCATGGGTTTTCAGAACTGCAGAGAATAGAGAGGAAATTCACCTGTCCAGGCTGCAATGTTGCAATCCTCCAGTGTCTCCATCTCCATGGCCCCCATTCAGCAGCATTTCTGATCATGTGACCAATCAGTACAGAACTTCAGTGTGAGTGGAGTGGGAAACAGAGATGCAGCTGAGGGAGGAGACAGAGGAGATGCAAAGCATGGACAGAGGAGAGATTGTGGTGACAGGAGGACAGGAAAGTTACTCTTTGCTCTGCCTAGCGTGCTTAAATAAATGGGTAAAAAAGCAGGGTTGCAGGGAAGGGGGTTGGGCAGGGGTACGTTTCTTTTACCTAGGGATGGATGCTATTTTCCACTCCTCCCCTTTATATCAATTGATTTATCTCCTGTCTTGTTTCTCCCTAAAACTTCCAGAGCACTGTTTAACTAAAAGGTAGTAGTAGGAGCCCAAAAAAGCATAGATAAAGTATTGGTATAAACATATGAGGGTAAGAAGGTCCTACATTCAAGAAGGAGATAAAAATAAGTTTCAAAATATTCTTCAGGTCAAGCATCATGTCTTTACAAACCAACAGTAATGCTCAGGGCTAAACTAACCAGTCCGGAATAGTGAAAACTGTGCAGCACATGTTGCTGCTTAAACCTGATGCAATGTGGTTTTAATAACACCCAATCCTGAAAATGAGGGCACAATAGCACATCCCTGCCGGCTCAGAACTCAGCTGTCTAAAGACATGAGTTCCATAACTTGGTCAGGAGTTGTTTGGATGGGCTCCTGACCTGAGCCAAGCACAGTAATCGGGAAGTGAAAAAAATGAAAAAAAAAAGCCTCTGCTTCTTAAAGGGATACTGTAGGGGGGTCGGGGGAAAATGAGCTGAAGTTACCCAGGGCTTCTAATGGTCCCCCGCAGGCATCCTGTGCTCGTGCAGCCACTCACCGATGCTCTGGCCCCGCCTCCGGTTCACTTCTGGAATTTCAGACTTTAAAGTCTGAAAACCACTGCACCTGCATTGCCGTGTCCTCGCTTCCCCTGATGTCACCAGGAGCGTACGGCGCAGACACAGACCATATTGGGCCTGCGCAGTACGCTCCTGGTGCCATCAGCGGGATTGAGGACACGGCAACGCAGGCGCAGTGGTTTTCAGACTTTAAAGTCTGAAATTCCAGAAGTGAACCAGAGGCGGGGCCGGAGCATTGGTGAGTGGCTGCGCGGGCCCGGGATGTCTGTGGGGGACCATTAGAAGCTCTGGGTAACTTCAGCTTATTTTCCCCCGACCCCCCTACAGTATCCCTTTAAAGGGACCAGGGGCTCCTGTCCCAAATGAGATAAAGACCAACATAGTAGTAAAACACTAGCATAAAATCAAACGACCAATCATGTGATTGGTCATTTCATTTTATGCTACTGTTTACTAAATGCACATTAAAGATAAGGTAGGACCTCCTTAAGACATATACTCATCTATGCTTTTTTGGGCACCTACTACCTTTTAGCTGTACTATATTGACTCTTGACAGGGAACTTACTATATGAGCTTCCCTAGAGCATTTAACACCACAGCCAATCCATAAGGCCGAGTGGGCACAGTACTTTCTCACACCATTGTGAGTAATTGCATGGCCAGAAACAGAATTCTCTTTATTTACTATATAAAATTCACTGAAATCAAAATGTGGACAATACAATACATATGTTATGAAAGTAGAACAAGTAGTTACTGTACCTACTTATATATCTCCTGGCATAGTATGGCTGACCCTGCTGCTTTAAAGAGGAACTCCAGTGAAAAGAATGTAATTAAAAAAAGTGCTTCATTTTTACAATAATTATGTATAAATGATTTAGTCAGTGTTTGCCCATTGTAAAATCTTTTAAATCCCTGACATTTATTACATGGTGACATTTTTGACTGCTGGCAAGTGATGTAGCTGCTGCTTGCAGTTTTGGCAGTTGGAAACTGCTGTAAACAGCTATTTCCCACAATGCAACAAGGTTCACAGACAGGAAACTGACAGAAGTACCTCTGTACTCAGAGCTTCTTGTAGGAGGGGTTTCACCACAATATCAGCCATACAGCGCCCCCTGATGGTCTGTTTGTGAAAAGCAATAGATTTCTCATGTAAAAAGGGGTATCAGCTACTGATTGGGATAAAGTTCAATTCTTGGTCGGAGTTTCTCTTTAAGAAGATGTAAATGGGTTCTAAAAATTAGTAATGGTATAATAAAACTATCATTGATTTAGTTTTCTACAGGTATTGGTTAGGAAATTTTTACTTGTTTAGAAGCTCCCAGTAATGTCTAATTTATTGTAAAATTGACTATCAAATACCTATATCGCTTCTATTTCTAGAACATGAGAAATTACATTTAACTTGAGACCATGGGATTCATAACATAAACCTATTTAGAGGAGATGCTGTCTGGTCCCAGAAGAGGGTGCAAGAGGGCTAAAATGCTTTCAATATTACTTATGGGAAATGAGTAAATAAAACTGAGATTATAAACTTCAAATCTACTTAAATATTCGCTTAGATGCAATAAAGTCTGTGGCATCTCGTGACCTTATCAAACCAAATTCATTTACAACATTAGTTTTAAAATGGTGCATCCATATAATTTTAAGTTCTGGTTTGCCCTGTAAGATTCAATCTTATCCAGAATGATAAATACAATAAATAAAATTTGTCACTTATGAAAGGTTGTTGGACTAAAAGTTAGGTCACTAACTAAATTATTTACTGAAGGAGGTGTTTAGCAAGCAAGGTTGTGCAAGAGGCATGTGTAGTAGTCGCACAAAGCAAGCTCCTACAGTAAGCTCCTACAGGTAAGGCAAAAATGTTCTGGTGCCATTTCTGTAATCTTAAAGGACAACTGTAGTGAGAGGTATATGGAGGCTGCCATATTGATTTACTTTTAAGCAACACCAGTTGCCTGGCAGCCCTGCTGTGCTATCTACCTACAGCAGTGTTTGAATCACACCAGAAACAAGCATGCAGCTAATATTGTCAGTTGTGATAAAAATGTCAGAAACACCTGATATGCTGCATACTTGTTCAGGGTCTATGGCTAAAAGCAGTGGTGCTCAGCAGAGCTCGAATATTTGAGTAGCTCGAATATTCGAGCTCTTTTTCAGCTATTCGAGCTCGGTATTCGAGCTCCGAATAGCTGGAGCTATTCGAATGGGCTATTCGAGTGAACTCGAATAGCCCATTCACTATTCGCGCTATTCGAGCTAACATCGCTATTCGAGCTCGAATACCGAGCTCGAATAGCGTCATAGCCCAGATTGATGTCCTTAGAGCCAATCAGAGGGCTCCCAGGCCCTCTGACGGCAGCCAATCACTGAGGGGGACCCTGGCCAGCCCCTACCCTATAAATAGCGGCCGCCATGTTCCGTTTCTCCGTCCTTGCCCGACTTTGCACAGAGAGAGATCTGCTCCTTTGTGCGTTGGCTTAGCAAGAGCTTTATTGTGGTCATTTACCTAGCGTTTTTGCTCACATACACCTCCTATATACACCTATATTGTTGTTAGTTAGATAGACATTGTATTTTAGTTAGTAGCTTTTGTGTTACATAGAGAGAGACTCAGACAGCTGCTGCAGGCTTATAGCTTTAGGCCTCAGGGCCTTGCCTGTGTGGGCAGCTGTTCTCTCCTGTCCTCTGTTTATTTCTCATCTATACCAGTATTTTTGCTGTCCTTTAGTACTGATTGATTGTATTTTGTATTGTAGTTATATACTGTAACTGTACTAGGACACTCACTCAGTCACTGTTCATAGGCTACTAGCTCCTGCGTGTGCGTGCACTCACTGTCTGTGTACTGTACACACACTCTTTTTCCTTCTGAATAGTTATATACTGTAACTGTACTAGGACACTCACTGACTGTCACTGTTCATAGGCTACTAGCTCCTGCGTGTGCGTGCACTCACTGTCTGTGTACTGTACACACACTCTATTTGCTTCTGAATAGTTATATACTGTAACTGTACTAGGACACTCACTCACTGACACTGTTCATAGGCTACTAGCTCCTGCGTGTGCGTGCACTCACTGTCTGTGTACTGTACACACACTCTATTTCCTTCTGAATAGTTATATACTGTAACTGTACTAGGACACTCACTCACTGACACTGTTCATAGGCTACTAGCTCCTGCGTGTGCGTGCACTCACTGTCTGTGTATTGTAGTGTACACACACTCTATTTTCTTCTGAATAGTTATATACTGTAACTGTACTAGGACACTCACTGTCACTGTTCATAGGCTACTAGCTCCTGCGTGTGCGTGCACTCACTGTCTGTGTACTGTACACACACTCTATTTCCTTCTGAATAGTTATATACTGTAACTGTACTAGGACACTCACTCACTGACACTGTTCATAGGCTACTAGCTCCTGCGTGTGCGTGCACTCACTGTCTGTGTACTGTACACACACTCTATTTCCTTCTGAATAGTTATATACTGTAACTGTACTAGGACACTCACTCACTGACACTGTTCATAGGCTACTAGCTCCTGCGTGTGCGTGCACTCACTGTCTGTGTACTGTAGTGTACACACACTCTATTTCCTTCTGAATAGTTATATACTGTAACTGTACTAGGACACTCACTGTCACTGTTCATAGGCTACTAGCTCCTGCGTGTGCGTGCACTCACTGTCTGTGTACTGTACACACACTCTATTTCCTTCTGAATAGTTATATACTGTAACTGTACTAGGACACTCACTGTCACTGTTCATAGGCTACTAGCTCCTGCGTGTGCGTGCACTCACTGTCTGTGTACTGTACACACACTCTATTTCCTTCTGAATAGTTATATACTGTAACTGTACTAGGACACACACTCACTGACACTGTTCATAGGCTACTAGCTCCTGCGTGTGCGTGCACTCACTGTCTGTGTACTGTAGTGTACACACACTCTATTTCCTTCTGAATAGTTATATACTGTAACTGTACTAGGACACTCACTGTCACTGTTCATAGGCTACTAGCTCCTGCGTGTGTGTGCACTCACTGTCTGTGTACTGTACACACACTCTATTTCCTTCTGAATAGTTATATACTGTAACTGTACTAGGACACTCACTCACTGACACTGTTCATAGGCTACTAGCTCCTGCGTGTGCGTGCACTCACTGTCTGTGTACTGTAGTGTACACACACTCTATTTCCTTCTGAATAGTTATATACTGTAACTGTACTAGGACACTCACTGTCACTGTTCATAGGCTACTAGCTCCTGCCTGTGCGTGCACTCACTGTCTGTGTACTGTACACACACTCTATTTGCTTCTGAATAGTTATATACTGTAACTGTACTAGGACACTCACTGTCACTGTTCATAGGCTACTAGCTCCTGCCTGTGCGTGCACTCACTGTCTGTGTACTGTACACACACTCTATTTGCTTCTGAATAGTTATATACTGTAACTGTACTAGGACACTCACTGTCACTGTTCATAGGCTACTAGCTCCTGCGTGTGCATGCACTCACTGTCTGTGTACTGTACACACACTCTATTTCCTTCTGATTACTGATTGATTATTGTAATTTCTGGTTGTACTTACTGTTACTACTTACTGTACTAGTAGGGACACTCAGTCACTGTTCATAGGCTAGCTCCTGCGTGTGCGTGCACTCACTCACTGTCTGTGTACACACACTCTATTTCCTTGTGATTATTACTACTGATTATTGTAACTTCTAGTTGTACTTACTGACTCTGTTACTACTTACTTACTGTACTAGACACTCACTCAGTCACCTCGCCCACCAACCCACTCCATTAAAGTACCCCACTTTTCACCCGCCCTTTTAAAAAACTTTTGTGTTTACGCCCAAAACATCGAAGATGTCTGGAAGTGGCAGCCAGCGCGGTTTGGGCAAGGGGAAGGGCAGCAAGGGAATCAGGAGGAGAGGGAGCAGCATTGTGGCAAGCCGCGGGCGCGGCCGCGCCACCATGCACAGTTCCGCAGCAGCAGCGTCAGTGGCTAACATTCCTCCTATAGCCACTGGCCGTGGACGCCTTGGGCGCCGCCCAGCAGGAGCATCTGCAACTCACGCTGCAGAGACACAGCAGCAGCGTGTAGCACCTGCTCCGATTTTCCTCCAGCCGGGTCGGAAACGTCCCATTGAGGAAAAGGATGCAGACACTGTGGTGCAACTGATGACGGAGGATGAGCAGCCCGCCATCAGCTCTGCATCCGAGGCCTCCACCCTCACCACCACCACCACCACCCCTGTTCGCAGCAGCCGCCCAGCAGGGCCTGGGGAGGAGGCCAGTTCACCGTCAGTCGCCGACCTGTCACTCAGCACTCTTTTGACCCCAGGCATGATGAGTCAATTGTCTGCTGTTGTTGGCGATTTGGAGGAGGAGATGCTGATGGGCACTTTGGGGGATGAGGGATTGAACAGCAAGACTGTGGCGACAGTCAAGCAGCCCATTAATGCATCAGGAGAGGAGTTTGGGGGGTCATCATCCCAGCAGGACATGTTTCAGGAGGGGGAGGATGATGATGACACGGTGACAGACAGAGACTGGGTGCCACCAGCTCCAGAGGATGTCGTCATCAGCAGCTCTGAGGAGGAGGAGGAGGATGCGCTTGTGGGCCTTGCAAGGAGGCGCATCATTGCAAGCATTGGCAGCAGTAGGCAGGTCCCCCAGCCTGCTGGTGTCTCAGGCTCAGCAGCAGCAGCAGCATCTGCCAGTACCACCACCAGCCGCACCCAAGCCCCCCCCCCAACCACCACAGGGAGACAGGCAGCAGCGGTTCCATGCCGTAGGGGGTTGTTTTTGTCACCAATCTGGCTCTTTTTCACCATGCCCACAGTGTACAGCAAGTACGCCACTTGCAACCACTGTCAGCGGAAGTTGAGCAGAGGTGCAGACCCCTTAAAGTTCAGCACCAGCTCGCTCATCAACCACCTTGCTGTGAAACATTTCCACCAGCATGAGGAGTTCCAGAGGCTGAAGGCATCTGGTGCTGGCAGTGGCACCACACCCATCACTGCACAGCCTTCAGCAGCAGCAGCAGCAGCAACAGCAGCCACCCGCCCTCCTGCTCCTCCAGCAGCACCAGCAGGAGTGCGGAAACGCACTGCTCCTCCCCCCTCTGCAACTCCTGCCGCCGACACTGAGGCCTGTTCTGGCAGCCAGTCCTCAGTGGCCTCCTCTGCTGTGTCTGCTGATTCCCGTGCCAGCAAAAGGCCACGCCAGAGCCTTTTGAGCGAGTCCTTCCAGGGGTTAGGGCTCTGCCTCCCAGCAGCTGTCGCGTGCGGCAGCTGAACGGCTTGCTGGCACGGGCCATGTGCTCCCAACTCCTGCCGTACACGCTCGTGCAGGAGGGGAGCGACATTCGTGTGCTGCTTGCTTGCGCAGCCCCAGACTGGCAGCTCCCCAGCAGACACTTCTTCGCCCGCAAGGCCATTCCTGCACTGCACCGCTTTGTGATGGCCAATGTGGAGCGAGGGCTGGAGCACGCGGTTGGTGAAAGGGTCCACGTCACCATGGACTCCTGGAGCAGCCGCTTCGGGACAGGCCGCTACCTGTCCTTCACTGTCCACTGGGTCAGCTTGGTGGAAGGGGGTGAGGATGGGAGAGCAGCAGCGGGCACAGCAGCAGCAGCAACACAGTGGGTGGTGCCACCCCGCAGGGTCGGGGGAACTGCAGCAGGTTCGTCTGATCCTCTGCCATCCTCCAGCACACCTGGCCAAACCCCCCACCTCAGCAGCAGCGTGAAGGCCCGCCACTGCCAAGCGCTGCTGCACTTGGTCAGCCTTGGGAAGACCAAGCTGACTGTAACCGATGTGTTGGCCAAACTCCAGGAGCAGGAGAGGATTTGGCTGACCCCCAGAGGCCTCAGAGTCGGAGAGGTGGTGGCCGACAATGGGGCCAATCTGGTTGCCGCAATAGACAGGGGAAACCTGACCCACATCCCCTGTCTTGCCCACGTGCTGAACCTGGTGGTGCAGAAGTTCTTGCGCACCTACCAGGGGATGGGCGAACTGCTGGAAATGGCAAGGAACGTTGTGCGTCACTTCCGGCGCTCGGCTGCAGCCTGTGCGAGCCTGGAAGACGTGCAAAAGGAGCTGGAGATGCCATGCCATCGGCTGATCCTTGACGTTCCGACTCGCTGGAACTCCACCCTGGCGATGTTGGAGCGTCTGGTTGAACAGAAGCACGCTGTCAACCAGTACCTTGCCCAGGCCACTGTTTCCGCCGCTCAGAGAAGGGACAAGACCAGCAACATCCCGTCCATCGTCCCCGATGATGACTGGAGGCACATGCAGCAGGTGTGCTTAGTGCTGGCTCCCTTTCTGCAGGCCACTAACATGGTGAGCAGGGACCATGCTATGGTCTGCGAGTGGGTGCCCCTGGTTTGTCTGCTGAACAGGGCCCTCGATGCTTTGCTGGAACAGGGAGCAGCAGCCTTGGACCAGCAGGAGCGGCAAGCAGCTGCACAGTCCACCTCTGAGGGGGAGGAGGAGGAGGACTTGGTGGAGGTCCCTGACCTTGCTGCTGATGAGGGGGATCAGCACAGCGCAGCTGAGTTGGTGCGGGGGTGGAGAGAGGATGAGGCGGCAGAGGAGGAGGATGAGGAGGACAGCACTGCCGTCGATGTGCCAGCAGACGTGGCCCGCCTCTTCCCAATGGCAGCGCACATGCTGACGTGCCTGCGCAGGGACCCCAGGGTGATCCAGATGAAGCAGAGGGAGGACATCTGGATCAGCATGATGTTGGACCCGCGCCTCAAGGGGAAGTTGAGCCAGTTCCTGCCGCCTGCAGGAGGAGACCCAGCGCAACAAATAAGGAGCTTGCAGCAGGCCCTTGTTGAGTGCTTGGAGGAAGCCTTCCCCCAGCCTTCCACCCCCACTGTCCAGCCAGCACAGAGGCAGCAGCAGGTGCCTGCATCCAGCAGCAAGCGCCCCACAGACCTGCTGTCTCTCAGCCACGAGCTCTACAGGACTGTAGAGGCTCCGGCAGCAGTGACTAGAGAGGAGGTGCATGCAGCAGCATCCTCCTCCGGTCACAGCCAGTGCCTGACCCGCATGGTGGCTGACTACATGGGGTCCTACAGCGGGCTTGACAGCGATGCCCCTGTTGATCCCATGGAGTATTGGGTCAAGCGCCTGGAGATCTGGAGCGAGCTGGCGCAGTACGCCCTGGAAGTGCTGTCCTGCCCCCCTTCCAGCGTGCTGTCCGAGCGCTGCTTCAGTGCAGCTGGTGGCGTGGTCACCGAGAAACTCTCACGTCTGTCTCACAAGTCTGTGGACAGACTGACGTTTCTCAAGATGAACCAGGCGTGGGTGGAAGGCGAGTTCCTGGCCCCTGTTGTCGGCGAGAGGGGGACATGAACTGGCTGCCGGAACTTAGAACCATCGTTAATGTGCCTTACCACCCTTTACCACCTCCTGGCTCCTGCTCACTAAGCCAGCCTGGTTCACTTTGACTATTACGTCGCCTGCAGCCACACATTTTACAACTACAGTGGGCTGCTGTGTACTGCCCTTCTGCTGTCTGTTTGTGTTTCCCACTGCCAGGGTACACAGATTTACATTCTGCTGCCACTCTGCCACCAGCTATTACGTCAAAAAATAGCTATATCTGTGTAATTGGTTGTAAAACCAAAACTACAAAACCATAAAAAAAAAAAAAGGTTTAATTTTTCTGAGGTGCCCGGGTTGAAAACTGTGTTGTCCCAGTTGTGTATTGGACACGATGTGGGCTGCACGACCGCTGTCTGGGACCTCCTGTTGTGTTTATTTACAGCCCTGGTATCACCCGCTAGGTACCAGGGCTATTATGTCACGCTGCCTGCCTGCTGCCACACTCACACTACTCCTCCATTCCTCCTGCTGCTGCTGCTGTCTGTCTGTGTTTCCCACTGCCAGGGTACACAGAATTACAAATTTGCTGCCACTCTGCCACCAGCTATTACGTCAAACAATAGCTGCTCACATTACTCCTCCATTCCTCCTGCTGCTGCTGCTGTCGGTCTGTGTTTCCCACTGCCAGGGTACACAGAATTACATTCTGCTGCCACTCTGCCACCAGCTATTACGTCAAAAAATAGCTATATATCTGTGTAATTTGTTTTACAAACAAAACCAAAAAACCATTAAAAAAAAAGGTTTAATTTTTCAGAGGTGCCTGGGTTGAAAACTGTGTTGTCCCAGTTGTGTATTGGACATGATGTGGGCTGCACGACCGCTGTCTGGGACCTCCTGCCTGCTGTGTTTATTTACAGCCCTGGTATCACCGCTAGGTACCAGGGCTATTATGTCATGCTGCCTGCCTCATTGACTGCCTGCTGCCACACACTCATCCTCCTCCTCCTGCTGCTGAATTTACCTCCTGCTGTCTGTGTGTTTCCACTGCCAGGGAGCACATACAATGGCGCTTCCAACATGCGTGCGCCACCAGCTATTTGTTACGCTCAAAAATAGCTGCATTTCTTTAAAAAAAAAAATTGAAAAGAGAAATAAGTGAAGAAGAAGAAGACGATATAGAAAAAGAAGGAGAAGAAGAAGAAGATGAAGAAGAAGAAGAAGAAGAAGATGATGAAGAAGAAGAAGAAGAAGAAGATGAAGAAGATGAAGAAGATCAAGAAGAAGATGAAGAAGATGAAGAAGAAGAAGATGGAGAAGATGAAGAAGATGAAGAAGAAGAAGAAGAAAAAGATGAAGAAGATGAAGAAGATGATGAAGAAGAAGAAGATGAAGAAGAAGAAGATGAAGATGAAGAAGATGAAGAAGAAGAAGATGAAGAAGAAGAAGATGAAGAAGAAGAAGAAGAAGATGATGATGAAGAAGATGAAGAAGAAGAAGATGAAGAAGAAGAAGAAGAAGAAGAAGAAGACAATATAGAAGAAGAAGAAGAAGATATAGAAGAAGATATAGAAGAAGAAGATATAGAAGAAGATATAGAAGATAAAGAAGAAGAAGAAGAAGAAGAAGTATATACAGTACTGAACAAAATTCTGGACACAACTTCTCTTTCCACCTTTTTTTTTTTTAAAGGAACATCCCCACATAATCACTTGCTGTTGTTACTTGGAAAAAAAGATGTTTCTTGCATCATTCACCCTCAAAACAAGTGTTGGAAGCTATTTAAGGCCAATTCGAATAGTCAGCTTGAATAATGAGCTCGAATACCGACTCGAATAGTGAGCTCGAAGTCCGAGGTCGAATCGAATAGTAAAAATTATTCGACTCGAATATTCGACTGACCTCGAATAATTTACTATTCGAATTCGACCAAACTCGAATTTTAAAAAGGGGTATTTGAGCACCACTGGCTAAAAGTATTAGAGGCAGATGATCAACAGGATAGCCAGGCAACTGGTGTTGCTTAAAAGGAAATAAATATGGCAACCTCCATATACCTCTCACTACAGTTCTCCTTTAAAGAGGAGCTGTCAGCCATACTATCTCAGGAAACCCCCAAAACACATATATACGTAAATACATACTTGCTCTACTTACATAACATATGTACTATCCACATTGAGATTTTAGTGATTTTTCTATAGTAAAAAAAGAGAAAATCCTTAGGATTCTCCATTTTAACTGTGTCTATCTTGAAGCCAATCCTGATGTCATTTCCTCCCTTACTCTCCTCTCTCTGATTGTGTATGCATTCCCCGCCCTCCTCTCAGTCTTCAGGCACTCCCACACACTTCTGCAATAGAAAGTGCATTGTCTCGGTATGAGAAATATTGGCCAATCAAAGAGGAACAGAGGTGTGGGAGGGGAAAACAGGAGGGAAAGAGGCTTCAGCCAATCAGGCTGCATTAGTTAAGTCTGGAGGGGAAGTAAAGAAGCAAAAAAAGACAACATAGCATGCCCTGCAACTTCCTTTGTGCCGCAATGTACCAAATAAGAGTCAGGTAAACTGGGGAATGATCATTTATCAACAAGAAAAGATTTTTAACTTTTTGATTGCCTGGTTATCATCCTTATTACTTGTTTACCAGATAGAAATAAAGAATTGATTTTTCATGCCCGACGGTTATACATTAAGACACCTGTGCCCACAACCCAGTGACACAGATTACAAACATACATGTGGCAACATTTTAAACAGACATAAATGTACTTGTATCCAGTGCTGCTCGGATACCCCTTTTCAAAATCCGGATCCGATTCGGATCCGGATACCCCGCTATCCGATCCGGGTCGGATATCCGAATTCAAAATTTTCCGATCCGAATCCGATTCGGATATCCGACCCTAGTATCCGATCGGATTCGGATATCCGTGTTTAATCCCGGAAGTGGCCTTTAAATTGCTTTAAAAAGGTTTTTTAGGGTATATGAGGCATGTAGCATCATAATTTTGAAAATGGAAACACTGATGATGTGGGGAGTGGACTTAAAATCCCCCCCCCCCTAAAAAAATGGCTGTCAATCAACATCAGAGTGGTATCAGGAAGCAGTCGTACTGACGCAGTTGGGGCCTCCCCACAACTCGGACAGCAGACACCTCCAAAAAAAATTACACAGCTATTGTGTTTAGATAGTTGACCATGGCACTGTTGTAGGTACCACGGCACAGTAAAAAATTAGGAGAGGTTCCAGGAAGCGGTCGGTCGTACTGCCGCAGTTGGGGCCCCACAACTCGGACAGCACAGACACCTCCAAAAAAATTACACAGCTATTGTGTTTACATAGTTGACCATGGCACTGTTGTAGGTACCACGGCACAGTAAAAAATTAGGAGAGGTTCCAGGAAGCGGTCGGTCGTACTGCCGCAGTTGGGGCCCCACAACTCGGACAGCACAGACACCTCCAAAAAAATTACACAGCTATTGTGTTTACATAGTTGACCATGGCACTGTTGTAGGTACCACGGCACAGTAAAAAATTAGGAGAGGTTCCAGGAAGCGGTCGGTCGTACTGCCACAGTTGGGGCCCCACAACTCGGACAGCACAGACACCTCCAAAAAAATTACACAGCTATTGTGTTTACATAGTTGACCATGGCACTGTTGTAGGTACCACGGCACAGTAAAAAATTAGGAGAGGTTCCAGGAAGCGGTCGGTCGTACTGCCGCAGTTGGGGCCCCACAACTCGGACAGCACAGACACCTCCAAAAAAATTACACAGCTATTGTGTTTACATAGTTGACCATGGCACTGTTGTAGGTACCACGGCACAGTAAAAAATTAGGAGAGGTTCCAGGAAGCGGTCGGTCGTACTGCCGCAGTTGGGGCCCCACAACTCGGACAGCACAGACACCTCCAAAAAAATTACACAGCTATTGTGTTTAGATAGTTGACCATGGCACTGTTGTAGGTACCACGGCACAGTAAAAAATTAGGAGAGGTTCCAGGAAGCGGTCGGTCGTACTGCCGCAGTTGGGGCCCCACAACTCGGACAGCACAGACACCTCCAAAAAAATTACACAGCTATTGTGTTTACATAGTTGACCATGGCACTGTTGTAGGTACCACGGCACAGTAAAAAATTAGGAGAGGTTCCAGGAAGCGGTCGGTCGTACTGCCGCAGTTGGGGCCCCACAACTCGGACAGCACAGACACCTCCAAAAAAATTACACAGCTATTGTGTTTAAATAGTTGACCATGGCACTGTTGTAGGTACCACGGCACAGTAAAAAATTAGGAGAGGTTCCAGGAAGCGGTCGGTCGTACTGCCACAGTTGGGGCCCCACAACTCGGACAGCACAGACACCTCCAAAAAAATTACACAGCTATTGTGTTTACATAGTTGACCATGGCACTGTTGTAGGTACCACGGCACAGTAAAAAATTAGGAGAGGTTCCAGGAAGCGGTCGGTCGTACTGCCGCAGTTGGGGCCCCACAACTCGGACAGCACAGACACCTCCAAAAAAATTACACAGCTATTGTGTTTACATAGTTGACCATGGCACTGTTGTAGGTACCACGGCACAGTAAAAAATTAGGAGAGGTTCCAGGAAGCGGTCGGTCGTACTGCCGCAGTTGGGGCCCCACAACTCGGACAGCACAGACACCTCCAAAAAAATTACACAGCTATTGTGTTTACATAGTTGACCATGGCACTGTTGTAGGTACCACGGCACAGTAAAAAATTAGGAGAGGTTCCAGGAAGCGGTCGGTCGTACTGCCACAGTTGGGGCCCCACAACTCGGACAGCACAGACACCTCCAAAAAAATTACACAGCTATTGTGTTTACATAGTTGACCATGGCACTGTTGTAGGTACCACGGCACAGTAAAAAATTAGGAGAGGTTCCAGGAAGCGGTCGGTCGTACTGCCGCAGTTGGGGCCCCACAACTCGGACAGCACAGACACCTCCAAAAAAATTACACAGCTATTGTGTTTACATAGTTGACCATGGCACTGTTGTAGGTACCACGGCACAGTAAAAAATTAGGAGAGGTTCCAGGAAGCGGTCGGTCGTACTGCCGCAGTTGGGGCCCCACAACTCGGACAGCACAGACACCTCCAAAAAAATTACACAGCTATTGTGTTTAGATAGTTGACCATGGCACTGTTGTAGGTACCACGGCACAGTAAAAAATTAGGAGAGGTTCCAGGAAGCGGTCGTACTGACGCAGTTGGGGCCTCCCCACAACTCGCACAGCACAGACACCTCCAAAAAAATTACACAGCTATTGTGTTTACATAGTTGACCATGGCACTGTTGTAGGTACCACGGCACAGTAAAAAATTAGGAGAGGTTCCAGGAAGCGGTCGTACTGACGCAGTTGGGGCCTCCCCACAACTCGCACAGCACAGACACCTCCAAAAAAATTACACAGCTATTGTGTTTACATAGTTGACCATGGCAGGTACCACGGCACAGTTCAAAAAATAAGAACCTGGCTTCATGAAGATGGAGTCAGGAGGTTGTGGTGGTAAAGGGTGGTTAAGCAGCAAGCAGGCATAGTGATAACCACTCAGCCACTTCATTTCCCCCTCTTGCCAACAACAGGGGCCAGGAACTCACCAATTGCCCAAGCCTCGTTCATCTTTAAAAAAGTCAGTCTGTCCACAGACTGGCCTGACAGACAAGAGCGCTTCTCAGTGACCACGCCACCGGCCGCACTGAAGCACCTTTCCGACATAACGCTGGAAGGCGGGCAGGACAGCACTTCCAGGGCGTATTGCGCCAGCTCGCCCCAGATATCCAGGTGCTTCACCCAGTACTCCAAGGGGTCCACAGGGGTGTCGGTGTCAAGCCCGCTATAGGACCCCATATAGTCGGCCACCATCCGGGTCAGGTGCTGGTTCTGGCTTTGAGAGCCGGATGCTGCTGCAGGCACCTCCTCTGTAGGCAGCGGTACTGGTGTGGCATAGAGCGCCTTTGTCAGAGACAGCAGGTTTGTTGGGCGCCTGCTGATGCTGGATGCAGGCACCTGCTGCTGTGCTGGCTGGACTGAGACAGCAGGGGGGGTGGGAGTCCGGGGGAAGGCTTCCTCCAAGCGCCGAACCAGAATCCGCTGCAAGTCCCTGATTCGGCGCACAGGGTCTCCTCCTACAGGCAGGAACTGAGCCAGCTTCCCCTTCAGCCGTGGGTCCAGCATCAGGGTGATCCAGATGTCCTCCCGAGCACTCATCTCCTTCACCCTTGGGTCTTTGCGCAGGCACTGCAGCATGTGCACTGCCATGGGGAAGAGGGCTGCCATCTCTGCTGACCTATCATCTTCTGCACCGCTGACAGTGCTGTCGTCCTCCTCTGATTCCGGAGCCTCATCTTGCTCTCTCCACCCCCGCACTACTGCAGCTGCACTCCGCTGTGCCCCCTCCTCTTCAAGGTCAGGGACCTCCAACTCCTCAAAGTCCTCCTCCAACTCCTCCGAATCCTCCTCCTGCTGCACAGAGGTGGACTGTGAAGTGTGCTGCTGCTGCTCCTGCTGCTGGATCAAGGCTTCCTCTCCCACTTCCAGCAGAGCATCGAGGGCCTTGTCCAGCATGCACACAATGGTCAACCACTCACACAGCGACGCATGGTCCCGGCTGACCATGTTGGTGGCCTCCAGGAAGGGTGCCAGCACAAAGCACACCAGCTGCATTTTTCCCCACTCAGCAGGGCGGATGATGTCTGGGAGGTGGGTGGTGCCGGTCCCCAACAAGTTGGCATCCATGGTGGCTCTGGCCAGGTACAGGTTGACAGCCCGCCTCTGTTCAACCAGACGTTCCAACATCGCCAGGGTGGAATTCCAGCGTGTTGGAACGTCTATAATGAGGCGGTGCTGTGGGAGGTTCAGCTCCATCTGCACGGCTGTAAGGGTCGCTGTGGCACCACCCGAGCGGCGAAAATGACCCACCGTTTTCCTTGCCGCTCCCAAAAGAGTGTCCATCCCCTGGTAGGTGTGCAGGAATTTCTGCACCACTAGGTTCAGGACGTGGGCCAGACAGGGGATGTGGGTGAGGTTTCCCCGCTGGATGGCGGCAACCAAGTTTGCACCATTGTCGGCCACCACCTCTCCGACTCTGAGGCCTCTGGGGGTCAGCCAACTCCTCTCTTGCTCTCGGAGCTTGGCCAAGACGTGGTCTGCCGTCAGCTTGTTCTTGCCCACCGTGACCATCTGCAGCAGCGCTTGGCAGTGGTGGGCCTTCACGCTGCTGCTGAGGCGGGGTTGTTTGGCGGCGGATGGAACCGGATCAGAGCTGGAAGCTGCTGCACTTCCCCTGACCCTGCTGCGGGGTGGCACCACCCACCGTGGTGATGATGCTGCTGTCTCCTCTTCACCCCCTTCCACCAAACTGACCCAGTGCGCGGTGAAGGACAAATAGCGGCCTGTCCCGAACCGGCTGCTCCATGAGTCCATTGTCACATGGACGCGCGCACCAAGCGCATGATCCAGCCCACGCTCCACGTTGGCCTTTACAAAGCAGTGCAGTGATGGGATGGCCTTGCGTGCGAAGTAGTGCCGGCTGGGGATTGGCCAATCCGGCGCTGCGCACTGCAGGAGCGCACGCATCCGGCTCCCCTCCTGCACAAACGAGTACGGGAGGAGCTGGGAGGACATGGCCCGTGTAAGCAAGCCGTTCAGCTGGCGTATGCGACGGCTGCCGGGAGGCTGAGCCCTGACCACAAAAGAGTCACTCAGCAGGGTCTGGTGGTGGGGGCGTTTTAGGCTTGCACGGGAAGCTGAGGAGGGAACAGAGGAGACCACTGAGGAGGACTGGCTGCCTGAACAGGCCTCAGTGTCAGCAGGAGTGGCAAAGCTGGTTATAGTGCTCTGACCTCTGCAAGGGCCAGCGCCAGCTTCCTTCAGCAGCTTGAATTCCTGATGCTCAGGTTTGTGCTTATTGCCCAGATGGTTGATGAAGCTGGAGGTGCCATAACTGGAGGGGTGAGACCCTCTGCTCAGCTTCACATGGCATAATTTGCACGTTACAAATTTGCTATCCAGTGAGGGCAGATGGAAAAACTGCCATATTGGGGATTGGAGTTTTCCCTTACGTGGCTCAGAACGGGATGCTGCTGTGGATTTTCTCCCGGTGGTGGTTGGGGCCTGGGGTTGAGTGGTGCGGCTGGTGGTAGTCGTGCCACTGACAGATGGAGCAGCAGCCTGCGGGTCACGTACTCCATGCCCACTGCTGCTCCTGCCAATCCCTGCAATGCTCAACCTGCGTGCCATACACACTGACTCCTCCTCCTCAGAGTCAGAGCTGACATGCCCCTCCGGTCGCTGGTAGTCCGGGTCCTTCACCTCATCATCAAACTCCCCTTCGTAAAACTGCTGGGATGATGAGCCCGCCTCAAACTCCTCTTCTGCTGACACATCATGGACGGGCTCCCCCCCAACAATTACTGTCAGCATCTCAGACTCTTCTGTAAAGCCAATTTTGCTGAGAATATTTTCTCTAGGGCTAGGGCTGGTGGTGGTGGCCTCACTGTCACTGGCTTGCTCCTCGTCATGCGCCATCTGCTGCATCACAGACGCGGCGTCCTTCTCCTCCAATCTGCGCCGCTGACCCTGCTTGAAAATTGACGCAACACGCTGCTGCGTCTCTGCAGCGTGACTGCCAGTGGGTAGCGGCGGAATGACTGATGCGGCAGAACTGCTGCCAGAGGCCGCAATGTTGCTCACTCTCCTTCTGGCCTTGCCCCTCCCCCGTCTCACACTGCCAGTGCCAGACATAGTACAAGACTCACTGTCACTGATGAGTCGACGTCACAGATGATGTGTGTGGGGTACTTGGTGCACTTTTATTATTGGCGGCGGGCTTGGAAATGATCAGCAGATTGACAGACAGGAGTACAACAACTAAACACACTGACACTGCTCACTCAGCAGCAGCACAGCAGCAATAATCTGTAGTACTAGCACTGTCTGCAACTACACAATATAAAACCACAGTAGCAGTAGTAATAGCAGCCCAGCCAGCAGCAAGGAGCCTGGAGTGTGTGCACACAGACACAGCACACACAAAGACACAGGACCTAGTAGCAGTAGTAATAGCAGCCCAGCCAGCAGCAAGGAGCCTGGAGTGTGTGCACACAGACACAGCACACACAAAGACACAGGACCTAGTAGCAGGCACAGGCAGCCCAGCCAGCAGCAAGGAGCCTGGAGTGTGTGCACACAGACACAGCACACACAGACACAGGACCTAGTAGCAGGCACAGGCAGCTGCTGCAGCTGAAAGACTGACTGACAAGACTGACTGACACTAACAAATTACACAGACTAGCTAAGCTAACTACAACACAGTAAAACAGTAAAACCAGAAGGTGTTTTAGTGTTAAAACGCTGGGTTATCACTGGGATAATGTACTTGCTTCAGCCAAACACACTGGACAAACTATCTCAGTGGCAGTCACAAAGCAAGGACGAGATTCTTAACATGCCCCCCTCCTTATATACAGGAGGGACTGGCCAAGGTTCCCCTCTGTGATTGGGTGCTTGGGCTTAGGCTGGGAGCGCTCTGATTGGCTGAATGACGTCATGGACATCATGTCCATGGTTACAGTACCCGGATTCGGATATCCGATCGGTATCCGCGGATATCCGGGTTATGCGACCAACTATCCGCATAGAGCTATCCGGATTTCCGTCCAGCTATCCGGAATCCGGATCCGATCGGATAGGCCTAAAAAGTTCGGATATCCGAGTCTATTCGGATATCCGGTATCCTGATGAGCAGCACTGCTTGTATCCATTTTTGTAATCATGTCAAGAACACAGAGGCATGTCTCTTGTTTTAGGGTCCTTTCACATGGGCGTGAATTCACCGCCTGTCAGCTGCTCTCCTGCACTGGTGGGACGATTGGTAGTGCCGGGTACCTGTGCTGTAAAGGAGGCCCCCCACAGACATGTTACAGTTCTCCGCCACCCAGTAACACCACCACCTGTTAACACTTGACATGGGTGGTGTTATAACCGCAGCAATTTTGCTGCATTTTAATTGCACCCAAATTGCACTGGTGGCCAGCAGAAAGGAGGCTGAAAACAAACCCACAGTTCAGCCTTCCATCTGAAAGGGGCCTAACTGCAGTGAGTAGCAAAGAAAGGAAATTTGTCAGTCATGATTGTTTCTCTCAAATGTAACTGTTTGCGATCTATGCTGACCAGCAGATTTGTTAAGACTCTTCTTTCTGAAGAAAATGTGTCAAAACCACAACAACAACAACAAAAACAGCTATGTACTATAAGGTCTTGCACCCATTACAATATACTGTATGCATGTGAACAAATGTGCTTCATTTGCAATTTCCTTAATATTGGTATGCATTCTTTAGTTTGCTTGTGTTTGAATGTTTTATCAGAATGCAATAATGGAATAGCTGCAAAGGAACACATGCACTTATGAATTACAAACGACCTGTTTTTCACAGAGGACAAAAATGTGTCTAGTGGGCAGTGGCATAGCTAAGGAGCTGTGGGCCTCGATGCAAGTTTTACATGGGGCCCCCCAAGCACTCTATACATAACAATTGATACGGCGCACCAAAATCTGCCAATTGCAACTACAGTGTCAGAGGGGCAAGAAGGGGAGGGGGAACAGTTTGTTAATGATTACCAAAATTCAAAGTATCTATAGAAGTGACTATTATGAGCACACGACCAATAGAGAGCTAATACTGTAGTTGAGAGAGGGCCCATCGGGGCCCCTCTGGCCCGAGGGCCCCAATGCGGTCACAACCTCTGCAACCCCTATTGCTACGCCCCTGCTAGTGGGTCAAAGACCTAAACCTGCTTTGTGTACTGCCAACTATACATCCATAATAATTAATTTATAGCACAGATAGCGTTTTGAGAATATAAATTAGAGAAAGAGCACCAGCAGAGTGCAATATACAGTCATGTGACAAATTAGGACACCCCATTAAAGCAATTTTGAGGTGAATTTAAAATAAAAAAACATTTTACAGAGCCTTCCCATTCCTCTCATAGTTCCCTTGTTCCAGCGCTGTCACCCCCATTCAAATCTGCCACCACAGGAGGCTTTGGAAGTGCTCCTGCAGATGAGCGGCTCCATACTACACATGCGCGAGTGCACAAGAGAGCGCACTTATGCATGTGCAGTATGGAGTGGCCTGTCTTCAGGAGCACTCAGGCCCCTGGAGGCTTCCGAAGCCTCATAGAGCAGTGAGTGGGGTGATCGTGCTGGAATGGGGGGACTGAGAAGAACGGTAAGGCTCCATAAGACCCAGAGTCTTCCCTCTACATAGGTGAGTATCTGGTTTTTGTGTCTTTTTTTCTTTAAATTCACTTCAGATTTGCTTTAAATATGAAATTCTTTAGTAGAAAATGTTCATTTATATTGAAGACTGATGCTGTTTTTATTTATCTCTGATGGTAGATAGTGACTGTGCGTGTGCGTGGGTCATGTTCATGCAATTCGTGGCCAAGTGTGCATTGCAGGGGGGTGTGCTTGGGGTCATGTCCGTGGCTTAGTTCCCGTTTTTTAAAGGGTGGGAGTTTTACTAATTACTTGATATTATATTTCAGGTGAAAATTTCATGTCCAAAAATTATACAATATGTAGTATGCAATATACAGTAAAATATGTCAAAAAATATTAAAATATTCAATATATATTATACAATCAGTTACAACCCAGTACAGTGAACAGCCCCATAGAATTGTATGGGCAGTGAGTTAACATGCAGAATTATTTAGCAATCATACATGATCTAATAGAGTCTTCTGATCTGGCCTGCCTGACTGAAACCTGAACCAGTTGGCTCCACCCTGGAGGCAGCCATGCCAACAAACTATTCCGTGATACTCTGCAACAGGAAAGAACGCAGGGGTGGAGGGATTGCACTTTGCTTTAGATCAGCTTTGAAAATCAGACCACTTACTGTAGGACCTACCAACTCGTTTGAATGCTTGGGGGCACAACTTTCAGCTGAGAAAAACATAAACATATTGCTGATCTACCGCCCACCAGGAAAGGACTTGGACTTCCTTAAGGAACTTGTAGATCTCCTATGCAACCTAACACTGGAACACCCCAGATGGATTGTTCTTGGCGATATCAATACATGGGTGGATGACTCCTCTTCACAATTAGGAATAGAGCTACCTCGTGCCTTATATGAACTGGGCTTCTTCCAATTAATCAGCTCTGCTACACACAAGAAAGGTCACACTCTGGACCTTATATTCCATACTGGGCTGTCAATAGCCAGTGTGGAAATTTATCCTGTTGCCTGATCAGACCATCACACTATCCACTTCTCCCTCTCAATACCAGCTGTCAAACACCAGTTCAAGAATCAAATAAAATATCGCCACTTAAAAGGGCTAACACCACACCATATCCGAGATAACCTTAGCTTTGATGAATTGACTGACTCCAGCTTGGACCCTGATACTCTGGTGTTTATGTACAACAAATGTGTGTCCTGCACCTTTGTGACCATTGCTCCTCTGTGCACCAAATATCTTACTCCACACCATCATGCACAGTGGTTTGATAACTCTATAAAAGAGCTGAAAAGAAAAGGCCAAAAACTTGAAAGACTGTGGCGCACATCTCAATCCCCAGATGACAAACATGCCTTAATCCTCCACTTGAAGAACTACCAAAAGGTAATCATGGTGAAAAAATCATCCTTTCTATCACAAGAGATTGCAAATGCAGTGAACAAACCAGCCCAACTGTTCCGCACAGTGGAAAAACTCTGCAGCCCGGCATGTCAAAAACGTAATATCCAGTCTTCAAAGGACCTCTGTGACCAATTTGCCCATTCCTTCTCAGACGAAGTCTCCGCTATAAGGTCCGACATCCAACTTACAGCATCTGAGCCTAATATAGAGCCGAAGACCATTAGCAGAGACAATGTAACACCTTGGTCAAACTTCAAAGAAATGGATGAAGAAGTCACATCAAGCATCCTCCTTCACCTCCCCCAAACTACCTGTGACCTGGATCCTGGCCCAACACAGTTCATGTTGAACTGCCCCGACCTGTTTCTACAGGTATTCCTCAAAATTGTGAACTGTTCCTTACAATCAGGGATATTTCCTGCTTTACTGAAGGAAGCAATTATCAGGCCTCTCCTCAAAAAACCCTACCTGGACCCAGATGCAATGACCAGCTACAGACCTGTCTCCAATTTTCCCTTTCTGGGTAAGCTAATTGAAAAAGCTGTATACCTCCAGCTAGAAGCCAAAATCCTACAAAACAACAGTTATGACCCATTCCAGTCTGGCTTCAGGAAACATCACAGCACTGAAACTACCCTCATCCAAATATGCAACCACCTGCTCATGGCAAGAGACAGAGGAGAGTGCTCCATCCACATACTGCTAGACCTCTCTGCAGCCTTTGATACAGTTGACCATTACATATTTTTTTTTTTAAATCCGTTTTATTAATGATAAGACAGAAGAAATGATTTAACAACAACAAGGTGGGTGCAGGCAACATACCCACATCCCACCTGATATTCAGTGTACATTGTTGCTTATACAGGAAATGAAGGATTACATCTAATATACATATGTCTGGTCCTTGAATACATATTATTTATCCTTTGATGCAATAAAATACAAAATTGGAGAGTAACCTTAGCAATGAATTATTATATTCAAGTCAATATATATATATATATATACATATAGTATTCTATACTGGTCAACCTAACTATGGACCTCATATCTCAACTAAACCTGAGAGAAGGAAAGGATAGAATAAGAAGGAGGAAGGATAGGAGAGAAAGAAAGGTAAGTAGAGTGAAAAGTAAGATGCCGCAAGCGGCGAACGAGAGGGGGGGGGGGGGGGAAACCCCACCAAACAAGCGTGACGTGTCTATGTTATTCATCTCTGTGTTTAAACCGTACTCTGGGAATCTAACCACTGTTGCCAAATTTTCCCAAATTTTTGTGGGCACTGTCTGTGGGAATACAGTACTTTTTCATATTGAATCACTTCATTAACCAGGGTTTGCCATAGGGTTACAGTAGGGAAATCTGGAGAAAGCCATTTTAATATAATTGCTTTCCTGGCTAGGAATAAAGTTTCACGTATAAATATACGGTAATGATGTTGGCCATCAATCTCATCCATCAGGCCGAACAGGCATAATTTAGGTTCTAGTGTAAGTGTGGCCTCTATGATAGTTGATAGCTGCAGCACAACTTGCCGCCAGTATTCTGCTATAACAGGACATTGCCATATGAGATGAAAAAAATCTGCTCCTCCTCTACCACATTTGGGGCATATGTCATTTTGTTTCAGACCTTTAGCAAACATGCTTACGGGAGACCAGTATGCCTGATGAATAATGTATAGTTGTATAAGTCTATTATGAGCTGCTGTGGATGATTGCTTGACTGAAAGAAAAAAATCCTCCCATTCGTCCTGTTGGATAATAATACCATTATTTCCCCATTTAATTACTCCTGCCATGGTCTGATGTTCTATTTTCCCATTCAATAAATGTGTGTATAAATATGACGTCAGACCCTGTGCTCCCTGGGTTCTAAGTATTCCTATCAATGGGTAGTCAGAAATCGGTAAGCACTGTATTCCAAATTGATTTTTGAGGGCATGCCTGAGTTGATATACTCTGAATTCTGCGGAGTCAGGCACCTGGAAAGTGGATTTAAGTTCGGATACGGTAAGTATACATTTGTTAGAGTTTGTAATTTGACGTATTATATATAATCCTCTGGTTTTCCAGAAGATAGGATCTGGCAGAGATATCAAGTGTGGAAGAGCTGGGTTAGCCCACAAAGGTGTCTCTGATGGCAGACCCGTATATTTATAGCTTTTTTTACAACTTCTCCAAACCTGTATGGCCAGTTTATGCAGAGGAACAAGAGGAAGCAGGGCCCCTCCAGCACCAGACTCTAGTAGAACAAAAGCATTGTGGTTAATGGCATATTGTATTAAAAGGGCCTCTGAGAGATCAGGTGTTTGATCGGGCATCCAGGTTTGTAGGTACCTTAACTGCCCGGCTAGATAGTACAAGTGGAAATCCGGGAGGGCTAAGCCTCCATCCGTAGTGGGCCTCATTAATGTTTGTAGCTTAACGCGAGCTCTCTTGTTACCCCAAATAAAGGAAGAGACTATACTGTTTATTTGAGTGAAGAAGGTCTTTTTAATGGGGATAGCTGAGTGTTGAGTGACATAGAGAATCTTTGGTAGAGATATCATTTTAAGGAGATTAACTCTTCCTATTACTGCGAGTGGTAACTTCCCCCAGGCTTTACATTTAGATGTCAGTTCTGTTATTAACGGTACTAAATTAGCAGAGTAAAAATCTTTGGGCGATTTAGTGATAATAATTCCCAGGTACTTAAACTGTTGTACTATTTGTAACGGACATTCAGTTTGAGATAAACTTATTGAATTTTTGTCTAGTGGTAATATGCATGACTTGTCCCAATTAACACGTAGTCCTGAATGCTGGCCATATGTTGTTATAATTATCATTGCTTCTCGCAGGGAACTATATGTGTCTTCTAAATATAGGATAACGTCATCTGCATACAAGCCTATAATATCTGTGTGTGATCCCATGGAGAGGCCTCTTAATAAAAGGGAACTTCTAATTTTTATGGCTAGTGCTTCAATTGCTAAAGCAAATAGAAATGGTGATAACGGGCACCCTTGACGTGTGCCTCGTCTTAATCTAAAGAAATCTGACACTTGGCCATTGATTCCTATTCTAGCTTGCGGTGCTTTATATAGCTGTCGTACCCAACTTATAAAATTGGGGCCAAACCCAAATTTTTCCATGCATATAAATAAAAATTCCCATTCTATGGAATCAAAGGCTTTCATGGTGTCTAAAGACACCAAAGCCCTGTCTCCCGTGATATTATGCTCTATTTGAGAGTGAATAAGGGTGCGTCGTATGTTAATAGATGTACTCTTACCCGGCATAAAGCCTGTCTGATCTGTATGTATAATGTCTAAGATATATTTACGAAGTCTATTGGTCAGAAGTTTAGCAAAAATTTTATAGTCTGCATTTAGCAGGGAAATGGGCCTATATGACGCACAGCAAAGGGGGTCCTTGCCTGGTTTCAACAAAACAATAATAGTGGCTTGGTTCCAGCTTTTAGGGACTTCTGTTTCATTATTAATATTTAAAAAGGATCTAAGCAATTCAGGAGCAACTTGTTCTTTATATCTCTTGTAAAAGTCTGCTGGGATGCCGTCAGGGCCTGGGGCCTTGTTAGCTTGTAGGGATGACACAGCTATTTCCACTTCATCAAGGCTAAAGGGGGCCTCCAACTCCCTCACCTGTCCCTCAGCTAGTGTTGGGAACTGACAGTCTGCCAAATATTCTCTAATTTCCTCAGACGTTTTAGTTATTTGGGAAGTGTACAGGTCCTGGTAGAACTTTACAAAGGATTGCAACACCTCCTGTGTAGACCGGACTACTAGGCCATGCTGATTTGTTATACTAGTAATTATTGATGAACCTCTGTGACCATGTGCCATTTGAGCAAGCAGTCGCCCTGTGAAATTACCATTTTCAAAGAAGGACTGCTTATTGAAGAAAAGCTTCTGCTTAGATTTGTGATTGAGGAATATATTTAACTCTCTTTGAGCCAATAACCAGGTCTTTCTAGTACTGTCAGATGGCTGGCGGATATATTCTTGTTCCAAATTAGAACACGTATGCATAAGTGTATTTTCTTTTCCTTGACTTTGTCTTTTAATGAATGAAACTGTGGAGTGCAGTGCTCCTCTCATGCAACATTTAAAGGCATCCCAGACTATTGGTATGGATGCAGAGTCTGTGTTGTTAATAAAGAATTGGGTTATTTGCTGGATTGTACGATCAGGGAGCGGGAATTGAGAGAACCAGAAAGGATTGAATTTCCAAACTGGCCTAACTATGTCCTCATGTATTCTCAATATTACCAACAAAGGCGAATGGTCCGAGATACCTCTTGTTAAATACTCAGCTGATTCAATGCGTTGTATAGCTATATTATTGACTAGTAGATGATCAATTCTAGAGAATGCTTTTTGAGCTGGAGTGTAGCAAGAGTACTCGTGCTTGTCTGGGTGTAGTATCCGCCAGCCATCTGACCAATCAAGTGAGGAAGCCCATTCTGCCAGTATGGATCGTTTCTTACTTTGTCTATTTCCTGACTGCACAAATCTATCAATGTTATCATCCATTATCAGATTTAAATCTCCTACACATATTACAGAAGTAACACCATCATTGAGTAGCAATGGAATTACAGGGCGAAGTACATCTAATGAAGCAGGCGGAGGGAGATAGGTAGCTAGAATTTTAAGTGGAAGAGAGTCCACTAAAACGTGGATAAATACATAACGACCCCCAGGATCAATTTTAATCGCTTGGGCTTCCCATTTTAGGCGCTTATGAATAATTACTGACACTCCCCTGGAATTAGACATATATACAGAATGATAAGACTGGCCTATCCAATTTTTCCTCATTCTGCCCGTTGTATCTGACGTCAAATGAGTTTCTTGAAGGATCAATATATCAGGATCATATTTTTGGATGAAAGAGAAGACTAGGTTCCGCTTCATTAAAGTACCCAACCCACGCACATTCCAAGATATTAGCTTAAGTTCTCTACCCATTAGGATCAAGTTCTATATGGCATTTATATTCCCAGCAGCACTTATCAATTCTTACAGTGATAAAAGTATATACACGTCCAGTCTCCACGGGACCCCTACTCCCCCCTTCCCCCCACCCCCCAACCAACAACAGAAAACATAACCATGAACAACCGGCTGTTAGCCCACCAAGCAACCCAAATGAGTACTGTGTTAGTACCTGTATATTTGTTGAAGTGAGAATAGTACTATGCTTAATTTTAAAGTTGCAATTGGGTGTACCCGGGGGGCCACATCCAGGACTCTCATAATGCATGAGTACAAAACAAAGTATAGTTAACATCATCCAGGTGTGGATTACTCCACCATCGGGGGTATGCAGCATATCTATAGGCCGCTGTACACTTTAGAAAATTGAGACACATATATATTACCCGTTTGAGGGTTACATAAAATAGTAAAAGGCACCATTGTATAAAAGCCTAAATATCATCTTGAGTGAAGAAGGATTAGCTCTCTTACAATTTGGCCCCTAAGTGAGCACAACTGTCATCTGACATTAATAGTACTGCAGGAGAGTAACTATATTCGCTGTATGACAGCATTATAGCACGAACTGTCTTCTACAGACTCTGACCGCTGAAGAATGTAATAGATCAGTGTCCTGTCTCCATACTAGGTATTGGAGAAAAGAGTTAGTATACTTGCCACCATCAGGCCCATCTATTGATCTGGGTCTTGACGCCTGGGAGAATTGCGACGGTATAGGTGTTTGTCCAGAAAATCAGATGCCATTCTCGGATTCTCAAAGAAGTGAGTCTTCCCTTCATGTATCACTCTAAGTCTCGCCGGATAAATCATGGAGTATAGGATTCCCTTTTCCCGAAGCTTGCGTTTAATGTCCATAAATGTGGCTCTCCGTTTCTGTAAGGCTAAGGAGAAGTCAGGGAAAAGTTGGATTTTAGCATTTTCGTATGACAGGTCTCCCTTGTCTCTGGCCAAACGTAGGACTGCATCTCTGTCTTTGAAATTGAGAAATCGGGCTATAAATGGTCTTGCTGGGGCTCCCGGGGCCGGAGCGCGGCCCGGTATTCTATGAGCACGCTCAACAGCAAAGAGGTTAGAAAGTCCATCTGTACCCAGGGTGTCTCTTACCCATTTTTCCAGGAAGCCCTCTGGATCGGATCCTTCGGCACGTTCAGGTAGGCCTATCAAACGTATGTTGTTACGACGTAGACGATTTTCCATGTCGTCTATCTTTTCCCATGTCGCTGTGTCTGAATCTTGTAGATCTTGTATTTGCCGTGGCATACGGCGGGTAGTGTCCTCCAGGTCAGATATCCTCTTTTCGGCTTCTATTGTCCGCTGACGCAGATTAGATAAGTCGTGGCGTAGTAGGCCGACCTCAGCCTTCATCTCCTCCATTTTGTTCGTGAGGCAGGCCTTAGACTCGGATATGGCCGATAGCAGATTGGTGTAGATAGCGGTTAATGTAAGTTCCTCTGCCTCTTCCGTATCTGGTGTTATGATCGGTACCAGCATTGGAGGCTCTGAATCGCTGCTGAAACTTTCATTGGCGCGGCCGGCCTCTGCTGTAGTGCTGTGTCCAATCTCGGCGCCATCTTGTGACTCCGTCCGTTGGAATCGGGCTAGTTTGTCTGCGGTAGTTTGCTGCCCTTTCATCTTGTTCCGCTTAGGGAGAGTAGCCAGTGTGATCACCAGGGTGTAGAGTCTCTGCTGGTGCCAAAAATATTAGTGTGTCCTCGGATGGAAGCCTCGGATTCAGCGGTAAAGCGGGAGCTCTTCTAAGCTACGTCTTGCTGCATTGAGCGCTGGCTCCGCCCCTTGACCATTACATATTGATAAACAGGCTACAGGAATACTGTGGCATTGATGGCATAGTTCTTCAGTGGTTCCAATCCTTCTTGAGTGGCAGAACCCAAAAGTGTCTATGGGGCCCTTCCTGTCCACCTCTGTACCACTTAAGTATGGGGTGCCCCAGGACTCAATCCTTTCTCCCCTGCTTTTCATGATTTACATGTTACCGATTGGAAAACTAATTCAAAAACATGGCCTGATATACCACTGCTATGCGGACGACACTCAACTATATCGTTCCTTCAAGCCTGGTGTGACAGACCCAACTCTAACTGTAAACGCCTGCTTACATGAACTACAGCAATGGATGAGTGACAACTGGCTGAAACCAAATGCAGATAAAACTGAAGTCCTTCTGAACGGAGGGCAGCAAATGACAACAAAACAACTTATCTTGCAGTCTTCACCACTGGGAATAGGAGGCACAGATCTACACAGCTCTGATCATGTGCATAGCCTGGGAGTTCTAATAGATAATAATAATAATCCGAACATTTGTATAGCGTTTTTCTCCTTTCGGACTCAAAGCGATCAAGAGCTGCAGCCACTGGGACGCGCTCAGGAGGCCACCATGCAGTGTTAGGGAGTCTTGCCTTGAACCCCTTACTGAATAGGTACCTGACCTAGCCAGGATTTGAACCCTGGTCTCCCATGTCAAAGGCAGAGCCCTTAACCACTACACTATCCAGATGGGGATATAAACTTCAGAACTCACATCTCTGCAGTGGTGAAATCATCCTATTTTCACCTTAAGAACATCGCAAAAATCATGCACCTCATCCCCCCAGAAGATCTACCAACCTTAGTTCATGCTTCATTACCTCCCGACTGGACTACTGCAATGCTCCCTACACTGGCCTTCCAAACCGCCTACAGCTGATACAGAATACTGCTGCCAGACTGCTAACCAACCAACCCCGTCACTGCCACATAATGCCAGTCCTGCACTCCCTTCACTGCCTACCTATAGAATGGAGGGTCCTATTCAAGATCTGCCTACTGACATTTAAATCACGGAATAATCTGGGCCCTGGATACATGAAATAAATGTTGCAGCTGCGTAGCAATTCCCGCATTCTCAGATCCACAGGTTCTAATAATCTAGTCATACCCAGAGTCCACTTGGAAACTTTTGGTCCCAGAGCCTTCTGTCATGCTGCCCCTATGCTTTGGTACTCCTTACCTCAACAGATCAGGACAGCTCCATCCCTGGACATGTTTAAATCCAGACTGAAAACCCACCTGTTCAGTTTGGCATTTTGTTGTGTGAATACTTCAACCTACTACCAATTACTGAAACTGAGAGAGCCTAAGTGCTTTGAGTCCTATGGGAGAAAAGCGCTATAGAAATGTTATTGTATTGTATTATTATTGTATTGTTGTATTGAATTATTCACCGCAACCGAGCACTGTGAGCCTAGCCTCAATCAATCATTGTAATTAGGGGTGCTCGGATACCACTTTTCAAAATACAAATTGATCCGGATCCGGATACCCAGATATCCGGATCCAAATCGGATATCCGAATCCGAACTTTTTGGTATCCCAATATCCGGCCGGATTCAGATATCCGGATAGAAAACCGGAAGTGACCTGAAAACGTCTTAAAATGCTTCCAAAGTCTCTTCAAATGGTCAAAGTTCTTTCAGAGGTCTCTCTCTCTCTCTCTCTCTCTCTCTCTCTCTCTCTCTCTCTCTCTCTCTCTCTTTCTTTCTCTTTCTCTTTCTCTTTTTCTCTCTCTCTCTCTCTTCAAAAGGGATTTTTACCATTGAAGGTGATTTTAGCTTCTGGCCGGATAACAGAACTAACTATCCACCCGGATTTCGGATTTCAGATGGGAAATCTGAGTTTGACGGATAGTTCTATTCGGATTTTAAAAAATATCCGAATTGCTATTCAAAGTTCGGAATGTGGAAAAAGTTCGGATTGTCTGGGTAGTTCGGATATCCAGAATCCGGATGAGCACCACTGATTGTTATGTTGTGGAAGGCATTGAACAATGTAATCAGTTTCCAACTTGGCACATTTCATGTAACAACCCTCACTTCTTCAAGAGCGACTGAGTGCAAAAAAACTGGTGAGGTAATGTCTCCCGGTAAGAAATTATAGAATTATAAAGTTAGGTGCTTTATTATTAAAATGAGAAACCCATGATTCAAATCTGTAACATCAGATTATCCAGACAACATACAGCTACATGGATAGCAAGACTCTGAAATGCCAATGCATGTATTAATAAAGTCCTTTACTTGGGCCCCATTCTAATGTTTCTACAGATATAATTTGAATTTACGTTGCTTTTTTACTGACCCTACCTTTACCTTGTGGTTCTTCAACATCACTCAATGTTTCTAATTACCCAACTCCTAGTCCCTAAATCCATAGCCATTTTCTATAGCTTTTACTAATGATGTCCAAGATGCCTGAAGTGTTTGCTTGAAAAACAATATAATTGGCTCTTAATTTAAAGCAAACATTTTCTGAAATTCTGCTGTTTCTACCATTGATGTAATAACCAGAGAATAAAATACACAATATGGTTCCCGTCAAATAAAAAAATGCTTAGAAATGCTCTTTTTTCAATATATGACAGCACCTCATCTGTCAGTAGGGCTGTTAATGGGGATTGTGATACACTTCGATTGATTTGATTTGAGTGATTTCACTATTCACTTGGTCTCTTCCACCTGATAAGATTTCTACCTGTCAGTTGCTGCAGTAAAGTAACAGCTGTAAGAAATCAAGTCAACTGAAAAAAGGCAAGCTAAGAGGGGTATCAGTGTCACTTGCTGACAGTTAAAAGCTAGCAGAAATGAAGAACAGACATCTTTGTGACACATAGACCCTGATTCAATAAACTTTTCTTTTATGCTTACTCAGGTGATGTTTTTGTACCTTAATATCAACCCTTTCAGCCCCCAGTAAACAAAAACATCCTCAAAATAAGTTGTCCCAATTAACTCAACTTTTATATTACTTTTCTTACCTACGCTTTAGTACAATTCACTGCCTAGGTGCATCAGAAAGGTAACTATATATAGATGAAGAAAACAACTCATGAGAGAAAATTATGGAGACAAGTTAACTGAAGCCAAGGTGTAGGTTTGATCTGGCCCCCATACCTGAAGCAGGTAATTTTGGCGCATGGCGCTCAGCGCTAAGTGCCGAAGCTGGGTGCCAGCATAGCACTAATGCTATAGTGCACGCCCCACGCAAGGGTAGAGTTGAGCTGACATTTTCGTAATTTCGCGTTACTATAATTACGCATACGAAATTTGCTATTACGGCACGAAATTATGGTAGCGTAATTGCCATTAAAATCGTAATTGATAATACCGTAAGCGTAATTTTCAACGTGTAATTTCGCGTTTCGTTCATAACGTAATTTCGCGTACAACTATACCGTAATTTCGCGTTAAACCATAACGTAATTTCGCATTTATTCGTAATTTCGCGAATTTCGTAATTACTTGTTAGCTATAAAAAGAAATACATTTTAATTTTGAAAATGAAAGTAATTTCGTTTATAATAGTAATTACTAGACACAGGAAAGTGTCTAGGTATTGGAGATTGTCCAATCATATTACAGGCTTCTTTTGAGATACATCCTAAACAACCAATTGTAGTTTGACCCACCCTCCTAGTATATAATCTGGCAGCCAGGTTAGTTTCACTTTGTGGGTTGTTGTTTGTTTCTGTAGGAGAAGGAGTGAGAGAGAGCACATTGCAGAACTCATATACACCATTTCTTTGCCTTTTCTAGCATTTTGCTTTATTTCAGTCATTGCTATAGACTACGCTTACAAACGTTTGCATGCAAGGCAAACGTAATTTGGCGATACCCACCGTAACGCGAAAACTACGCGAAAATTAACGCTTACAGTAATATGAACTATCACGAAATTACGTTATGTAACTACGCTTACAAACGGTTGCATGCAAGGCAAACGTAATTTCGCGATACCCACTGTAATGCGAAAGCTACGTGAAAATTACGCTTACGCGGAATTTCGCGAAATCCTTCTTCATTACGATTATGTACTTACGGCCATAATCGTACTTACACTAATAACGCGAAATTTCGCGAAATCGTAATTAAGTCATTACGCTCATCTCTACATAAGGGTAACTCCGTCGTTGGACCCTGAATTATGGCTATGACTCGGAGGGGGGATAGTATTTAACGCCACCAGGAGTTTGAGTGGCAGCAGGGTGAGCCATCATTTAGCTCACTCTGCACTCAGCTCACCAGCAATGTTATAATGTGTATGTCTCCTACTTTTTTTTATTCTTAACCGCTTGTCGTCCGCTCAACGGCAATAGGCGTGAAGTCCTTGGGCGGGGTTTGCAGGAGATCGCAAGCCGGTGCTCGCACACCTCTGCTCCGTCATCAGTCTCCCAGTCTATTTACACTGTGACACAGCTGTCCCCCTGGGAGGCTCAGCAGCGATTGGCTGTCATAGGCTGATACCTATGACAGCCAATCGCGGTGAATGGCTGGCAGGAGGAGGGAGGGCTGGCTAGAAAAAAAAATAAGTAAAATTTATTAGTAAAAAATAAATAAATAAATAAATAAACAGGGTGGCAGGGATCAGAGCCGACCAATATAATGCTTTGTTGGTGGGCAGAAAAGGGGAGGGGGAATCACTTGTGTGCTGAGTTGTGCGGCCCTGCAGCGAGCCATTAAAGCTGCAGTGGCCTTCATTGTAAAAATAGCCTGATCACTAGGTGGGTGTAAGCCTACGGTCCTCAAGTGGTTAAACAATTACATTTTTCTCTACCCTGTGGGCATGCAATATACAGTACACAGTAAGTGCTCTATAGCAGTTTAATGTCTGCTATAATTATTGCTTGGCACTGACAACTTATATTGTTTGAATTTAATCTGCTGCTTTCAACTTAAAGAATGAGGGAGTGTTCACACTTGTACAGGCAGTTTATGCATTTCCAATTTCCACATGCACAATTATGCATTTGCAATTTTTGTAACCTTTCTTGCGTGCATCCTTGTGATTTTGAATGCATTTGAATTAAACAGTGCAATTTTTCAGCGAATAACAATGAAGTTAATTTACATGGGAATCCAACTAAATAAATAACTCACATGCAAATGTTCGTGCAAGATGCAAATCTTTAGGCAAATTTCCCATTGACTTGCATTGAAACACAAATTGCACATCAAAAATGAAAAAAAAAAAAAAAAAAACAGATCTGCCTTCTAAATTTCATGGACAGAAAAATCACGTATGTATACAAAAAATAATGTAATGCTATTGAAACTCATTACATGTGCAACGATCGCTTTTTCAGGAAATTACAAATGGTATACAATGTTTAACACGTGTAATCCCTGTCTTTGTATATAAGAAAGTCAAAAATATGCTAAAGTGGCCCTTTATATATAAACCACAATAGAGGGAACATAGAGCTGGCCTACGTCTGTCAAGTTTTATCAATATAATTTGCTGATAAGGACTGGATAGCTGAATTTAAAGGGAAAGGTTACTATTGCTAAAAAAAGTATCATAACATTTATCAACATTTTTCAAATATTTTTGCAATTTTAAGTGTACCCAAGGTGACATGTGAAATGATGAGCTAGACGTGTATGTACAGTGCCAAGCACACACATTAATAGGACGTGATCCACCAGGCGGATTGCTCGTGGGTTGGTGCTGACCCACACATGCTAGATTATTGGCTTAGGCGGTCGTTATCAGCCGCCTCAGCTGCATTTAGTCAAGTGTGTGTACAAGCCTTAAAGGATACCCCAACTGAAATGTGACATAATGAGATAGACATGTGTATGTACAGTGCCTAGCACACAGATAACTATGCTGTGTTCCTTTTTTTATTTCTCTGCCTGAAAGCGTTAAATATCAGGTATGTAAGTGGCTGACTCAGTCCTGACTCAGACAGGAAGTGACTACAGTGTGACCCTCACTGATAAGAAATTCCCCTTTTTTAGCTCTTTCTTGCTCTCAGAAGCCATCTTCTGCTTGGAAAGTGTTTTATAGTTGGAATTTCTTATCAGTGAGGGTCACACTGTAGTCACTTCCTGTCTGAGTCAGGACTGAGTCAGCCACTTACATACCTGATATTTAACTCTTTCAGGCAGAGAAAGAAAAAAAGGAACACAGCATAGTTATCTGTGTGCTAGGCACTGTACATACACATGTCTATCTCATTATGTCACATTTCAGTTGGGGTATCCTTTAAGGTAAACAATCTGAAATAATATGTGCCATTAATCCAAAAAATATGTAGAGCAGAAATGAAAGGATTGCCTGTTTCACAAGATAAAGTGGATTTTAACTTTATACTAATTTTAATAGCTGATTTCTTAGTACCCTGAATGTAAATTGTCCAAAACCAACCGTCACAATCTGGCAACCTTCACAATGTATGTCAGCAGGTTTTTTCAAATGGATAGCCAGATAGTGATGAGCGTAATGACCTAATTACGCTTGTGCGAAATTTTGCGTAATTCACAAAATTAGGAGTATCGCCGTAATCGAAATTTTGTGAATTTCACAAAAGTACGTGAAAATTTCGTGTTTATGGGAAATTTCGTAATTACGATCATTTTGTTTTGTAATTACGGTCGTTTACATAACACAAACAAATCAGAATTTTGGAAATTTGTCCGTTCTCAAAATTATGTTCCAGTCCAAAGCCTCCTGATACATTTAAAGCGACAGCACTTGCAGGGACCTTTGCATTATCAGATATTGCAAGGCCCAAAACCAAGTGTCTCAGCATACATGTCCACTAAGTGCACCTTGACAAAGAACACCTGTCTTAGAAGCGGCTGCAGGTGGAGCCTCCTGATACATTTAAAGCACCAGCACGTGCAGGGACTTTTGCATTATCAGACAGAGCAGGGACAAGGTCCTCCAGCACCCAAGGCTGAGACACCAAAGTGCGCCCCTCCATCCCTCCCACCCCAGCCGTCACACACTGATTGCTATTAGACTAAGAGGGCCACAGGGCCCACAACCTCCCCAACACGTTAATATCTAGTTATCTGGCTTGCAGTCACTGCTATGTATCCCCTTTTCTAATGTATTTCTGCTTCATACACAATTAGAAATGACAGCTGAATGAATTGTGCGCCCCCTCCTACACTGCGCCCTGAGGCTGGAGCCTCTCCAGCCTATGCCTCGGCCCGGCCCTGTTATCAGATATTGCAAGGCCCAAAACCAAGTATCTAAGCATGCATGACTGCTAAGTGCACCTTGACAAAGAGCACCTGTCTTAGAAGTGGCTGCAGGTTAAGCCTCCTGATGCATTTAACGTGACAGCACGTGCAGGGACCTTTGCATTATCAGATATTGCAAGGCCCAAAACCAAGTGTCTCAAATTTCGGCTCAACACTGTCAGACACTGAGATATCTTGTGAGGGAATTAGATACACCTGATCTTGGCGAATGACAAAATCCTGATTATACTAACTTATAATTCTATAATTTTAATAAAAACAAAACCCCAAAACTCATTTTGGTCGGAAGTTAGCGATTACTCTTTATATCTGAAGGATTTGTTGCTAGTGCATCACACCTCCCACAACCTCAGATCAACAGCATGTAATAGCTTAACACTCCCAGAGTGCACCTCAAAGCCTTTGGAGCCAGATCATTCTGTCATGCTGCCCCTACCTTTTGGAATGCTTTGCCACACCCAATCAAGGCAGCTCCAACTCGGGAGGCTTTCAATGTGCCAGAAGTCAGGTGATTTGGGGTCTTCAGGGCAGCTTTGAAGAAGACAGCACAGGTAACTATAACCTTCTTTTTTTTTACAGGAGGACTGCTGGATTACAAATTACAGGCTGGATATCTGCTTTAAATATGTACCCAGTGAAGTCAGAATACCTGATCTATATGCAGGTTTGGGGTCAGTGATTCAGGAGGCATATCAACACAACATCCAGGCAAATCCGTTTTTAGAATGCCAATATCAAATACATCTCACAATAGATTTAACTGTGCTATAACTTATCGAAAGCATTTGGATTCAAATACAGCGACTGCAAATCACATCATTGCCTGTCCACTGTCCATGGTGCTGACCAGAAAATAAGCAGAAAATGGTTGCAATTCAAATGAAGATTAGAGCTGTGAAGAGAAATGTGGTTTACCTGGGTTAACCACCTAATCAGATTCAGGAGGTTACTGATTGCAACCTGTCAGTTTGATTAATTAATCAGTTTTTCAGTAATTAAGTATACATTTACTGATTGTTTGAATGATTGACTGATTAAAATTGAGCAAAGATCGACCTCTGGACATGGAAATTTCCTATGTAACAAGAACAACACACCAAATGCTTTATAACAATGCAGAGTCAATGTTTATCTGCACTCTGAATATCTTTTTTTTTAAGGACACCTGAAGTGAGATGGATATGGATACTGTCAGCGTTTATTTCCTTTAAAACAATGCAAATTGACTGTCTGTCTGTAACACTTCTAACCATGGACCCCAAACAAACATGCAGATCAGATGTGTCTGACTGGATTATCCACATGCTTGTTTCAGGTGCGTGATTTAGACACTACTGATGCCTGAAAGATCAGCAGGATGCCAGGCAACTGGGAAGGGGGGGATGGGAGGGAGAAAATTTCTGAGCCCTGTACCCAACAAAACACCGCATGACACGAATGACGTGAGCAAGTATTACTCAGTAATTTAGCCTCTATACTGGCCAATTTAGCTGTTCTCGCAATACCAGTCTGTATAGGAGACAAGGGCTTAAAAATGGACAGGATGGGAGTATGCTGATTTTTAGAAATATTTCTGCTTACAAATAATCAAAAAAATGAAAAAATACTAAAAAAAAGAAAAAAAAGAAGAAAGACAGAAACTAGTATAGATCTAGTGAAGCAATATGCAACAGTTAATCATTGGTGCTAAAAAATGTTTTGTAAAAAACAATAGAAATCACGTACCATTCTTCCTAACAAAACTGTCTCAAAATGTAACATATATATTTGATTGCACCACCTAAATTAGTATTCACATCAGCATAGCATGTGTTACATTTTTAATTGCATTAACTGATAAAGTGTGTGTGATACGGGCCCAAAGCACATTAGTAAAACAAAAACTTATTTAGATATGTATCAGTTGAAAAGTGCGCCAGAGCCATTTGTGTTACAGAGGCGCCGCCATAGACTTAAATGTTATTTGCCATGATTTGCGGCTATAAACCATAAAAAAGGGGTGTCCGTAATTGTGTATGGCTATATAAATGGTGCTACAACAAGTACATAATTTTTTACGGCTATATAAATGCGACTACAACAAGTACGTCTAAAGATTGGTTATATCAACAGCTCACAAATTTGGTTATATTTTCAGAATAATGTATGACTAACTATAATACATTTGGTTATATCAGTTTAAAGTAATGTATATATGTTTGACATGTAATGCGGCTATAACGAACTCGCCTAAAAATCATATTATATTAACAGGTACCGAAATTCGTCTATATCAGTTAATTTGGCTATATCAGTTCAAAATAACATATATGCATGAGATTAAATGTGGTTAAGGTTAGGTACTACCAGAGAGGGTTAGGCACCTCCAAGGGGGTCTTAGGAACCATAGGGGGATGGTTTTAGGATTAGGCACTACCAGGTGGGGTCTTAGGGCTTAGTACCACAAGGGGAGGGATCTGTGTGACAGTAGGGAGAAGTTAGGTCATAGTAATCACTTTTATCGGCTATATCCAGCGTCCCTTTTATAACTGAAATCACTTCTCTCAGCTATACCCGTGCCCTTTTATAACAGAAATCACTTTTCTTGGCTATATCTGGTGCCCTTTTATAACTGAAATCACTTATCTCGGCTATATCCGGTGCCCTTTTATAACCAAAATCACTTTTCTCGGCTTTATCCAGCACTCTGTCATTTTTCTCGGCTATAACTGATACCCTTTAATAACCTAAAGCACTTTTCTCAATTATATACGGTGCCATTACATAACTGAAAATAACTTTTCTCGACTACATCTGGTGCCCTTTTAATAAAAAAAAAACAACTATTGCATGCAGCCAACTGAAAGTCCTTACCGCCCAGCAGGTTAAACAGAAACTTTTTGAATAGACTGCAAACAATGCTTGTGAGTATAACCCGGTATGTTTGCAGCTACATAAGCATTCAAGAAATAGGAAGCAGTGGGTGAAAACCACTTTAGACAGGATAAGTGCTAAAAAGTAGTTTTGATTTATATTTAGCTTCTCAAACTTTAAAACGTGACAAGTTTTGGGCCTCACATACAGTGTCATGAGTTTTGGAAGAGTGTGACCAAGCCCTCTGTGTACAATTGGGTAAAGATTATGTTATCACAAGTTGTATTATCAAAACTAGAGACATTGAAGTATTCTACAGAGTAAATGTGTTTTACGGATTATACGATGGTAATAATAATCATTTTGAAGCTGAAAATAATGGCAAAAATGATGGCTTTATACTTGAAACTTACTGTCAGAGTTTCTTGCATCATTCAGCAGAATGTTGCAAAAAAAAAAAAAAAAAATGACATCACCACAACAGACTTGTAAGAGACACTAGAATGAGTAATGTCATGAATTCTAGAGACTATAGATGGTGGTTCATCACAGTGAGATTTATTGGTTTGCAAACCCATGAACGCTTGATACAGGGTCAGCTGTTTGGCTGCCGAACAGCACCACATCACCAGGGGCGTAACTAGAATTCTCAGGGCCTCCTGTAAAAATGTATATGCCCCCACCGGAGCCCACTCAGGTCCATTTTGGGGGGCAGGAGGGGTCGCATCATGAGGGGAGAGCATGGCCACCTACATTGGTGGGGAGGGGGCCACTCCCTTCCTCCCTCCCTCACCTTGGGCTCTCCCCTCAGCGTGCCCCCTCCAGCATCATTGGCAGCAACGGCGGGCAGGGACAGCCCCGGGCCCCCCCACGGGTGCAGGGGCTGCAGCCCCCATTGCTACACCACTGCATATGACGTCCGAGCCATTGTGATCCTCTGCCTTAATCCATAAATGTCACCTCTTCCCCAGCTTACATTGCCTTATTATTGACTCCCCGAACATCCACTTACCAGTCTGTCCTCTCTTCTGGCACCATGCTGACATCACCAACCCCAGATTATAGAGAGATGGGTGGCAGCCTCTGATTGCTACAGGCAATCAGAAGCGTCCTTCATGCAGCTTATTCAGCCCAATTATCCAGCTCTCTGCTTCCTTTTTAGCTTGATGTTATGTCACTTCAAAGAAAGAAAAAAAAGAAAGGAAAATCCTACCTCCCCTCAGGACTTAGTCTCTCACGCCAGCTGTTGTAGTTAGCTATCCAGAGGGGCTTGGCTGAATAGTGTAGGGCTTCTCCATCCATGTTTAGCTGTACCAGCCTGTATGTTCCATGACAGAAATCCTCCTCCTCTCCTGTAAATCCCTGTTCATGGAGATACAGTGGGAGCAAAGGTGTGTCAGGAAGTGGCTGTGCCAGTGGAAGTGCTGCTGTCAGAGATGCTTCAGTAGTCTGATGGGGAGTGGTGGCTGGTAGTGGCTCTGCAATCAGGCTAGTTTCATACTTGTAATGGTGCGATTGTCCTGAAGCAGGAGAGCTTGGAGCAGGACATTTGCACTGCACCATGTCCTCTTGCATGTTACCCTGCAGCTTAGTGCGCCAACAGGGTAATATGCATCGTGCCGCCTGCTCAGTGATGTGCTCCCTGCTGAACAGGAAGTATGTCATTGGATTACCATCGCTATATGCATATAGCGATACCACATTTGATTGTTTATACTTACCGGGTCACCATAGACTTGCATTGCTGCATAATCCACATGCAGCAACGTGCTGCAGAGTGCAGCTTGCGGGGATCTCACAATGTCATCACACCGCATCACGCTGCAATAGTGTGTAAGTCTACATTGGCTTAAATTGCCCTTTGCGACAACCTGCAGCGGGGGAGAGTACCGCAGCATATGGTGAAAGGTGAAAAGTGAAAGTAAAAGTCTTAATGCTGCTGCAATTTTTTTTTTAATTAATTAAAAAAGAGCCATTTTTTTCTTTTTTATCTCCCCCCCCCCTTTCCCCCCTAAATTTACCTTACACTACCTTACATACATATGGTTATGGAATTAGATTGTTAGCCCATCAGAGGGACAGTCAGTGACGAGACAATTTACTCTGTACTTCGCTGATCAGCCGCTGGCAGGCTGATCGCTGCGGCCTGTGTTCACAATGTCGTAAGCTCGCGCTCATGTGAATGAAGCTCCCGTCTAATCTTGCTCCTTGCAAGATGACACCATGAGGTACAGCATGGAGGCACAGCAGAGCCACTCTGTGGCCGCCATTGGGCATTAGGCGGTCGCAGAGAGGTTAAAGCCGACCTAAACTCTCGCACAGCAGATAAGGAAATCACAGAGGAGTTCATCCTGTGTGTATTTACAGAGAACAGCTTGTCTATTTTTCCCTTAACTGCAAGTTATCAGCAAGAACAAATCAGGGCTGTCAGCTGTCTGAACTGTGCCCCGCTGTGCCGAGGTTATTTGCTAATATATAAACACAGGAGGTTAACCTCCTTAGCGGTAACCCCGTGTGTGACACGGGGTAAGCCGCCGGAGGGTGCCGCTCAGGCCCTGCTGGGCCGATTTAAATAATTTTTTTTTGCTGGACGCAGCTAGCACTTTGCTAGCTGCGCCAGCACCCCGATCGCCGCTGCCGCGCGCCCGATCGCCGCTATTCGTTGCAGCGCGCGCCCCCCCCCAGACCCCGTGTGCTGCCTGGCCAATCAGTGCCAGGCAGCGCCGAGGGGTAGATCTGGAGTCCCAATGACATCCCGACGTACGTCATCCCGCCCCGTCGCCATGGCGACGGGGGAAGCCCTCCAGGAAATCCCGTTCTTTGAACGGGATTTCCTGATCGCCTATCGCCGGAGGCGATCGGCGGGGCTGGGGGGATGCCGCTGAGCAGTGGCTATCATGTAGCGAGCCCTAGGCTCGCTACATGATTTAAAAAAAATAAATAAAAAAAAACTGCTGCGCTGCCCCCTGGCGGAATGTTTCATACCGCCAGGGGGGTTAACCCTTTCTGTGCCACCAGGATACCAGGAAGTAAACACTGCAGGATTTCTGTTGTATTTCTATAAGTTTTAACGAATAAATGTTTTTTTTTCTTTAAAGGGCATTATGCTGTTGCTTATCTTTTAGAGCAGAGAGGAAGTTCTGATTTTAAGTCTGCTTTAATATTGTTTCATTATTTTTTAAACTCTGTTATAGATAGTGGATCGAGATTGACACTTTATATGTATGAACCTGAAAGAGAACGTAAATTGGGGGTCCCACTATTAAAGGGTGTAATAGGGTTTCTTCTGTGACCTTACATATTGCAGTCAATACATTACTGGCATCATAAAGTGTTTTGAAAAATGCCCCCCCTGCCTTGTAAAAGATACAGTTGCTATTTTATATTCTTGACTGATATACACTTTTTAAACTTCATCATTAGATGAATGATGTTTCTTCAACACGAATAAAAGGATAAATCCATAAAACTTCATTTTCACGGTAGAAGGGTGAATGACCAGGGAATAGACGCGTTAGCAGTCATACTGACAAGAATAAGATGTACCGGAATTATTGGAGGGGAAGCTCTTTTGACATCTCACCTCCCCCAGTGTTTCCTTGGTCCTGTTGCTGTTTTCTCCAATGCAGAGTTGTGCAGCAGCTGTTGATTAAAAGTATATTACTTCCTTTATCATCAAATCTGCCTCTTTGGTGAAGCATTCAGCTGTCACGGAACTCCCTCCTGGTCATGGGTCTTCTTACATGTCTTCACAGAACATGCAAGAAGTCTCCAGGGAAAATCAGAGGTGAATAATAGTGGAGGATTTGACACTAGTAAATATTTTGTTTATCTGCACTTCTGTGCTACTTTTTTGCAAAGGAAGGGAGAAAACCTTATGGTGGTTGCAATTGTTATTTGATGGCGGGAAGGAAGGGTCTGATTGTGGGTGCAATGTTTGTTAGAGAAAGGAAGAGAAAGAAAGCATCTCATAGTTGCCACAGTTTATTTTTGGTTGGGGGCAAATGTGAAAAATGGAGTCTCATGGGGGTCACAAAACATCCATGCTTATTATGGTTGAGAAGAAGGATGTTGTGGAGGCTGCTCTTGTTATGAAAGGACATAGTGGTCAGTGTCACATAATTATGGGATGGGTGTTACGATGGTTGCATTAGTTATTCGTAGGGTGTCTATATAGCTCCATTGTGATAGAATTTATCTGGGGCATGGTGGCTACACTGTTTTGGTGGATATGGTGGACACATTTTGTAGTGGAATGAGAGCTGATTTGACCTCTGGTGGATGGACTACCAGGCCATATGAATATGGTTTTCTATGGGAATACAATAGAAACAAAGCTTCATGAATCTTTTTCTGGAAGCCTCATAGTTTGTATTTTTGGTCTTGCTCTCCAGGCTTAGGTTTTAATATCTAACTAGAAAGCAGAATCATAGAATAACTTTCAAGGCCAGGAGACACTTGAAGAAACTGCTGCATATTGCACACAGCATTGTTTATTTTTAAATGTAGTACAGGAAGCATGACCAATCAATAAATCTACATGCCCTATTTCTGCCAGGGCTAGTATCCGTGTGACGCACACGTGTTTCTTGTTACATAACAGAAGGACTGAGAAATAAAACAGTAACTGTGTCACTGCACAGGTCATCGAACCTGCCTGCTTTTATTCCCATTTCACCACTGTCTTCGTCTGGAAAAAAATGCATAAGCATTTTCATTTTAGGATCTCTGTACAGATGTATGCTAAATCATTTTGAGAGCATACTACTCTGTAAAGTGGCTTTTTTTTGTATATTCTTGTAACCCAGGGAAAAATGCTCACAAAATTCATAATGAATGTGTAAAAGGTAAGAAATAAGAAACTTGAAGAAAATCTCCAATCCAATAAATAAAAAAAGGGATGGCACAGCCTTCCCATATAACAGTCTTCAGAACAAAAGCTCTGTTTAAAGAATTACAGAGGTAAAACAAATGGAAGAATCAAAGGCTATACATAGTTATCTGAATGTTTGCAGACACTCACATATGCTCTTGTTCCCTTCTTGGATGCACCGCTTGCTGGTAAATTGGTCAGGTAGACGCCCAGAGGAAGTTGCCGACCCCTGACCCGGAACTGGACGACAACGTAGGCAGAGTAGCACAGTGCCACCACTCTGTCTATCCACACTCCTAGCATCATATTGGGATGTGGGATTGCCAGGAGTGCCGACAGGCAGGGCCGGCCCGCTCATGAGGCGGGGTGAAACTTTTGCCTCAGGCGGCAAATTTCTAGGGGCGGCATCCGCCCATCGGTGGGTGCGGGGAGCCGGCCGCCCAGCTGGAGGGGTAGCGGGCAGGACGGGGGTATTGGGCCTAGAGGCGGTGAGGGGGGTCGGACCCCCCCCTCCCTCGCCTGGGTCCCCCGTCCTCCGCTCCCCTCCAGCCTTAAATAGATAAGAAGCGCAACTCGTAAGAGGCAGTGGGCGGGGAGGACTCACCTCTTCCTCACTCGATCCAGCGTGCGCTCCACTGACGTCACTTCCTGCAACGCCGCCCACTGTATTGTAAGTGGACGGCGCTGCAGGAAGGGACGTCAGTGGAGCGCAGGCTGGATCGAGCGAGGAAGAGGTGAGTCCTCCCTGCCCACTGCCTCTTACGAGTTGCGCTTCTTATCTATTTAAGGCTGGAGGGGAGCGGAGGACGGGGGACCCAGGCGAGGGAGGGGGGGGTCCGACTCCCCTCCCCGCCGCTAGGCCCAATACCCCCGCCCTGCCTGCTACCCCTCCAGCTCAGCGGTGGTGGTCGGGGGGGGGGGGGGGGGCGGCGGCAGCAATCATTGTTTCCTCAGGCGGCAGAAAGTTTAGGGCCGGCCCTGCCGACAGGCACTGAGCTACTATGCATGCACGACCAACCAGGGTCAAAGGTTGGTGACTTCCTCCGAGTCAGTGCCTATACTGGACTGATTAACTGCAAACAAAGCATCACAGAAGGAAAAACTAACATTGATGAATGTCTGCAAATGTTTAGGAAACCATGTAGGGGGTTTCTTCCGTTTATTTTGCTTCGGTATTCCTTTAAGAGAGCCCTAATTCTTTTCCAGAGCCCAAGACATCCCCCCATAAAATAAATTACACCTGCAACTTAATGGGAACCTAAATTGAAAAAAAAAATTTAAATAAACACATGATGTACCTGCAAATGAATATTACATACTATACTTACCTTGCCATCAGTTCCTGAATGAAGGTCGCCATTTTCTTCTAACAACGATTCCTTGATTGGGAGAAATATCTCTGTAAAGGACAACTTTTTCATTTTTTTTACACTAAATTGTCATTTACAGAGATATTTGTCCCACCCAACATGGGTATGTGTAAAAATACACCTCAAAACACATTATACTCCTTTTTCTGAGTACGGCGATACCACATGTGTGACACTTTTTTGCAGCCTAGCTGTGCACAGAGTCCCAAAGTCTAATGAGTACATTTAGGATTTCACAGGTCAATTTTAGTTATTTGGTTTCCAGACTACTCCTCACAGTTTAGGGCCCCTAAAATGCCAGGGCAGTATAGGGACCCCACAAGTGACCCCATTTTGGAAAGAAGACACCCCGAGGTATTCCATGAGGGGTATGGTGAGTAAAATTTAAAATATAAAATTTCACAAGTTAGCGGAAAATGACACTTTGTGAGAAAAAAAAAAAATACATTTCTGCTAACTTGTGACAAAAAAACAAAATCTTCTATGAACTCACTATGCCCCTCAGCAAATACCTTGGGGTATCTTCTTTCCAAAATGGGGTCACTTGTGGGGTCTGTCCTGGCATTTTAGCGTCTCATAAAATCATTACATGTATGACCACTATTAGGAGTTTCTGCTATACCCCTTATATTTGGGCATACGGGTGATGCACTTTTTTTTCCATAAAAGGAAAAATGAACGGTAAAGATTCTCACATTTGCATTGATCAATGTGGATGAAAAAATATCTGCCGAAATATGTGAAAAGAAGAGGGGCAGGGCGTTTGTCAGGCCACAGAAGCACCGCCCACAGAATGTTCCAAACCCACTCTGCTCCTATGCCCTGGCAAACCCGATTAATCCATTCACATCGATCAATGTGGATGAACAAACCATTGCCAATTTTGATAAAAAGTGCTTGCCAAAGCTTAGGAACTCCAAACCCCCCCCTTAACTCATATGCCTTGGCAAACGTATCTTACTGTAGAGGAGAAATCTCGTCCTGCAACGCTGCATGCACCGACTTGTGAGTAACCTGACAGACGTGCAATGCTTCTGTCAGGATGCACCATCGGTGCTGCAGCTGGTTGGTCGATCAGTTGTTCGGTTGGTCCACCTGGAAGGGTAAAGGGTGGATAAAAAGAGAAAAAAAGAAAAAAAACAAGCAAGCAGCAATGCAATAAATTCATTAACTTTGATAAACGTTATTAAACCTTCTTAACCAAACATTAACATTTGGAATTTTTAACTTTTTTGCTTACCTGTGTTTTTTTTTTTTACTTACCTTCCGAGGACAAACTTCGCCTTCCCCATGGGACAGTGTGCAAAGCGCAAATCGCACAGAGATGTGGCTAAGTACACTATGCACTTTGTCCCAAATGAAAGGAGAGGTTTCTGGCAGCCCTGTGTATTTGGGTCTCTCAAAAGCTGATGTCTGGTTTCACACTGCATATTGGCGTATCCGGTGGGTCGCGCCCACCGCACTGCATCGCCAAAAACAGACCTTCAGGGAATACTGAGTTAGTACATGGTATACCCTGTCTGGCATTCGGCCAAGTAATCTTTGCGTTGCCATCTGGCCGACGCAAATCGCTGAAGGAGCTGCGCAGTAGCGTAGGTATACACTAGCGTTAAGTCACACACTTCCAGTGTAGTGGGGACTGCAAAGTAGGACTTTCGCTAGGCAATTTTCCGCAACGCATCGCGCCAGTGTGAAAGAGCCTTGAGAGACCTTTGTGTGTCTAGTAGTGATGCTCAAATACCCCTTTTTAAAATTCGAGTTTGGTCGAATTCGAATAGTAAATTATTCGAGGTCAGTCGAATATTCGAGTCGAATAATTTTTACTATTCGATTCGACCTCGGACTTCGAGCTCACTATTCGAGTCGGTATTCGAGCTCACTATTCGAGCTGACTATTCGAATTGGCCTTAAATAGCTTCCAACACTTGTTTTGAGGGTGAATGATGCAAGAAACATCTTTTTTTCCAAGTAACAACAGCAAGTGATTATGTGGGGATGTTCCTTTAAAAAAAAATGTGGAAAGAGAAGTTGTGTCCTAAATTTTGTTCAGTAGTGTTACTGTATATACTTGTTCTTCTTCTTCTTTATCTTTCTTCTTCTTCTAGATCTTCTTCTTCTATATCTTCTTCTTCTTCTTCTTCTTCTTCATCTTCTTCTTCTTCTTCTTCATCATCTTCTTCTTCTTCTTCTTCTTCATCATCTTCTTCTTCATCTTCTTCATCTTCTTCTTCATCTTCATCTTCATCTTCTTCTTCATCTTCATCTTCTTCATCTTCTTCTTCTTCATCTTCTTCTTCTTCTTCTTCTTCTTCATCTTCTTCTTCTTCATCTTCTTCTTCTTCATCTTCTTCTTCTTCATCTTCTTCATCTTCTTCTTCTTCATCTTCTTCATCTTCTTCTTCTTCTTCTTCATCTTCTTCTTCTTCATCTTCTTCTTCTTCATCTTCTTCATCTTCTTCTTCTTTTTCATCTTCTTTTTCATCTTCTTCTTCATCTTCTTCTTCATCTTCTTCTTCTTCATCTTCTTCATCTTCTTCTTCTTTATCTTCTTCTTCTTTTTCATCATCTTCTTCATCATCTTCACGTATTTCTCTTTTCAATTTTTTTTAAAGAAATGCAGCTATTTTTGAGCGTAACAAATAGCTGGTGGGCGCACGCATGTTGGAAGCGCCATTGTATGTGCTCCCTGGCAGTGGAAACACAAAGACAGCAGGAGGTAAATTCAGCAGCAGGAGGAGGAGGAGGAGTGTGTGGCAGCAGGCAGTCAATGAGGCAGGCAGCTCGCCGTGACATAATAGCCCTGGTACCTAGCGGTGATACCAGGGCTGTAAATAAACACAACAGGAGGTCCCAGACAGCGGTCGTGCAGCCCACATTGTGTCCAATACACAACTGGGACAACACAGTTTTCAACCCGGGCACCTCAGAAAAATTAAACCTTTTTTTTTTTTAATGGTTTTTTGGTTTTTGGTTTTACAACCAATATAGCTATTGTTTGACGTAATAGCTGGTGGCAGAGTGGCAGCAGAAGAAGGTAATGCTGTGTACCCTGGCAGTGGGAAACACAGACAGACAGCAGCAGCAGGAGGAGGAATGGAGGAGTAGGCGAGCAGCTATTGTTTGACGTAATAGCTGGTGGCAGAGTGGCAGCAGAAGGTAAATCATCTGTGTACCCTGGCAGTGGAAAACACAGACAGACAGCAGCAGCAGCAGCAGGAGGAGGTGTGGAGGAGCAGTGTGAGTGTGGCAGCAGGTAGGCAGCGTGACATAATAGCCCTGGTACCTAGCGGTGATACCAGGGCTGTAAATAAACACAACAGGAGGTCCCAGACAGCGGTCGTGCAGCCCACATTGTGTCCAATACACAACTGGGACAACACAGTTTTCAACCCGGGCACCTCAGAAAAATTAAACCTTTTTTTTTTTTTAATGGTTTTTTGGTTTTTGGTTTTACAACCAATATAGCTATTGTTTGACGTAATAGCTGGTGGCAGAGTGGCAGCAGAAGAAGGTAATTCTGTGTACCCTGGCAGTGGGAAACACAGACAGACAGCAGCAGCAGGAGGAGGAATGGAGGAGTAGGCGAGCAGCTATTGTTTGACGTAATAGCTGGTGGCAGAGTGGCAGCAGAAGGTAAATCATCTGTGTACCCTGGCAGTGGGAAACACAGACAGACAGCAGCAGCAGCAGCAGGAGGAGGTGTGGAGGAGCAGTGTGAGTGTGGCAGCAGGTAGGCAGCGTGACATAATAGCCCTGGTACCTAGCGGTGATACCAGGGCTGTAAATAAACACAACAGGAGGTCCCAGACAGCGGTCGTGCAGCCCACATTGTGTCCAATACACAACTGGGACAACACAGTTTTCAACCCGGGCACCTCAGAAAAATTAAACCTTTTTTTTTTTTTTAATGGTTTGTTTGGTTTTGGTTTTGCAACCAATATAGCTATTGTTTGACGTAATAGCTGGTGGCAGAGTGGCAGCAGAAGAAGGTAATTCTGTGTACCCTGGCAGTGGGAAACACAGACAGACAGCAGAAGGGCAGTACACAGCAGCCCACTGTAGGTGTAAAATGTGTGGCTGCAGGCGACGTAATAGTCAAAGTGAACCAGGCTGGCTTAGTGAGCAGGAGCCAGGAGGTGGTAAAGGGTGGTAAGGCACATTAACGATGGTTCCGGCAGCCAGTTCATGTCCCCCTCTCGCCGACAACAGGGGCCAGGAACTCGCCTTCCACCCACGCCTGGTTCATCTTGAGAAACGTCAGTCTGTCCACAGACTTGTGAGACAGACGTGAGCGTTTCTCGGTGACCACGCCACCAGCTGCACTGAAGCAGCGCTCGGACAGCACGCTGGAAGGGGGGCAGGACAGCACTTCCAGGGCGTACTGCGCCAGCTCGCTCCAGATCTCCATGCGCTTGACCCAATACTCCATGGGATCAACAGGGGCATCGCTGTCAAGCCCGCTGTACGACCCCATGTAGTCAGCCACCATGCGGGTCAGGCGCTGGCTGTGACCGGAGGAGGATGCTGCTGCATGCATCTCCTCTCTAGTCACTGCTGCCGGAGCCTCTACAGTCCTGTAGAGCTCGTGGCTGAGAGACAGCAGGTCTGTGGGGCGCTTGCTGCTGCTGGATGCAGGCACCTGCTGCTGCCTCTGTGCTGGCTGCTGGACAGTGGGGGTGGAAGGCTGGGGGAAGGCTTCCTCCAAGCGCTCAACAAGGGCCTGCTGCAAGCTCCTTATTTGTTGCGCTGGGTCTCCTCCTGCAGGCGGCAGGAACTGGCTCAACTTCCCCTTGAGGCGTGGGTCCAACATCATGCTGATCCAGATCTCCTCCCTCTGCTTCATCTGGATCACCCTGGGGTCCCTGCGCAGGCACGTCAGCATGTGCGCTGCCATTGGGAAGAGGCGGGCCACGTCTGCTGGCACATCGACGTCAGTGCTGTCCTCATCCTCCTCCTCTGCCGCCTCATCCTCTCTCCACCCCCGCACCAACTCAGCTGCGCTGTGCTGATCCCCCTCATCAGCAGCCAGGTCAGGGACCTCCACCAAGTCCTCCTCCTCCTCCCCCTCAGAGGTGGACTGCGCAGCTGGTTGCCGCTCCTGCTGGTCCAAGGCTGCCGCTCCCTGTTCCAGCAAAGCATCGAGGGCCCTGTTCAGCACAGAAACCAGGGGCACCCACTCGCAGACCATAGCATGGTCCCTGCTCACCATGTTTGTGGCCTGCAGGAAGGGAGCCAGCACTAAGCACACCTGCTGCATGTGCCTCCAGTCATCATCGGGGACGATGGACGGGATGTTGCTGGTCTTGTCCCTTCTCTGAGCTGCGGAAACAGTGGCCAGGGCAAGGTACTGTTTGACAGCGTGCCTCTGTTCAACCAGACGCTCCAACATCGCCAGGGTGGAGTTCCAGCGAGTCGGAACGTCAAGGATCAGCCGATGGCGTGGCAGATCCAGCTCCTTTTGCACGCCTTCCAGGCTCGCACAGGCTGCAGCCGAGCGCCGGAAGTGACGCACAACATTCCTTGCCGTTTCCAGCAGTTCGCCCATCCCCTGGTAGGTGCGCAGGAACTTCTGCACCACCAGGTTCAGCACGTGGGCAAGACAGGGGATGTGGGTCAGGTTTCCCCTGTCTATTGCGGCAACCAGATTGGCCCCATTGTCGGCCACCACCTCTCCGACTCTGAGGCCTCTGGGGGTCAGCCAAATCCTCTCCTGCTCCTGGAGTTTGGCCAACACATGGGTTGCCGTCAGCTTGGTCTTCCCAAGGCTGACCAAGTGCAGCAGCGCTTGGCAGTGGCGGGCCTTCACGCTGCTGCTGAGGCGGGGGGTTTGGCCAGGTGTGCCGGAGGATGGCAGAGGATCGGAGGAACCTGCTGCAGTTCCCCTGACCCTGCGGGGTGGCACCACCCACTGTGTTGCTGCTGCTGCTGTGCCCGCTGCTGCTCTCCCATCCTCACCCCCTTCCACCAAGCTGACCCAGTGGACAGTGAAGGACAGGTAGCGGCCTGTCCCGAAGCGGCTGCTCCAGGAGTCCATGGTGACGTGGACCCTTTCACCAACCGCGTGCTCCAGCCCTCGCTCCACATTGGCCATCACAAAGCGGTGCAGTGCAGGAATGGCCTTGCGGGCAAAGAAGTGACTGCTGGGGAGCTGCCAGTCTGGGGCTGCGCAAGCAAGCAGCGCACGAATGTCGCTCCCCTCCTGCACGAGCGTGTACGGCAGGAGTTGGGAGCACATGGCCCGTGCCAGCAAGCCGTTCAGCTGCCGCACGCGACGGCTGCTGGGAGGCAGAGCCCTAACCACCCCCTGGAAGGACTCGCTCAAAAGGCTCTGGCGTGGCCTTTTGCTGGCACGGGAATCAGCAGACACAGCGGAGGAGGCCACTGAGGACTGGCTGCCAGAACAGGCCTCAGTGTCGGCGGCAGGAGTTGCAGAGGGGGGAGGAGCAGTGCGTTTCCGCACTCCTGCTGGTGCTGCTGGAGGAGCAGGAGGGCGGGTGGCTGCTGTTGCTGCTGCTGCTGCTGAAGGCTGTGCAGTGATGGGTGTGGTGCCACTGCCAGCACCAGATGCCTTCAGCCTCTGGAACTCCTCATGCTGGTGGAAATGTTTAGCCGCAAGGTGGTTGATGAGCGAGCTGGTGCAGAACTTTAAGGGGTCTGCACCTCTGCTCAACTTCCGCTGACAGTGGTTGCAAGTGGCGTACTTGCTGTACACAGTGGGCTTGGTGAAATATCGCCAGATTGGTGACTTAAACATCCCCCTACGGCATGGAAGCGCTGCTGCCTGTCTCCCTGTGGTGGTTGGGGGGGGGGCTTGGGGGGCTTGGGTGCGGCTGGTGGTGGTACTGGCAGATGCTGCTGCTGCTGCTGCTGAGCCTGAGACACCAGCAGGCTGTGGGACCTGCCTACTGCTGCTGCCAATGCTTGCAATGATGCGCCTCCTTGCAAGGCCCACAAGAGCATCCTCCTCCTCCTCCTCAGAGCTGCTGAGGACGACATCCCCTGGAGGTGGTGGCACCCAGTCTCTGTCTGTCACCGGGTCATCATCATCCTCCCCCTCCTGAAACATGTCCTGCTGGGATGAGGACCCCCCAAACTCCTCTCCTGATGCATGGATGGGCTGCTTGACTGTCGCCACAGTCTTGCTGTCCAATCCCTCATCCCCCAAAGTGCCCATCAGCATCTCCTCCTCAAGATCGCCAACAACAGCAGACAATTTACTCATGATGCCTGGGGTCAAAAGACTGCTGAATGACAGGTCGGCGAGTGACGGTGAACTGGCCTCCTCCCCAGACCCTGCTGGGCGGCTGCTGCGAACAGGGGTGGTGGTGGTGGTGGTGGTGAGGGTGGAGGCCTCGGATGCAGAGCTGATGGCGGGCTGCTCATCCTCCGTCATGAGTTGCACCACAGTGTCTGCATCCTTTTCCTCAATGGGACGTTTCCGACCCGGCTGGAGGAAAATGGGAGCAGGTGCTACACGCTGCTGCTGCTGTGTCTCTGCAGCGTGAGTTGCAGATGCTCCTGCTGGGCGGCGCCCAAGGCGTCCACGGCCAGTGGCTATGGGAGGAATGTTAGCCACTGACGCTGCTGCTGCGGAACTGTGCATGGTGGCGCGCCCGCGGCCGCGGCTTGCCACAATGCTGCTCCCTCTCCTCCTGATTCCCTTGCTGCCCTTCCCCTTGCCCAAACCGCGCTGGCTGCCACTTCCAGACATCTTCAATGTTTTGGGCGTATAGAGAAAAGTTTTTTAAAAGGGCGGCTGAAAAGTGGGGTACTTTAATGGAGTGGGTTGGTTGGTGAGGTGACTGAGTGAGTGTCCCCTAGTACAGTAAGTAAGTAGTAACAGTCAGGAAGTACAACTAGCAGTTACAATAATCAGTAGTAATCACAAGTAAATTTAGTGTGTGTACACTCAGACAGTGAGTGCACGCACGCAGGAGCTAGTAGCCTATGGACAGTGACTGAGTGTCCTAGACTCCTAGTACAGTAAGAGTAAGTAGTAACAGTAAGTAGAACTAACTAATAACAGATAATCAATCAGCGATCAGAAGGAAATAGAGTGTGTGTTGTGTGTGTACACTCAGACAGTGAGTGCACGCACGCAGGAGCTAGTAGCCTATGAACACAGTGACTGAGTGTCCTAGACTCCTAGTACAGTAAGAGTAAGTAGTAACAGTAAGTAGAACTAACTAATTACAATAATCAATCAGCGATCAGAAGGAAATGGAGTGTGGGTGTGTGTACACTCAGACAGTGAGTGCACGCACGCAGGAGCTAGAAGCCTATGAACACAGTGACTGAGTGTCCTAGACTCCTAGTACAGTAAGAGTAAGTAGTAACAGTAAGTAGAACTAACTAATTACAATAATCAATCAGCGATCAGAAGGAAATAGAGTGTGGGTGGTGTGTGTACACTCAGACAGTGAGTGACCGCACGCAGGAGCTAGTAGCCTATGGACAGTGACTGAGTGTCCTAGACTCCTAGTACAGTAAGAGTAAGTATTAACAGTAAGTACAACTAACTAATTACGATAATCAATCAGCGATCAGAAGGAAATGGAGTGTGGGTGTGTGTACACTCAGACAGTGAGTGCACGCACGCAGGAGCTAGTAGCCTATGAACACAGTGACTGAGTGTCCTAGACTCCTAGTACAGTAAGAGTAAGTAGTAACAGTAAGTAGAACTAACTAATTACGATAATCAATCAGCGATCAGAAGGAAATGGAGTGTGGGTGTGTGTACACTCAGACAGTGAGTGCACGCACGCAGGAGCTAGTAGCCTATGGACAGTGACTGAGTGTCCTAGACTCCTAGTACAGTAAGAGTAAGTAGTAACAGTAAGTACAACTAACTAATTACGATAATCAATCAGCGATCAGAAGGAAATAGAGTGTGTGTTGTGTGTGTACACTCAGACAGTGAGTGCAGTGCGCACACGCAGGAGCTAGTAGCCTATATGAACAGTGACAGTGAGTGTCCCTACGGGTACAGTAAGAGTAAGTAGTAAGTAAGTACAACTAAATAACAATAATCTATCAGTAATCAGAAGGAAATAGAGTGTGTGTACACACAGACAGTGAGTGAGTGCACACACGCTGGAGCTAGCTAGTAGCCTATAAACAGTGACAGTCAGTGAGTGTCCTACTCCTAGTACAGTATAACTACAATACTATTAGTAAAGGACAGCAGAAATACTGGTATAGATGAGAGAAATAAACAGAGGACAGCTGCCCACAGAGGCAAGGCCCCCCTGAGGCCTAAACCTGTAAGCTTGCAGCAGCTGCCTGTCTCTAATGTAACACACAAGCTACTAACTAAAATACAATGTCTATCTAACTAACAACAATATAGGTGTATATGGCAGGTGTAGGTGAGCAAAAACGCTAGGTAAATGATCACAATAGAGCACTTGCTAAGCCAAAGCACAAAGGAGCAACTCTCTCTCTGTACAAGTCTCAGGCAAGCATGGAGAAACAGAACATGGCGGCCGCTATTTATAGGGTAGGGGCTGGCCAGGGTCCCCCTCTGTGATTGGCTGCCGTCAGAGGGCCTGGGAGCCCTCTGATTGGCTCTAAGGACATCAATCTGGGCTATGACGCTATTCGAGCTCGGTACCGAGCTCGAATAGCGCCGGGTTGCTCGAATAGCTCGAATAGTGAATGGGCTATTCGAGTGTACTCGGATAGCCCATTCGAATAGCTCCAGCTATTCGGAGCTCGAATACCGAGCTCGAATAGCTGGAAAAGAGCTCGAATATTCGAGCTACTCGAATATTCGAGCTCTGCTGAGCACCACTGGTGTCTAGTACTGTGTCTCGCGTTCCCTACTCTAATATTGTACCTGCTCGTGGTACCTCTCAAAACACTCCCCTACGCATAGGGCAGGCTGGTCCAGACAGGAGGGACAATAAAAAGTGGTGCCACACCTCATTCCAGCCCTGCTGCAGACACGACAACGTTTTCTTGGGAAACGGTGAGATGGGGTACCTGGAAAGACATAAGGGTATTGTCTTTCATGTAGCCGGCTATCTTCATTTTGGGGTAGGGCCACGACTCCTCCTGGATATAGGAGTTCCGAAACGATTTCTCTTCCTGAAATTGAAGGAAGGATCCGATAGTTTTTCGAGCCTTACTGTAGAGAACAAAACTGTTGTAAATTTCCAACTGAATCAAATAAACAGACACTTTCTTATACCAGCGTCTGGTTCTGCGGGAAGCCAAATAGGGAGCCAACATCTGGTCGTTGAAGTCTACCCCTCCCATGTTAAAGTTATATTCATGGACGGCGAGGGGTTTTTCAACAACCTCAGTTGCTCCTTGAATTTGGACTTTTGTGTCTGTCTGCGTGAATAGTGGACAGAAGGTAAACGTCCCTCTTGTCCTTCCATTTCACCGCGAGCAGGTTTTCGTTACACAAGGCAGCCCTCTACCCCTGTGAAAGTCGGGTAGTAGTGAGCCATTGGGGGAAGCCCCGGCGACTAGGCTGCACGGTACCGCAGCAGCAAATTCCGACTATCTGTAAATGCTGATAGAGGGCCACGCTTGTGTAGTAATTGTCCACGTAAAGATGGTACCCCTTCTGGAACAAGAGTGACACCAAGTCCCAAACAATCTTGTCACTGCTGCCCTGGTAGTCAGGGCATCCGACTGGCTCCAATTTTGAGTCTTTTCCCTCATAGACCCTAAAACGATATGCATAGCCTGTGGCCCTGTCACAGAGCTTATACAGCTTGACCCCATACCGGGGCACTTGCTTGGGATGTACTGCTTAATGCCAAGGCGCCCAGTAAAATGTATCAGGGACTCGTCTATGCAGATGTTCTGTTCAGGGGTGTAAGCATCTGCAAATTTGGATGACAGGTGGTCTATGAGGGGCCGAATTTTGTGAAGCCAGTCATAGTCAAGGTGGCCTCTTTGATGACAGGTTGTATTGCCATTGAAGTGCAGGAAACGCTGGATGTCCTCAAAACGTGCCCTGGACAGGGCAGCAGAGTACAAGGGCATGTGATGTATTGGGTGCGTAGACCAATAGGACCGCAATACATTTTTTTTAGTTAGACCCATGTTGAGGAGAAGGCCCAAAAAGATTTTAAATTCGTAAACTGTGACCTGTTTCCACCAAAAAGGCTGGGCATGGGAGCTGTTCGGATTGGCGGTAATTGTGTGGCGTTACGATTGGTCTCTGCCATGACTAAATCGTAGAGATCCTCGGTGAAGATCAGATGAAAAGTAAAGCATCTAGGGCCGATTCTAGATGATCTATCTCCACCTGGACTCCAGACTGGGCGGTGAAAGGGGGCACTACGGGTGCAGCGGAATCAGGGAACTTCCAATCAGGTTTTGCCAGCACCTCTGGGAGCCTAGGGGTACTACGGGCACGTGTTTCTGGTGACTGCGACCGGGGTCTTACTGCACGTGTCACCGAATCAGTTTCAACTGCCATGCTGGTGCTCTCCACTTTACCAGGGTCTACGGCAATACTGGTTTCAAGTCCAGAATGTGCTGCGTAGCTGGTGCATGCCTCACCATGAAAACCTGGATCAGCACTAGCACCACACTGCTGCCCTTGAGGTTGATCCTGCGCCACCTGCAGTCCACTGACATGGGGTCGGGTACGCTTGGCGCTAGCAGAGACCCCAACCTCATCATCTTCGCTATCGGTCAGAGAGCCACTGCTTTCTACAGGTTCATATTCTTCTGACCCAGATGATTCATTGGATGAGAAGTCCCAATCACTCTCATCCGACTGGGGCAGAATCCTGTAGGCCTCTTCAGTGGAATACCCCTTGCTTGCCAGGGTGGACTGCTAAATTTAGGGGTATTCCTCTGAGACTACCCAGAATAGAGAGCACACCTACCTAGCAAAAAGGAGTGCTTGTGAAGTAAAAAGCTGCGGTTGCTCCGTTTTGATTAAAAAAAAAATCAAAACTGATCTTTAGTGCGCCGCAGCTATTATGTTGTGCTTTTGCAGTGATCAGAAAAAAATAATTCACTGCAGGGGGGCGGGCTGAACGCAAGTACAGCCGAACGATCAGGCCTGATCAGGCAAACACTGCGTTTTAAGTGGAGCGTACTCTAAAGTGACCCTAATGTACTTCTATAGATCTGACTGCGATCAGTACTTATCACTTACAGATACTATATAGTGACAATGCTAATTAGCAACAGTGATGATGCTAATCAGCGACTAATTAGTGACTGCTGTGTAGTGGGCTGGGCGCTAACTGACACTAACTACCTAACAAAGGGGCCTAGCCAGTGGCGTAGCTAGAGATTATGGGGCCCCATAGCAAAACGTTCATGGGGGCACTCTTGAGCAATGCCACCTGCCCCTACACTAGTGTTGGGCGAACACCTAGATGTTCGGGTTCGAGAACGTTCGCCGAACATCGCCGCGATGTTCGGGTGTTCGCGCCGAACTCCGAACATAATGGAAGTCAATGGGGACCCGAACTTTCGTGCTTTGTAAAGCTTCCTTACATGCTACATACCCCAAATTAGCAGAGGAAAAAAAATATTTGAAAAAGAGCTTATAGTTTTTGAGAAAATTGATTCTAAAGTTTCAAAGGAAAAACTGTCTTTTAAATGTGGAAAATGTCATGTTTCTTTGCACAGGTAACATGCTTTTTTTCGCCATGCAGTCATAAATGTAATACAGAGAAGAGGTTCTACGAAAAGGGACCGGTAACGCTAACCCAGCACCAGCAGCAGCACACGTGATGGAACAGGAGGAGGCGCAGGAGGAGAAGGCCACGCTTTGTGAGACACAACAACCCAGGCCTTGCATGAGGACAAGAAGCATGCGGATAGCATGCTTTGTACCGCCATGCAGTCATAAATGTTATAAAGATAAGTGGTTCAATAAACAGGGACCACGCGGCAACGCTAACCCAGCAGCAGCAGACGTGATGGAACAGGAGGAGGCGCAGGAGGAGAAGGCCACGCTTTGTGAGACACAACAACCCAGGCCTTGCATGAGGACAAGAAGCGTGCGGATAGCATGCTTTGTACCGCCATGCAGTCATAAATGTAATAAAGATAAGTGGTTCAATAAACAGGGACCACGCGGCAACGCTAACCCAGCAGCAGCAGACGTGATGGAACAGGAGGAGGCGCAGGAGGAGAAGGCCACGCTTTGTGAGACACAACAACCCAGGCCTTGCATGAGGACAAGAAGCATGCGGATAGCATGCTTTGTACCGCCATGCAGTCATAAATGTAATAAAGATAAGTGGTTCAATAAACAGGGACCACGCGGCAACGCTAACCCAGCAGCAACAGACGTGATGGAACAGGAGGAGGCGCAGGAGGAGAAGGCCACGCTTTGTGAGACACAACAACCCAGGCCTTGCATGAGGACAAGAAGCGTGCGGATAGCATGCTTTGTACCGCCATGCAGTCATAAATGTAATAAAGATAAGTGGTTCAATAAACAGGGACCACGCGGCAACGCTAACCCAGCAGCAGCAGACGTGATGGAACAGGAGGAGGCGCAGGAGGAGAAGGCCACGCTTTGTGAGACACAACAACCCAGGCCTTGCATGAGGACAAGAAGCGTGCGGATAGCATGCTTTGTACCGCCATGCAGTCATAAATGTAATAAAGATAAGAGGTTCCATAAACAGGGAGGGACCGGCAACGCTAACCCAGCAGCAGCAGCAGCACACGTGATGGAACAGGAGCAGGCGCAGGAGGAGAAGGCCATGCTTTTTGAGACACAACAACCCAGGCCTTGCATGAGGACAAAAAGCGTGCGGATATAGCAGCAATGCTTTTTGCCGCCATGCAGTCATAAATGTAATACAGATGAGAGGTTCAATAAACAGGGACCGGAAACGCTACACCATCCCAGATGTTCATTGGTCATGTTACTTGGTTGGGGTCCTGGAGTGTTGCGTAGTCATTTCCAATCCAGGATTGATTCATTTTAATTTGAGTCAGACGGTCTGCATTTTCTATGGAGAGGCGGATACGCCGATCTGTGACGATGCCTCCGGCAGCACTGAAACAGCGTTCCGACATAACGCTGGCTGCCGGGCAAGCCAGCACCTCTATTGCGTACATTGCCAGTTCGTGCCAGGTGTCTAGCTTCGATACCCAATAGTTGAAGGGTGCAGATGGATTGTTCGACACAGCTACGTCATCTGACATGTAGTCCTTGCCCATCTTCTCCAGGCGATCGGTGTTGGAGGTGGATCTGCACGCTTCCTGTTCAGTGGGCTGCTGCTGCATGGGTGTCAGAAAATTTTCCCACTCCAAGGACACTGCCGATACCATTCCCTTTTGGGCACTAGCTGCGGCTTGCGTTGTTTGCTGCCCTCCTGGTCGTCCTGGGTTTGCGGAAGTCAGTCTGTCGGCGTACAACTGGCTAGAGGAGGGGGAGGATGTCAATCTCCTCTCTAAAGTCTCCACAAGGGCCTGCTGGTATTCTTCCATTTTGACCTGTCTGACTCTTTCTTCAAGCAGTTTTGGAACATTGTGTTTGTACCGTGGATCCAGAAGGGTATAAACCCAGTAATTGGTGTTGTCCAGAATGCGCACAATGCGTGGGTCGCGTTCAATGCAGTCTAGCATGAATTGAGCCATGTGTGCCAGAGTCCTACCAGAATCCTCATCATCCTCTTGTGAGCGTTGTGATAGTTGTTGTGATGCATCATAGTCGTCACCTTCCTCCTGGTCTGCTTCTGCTGACCATTCGCGCTGAATTGTGGAAGTCCAACGTGCACCGCTCTGGCCCTCGTCAGTGGTGGCAGGAAATTCCTGCTCCAACTCCAGCTGTTCCTCCTCCTCTTCTTCGTCATAGCCGCTGGGGCCAGCGTTCCCTGAGGCGGATGGCCTGATGTTGGTACCATCACGCTGATCGTTTTCTCCTTCAGATTCCCCCAGTTGCATCATGACAGCTGTTTCCTTGATTTTCAACATTGACCTCTTCAGTAAACACAGCAGTGGTATGGTAATGCTGACTGAAGAGTTGTCACTGCTCACAAGCAACGTGGATTGCTCAAAATTTTGGAGGACTTGGCAGAGGTCCAACATGTTGGCCCAATCGGATCCACAGAAGCTTGGCAGCTGTCCGGATGCGCCTCGGTACTGCGCCGTCATGTACTGGACCACTGCACTCTTCTGCTCGCAAAAGCGTGCTAGCATGTGCAGCGTAGAATTCCAGCGCGTAGGGACATCACACAGCAAGCGTTGGTGGGGGAGATTGAAGCGCTCCTGCATCTTGGCGAGTGCCCCCGAAGCAGTACTGGAATTTCTACAATGTTTGGCCACTCGACGCACCTTCAACAGAAGATCGGCCACGCCTGGGTATGTCCTCAGGAACCGCTGAACTACTAGGTTCATCACGTGCGCCAGGCAAGGGATGTGTGTCAGCTTAGCCAACCTTAAAGCGCGAATGAGATTACTCCCATTATCACACACAACCATGCCCGGTTTCAGGTCCAGCGGTGCCAGCCACAAATCCGTCTGTTCCTTTATTCCCTTCCAAATTTCCTCCCCTGTGTGCTGCTTATCCCCAAGGCAGATCAGCTTCAGCAACGCTTGCTGACGCATGCCAACAGCTGTGCTGCACTGCTTCCACGATCCTACTGCTGCTGGGTTAGCGTTTCCGGATGAGGTACAGCTTTGAGATGCGTTGGAGGAGAAGGAGTCAGAGAGGTAGGTGCTGCTGTTGTTATCCAGTGGGAGGGATGGCGGTGCAGCTGTTTGCGGCATGGGCAACACCCGCACCGTAGCAGGTGAGGAATCGCTGCCAGGCTCCACAAGGTTCACCCAGTGCGCGGTAAGGGAGATGTATCGACCCTGGCCGAACGCACTCGTCCAGGAGTCAGTGGTGAGGTATACCTTGCAGGCAACGGCATTCTTCAAGCTTCGGGTTATTTTGCTGACCACGTGCTCATGCAACTCAGGCACTGCAGAGCGCGCAAAGTGGTAGCGGCTGGGAACCACGTAACGTGGGATGGCCACTGACATCATGCCCTTGAAGCTGTTTGTCTCCACCACTCGATATGGCAGCATTTCGCAGGCCAGAAGCTTGGCTATGCTGGCTGTTACTGCCACGGCCCGGGGGTCATTTGCTGGCAATTTCCTCTTGCGCTCAAACATCTCCGACACAGACAGCTGAACCGTAGCGCTGCACACGGAAGGGCTGTTGGTTGTTGTGTTTGATGAACACTGGGAGACCTCAAGAGCACTACTCCGGAAAGTGACAGTGTCAGCGTCGTCTGATGTTTGTGAATGTTGTGAACCACGCAATGGCTGGGCTACCGCTGCTGCAGAGGCGGGTCTGGTGGTGAGTCTGGTGAACCCAAGGGAGGCAGTGTTGCTGGCACCCTGTCCTGCCGAGTTTGCCCACAGAGTGGGATGTTTGGATAGCATGTGGCGGCTCATGCTGGTGGTGGAGAGGTTGTTAATACTTTTCCCCCTGCTCAGGCGGGTCTTGCACACCTTGCAAATCGCCATGGTAACATCCTCAGTGCAGTCTTCAAAGAAAGCCCAGACTTTGGAGCACCTGCCTTGCTGGCGATTTCTGTTTGCTCCTCTTTTGCCTCTCACTTGAACTTCCACGCTTGTGGTGCCTGAAATTGCGCGCCGCCTACCTTGTGGTACAAGGCGAACTCGTGCAGCAGTGGGTTCTTCAACAGACTCATCTGTGCTGCTGCTACGACGGCGATGTTCTCGTTCACAAACAAAATCTGGGTCTCTGTCCACATTGTCCATACCCTCCTCTTCCATCTCCTCAAACTCGTCATATGTCATTGTGGGGGGCCGCCGCCGTGGAGTAGAGCTCCCCAGAACAACCTCTGCGCAGCTCACTCCAACGTCGTCTTCCAGATCTTGTCGGCCGACCTCCTGCAATTGCAACCCCTCCTGCCCAACTTGCTCTGGGATTTGGGTTTCCGAGTCCTCCTCGGACTCGCCCTGTATTTCAGTGCGCGGTGCATTTCCCACAGTTAATGGTTGTGAATCCGGGCACAACATTTCTAGCTGTTCCTCCATTGACCTTTGAAAGGTGGAAGTTTGTTGGGCTGGGAATAGCTCCTGCGAATACCCCATTGTGTCCTGAGGTAATTCATCGGACTGGTTATCTGGCAGTTGTGTGCGTGGTGTCGCTGCCGGTTGTGTCAGCTTTGTGCCCACTGGCTCCTTGTAACTGGCTGAGGACTCGGACCTCGTGCGTGATGTGCTGGTGCTGCTTAACCCACTGCTGGACGCTTGAGAGGTCATCCAAGTAATTATCTGGTCCTGTTCTTTTGGATCTGTGAGGGTTGTTGTCCTGGACAACATGGGCGGTATTGAGTGGGTTTTCTTGGGTGCTCCCCTGTGGCCTGTACGTGAACCGTCAGGGGAAACACCTCTTCCCTTGCCCCTTCCTCTTTCACCGGATTTCTTCCTCATTTCACTTATCCTTACAGTACACGCTGACTGGCAGCAGTACAGTGGCAGTACAGAAATGCTATACAGTACCACTATTCCCAGCAGCGACACAGAGCACAATGCTATACAGTGGCGGGTGAGCGGTGTACCACTATTCCCAGCAGCGACACAGAGCACAATGCTATACAGTGGCGGGTGAGCCGTGTACTACTGTTCCCAGGCCCAGCAGACACAGAGTGGAAGTAAACACAATGCTATATAGTCTGGCTGAGCCGTGTACACAGAGTGGCAGTACACACAATGCTATATAGTCTGGCTGAGCGGTGTACACAGAGTGGCAGTACACACAATGCTATATAGTAAGGCTGAGCCGTGTACACAGAGTGGCAGTAAACACAATGCTATATATAGCGTGGCTGAGCGAGGTGCACAGTGGCAGTACACACAATCCTATATAGTCAGGCTAAGCCGTGTACACAGAGTGTCAGAAAACACAATGCTATATATAGCGTGGCTGAGCGAGGTGCACAGTGGCAGTACACACAATGCTATACAGTCAGGCTGAGCCGTGTACACAGAGTGTCAGTAAACAATGGTATATAGTCTGGCTGAGCGGTGTACACAGAGTGTCAGTAAACAATGGTATATAGTCTGGCTGAGCGGTGTACACAGAGTGGCAGTAAACACAATGCTATATATAGCGTGGCTGAGCGAGGTGCACAGTGGCAGTACACACAATGCTATATAGTCAGGCTGAGCCGTGTAAACAGAGTGGCAGTACACACAATGCTATATAGTCTGGCTGAGCGGTGTACACAGAGTGGCAGTACACACAATGCTATATAGTCTGGCTGAGCCGTGTACACAGAGTGGCAGTACACACAATGCTATATAGTCTGGCTGAGCGGTGTACACAGAGTGGCAGTAAACACAATGCTATATATAGCGTGGCTGAGCGAGGTGCACAGTGGCAGTACACACAATGCTATATAGTCAGGCTTAGCCGTGTACACAGAGTGGCAGTACACACAATGCTATATAGTCTGGCTGAGCGGTGTACACAGAGTGGCAGTACACACAATGCTATATAGTCTGGCTGAGCCGTGTACACAGAGTGGCAGTACACACAATGCTATATAGTCTGGCTGAGCCGTGTACACAGAGTGGCAGTAAACACAATGCTATATATAGCGTGGCTGAGCGAGGTGCACAGTGGCAGTACACACAATGCTATATAGTCTGGCTGAGCCGTGTACACAGAGTGGCAGTAAACACAATGCTATATATAGCATGGCTGAGCGAGGTACACAGTGGCAGTACACACAATGCTATATAGTCTGGCTGAGCCGTGTACACAGAGTGGCAGTAAACACAATGCTATATATAGCGTGGCTGAGCGAGGTGCACAGTGGCAGTACACACAATGCTATATAGTCCGGCTGAGCCGTGTACACAGAGTGTCAGAAAACACAATGCTATATATAGCGTGGCTGAGCGAGGTACACAGTGGCAGTAAACAATGCTATATATAGTGTGGCTGAGCAAGCGGTGTACTACTGTTCCCAGCAGCGACACACAATGACTGGGGGGAACCCTGGCTAGCGTGGCTGGAGAGCGAACTACCCTGCCTGCCTACCCAAAGCTAAACCCACAGACAAATGGCGGAGATATGACGTGGTTCGGGTATTTATTTACCCGAACCACGTGACCGTTCGGTCAATCAGAGCGCGTTCGGGCCCGAACCACGTGACCCGTTCGGCCAATCACAGCGCTAGCCGAACGTTCGGGGAATGTTCGGCCATGCGCTCTTAGTTCGGCCATGTGGCCGAACGGTTTGGCCGAGCACCGTCAGGTGTTCGGCCGAACTCGAACATCACCCGAACAGGGTGATGTTCTGCAGAACCCGAACAGTGGCGAACACTGTTCGCCCAACACTACCCTACACTATAGATAAGGGTTGATTAAAAATTGTACATTCTCATGCAATCTACACTGTATATAGTACATGGGCATGAGACAAAGTTAGAGGGTGAAAGAACACAAGAATGTAATAAGTGAATACATCAAGTACCACCTGGGCACCCTCTGCTCCAGGGTCCCATAGCAGCTGCTATGGCTGCTACGGCTATTGCTACGCCCCTGGGCCTAGCTAACTCACTGGCCTGTTTTTAGATCACTAGGATAGTGAAGAGGTGGGGGGATCAGATACAATCTGAGGCAATCAGAATCGAAAACAATCAAATGCAATCAGAGGCATTCAAATGCAATCAGATGTAATCGAACGCAATCAAATGCAATTACAAACAGACAGAGGTCAAACAGGTGATTAGATTGTACACAGATCTCACACAGACCTCAATCAGAGCTGGTGACAGGTGACCAGATGTCAATCACAGTGCAGCTGTCAGATGCCAAACAATGTAAACAGCAATCAATCACAGGTCGATCAAAGGCCAATCACAGTGAAAACAAGCAATCAGATGTCAATAAACAGTGCACAGACGATAAGATTGAACACAATTCTCACACAGACCTCAATCAGAGCTGTTGACAGGCTACCAGATGTCAATCAGACCTCAGTCAGACACCTGTCAGGGCCAGTGAGGGGGTAGCGAGGGGGTGATCAGCGGCAATCGGGGGGGGGGGGGAATATAGCAAGAAAATGTGTGCTGGCTTACATGCAGGGCTGCCATCCTCTCAGGTGGTCAGTCTGGGAATGCTGTGACCACCAGAGGAGGAGGCAGCAGCCTGTATAATACACGATGTTTACAAAACAACGTGTATTATACACTTACTATTGGCTTATTTGAAACATCGCAGCCCGCCGGCGCTGCTAATTGGCTGGCGGGCTGATAACGGAGGGGGCCGCAAAGCATGCCGGGCGATGCGTGCGCGCGATCGCCGGCAAACAGCACTCCAGGACCTGACGCCAATTGGCGTTAGGCGTAGTGTTGGGCGAACAGTGTTCGCCACTGTTCGGGTTCTGCAGAACATCACCCTGTTCGGGTGATGTTCGAGTTCGGCCGAACACCTGATGGTGTTCGGCCTTTTTAGTTCGGGTTCGCCCGAACTATTCAATGCCCGCCGAACAGGGCCAAACAGGACCCCTGTTCGGGCCGAACAGGGCCCTGTTCGCCCGAACATGCCGCAATACGGCCCCCCTATGGGGTCGCAGGCATGCCCCGATCGCGTGGGGGGGGGGGTCGGAAATTCCCCCCACCCCCTCCGCTAGCGCTCCCCCCTCTGCCCGCTTCCCCATAACAAAAGTTTGTTAAAAGTTAATACTAGTACCGGTGGCTGGCTGCTGGCCTGGCAGTGGCGTGACACGTACCCTCGTATGCGTCATCACGTAGAGGACGTGAGGTCAGAGAAAGGGCGGAAGTACCACAAGGGTACTACCGCTGAACCGCCCGCTGCCCGGCCTCAATGCGTCACTCTCCTAGGCGGACTCCTCCTCCTCACTCACTCCACTGCCAGCAGTCAGCCACCGGTACTAGTATTAACTTTCAACAAACTTTTGTTATGGGGAAGCGTGCAGAGGGGGGAGCGCTAGCGGAGGGGGTGGGGGGAATTTCCGACCCCCCCCGCGATCGGGGCATGCTCCCCCCTTATGCCTGCGACCCCATAGGGGGGCCGTATTGCGGCATGTTCGGGTCCCCATTGACTTCCATTGAGTTCGGGGTTCGGGCCGAACATGCCGAACATCTGGCCCATGTTCGGCCTGTTTGGCCTGAACCCGAACATCCAGGTGTTCGCCCAACACTAGTTAGGCGGTCCTGGGGCTGCCGCCGCGTTCACGCCCATTGGCGTGACAAGATTGTTATGTATTTAAGGAAGTGGCAAGGACTTTTAACATATAGAAATCCCACGGTTTACCCAGCTGACTCTCAATAAACAAAAATGGAACGTCTGACTTTGTAATTGAATAACACATCCAGGTGGACTGGGCAACGTCAGCCTTGCCTACTTATTGATGGTTTTGCATCCCTCTACAGAGCAGATGCAAAATTTCACAATCGTTTCTAAGGCCCCTTTTACACTTATTCAGTTGGTGTGCGTTAGTACGCAGTAGTGCTTGTTGGTACGCGTTTTTTCCATAGCAGTGCATTGGGAAGAAGATTTCAGTTAAAACGCGTTAAGTGTGAAAGGTGCCATAGGAAAACATGGGACTTACTTTGAAAATCAGTTTTCTTTCTGTTTTAACTGAGAGCAACTGATTAAGTGTAAAAGGACCCTTAGTAGAGATATTCTTATTTAAAATTAAAATTATGAAATATAAAAATCCACCTGCTAACACCTGTGCATAACTTGAACCTTTCCGAAAGCTTTTCATGACATTTCTCTTGATTCTAATCCTAAGCTATATGCTTAGTTAATGTCCACTTTTTTCAGTAATTTCATGATGAAACTAATATAAGAAATAGAATCATTATATACAAAGGGAGATATTTCAAGCCTTTATTGGTTATAATTTTGATGATTATGGTGTACAGCTTATGAGAACTCCAAAATCAAAACCTTAGAACCATTAGAATATTGTGAAAATGTTAGGCTCAAATTGTCAGACATTAACCTCTTTAGCAGTAACTCAGAGTCAGGCTCGGGCTGGAAATCCGCAGCTCAGAGTGGTAACCCCGAGCTGGATCCATTGGAGGTGAGTCATGTGCAGGGCTGCCACAGATCCATTTAACTGTATGATTTTTATGGTCTAAAAGCAAAAAAATTGCACCACTTTCAAACACTAAAATACGGAAATAATCATACCGCTAGGGAGGTTTAATCAACTAATCAACCCAAAACACCTGTGAAGGGTTCCTATTTCATATATTAGTTTTACCTTTTAAAGTGAATCTGAAGTGACTTTTTTTTTCTATACACATACATTTGGAATACACAGGTTCCTGAAGGGCTGCAGCTTCCAGCTGGTCTCATGCTGAGAAGCTGCAGACAGAAGCTGCTGCTATGAGACGTCTCACAGCCTCTGGAGCCAGCATTAGAGGGCGGCATAAATTAGAAGGGGGTGGAGACTGACGTCCGTCTGCACTGAGAGAGGCAGAGCTATTGAGAACAGCTCTGCTTCTTCCTGTTCTCTCCCTGGTAGCATATTCTGCGACCAGGAAAGTCGTGGAGATATTAAGATGGTTATCTGGGCAGGGGCACTCTTTTTAAAGCTGGAATACTGTAGGAGACCAGGTATTTATAGCCTTAACATGATTTTTAGATAAAATAAGAAACAAAAGTCACTTCAGACTCTCTTTAAGCTGAATTGCTGAAATAAATGGACTTTTGCACAATATTCACATTTTTTGGTGTTTTACCTGTATACCCCCGTACACTAAGACTAAGTGCAATTTAACAGGCTGATCCTAACATTAACATGTTCCGTACAGTTGGTTATATTATTATTATTAGCTTGAAAGTGCCAAATTCTTGTTATATTGTCAAAAGTTATAAAAATGTTCTTCTCTGGGACATGATATAAATTCTTACAGTTGTGACTGACACATTATGTGCTTGAACTATATTGAATGGAATAAAACACTTTTTGAATTTGCACTGCATCTAAAATGAATTACAATTAAATTTCAGGCAATCAATAAAATGACACATGGAAATGCTAAGCTAAAACAAAACAAAACATAAACAAAACACAAAAACAAAACAATATAACAAATGTGGCAGATCAGAAGTTTTTTTTTGTTTAGTTTTAGTCTCTCTTTACACTGTGTTTTCTGCTATTTAGTCAGCAGCATCAGGATCTTTGCAGTGCTAAAAAAAAAAATCTCTTTCCTTACATGCTGCTCAACTTCCCTTCTTCTATTCTATGCATAGGAGGCTGAAAAAGGCCCACATTGGGTGGAATTGAATACCCGACTTATATATTTACCGAGCTCAACAATTTGTTTTACCAAAATATCAGATCACTGTGAAATATTAGTAGGCAACAATATAACTTAATGCACTTGCATTGTTTGAACAGAAAACAAGAACTGAAAAGGCATATTATTATTATTTGTTTTTTAATTAGTGAAGTGTCATAGCAAAATGCACACATTCCAGGCTTCATATGCTCTTTATCAAGTGCTAATAATATAACAAAAGAACTGACCAGCAGCTCCATCAGAAAGTGTAGAGAGATGGGGATAATGTGCTTGGCATATAAGACGATGACAAAACTCAAATAAAGAAAAAAAAAAAAAGGAAAAAAAAGACACGAGAATGAGAATATCCAAAAAATAAATAAAACCAGAAAAAGAAGCACCTAGAAAATTTTACCCAGGCCAATATCTTATCTTTCTTAAAAACAAAGCATTGTAAAAAATGGTAAGGGTGCCTATACATTATTAAATTTTGCAGGCTGATCGAATTTTTGATCCAATAATTTTATTGGAATGAAGGTGAATGAAGGTGAATCGGTACCGCAATATGGCCAATCGAAGATTTCTGGCTGACATCAGTGGAAAATACCTATTGGAAATTATGGAAAATCTCAGTCGCAAGGTGTGAAGATATATTGGGGTGCTGATGCTGTTAAGGATAAGACAGTAATATATTTTCATTTTCCCATTTTTATATCTGCTGTGGTATGTCAAAGGTGTAGAGATGCAGGCTAGATTCATGGACTGTTCATGTATTTGTGTGGGTGGGTCACTAGACCTACATTTGCATCTAAAGAGGTCTTCAGTGAATACGACCAGTCACCTTCAATAGGCAAGGAAGCAGCTCATTAAGCCCCTAGCAGTCACTTTTGATCTACTGTCCCAGGGGTGATTGTCTGCCTCTGTCTACAGGCAATCTTTTCATGTATGTGCTAATATACACTTTACCCAAGGAAATAATGTGGAGGAAGCTTTTTGATGTCTGCAGAGTTCAATGGGTGAGATTGTGTCCTGCCAAACTTCAAGAAGCTAAAACAGGAACCCCCTTTGAAGTGCATATCACAAGAAGGATTATGACAAGCGTGATGTCACAAACGGGGAAACTGCATTAGTTCCTGGGGGCTGGACATTAAATGCCCCAGGGGACACTTCAGACTATTTAAGGTGGCCCAGGACAGCCACCGGTGTCTTCTCTCGGAGGTAGCGAATAGCTAGGGAGGATCGCGACTCCTGGTCGAAACGGCGTCCTCCCGTCAAACAACGTTCTAACCTAAGCTGGTAACGTTCTTTTTTCCCCCGTTTATTTTTATGCAAATATCCGTGTGTGTTATTTTTGTAACTTTTATCTTGTAACATTTTTACTTTGTTTTTTGTAATCTTTTTGTATATATTAAGTTCTGCATTGTTCTATGTTTTTCTAGAATATTAAATTATTATTTAATAAGCTTGACTTCTGCTGTACTAAACTAACACTCATAGCCTAGAAGAGACTGAAGTGTAACCGTGTATAAGTTCATGCCTAGTTGTATGTTTGAGCAACACTACCGTATGAAATTGTAATTGCATTGTGTGTGGGGGCGTTTGTCATACGTTGGCCTAAGCGCGCAGCTGACCCAACGTACGAACAACGCCAGTGCGAGTAGCGACAGCAGAGTGGCTAACAGTATCGTTCGGAACGACTGTTAGTGGGTCTTTGCTTCACGACAGTGTAAGATTGCAACTGTGTGGGTGTGTGGGTGCGTGGCGTTCCTGTATTTGGCCTAAGCGCAAAGCTGACCCAAATCCGAAAACGCGGAGTGCGTATTGAGCACTCGATAGCTGAGTGAACGTGTCTAGCAACGCTAGTGGTGGCAGTGGGAAGTGTTTGAGGGGTTCCAGCCTTGGTTGTAGCTTAAATAAGGCTGTTCCCCGCTTAATCTGGTCAAACCCGCAGTCGGGAACCGTATACGCAGGCGTGCCGCGGGCCGGTTCCTGACACAAGGGATCAATCCCTTGCTTGGCGGTAATGGCATTGAATATAGTGATAAACTCCTTTGCAAGAGTTCAGGTCCACTTAAAGAGAGTCTGAAGCCTAAAAAAATACCTCTGTTTTGTTAGGCAGTCCTGTTCAGCAAAAGCCATAGCTGAAACGCCGCATTCCCACGGCAGAACGATCAGTTAATACCCCTGAAATCCCCAGTGCAAGATTCGGCGCGCCTTCCAGGTAGAGGCCAAGCTTTGCGCTGTTGCTCTGCCTCTGTTGCATCAATCTCTGCGGATCTCCGCAGATCTCCACCTCCTCCTGCCCCTCTCAGTCTTCTTTCACTGAGATAGGCAGGGAGAGGTGGAGATCCATGGAGATTGACGTGACCTTTAAGCAGAGCTACAGCGCAAAACTCTGCCTCGACGGGAAGCAAAATCCACGACCTGGAAAGTCGTGGAATTTTGCCCCCGGATTTCAGGGTATTAATTGATCGTTCTGCTGCAGGGATGCGGCGTTTCAGTTATGGCCTTATTGCAGAACAGGACTGCCTAGCAAAAAGAGGTTTTTTTTAGGCTTTAAGTGGACCTGAACTCTTGCAAAGGACAGAAGGAAGACAGAGAAATGCACCCTGTATGTATTTAGAGAGTTTAGACTGTCTAATCCCCCTTATCTGTGACTAATCACAACTGTACTTTAATCTCTCAGTTGTGTCAGCTGGCTCCCTCAGCAGAGCAGTTAATTTGTAAACACAGGATGTTAACCCCATGTTTGCTTCCATGAAAGCAGGAAGTAGACACACTAGAGATTTGCTGCAGGATTTGTATCAGCTGTAACAAAGACATGTTTTTCTTTAAATGTTATCATGCTGTTGCTTATCTTTTAGAGCAGAGAGGACATTCAGAATTCAGGTCCACTTTTAATGCAGCAGCTTGAAGCAGAAAGGCACAGAATCTATGTTGTTTTTCTTACAATACCTCTGCACGGCACAAACAATCAGTTTGATACATACAGCCTCATTATGGAGCCCACCACCCTCTGCTCAGTCAGCAGCACAGAAAACCTGGACTGGGTTCAATCTACAAATACAAGTGTTCAGGAGTAAATAGGAAAAAATAGCTGAACACATAGGAATGCCTCTGAAAAAATGTTCTCCATGAAGAGCTTAAATATAAGCACAGACTTTAGACCATGTTTGGATCTGCAGGCACATTTTATGGATAACAGCCATGGTGCACTTAAGTATTTACATTAGCTCTCTTTCAGTTATTTTACATAGTTTATATCATAACATTTCAGCTCCTACCTAACAAAAAAAGTCAATCACAAACATCTCCCTAATTAAAGATTGATCTGATTTTTGTAATTGCAATGATTGTACTATTTTAGGCATTAAAGGTAGTATACCAATAAAGTGAGAAAACAATAAAGTGAGAAAACAACAGGGGTGCTCGGATACCCCATTTTAAAATCCGAATTGATTTGGATCCGGAACGCATTATCCGGGCTATCCGGGCGGATTTGGATATGCGTATAGAAAAAACGGAAGTGGCCTATAAATAGCTTCCAAAGTGTTTTTTGAGGTAAATGATGCACGTAGCATTATGTTTTTTTTTTTAAAGGGAAACACTAATTTATTATGTGGGGATTTAAAAATAGAAAAAAATGGCTGTAAATTAACATCAGGCCTAGGTTCCAGACAGCAGTCGTGCAGCCTACATTGTGTCCAAAGTCCAACCGCACATCTGGGACATGACAGTTTTCAGCACAGACACCTCCCAAAAAATTACACAGCATTATGTTTAGATAGTTCACCATGGCACCTAGTGTTGGTACCATGGCACAGTTAAAACATGACATTAGGAGAGGTTCCAGGAAGTGGTCATACTGTTGCAGTTGGGGCCTCCCCACAACTCGGACAGCACAGACACCTCCAAAAAAATTAGACAGCAATTGTGTTTACATAGTTCACCATGGCACCTAGTATGTTGGTACCACGGCTGTAAAATGTTGAAGCAGGCTTATGACTCAAGTCAAGACAGAGTCTGGAGGTTGTGGTGGTAAAGGGTGGTAAGGCAGGCATAGTGATTTCCAGCCACTTAATTTCTCCCTCTTGCCAACAACAGGGGCCAGGAATTCACCAACCACCCAAGCCTGGTTTATTTTGAGAAAAGTCAGTCTGTCCACAGACTGGGTGGACAGACGAGAGTGCTTCTCGGTGACCACACCACCGGCTGCACTGAAGCACCTTTCAGGCAGCACGCTGGAAGGGGGCAAGCAAGGACTTCCAGGGCAGTATCCAGGTGCTTGACCCAGTAATCCAAGGGGTCCACAGGGGTGTTGCTCTCAAGCCCGCTGTAGGACCCCATGTAGTCTGCCACCATCTGGGTCAGGCGCTTGGTTCTGGCTTTGATAGCCACATGCTGCTGCAGGCACCTCCTCAGTCGGCAGCTGTACTGGTGTAGCGTAAAGCACCGTTGTGAGAAATAGCAGGTGTGATTGGCGCCTGCTGCTGATGGACGCAGGCACCTGCTGCTGTGCTGGCTGGACTGTGACAGCTGGGGTGGGAAGTCTGAGGGATGGCTTACTCCAAGCGCCGAACCAGGGACCACTGCAAGTCCCTCATTCACCGCACAAGGTCACCTCCTGCAGGCAGGAACTGATGCCGCTTCCCCTTCAGCAATGGGTCCAGCATCAGGGTGATCCACATGTCCTCCCGAGCACGCATCTGCTTGACCCTTGGGTCACTGTGCAGGCACTGCAGCATGTGCGCTGCCATGGGGAAGAGGGCTGCCATCTCTGCTGACACATACTCTGAATCATCACCCCCAGTGCTGTCCTCCTCCTCTGATTCCTGAGCCTCCCCCTGCTCTCGCCACCCCCGCACCACTGCAGCTGCACTCGGCTGTGCCCCCTCATCTTCAAGGTCAGTGACCTCCAACTACTCCAAGTCATCCAACTCAGAGTCCTCAACCTCCTCCTCCTGACGCACAGAGGTGGACTGTGAAGGTTGCTGCTGCTGCTCCTGCTGGATCAAGGCTGCCTCTCCCACTTCCAGCAGAGCATCGAGGGCCTTGTCCAGCATGCACACCATGGTCACCCACTCACAAAAACCGACACACGGTCCCGGCTGCCTATGTTGGTGGCCTCCAGGAAGGGTGCCAGCATCAAGCACACCAGCTGCATTTTTCCCACTCTGCATTCAGGATGATTTCCGGGAGGTGGGTGGTGCTGGTCCCAAACATGGTGGCGTCCGCGGTGGCTCTGGCCAGGTAGTGGTTGACAGCCTACCTCTGTTGGAGTTCCATCGTGTTGCAACATCAATAATGAGCCAGTGCCGCTGTAGGTTCAGCTCCAGCTGCACGGCTTCCAGGGCCGCTGAGGAACCACCCGAGTGGCGGAAATAACCCACCTTCTTCTGAGCAGCTTTCAAAAGTAGCTCCATCCCCTGGTAGGTGCTCACAAATTTCTGCACCACCAGGTTCAGGACATGGGCCAGACAGGGGATGTGGGTGAGGTCTCCCCGGTGGATGGCAGCAACCAGGTTGGCCCTATTGTCAGACACCACCTCTCCGACTCTGAGGCCTCTGGGGGTCAGCCAACTCCTCTCCTGGTCTTGTAGTTTGGCCAGGACGTAGTCTGCTGTCAGCTGGGCCTTCCCCAGGCTGACCATCTGCAGCAGCACTTGGCAGTGACGGGCCTTCACACTGCTGCTGAGGCGGGGGCGTTTGCGGCGGCGGGTTTGCCGGAGGGTGGAACCGCATCTGAGGAACCTGCTGAACTTCCCCTGACCCTGCTGCGGGGTGGCACCACCCACTGGATTGCGGCTGTGCCTGATGCTGCTGTCCCCTCCTCACCCCCTTCCACCAAACTGACCCAGTGCGCCATGAAGGACAGATAGTGGTTTGTCCCGAACCTGCTGCTCCAGGAGTCCATGGTCACATGGACCCGCTCACCCATCGCATGATCCAGCCCATGCTCCATGTTGGCCATCGCGAAGTGGTGCAGTGCTGGGATGGCCGTGTGTGAAAAGTAGTGCCGGCTGGGTATTGGCCAATCTGGTGCTGCATTCTGCAGGAGCGCACGCATGTCGCTCTCTGACTTTTGTATTTTAGTTGAATGGCAGTCAGAAGCCATTGAACATTAATGGAACATGACTATCTATATGATAATCTTGAATAAAAAATGATCGGATAACTAACAAGTCATCTCTTTAGAAACCCTTTTTTTTTTTTTTTTAACAAATCCAGCACCCATATTTGCTGTGTAGTACAGGTTGGTGAATAAGAGGATGAGGGAGAATATTTTATTAATAAGGGGGATTCAAGATTCTCCCATGTACCCCCTTCCCATACTATCCCCTGTCTCTCATTTGGGGTCACATTGAGGCAAAAGCATTTTGAAAACCAGGGTACTTCGTATGAGAGACTTTGCTTGTGAAAATAAAAAATACAAAACAGTTATGTAATCAGTCATTTACCCGGGAGGGGTGGATCTTTGTTAACTCACTTGATAAGGAGGTGACCATTACCAAATAGTAACATAAGGCTTCTGTTCTATTAGCCCTTCTTCGACATGAGACATAAACCTCCAGCCTCTTTACAATGTGACAAGGCAGACTTTCCAGGGGAGTAAAGATTTCCCTTTCCCCCTTTCTAATCTATCCCCCAATCTTGAAAGCCATGTGCATTTTCCATGGCTCAGGGAGATGGAGTAGCAGTAGGGTATTGTACCTTGTTAGCCATAAGTACAAGCAAGATTGTAAGGATCCCTCCTGTAGCATGTCCTGTCGGTTGCAGTAGAGCTGCAACCGAGCAGTTTTGATTTTTCTGCGTGCATTCGGTTGGTTAGTTTAGATTGTATTCACAATAAGTCTCATTGCCATCTGCAATCACACTGCAGTTCAGAGCAGCTCAGGATGTTGTCATGAATCCACCTATGGCTTGCTACAGTTGAACTGCATCCAGACAACTCTAGATTTCCTACATGCATCTTGTTGTATAATATGGCATGCATTTGTAATGAGAGTCCTTCCCATTCATAGGTTCATAGCTCCTGGTGTGATCTGTGTATCTCCTCCACAAGTGCATTCCGCACTATTACCTGATATTATCCAGCTGCATAGTCTTGCTTTGCTCTGGTGGTATTCCGGTTTTCCCAGCGTCAGCTGCTATACCTTGCACGTTAAGACCTGGGGGGAACCGTAGTCAGGAGACATTCAGTGTCCTGTTCACGTGGGGGCTTGTCTATAGATGAAGACCGTGGGCTGAGCTCAGAGCTATGGCACTAGATTAGGGTATATTGTTGAAGGAAAACGAGAGATCTTCCAGGCATTACAAAGAGGTTTTGAATCATAATGATACCATTTATTGGCTAACTTAAAAGAATAAGATTACGCAAGCTTTTGGCTGTATAGCCTTCGTCAGGCTTCAATCCGGTTTGGATTGAAGCCTGACAAAAGCTATACAGCCGAAAGCTTGCTTACTCTTATTCTTTTAAGTTAGCCAATAAATGGTATCGTCCTGATTCAAGACTTTTTGCTTTCAGGGAGATGAGTCATTCACTCACTGACTTTACCCTCTTGGCTACCCATTGTACAAATTGGGTGAGGGGACATGGCCGGGTGCTGATTTTCTTAATTATTTGTTCTCATCCCTGTCTTCACTACTTTTTACAAACTGCACATTTGAACGTAAGTAGGTTTAAAAAAAACAAAACAAATAAACAACAACAAAAAAGAGACCTGTTTGCTCTGAATACCATGTGAACTGCGTGGAATGTGAGGATATGATTACTTCCCGCAGAAAAAATGTTTTTATTAGCTCATACAAAGCTGAAGTATTACACTTTGCAATCATTTCGCTTAGTAAAGCAGCCTCTCGATAATATGACTGTAGAAAGCCCCCTTGCAATGTCTAACAAAGACAGATGGATATCACACAGAATAAATAACATTTAAAAGTTAAACTGACGCAGAGATAAAAGGCAGAACTCGCTCTTTCTGAAGTGGCCAAGTAAACAGTTAGCTGATTGTAATGATGCTTCTCAAGACATTAAAAAAAAAAAAAAACTATTAAGAATATTTTCCTCCACTGCTAAGAGCTTAAGCAAGGATTGTACAACATGAACTAGCAACTACTTGTTTTGGAGAGTTCATCCCAGACATAATATAAAAAGTTTATTTATTAAAGTGAAGAAAACAGCAGATAAACCAGTGACCTCAGGTTCCCCTGTGATAAATACTACAGAGCCATCAGTTAATAGTAAATGTTCATAGAAATGTTGCAAAGGAGGAGTCAAAGTATACAGAGTCAAAGTATTCATCAGCACCTTTCTGCACAGGACAAAAGTGACCTTCAAATGACCTGCATGATGAGCACATCCGGTTATACTTCGTGCTTCAGAGCTGCCGCTGTAGGAAGCTGAAGCGAACTGAAAAGAGACTTAATATTTCCCGCAGATCTTCTTTTTGCTTTAGCCGTTTTCTTTCATTTTTCACTGTCCTTCTTTGCCGAGCTTTGAAGAAAAAAGTCTCGTCTGTGCCTTTGATTTAGTTTTAAAGAATATACAGCAGCATTTAATTAAAAGTACCCAGGCCAAAGTGAGATTAATTATCTCCCTGCCCCCGGAGGCTTTTCTTTGTGTACCTTGGAAAGAGGTTTTCTTTTCTTTTTTTAATGTGGTCGCAGAGATTTCTCTAGACAACAATTGAAAGTTCACCAAGGAGAGGCAGAGACATAATTCATTTGCAGAGGGAGCGGTATGCAGGGCCTACTGCCAGAGAGGAGGTGGTGACCACACAAAATAGGATTTGAGCAAAATAAATCATTTAAAACTGAGGTGTGAGCCACAGTCTTTTTACTGTCAAACAGTTACAGATCTCCTGCATTATCGTTCTCATTTTAGGGACAAGGGCAGAGGTAAGCACATTTAAAATTCCCTTTCAGCATTCATTTGCCAGTGTACGTCTGACAACAGCATTGATTTCTTTAAGATTTGTTTTTGGTACTCATTACTAGGTAAAAATAAACAGATTAGGTCTCATTACAACATTCTGCACCTTTACGGGTCAAATGGGACAGGCACCAAACAGGTAGAAGACATTTCAGTGATGTACTGGATGTGTGTCCTGCTGCCCTTGCTCATCAGATTGCATACACAGTACATTCTTGCATTATTGATATCATATTACAGTATTGATGTAAAATGCAAAAGATTAATTGAATCATTTTCTTTGTTAGGAAGTAACAAAGTAAGGCTGAAAGAGAATCCATGTTTCGGTATTGTATCACCCGTGTCAATAATCATGATCTTGATTTGTTTAGATGGTTCTGTATCTCATAATATATGGGATGTTTGCTGGAAGGCTTTATTAAATATAAATAATCTTCAAAGCAGTTCTGACATATTGTTAGAAATATCCATTTCCAGATTACAGAATTCCTGCTGATTCTTATACAAGGGCCTGCTGGCATTTTTACTTACTGGAGTTATTATGGGGGTAATGGCCGGGCTCTAATGTTATTTTCAGTAGGTAGTTATGATCAGCAGAATCCACATAAAGCATTCCATCCCGGGATAGTGAAGGCCTTTTTCATGAGGTTGGAAGACAAATAAACAATGTTAGCTCATTGAATGAGGCTCGAGCTCGGATAGCGTCACGACAGACGTCACCTTGAGTCCTCACAAGTGAATCAGAGTGCTCCCAGCCCTCTGACTGCAGCCAATCACAGAGGGGGAGCCTGGCCAAGCCCCCCCTCTATAAATAGCGGACGCCATCTTGCCTCACTCATCCTGCTTGCGACTTACTGACTGAAAGTATGCTCCAGTGCTTTTTGTCTGTGTGCAAGTGCATTTCTATTGTTCTAAACCAAGCGTTTTTACACTCCAACACTTGATATTCAACTGCATTGCTTTGTATTGTAGATAGATTGTATTTTAGGCAGTTTAGTTTGTGTGATTACTAGGGACTAGGGAGGGAGACAGTCTGTCACTGGTGCTGCTGCAGGCCTGCAGCCAGCAGCTAGGCCCTGTGCCTAGACAAGGCAGCCTGCCCTGCTCTGTGCTCTAGTCTCTAGTTACCTTACCTGTGCTCTCACCTGTCCTACTCTACTCCTGTACTACTACTTCTGTGTTAGATTATTGTACTATTTTGTAGTTAGCAAGGCCCAGCTTTACTGCTATACCTGTCCTCCTGTATCTGCTCTCTGTAATCTAGTCACACCTGTTCTATTATTTAGCTAGATTCTTCTATTGTTTAGTTAGTAGTACTGTACTCTAGTCTGTGTATAGGGACCGTCCGTCACCGCGTTACCTAGGGTCTTTGAGGGCGCAGTGTACATCTGCGCTGTCCGCACCCTCTCGTTAGTGATACACCCGTCCTATTGTTTATATATTACTTCTATTGTGTATTCGCTGAATTGTACTGTGAGTCTGTGTACAAGGACACCGTCAGTCAGCGTCAGCTAGGGTCTTTGTGTGCGCAGTGCACATCTGCGCTGTCCGCACCCTCTCGTTAGTGCTACACCCATCCTATTTTTTTCTATTACTTCTATTGTGTATTTGCTGACTTGTACTGTACTGTATTCTGTGTATAGGGACACCGTCAGTCAGCGTCAGCTAGGGTCTTTGTGTGCGCAGTGCGCACTCTTTCGTTAGCGCTACACCGATCTCTGCTGTAGAGTACACCTGTCCGTCACCTCACACACCCACCACCACCAGTCCCACCCCATTAAAGTACCCCACTTGTCCCACCCGCCTTTACATACATACGTTTTTTTTTTCATTTGTATAATATTAAAAATTTACGATGTCTGGCACTGGCAGCCACGGTTTGGGCAGGGGCAGCAAGGGCAGCAAGGGCAACGCCAAGAGAGGAGGTCGTTGGCGTGGCAGCCGTGCCACCGCCACCATGCGCAGTTCTGCGCCTGCACCAGTGGCTATTCCGCCATTAGCCACTGGCCGTGGATGCCTTGGCCACCCAACAGCTGGGAGTCACACTGCAGAGACACAGCAGCAGCAGCAGCGTGTGGTGCAGATGTTCCTCCCACCGCCAGGTCGTAGCCATCCTATTGAGGAGAAGGACGCAGACGCTGTGGTGGAACTGATGGTGGATGAGCAGGCCACCATTAGCTCTGGAACCGAGTCCTGCACCCCCGCCACCACTCCTGTTCGCAAGAGCAGCAGCAGCCACCCAGCACTGCCTGGGGGGGAGGAGGAGGAGTGCAGTTCTCCAGCCCCAGCGGGCAACACCAGCACCCTGTCACTCAGCAGCACCTTCATGTTATCCCCAAACACAGCGGGGCTATGGAGTGCTGTTGCGGCAGAATTGGAGGAGGAAGGAATGCTGATGGGCACTTTGGGGGATGATGCTTTGGACAGTCAGACAGTGGTGACTGTCCATCCGCCCATGCATGCAGAAGGAGAGTTTGGGGGATCCCAGCAGGACATGTTTGCGGATGGGGAGGATGATGATGACAGGGTGAAGGACAGAGACTGGTGCCAGGTCCTGGGAGTGGGGATGTCATCAGCTCTGAGGAGGAGGATGCATCTGTGGGCCTTGCTAGAAGGATCAGCATCGCAGGCATGGGCAGGATCACAAGTGGGCATGGTATGCAGGCCACACAGCGTGCTGATCAGGAGACTGTAACGATTGTGGAATCGTATTCGCGGTCAGCGCACCAGACGTGCGCTGATGCGGCAGATTTCCTCCACAAGCGTATATTTGAGGACACCCAGGCTAGGTGCTAAGCACCCGCAGAGGGCAATTCCCTCCGGCAGATGGCGCCGCTGTGGAGTGCAGGCGAACACAGTCGCTGCACAGCCACAGATGCCAGATGGGAATTGTACAGATCCAGGACAAGGTACGATCAGGCAGGGCTGGATAGCCCACAAGAAACAGAGCAAAGGGACAGAACCAATGTGTGTCCACCAAACTAGTCGCCACCCAGCGACGGTGAACACACAACGGCGGAAACTAAGTGGGAATGCAATCGCAAGAATGGCGATTGCAGACAGAGACACAAGACTGAGCAAAACAGGGCACGAGGGTAGCAAAGGCACAGCAAATAATACAATGAGGAGATACGGAAAATAACAAACGCTAGCTAACCGCGAACACCGCACTCATTCGCAACAGTGCACGCGGTTATGCGCGGTCTCCACGTGATAAGCACAATAGAGACAAGCACGCCTAACTAACCATTAACAGACAAACATGAAACAGAGGACGTGAGCGCTTGCTTAACGGTTACCTCTCCGAGCCTCCAGCAAGCGTAGCAGACAAGACAGACACACGAAAACAGGGACAAGCAAGAGATAGGATCCACAGCACTAGCTAAAAGTGGCTAGCGCGATCCCAGGAGACAGAACAGAAGGATCCACAGCGCTAGCGAAAAGTGGCTAGCTGTAACGATTGTGGGATATCTCCGTGTTCAGCGCACAAAGATGTGCGCTGACACTGCGGAGGTCCTCCACAAGCGTGTCAAGATACTAGAACCCAGCTTTTGGTGTAAGCACCAGTAGAGGGAAATTCCTGTCGGCAGATGGCGCTGGGGAGTGCAGAGGAACCAATCCTCTGTACCTCCACAAATGCCAGACAGGAATTGTACGAGGCGCAGAACGCAATCGCAAGAGAAGCGATTGCGAATGAGAACGAGCAAAGGGACAGGTTGTATGTGTGTGCGCCAATCTAGTCGCCACCCCGCGACCGCGCACACACAACAGCAGGTGCGAAACAGAAACGCAACCGTCAAGAACGGCGATTGCCAGAAGTGACACAAGGCAGATCAGAACAGAATACGAGGATAGCAAAGGCACAGCAAATCATACAATGAGAAGATACGGAAAATAATAAACGCTAGCTAACCGCGAACACCGCACTCAATCGCAACAGTGCACGCGGTTATGCGCGGTCTCCACGTGATAAGCACATCAGAGACAAGCACGCCTAACTAACCATCAACAAACAAACACGAAACAAAGAACGTGAACGCTTGCTTAACGGTTACCTCACCGAGCCTACAGCAAGCGCCCGTATCAGACAAGACAGACAGATGAGAAACAGGAACTAGGCAGAAAGGATCCACCGCTCTTCCTCCAGAGCAAGTGTGATCCAAGCAGGAACACAGATCAGAAAGATCCACAGCCGCTAACGCTAGCGGCTAGTGCGATCTAAACAAGACAGATCAGATGAGGTAGCCGGTAGCAACCGCTGCTCCAGCTTACACTCCAGGAACTCAGATCAGAAGGATCCACAGCCGCTACCGCTAGAGGCTAGTGCGATCCAAACAAGACAGAGCGATTCGCTATCAACCGCCGCTGGTGACAGCGCAATCGCGACAGACAAGACAAGACAGAATAGGCAGTACAAATTATACACAAACTGACTGCACTAACTAGGAATGCAAGGAGCACTCCCCAAGAATTAACTATACTAAGATAGCAGTGGCTGACACTCCAGGTGAGTCCAGCAGGAACAAACCTCTATGAGCAGCGAAGCATTGTGGGACACACATAGTACTTATAGTACACGCCTCCAATGAATGTGGCCAGGCAATTTGCATGACAACGTATGCAAATTCCTCAGCAAGCACAAGCTGCAAAACTGACAGAAGGTGTTCTTTCCAGAGTCCTGCAGCATGCAGACCTGAATAATGATCAAAAGGCTGCCTGCCTGCGCAGGCAGCTGAGCGGATCGTTACACTAGCGCGATCCCAGGAGACAGAACAGAAGGATCCACAGCGCTAGCGAAAAGTGGCTAGCGCGATCCCAGGAGACAGAACAGAAGGATCCACAGCGCTAGCGAAAAGTGGCTAGCGCGATCCCAGGAGACAGAACAGAAGGATCCACAGCGCTAGCGAAAAGTGGCTAGCGCGATCCCAGGAGACAGAACAGAAGAGATAGCTGGTAGCAACCGCTGCACCAGCTATACTCCAAGAACAGAGATCAGAACCATTTCCTGTCGACCACCATTGGGACAGGACAATGGCAACAGAACAAACAAACAGATAATACAACCTGACTGGGCTAGAAGGGTAGCCTAAAGCAACCCCCAGGAATAAACTATACTAGATAGCAATGGCTGACACTCCAGCAGTGTCCATCAGGAACAGACCATGGACGGGAAATGACCAGCAAAGCCTTCTGGGAAACATAAAGCTCTTATAGTTCCAGTCATCAAAGAAGGCAGGTAGGGGATTTGCATAACGAATGTTAACAGACCAGAAACTTGCAATGGAAAGACAGGTCTCTGTTCCAGAGACCTGCAGCCCACAGACTAGAGGAATGGACAAACAGCTGTCTGCCTGTGCAGCCAGCTGAGCGGATCATCACAGAGACGAGTTCTGCTAGTGCCACCACCAGCCGCACCAAGAACCCCCCCCCCCCCCCCAACCACCACAGGGAGACCAGCGGAAGCAGCACCTTCCAGCCGAAGGGGCAACTTCACTTCCCTAATATGGAATTTTTTCACCCTGCCATATGTGGAGTGCAAGTATGCCACCTGCAACCAGTGCCGCAAGCAGCTCAGCAGAGGGAAGGAGCCCTCTGCGTTTGGCACCACCTCTCTGGTCAACCATCTTGCAGGGAAACACTTTCATGAGCATGAGGAGTTCGTGAAGTTGAAGGAAGCTGGCACTGGCAGTGGCAGTGGCACTGCAAAGCCGTCAGCAGCAGCCACCCGCCCTCCTCCACCTCCTCCAGCAGCACCAGCAGGAGTGCGTCAGCAACGCACTGCTCCTCCTCCCTCTGCAACTCCTGCCACCGACACTGAGGCTTGTTCTGGCAGCCAGTCCTCAGTGGCCTCCTCTGCTCCCTCCACTGATTCCCGTGCCAGCAAAAGGCATCGCCAGACCCTGCTCAGCGACACCTTCCAGGGGGTGGTCAGGGTTCTGCCTCCCAGCAGCCGTCGCGCGCGTCAGCTGAACGGCTTGCTGGCACGGGCCATGGGCTCCCAACTCCTGCCTTATTCCTTTGTGCAGGAGGGGAGCGACATGTGTGCGCTCCTGATATGTGCAGCCCCCGATTGGCCAATACCCAGCCGACATTATTTTGCACGCACGGCCATCCCTGCACTTCACTGCTTTGTGATGGCCAATGTCGGGAGAGGGCTGGATCACATGGTGAGTCAACGGGTCCACGTCACCATGGACTCGTGGAGTAGCCGGTTTGGGACAGGCCGCTATCTATCCTTCACCGCGCATTGGGTCAGCTTGGTGGAAGGGGGTGAGGAGGGGGGAGCAGCATCGGGCACTGTCAGAGCAGCAGCACCAACAACGCAGTGGGTGGTGCCACCATGCAGGGTCAGCGGAATTGCAGCAGGTTCCAGTGATCCGCTTCCATCCTCCGGCACACCAGCCCAAACCCCCCGCCTCAGCAGCAGCGTGAAGCCCCGCCACTGCCAAGCGCTGCTGGAATTGGTCAGCCTGGGGAAGACCAAACTGACGGCGAACCACGTCCTGGCCAAACTCCGAGAGCAGGAGAGGAATTGGCTGACCCCCAGAGGTCTCAGAGTTGGAGAGGTGGTGTCCGACAATGGGGCAAACCTGGTTGCTGCCATCAGCAGGGGAGACCTGACCCACATCCCCGCCTGGCGCACGTCCTGAACCTGGTAGTCCAAAAGTTCCTGCGGACCTACCAGGGGATGGACTGACTCCTTGAGGCGGCAAGGAAGGTTGTGCGTCATTTCCGACACTCGCCTGCAGCCGTGGCGAGCCTGGAAGAGGTGCAGAAGGAGCTGCACCTGCCACAGCACCGGCTCATGCTCGATGTCCCAAATCGCTGGAACTCCACCCTGGCGATGTTTGAGCGTCTGGTTGAACAGAGGCAGGCTGTCAGCCAGTACGTTGCACGAGCAACAGTTGCCTCCCTCACTGCAACTGGGCGTGCTGCCACCAACCTCCCGTCTATCATCTCCATGGAGGACTGGGGGCACATGCAGCAGGTGTGCTCAGTCCTGGCACCCTTCCTGCAGGTCACCAACATGGGGAGCAGGGACCATGCAATGGTGTGCGAGTGGGTCCCCTTGGTGTGTGTGCTGGACAGGGCCCTGTATGCACTGGTGGAAGAGGGAGCGTCAGCCTTGGACCAGCAGGAGCTGCAGGCAGCTTCACAGGCAACCTCTGAGGAGGAGGGCTTGGAGTTGGTGGAGGTCCCTGACCTTGCTGCTGATGAGGGGGAGCAGCAGAGCGCAGCTGGACTGGTGCGGGGGTGGAGAGAGGATGAGGTGGAGGGGGCAGAGAAAGAGGAGGACAGCACTGTCGGCTCTGGGGCTGCCGATGATGTGCCAGCAGACATAGCCAGACTCTTCCCAATGGCAGCGCACATGCTGAGGTACCTGCGCAAGGACCCAAGGGTCATCCAGATGAAGAAGAGGGAGGACATCTAGATCTGCATGATGCTGGACCCACGTCTGAAGGGAAAGCTCAGCCAGTTCCTGCCTGCAGGAGGAGACCGTGCACAACAAATGAGGGATTTGCAGCTGTCCCTTGTTGAGCGCTTGCAGGAAGCCTTCCCTGAGCCATCCACCCCCACTGTCCAGCCAGCACAGAGGCAGCAGTAGGTGCCTGCCGCATCCACCAGCAGCAAGCGCACACGCACCACAGACCTGCTGTCTCTGACCAACGAGCTCTACATCAGTGTAGAGCTGCCAGGGACTAGAGAGGAGGTGCCTGCAGCAGCATCCTTCTCCTCCAGTCACAGACAGCGCTTCACCCGCATGGTGGCTGACTACATGGGGTCCTTCAGCGGGCTTGACAGCGTGGCCCCTATTGAGCCCATGGAGTATTGGGTCAAGCACCTGCCGATCTGGAGCGAGCTTGCGCAGTATGCCCTGGAAGTGCTCTCCTGCCCCCCTTCCAGCGTACTGTCAGAGCGTTGCTTCAGTGCAGCCGGTGGAGTCGTCACTGAGAAGTGATCTCGTCTGTCTCACAAGTCTGTGGACAGACTGACGTTTCTCAAAATGAACCAGGCTTGGGTGGAAGGCGAATTCCTGGCCCCTGTTGTCGGCGAGAGGGGGACATGAAGTGGCGCACAGACACATTACACCTGCTGCTGCTGCTGCTGTATTTCTTCCTGCTGTCTGTGTGTCTCCAATGCCAGGGAATACATTACAAGGTGCTGCTGCCCATGCGCCACCAGCTATTACGCTCAACAATAGCTGCATTATTTTGAAAAAAAAAAATTGTAATTATTTTAGAGGTGTCTGGGTTGAAAACTGTGCTGTCCCAATTGTGTATTGGACACAATGTGGGCTTCACGACCGCTGTTTGGAACCTCATGCTGTTTATTTATGGCCCTGGAACCACTGCTAGGACCCAGGGCCTACTATGTCTCGCTGCCTGCCCTCCTGCCTGCTGCCAAATGCCAGTCTGCCACACACTTATCCTCCTCACGCTGCCTGCTTTTATATTTCCTCCTGCTGTCTGTGTCTCCTCTCCACTGCCAGGGAACACACTACAAAGTGCTGCTGCCCATGCGCCACCAGCTATTACGCTCAACAATAGCTGCATTATTGTGGAAAAAAAATTGTAATTATTTCAGAGGTGTCCGGGTTGAAAACTGTGCTGTCCCAATTGTGTATTGGACACAATGTGGGCTTCACGACCGCTGTCTGGAACCTCATGCTGTTTATTTACGGCCCTGGAACCACCGCTAGGACCCAGGGCCTACTATGTCTCGCTGCCTGCCCTCCTGCCTGCTGCCAAATGCCAGTCTGCCACACACACTCATCCTCCTCACGCTGCCTGCTGCTGTATTGCCTCCTGCTGTCTGTGTCTTTCCACTGCCAGGGAACACATTACAAGGTGCTGCTGCCCATGTGCCACCAGCTATTATGTTCAACAATAGCTGCATTATTTTGAAAAAAAATTGTAATTATTTTAGAGGTGTCCGGGTTGAAAACTGTGCTGTCCCAATTGTGTATTGGACACAATGTGGGCTTCACGACCGCTGCCTGGAACCTAATGCTGTTCATTTACGGCCCTGGAACCACCGCTAGGACCCAGGGCCTACTATTTCTCGCTGCCTGCCCTCCTGCCTGCTGCCAAATGCCAGTCTGCCACACACTTATCCTCCTCACGCTGCCTGCTGTTATATTTCCTCCTGTTGTCTGTGTCTCCTCTCCACTGCCCATGTGCCACCGGCTATTACGCTCAACAGTAGCTGCATTATTGTGGAAAAAAAAAATTGTAATTATTTTAGAGGTGTCCGGGTTGAAAACTGTGCTGTCCCAATTGTGTATTGGACACAATGTGGGCTTCACGACCACTGTCTGGAACCTCATGCTGTTCATTTACGGCCCTGGCACCACTGCTAGGACCCAGGGCCAACTATGTCTTGCTGCCTGCCCTCCTGCCTGCTGCTAAATGCCAGTCGGCCACACACTTATCCTCCTCACGCTGCCTGCTGTTATATTTCCTCCTGCTGTCTGTGTCTCCTCTCCACTGCCAGGGAACACATTACAAGGTGCTGCTGCCCATGCGCCACCAGGGAACAATAGCTGCATTATTGTGAAAAAAAAATTGTAATTATTTTAGAGGTGTCCGGGTTGAAAACTGTGCTGTCCCAATTGTGTATTGGACACAATGTGGGCTTCACGGCCGCTGTCTGGAACCTCATGCTGTTCATTTACGGCCCTGGAACCACCCTTAGGACCCAGGGCCTACTATTTCTCGCTGTCTGCCCTCCTGCCTGCTGCCAAATGCCAGTCTGCCACACACTTATCCTCCTCACGCTGCCTGCTGTTATATTTCCTCCTGCTGTCTGTGTCTCCTCTCCACTGCCCATGCGCCACCAGCTATTACGCTCAACAATAGCTGCATTATTGTGGAAAAAAAAATTGTAATTATTTTAGAGGTGTCCGGGTTGAAAACTGTGCTGTCCCAATTGTGTATTGGACACAATGTGGGCTTCACGACTGCTGTCTGGAACCTCATGCTGTTCATTTACGGCCCTGGAACCACCGCTAGGACCCAGGGCCTACTATGTCTTGCTGCCTGCCCTCCTGCCTGCTGCCAAATGCCAGTCTGCCACACACACTCATCCTCCTCACGCTGCCTGCTTTTATATTTCCTCTGGCTGTCTGTGTCTCCTCTCCACTGCCAGGGAACACATTACAAGGTGCTGCTGCCCATGCGCTACCAGCTATTACGCTCAAAAATAGCTGCCTCCTGCCTGCATCAATTTGGAAAAAAAAATTGTACTTAATTTAGAGGTGTCCAAGACACATAATATAATGATAGAGAAGAAGATGATATTGAAGAAGAAGATATAGAAGAAGAAGATGAAGAAGATATAGAAGAAGAAGAAGAAGATATAGAAGAAGAAGATATAGAAGAAGAAGAAGAAGATATAGAAGAAGAAGAAGAAGAAGAAGAAGAAGAAGAAGAAGAAGAAGAAGAAGAAGAAGAAGAAGAAGAAGAAGAAGAAGAAGAAGAAGAAGAAGAAGAAGAAGAAGAAGAATGAGAAGGAGAAGATATAGAAGAAGAATATATAGAAGAAGAAGAAGATATAGAGGAAGATCTAGAAGAAGAAGAAGAAGAAGATATAGAGGAAGATCTAGAAGAAGAATAAGAAGATATAGAAGAAGATCTAGAAGAAGAAGATGTAGAAGAAGAAGAAGATATAGAAGAAGAAGAAGATATAGAAGAAGATCTAGAAGAAGAAGAAGATATAGAAGAAAATCTAGAAGAAGAAGAAGATATAGAAGAAGAAGAAGATATAGAAGAAGATCTAGAAGAAGAAGAAGAAGATATAGAAGAAGAAGAAGATATAGAAGAAGAAGAAGATATAGAAGAAGAAGATATAGAAGAAGAAGAAGAATATATAGAAGAAGAAGAAGATATAGAGGAAGATCTAGAAGAAGAAGAAGATATAGAGGAAGATCTAGAAGAAGAATAAGAAGATATAGAAGAAGATCTAGAAGAAGAAGATGTAGAAGAAGAAGAAGATATAGAAGAAGAAGAAGATATAGAAGAAGATCTAGAAGAAGAAGAAGATATAGAAGAAAATCTAGAAGAAGAAGAAGATATAGAAGAAGAAGAAGATATAGAAGAAGATCTAGAAGAAGAAGAAGAAGATATAGAAGAAGAAGAAGATATAGAAGAAGAAGAAGATATAGAAGAAGAAGATATAGAAGAAGAAGATATAGAAGAAGAAGAAGATATAGAAGAAGAAGAAGATATAGAAGAAGATCTAGAAGAAGAAGAAGATATAGAAGAAAATCTAGAAGAAGAAGAAGATATAGAAGAAGAAGAAGATATAGAAGAAGATCTAGAAGAAGAAGAAGAAGATATAGAAGAAGAAGAAGATATAGAAGAAGAAGAAGATATAGAAGAAGAAGATATAGAAGAAGAAGATATAGAAGAAGAAGAAGATATAGAAGAAGAAGATATAGAAGAAGAAGAAGATATAGAAGAAGAAGAAGAAGATATAGAAGAAGAAGAAGATATAGAAGAAGATCTAGAAGAAGATATAGAAGAAGATATAAAAGAAGAAGAAGATATAGAAGAAGAAGAAGATATAGAAGAAGAAGATATAGAAGAAGAAGAAGAAGATATAGAAGAAGAAGAAGATATAGAAGAAGAAGATATAGAAGAAGAAGAAGATATAGAAGAAGAAGAAGATATAGAAGAAGAAGAAGAAGAAGATATAGAAGAAGAAGAAGATCTAGAAGAAGATCTAGAAGAAGATCTAGAAGAAGAACAAGATATAAAAGAAGAAGAAGATATAGAAGAAGAAGAAGATATAGAAGAAGAAGATATAGAAGAAGAAGAAGAAGATATAGAAGAAGAAGAAGATATAGAAGAAGAAGAAGATATAGAAGAAGAAGATGAAGACGATGTAAATGAAGACTTCCAACAACCATTTTGGACACACCTTCTCATGCCAACACTTTTCATGAAGTTAATTTACTATTTTTTATACCTTTTTTATAACTACTACATCACCACATAATCACTTGATGTTTTTCTTCATAAAAAAAGGTGGTTTCATGCATCATTGACCTCCAATACAAGTTTTACAAGGTATTTAAGGCCAGCTCGAATATTTTACTCGAATACAGACCCGGATAGTGACGTCGGATATCCGAGGTCGAATCAGATATTCGATTAACTCGAATATCAAACTTCGAGTGAATTCGGATAGTTTACTATCCGAATTCGACCAAACTCGAATAGGATAATGAGGTATCCGAGCAACACTGATTTGACTTAAAAACTTTATTTGTACTTTGGTTTACAGTGATTCCACCACAGTCAACAACAGGCACACAGCAGCTAACCTCTTCTCTAAAAGCACTACCCTGCGCATTTATGAAAAGACTGTATATCTTATTAACATATTTTTATTTTGCATGTTGCTTTTTTTGTCTTGTCCCCGCCATAATGGTCAGTGTTACTACAGAGGATGTGGCTGAGTTATAGTAGTTAGTCAGTAGTTGACTTTGGCACCACAATGGTATTCAAATGTAATGCCAGCAAAGCCACATGACATCTTTCCATGTCATATCACCACTTGGTCCCTGCACCCATATGATGCAGTTCACAGTACGCATTGCACCTATGCACAACACATTCAGTTCCAAAGACCGCCACCAAATAGAGACCAGCACACAAAAAATAAATATGTATCTGCAAAGGGGGGTTTATGCCAAATGGGCCTCTGAACATCGTAAAAAGGAGTTCCAGAGGAGTTGGTAGATTCGAGAGAAGTCTTTTATGTAAGAATCAGATAAGGTGACTAGAGGGGTGGAAAGCAGAATGTTGTTACCAGAGCAGAGAGTAGGTGCAGGGTGGTATCTGGAGACAAGTTTAGTTAAGTAGGGAGGGATTAGATTGCAGCAAGAGGAAAGGTGGGTAAATCATGATGCAGAGTTCATAATAGACTGGAGCAGAGCTAGATGGTTAGTGGAAGGCCACAGAGAAGGTAGTTGTAGTAGTCAAGATGCATGAATCATTAATAGTTATGGTGGAAAAATAACAATTGGTAGTTATAGTGAAAAAATAACAATTTCAGGTTTCTCTGCATTACATTTCAGAAAGCAGGAGGATATGAAGGAGAAGATGGCACTGAGACATTTCCCTTGTGTATGTGGTCCTTCATTTCACTTGTCCTAACCGCAGCTAGCGATGGCCCGAACGGTTTGCATGTGAACTTGTTCGTGCAAACAATGCGGGTTTGCTTTTTTGGCGAATCGCGAACTTTATGCGAGTTCGACCCGCCCCCTATACTACATCATTGGGCTAAACTTTGACCCTCTACAGAACAGTCAGCAGACACATGGCAGCGAATCAGACTGCACTCCCTCCTGGAGCCACCCCCCCCCCCTTCCTATATAAGGCAGCAGCATCAGCCTTTTTCTCACTTTGTGTGCTGTTGTATTAGTGAAAGAAGGGAGAGACATTGGAGAGATAGGGAAAGCGATAGTTAGGAGGTCTGTTAGCTTGCTCCTTGCTGATATTTGTTGATCAAAAGCACCCCAAAACAGCTCTTTTGAGAGCTAATGTTCTTGTGATGTGTTTTTTTTGTGTGGCCCACTGACACTGCATATACAGCCCTGTCTGTCACAGCTGGCCTTTGCTAATTGCTATACTGTGCCAGGCCCAGCACATTCAGTGCCTAATGTGAATGCTGCACATTGTATTATAATACCAGTCACTGCATACCTTTCACTGCACCTGTGTGACCACATGCTGTTTTATATACAAGTCACTGCATACCTTTCACTGCATCTGTGTGACCACACGCTGTTTTATATACCAGTCACTGCATACCTTTTCACTGCATCTGTGTGACCGCACACTGTTTTATATACCGGTCACTGCATACCTTTCACTGCATCTGTGTGACCGCATGCTGTTTTATGTACCAGTCACGGCATACCTTTCACTGCATCTGTGTGACCACACGCTGTGTTATATACCAGCAGTCAGTGCATCCATTTTCACTGCACCTGTGTGACTGCACATTGTTATACCAGCAGTCACTGCATACCTTTCACTGCACCTGTGTGGCTGCACATTGTTCTATCAGCAGTCACTGCATACCATTCACTGCATCTGTGTGACTTCACATTGTTATTCCAGCAGTCACTGCATACCTTTCACTGCATCTGTGTGACCACACGCTGTTTTATATACCAGTCACTGCATACCTTTTCACTGCAATTGTGTGACTGCACATTGCATTATACCACCAGCAGTCACTGCATACCTTTCACTGTATCTGTGTGACAGCACCCTGTTTTATATACCAGCAGTCAGTGCATACCTTTTCACTGCACCTGTGTGACTGCACATTGCATTACACCAGTCAGTGCATACCTTTCACTTGAATGGATGGCAGACTTGCCCTCCATAACAGATTCTTGTTATAGGATTTCAAGTGTATTCGTCTCATCATTATATAGCAGTCATTGTATACCTTTCGCTGCATCAGTGTGACTGCACATTGTATTATACCAGCAGTCAGTACCTTTTACTGCATCTGTGTGACTGCTATTGTATTAGTCAAGTCAAAGTAAGGTTGGAGAGCAAAGGAATTGGCACTAGTTGCTGATGGCAAATGAAGTGGGGGATTGTCAGGACGTAATTGACTATTTAACACAGAACACCTCATCTTCCTCAGCTTCCGTATGGAAGCGTGACATATCTTCTTCCTCCTGCTCTGATTCTGGCACAACACTTAACACTCAGTCGGCAGCCATCAATAAAGTGCCATCATCCCAGGGCTCAGGGGTGTGGAGAATTTTGTGTGTGTTTGCCTCAGATGAGAGCGATGCCATCTGTACTCTCAGCCACTGAAAATTGAGTCGTGGAAAGACCAAGACCCGCGTAGGGACGAAGGCACGTGATAAAAAAGCACAAACTGCAATGGGATGACCACCTGAGGAAAAGCAGCACACAAAAGCAAAGCCACACACCACAGAGGAAGATACCATGCCGCAATTATTTCTCAAAAAAGGTGATACCCAAACTGTACTGTGAAGTTGAAAGGCAAGTGGTGTCATCTCTGGCACACAGCGTTGGCCAAGGGTCCCTCTGACCATGGATGCCTGGTCTGCAAAGCACGGTCAGGCCTGCTCGAAGACTAAGTCAGTCCCCACACACAGCATCTCTGCCTGCACACCGTGTGAATGCCTACCCCAATACTAAGTCGGTCCCCACACAGCATCTCTGCCTGCAGGCCGCTTCACTGCCTTCTCCGCCACCACCAACAGGGTCCAGGACTCCAGGTAGATTCCTGAATTTTTAAGGCCGCTGCTAGCAGTGGCCGCTATAATAATTTGTCTGGTGCGTGTACATGCCTACCTAATTTTCCTGGCTGCACTGTGGCTGCAACAACAAAACAAAAGACATGTACATGTGTCAATTCCCTTTGTGATCGTTACCTTGCCGTGGTGAAGGGGCTTGTGACCTTGCGTATCACAATGAAACAATGACCAGCTATATGAGTGTGTTGAGGGGCACACCTGACCCAAGATAGTAAGGTTGTTGCTTCATTGTGTAAGGCTTGGTGGTGTATTCTCCACAGTCAGCATGCAACGCATGAGCTGACGTGGAGGAGGTACACACACTAGCACAAGGAAACAGGCTATCCCTAGTATAGTGGAGGGGAGGACTGACTCCAAAAGGAGATTGTGGCGCACAGAGCCGGTGCAGATCCGACAGCCACAAACAATGCTTTCACTATAACGTCTCAGTGCAAAGTAGCGCTGAGCGTAGACAGAATGAACGCTTGCTAGCTAGCCGCTACTTAGTGACAGCAAGCGTTCACAACAAGACAGACTGGAATGAGGCAGCCAAAGCGTAGCGGCAATGGCGTGCCTCACAAAGACAGGATAGGATAGTCAGGAAATAGCAGGATCAAGATAGATGAACGTAACACAGATAAATATACAAATAGTATGATTTCCTAGCGTATTACAATTACAGCTATCAATGAAACTATTTGTAACGTCTGACTAACATATGTATATATCGGCAATGAACCGATATATGACATAAGCAGGAACACTGACTTAGGACTGGAACGATACAGGGAACAGGACTCAGAAGGATTCGCTATCTCTTCGCAAAGATGAACGCAATCCACAAACGGTAACAGGACAGGATTCAGAAGGATTCGTTATCTCCTCGCAGAGATGAACGCAATCCACAAACAGGACCAGGAACAGGATAACTAGCTCAGCACAGGTGATCAACGTGCTAGAACTGACTAGCTGAACACAGGATATAAACAGTTCGTGTACGTATATATCAGCGTCACTGATGTATCAACGTAACACGAATACAAGGAAAATAATAAACGTGCTGGTATGCATATATATGGGCAATGAACCAACATATGATGCAAAACCAGCAAAGTATCTTTAGAACAAGAAACACGATCCGGGGCTGAAGCGACAGCAAGACAGGCTTAAACTGAAGCTATGAAAACCCGAGGAGTCCTGCAGGAAGCAGATCTTTATACTGAGGTCATCCAATGGGAGCAGACATGCAGATTCCCACACAGGTGAATGATAATCAGTCACAAGCTGACAGCAGGGAAAGGCAGACAAAGCTATGCAGCTTGCATGGAAAGAGATCAGAACTGCCTGAGCTGCAGCACTACTACTTCCAGCAATACCTGCTGCAGCAGCGATCATGACACATTGTGGACAGACCAAATTCGATCAGCTTGATAGTCACTGTTGTTCTGTCATTGAGCTACCTCAGCTCGACCATATTGGCTGGAAAACCAGCCCATATAACTATCATTATTAATTTATGCCTTTTCTCAGTACTTCAGTCATTTCCTAAACAGTGACATTTCCATTTGGTTGCAGCATCCATGCATTGCTCATAAAGTGTGTTATGCTGTATGTGCACTTCAATCTCTACCTGCTGTGGCACGGACAAGTGAAATGCAGGACTGCATACATGCTCGGGGCTACGGAGCAGAACCCCAAAGGTAGGTAAAGGCTAGGGACTACAAAACAACCCACACCATTTTCATTTGATATAGTTTTTAATTGAGGTGTTTTATCCATTTCAGGGCGCCCCCACAACTAGAAGGAAAAAAATTGATATACACCTGCTATCCATAAAATATACTGTGTGTGTGTGTGCGTGCGTGGGTGCGTGCATGCGTGCGTGCGTGTGTGTATGTGTCTTTTGTATTATATGTACTACCTGCTCTTTTAGTATTTTTGAGCATTAGAAATAACACAATTAAATGATGATTTTTTTCTTCTAAATATGGCAAGCTGAAAGACAGAATTCAGATAAATAAATAATTAAGCAAAGGATGTGCATGAGTCCTTGAAATGCTACCCTGTTATTCTAATTCCAATGCTTTTCTTTCACATTACCAGCTTTCTTTTGTACTTTAAAATAGGCCCTTTCTCTTCACCAATCTGCTTGGCAGCTTTCCATAATTCCAACTTTTCAGGCCTGAATTTCACATTTTCTTAATGCCTGAACATGACTTGTGAAGTGCATCTGAAAGTCTGAGGGTAAAAATGCTGCAGAGCTGAATCATTTTATACTTTCCTAATGGCTTACATGACTTTCCTTATGACCAGTAGAAAGCTTAGAATTAAGCTAATGGGGCCTGATTTAGTAATCCTCCATAGGTCTAATTTTTTTTGACTATGCATTGCAGTTTTATTCCTAAAACCATCTTTTTTAGGCATTAATATAAAGCTCAAAGGAACATTTACCTGTCTGTATATTTTCTGCGTACTGTACAAATAGAAACTGATGACAATGTCCATTACCCCTGCTCTCTAGTATGGAGGCATTTACCAACTTTAAAAATGCTATAACCTACAATCACATAGGGAAGCTGAATAGCTCTCACATTGCACCTGTTAAAACTAAGCAGTGTGATAGATGCAGGGCCGGAAGGCCCATGATGCCAATTGAGTCAGCTTTCTCAGGCGGCATGGGCCCTGAATCGGCATCCTGACCCCCCCCCCCTTCCACTACACAGCATCCTAGCCCGCTCCCCCCCTCTGCACAGCAGCTGGGTTGCGCTCAGAAGCCTTCTATGACAGAGGAGAGTGGGTTGGGGAGGAACATAGAGGAAGCAGCTGCCGCCAGCTCTGAAGATAACAGAGCGGCGGCCATGGAGAGGAAGGGAGGAGCGGGCAGGCACTGGGAGCACCTATATACTAGCAATACTGCGGCAACTATACTAGCTATACCATGACAACTATACAAGCTATACTGGGGCAACTATACTAGCTATACTGGGGCAAGTATACTACCTATACTGTGGCAACTATACTGTGGCAACTATACTACCTATACTGGGGCAACTATACTAGCTATACTGGGGCAACTATACTACCTATACTGAGAAACTATACTGAGATACTGGGAAAACTATACTACCTACAGTATACTGCGGCAACTATACTAGCTATACTGGGGCAGCTTTACTACCTATACTTGGGCCAATGTACAAGCTATACTGGGGCAACTATACTACCTATACAGGGGCAACTATACTACCTATACTGGGGCAACTATACTACCTATACTAGGGCAACTATACTACCTATACTGTGGCAACTATACTACTTATACTGCGGCAACTATACTAGCTATACTGGAGCAACTATACTAGCTATACTGGGGCAACTATACTACATACACTGGGGCAACTACACTACCTGAGTGTGAACATTTTTTCAGTGCTGTGTGATCATTTCAAATGGGGAGGGGGGAGGGCATCCTTGCAAGTCTGCCTCAGGCAGCAAAAAATCTAGAACTGTCCTCCAGTGGTTCAGATCATTCCTGACTGACAGAACACAGAGAGTATCCCTAGGACCTATAATGTCCAAACCTGCACCTCTACAATTCGGAGTGCCACAAGGATCAATCCTATCCCCTCTGCTGTTTGCAATCTACATGTTGCCACTCGGTACACTTATCCAACGACATGGCTTGACGTACCACTGCTACGCTGATGACACACAGCTATACCTGTCCTTCAAACCTGGTGGAACAGACCCTACTCCAAAAATAAACTCTTGCTTAACTGAGCTACAGGCATGGATGAATGATAACTGGTTGAAACTGAATGCTGACAAAACTGAGGTCCTCTTTGTCCAAAGCCAGTGCTCGCCATCAAAACAGCTCTATCCTAAAGCAACACCAATCAGGATTGGGAATTCGGACATAAACAGCTCCAACCTTGTGCGCAGCCTTGGCGTACTAATCGATGGGGATTTAAGTTTCAGAAACCAAATTTCATCTGTAGTTAAATCTTCCTACTTTCATCTGAAGAACATTGCAAAGATTAAACATCTGATTCCCCCAGAGGATCTTCCAACCCTAGTTCACGCCTTCATCACATCACGGCTGGATTACTGCAATGCCCTTTATGCTGGCCTCCCCAAAAAGGACCTGCATCGCCTGCAATTAGTGCAGAATGCTGCTGCCAGATTGCTAACAAACCAGCCTCGCCACTGTCACATTACACCGATCCTTCGCTCACTGCACTGGCTACCAGTAGAATGGAGAATACTCTTCAAGATTGGACTGCTGACATTCAAATCCCTGCACAATCTGGGCATTGGATACATGAAGGACTTGCTGAAGCTGCACCACACCTCTCACAACCTCAGATCAGCTAGTTCTATAAACTTGGTCACTCCCAGAGTGCACCTCAAAAAATCTGGAGATAGAGCCTTCTTTCATGCTGCCCCTACTCTTTGGAACTCCCTGCCACACCCAGTAAAGACAGCACCATCCCTGGAGCTATTCAAATCCAGACTGAAAAGCCACCTGTTTAGCCTGGCATTTCCAGATTTATAAAATTCTTCCTCTGTACCACAATGGTCTGGGCCATGCTTATGCGCTTTGAGTCCTATGGGAGAAAAGCGCTCTACAAATGTTATTTGTTGTTGTTGTTGTTGTAGTTATATACTAAAGAATAATGAAGTAAAACTGAAGCAAAATGTAAAGAAAATAAATATCAGTTACTCACCTATGGAGAGGGAAGGCTCTGGGCCCTATACAGCCTTCCCAGTCCTCGCTCGGTCCCCTTGTTCATGCGCTGTCACCCCCATTCCAGGTATTCAACCAAAGGGCCTGATTCACAAAGCGGTGCAAAGTGTTTGCACGCAAGTGAAAAGCCCTTTATCACGCCTAAACTCAGTTTAGGCATGATAAGAAGAAACTCACGCGAATTTTCCGTGCGCAGGCGCGCGCGCAGCACCCGGCGCTTCGTGCGAAGCGCCCATTAAGCCCTATGGGACTTTGCGCGCGCACAAAGCGGTGATAACTTTGCTAGTGCAAAGGTTATCACGCCTAAAGTCTTTTAGGCGTGATAACTGAGTTATCACCTCTTTGTGAATCAGGCCCAATGAGTCGAATACATCTTTAGCAACCCTTGGGACTTGGCAGGTGGCACTTGCACACACTCGGTGACATGAGTGCTTCTGAAGGCTTCCAGGGGTGGCCCATTTTATCAGGTGACAGCACTGGAAGGATTCTACTGGGAGAGAGAAGGGAAGGCTCTATAAGATCCAGAGCCTTCCTTCTCTTTAGCTAGGTATCTGACTTCCTGGGAGGATGGGTGGGCATCTGGGGCCTGCTTCTTAAAGGGGTCTCCCATATGCCACCATGAACCCCCCCAGGGAATCATGCTCAGTAGGGGGGACCCCACGTCATTTTTTAAAAAAAAAATTCCCACCCTCTGAACATTTAAAAAAAAATAAAAATTTTTGAATAGGAAAAGATGCCAGGGATCTTTATACAGCCATTTTGCTGCTGGCCAAAGCGTTGTGGCTCCAGAGCCCCTGGAAACCCAGTCAGGAAATTTATTGCTCTTTATTTTGATCTATGTAAATTTACACTACCATTAGGTTTGCTACATTAACTGTCATTTACCGCATTTAAATGTATACTTTTTTCCTTTGAAACTTTAAAATCGATTTTCTCAAAAACTATAAGATCTTTTTGTAAAAAAAAATTCCTCCTGCTCCCACCGTTAACATATCAGGGAAAATTTGGTGTTTTCCTCTTGTTCCCACTGTTCTTCTTAACATATCAGGAAAATTTGGTGTTTCTAGCATGTAAGGGGGCTTTGCTATTTACCGCGGGTTTTTAATCAGGAATACAGACTAGTGATCATGAGTCGGGTAATGAGTGAAATCATGAGTGCATTCGTGATCGGCATTCGTGATCGAGAGCCAATCACTAACGACCTTGTGATCGTAAAAAAACGGCTGGTGATCACGAGTTACTCATGATCACGACCTCGTTAGGTTTGCTACATTAACTCATATTCGTGATCAGAGCTATCAGAGCAACCCTGCCTGCAAAATTCTATTCAATATTTTTGCTCCAAATAAAATTTACTAGATTGGTGCAAAATAAAGTTTAGTGATAGTTTTACTCAACATGATGGTAGTTTGCATATTTTTCTTATAAAAGTTAAAACATCTACAATGAAATTTAAACCACAAAAAAACATAATTTAAAGTTAGTACTGACTTGTTGTAGAAAGCTTCAATGACCAAACTATGATGGATAGCGCTGCAAAGATTGCTAAATGGTTGAAGGTTGGTGACAGGGCATGGGGGACATGAATTGCAAAACGTGATGTGATAGATCTATTGATGAAAATATGAAGAAAAGGGCACACTAATGGTCGTTACAGGTTGAAAGAAAATCTTAGAAGGATTAATGAAAGAGATGTTTGCACTTGTCAGACATCATAGTCTGAGGAGGTCATATCAGTAGGCAGAACAAGTACAAAATAAATCTGAGATGAATGCTCGCTAGTGGTGAAAACACTTCCGTTTTTCGAACTTCAGTTCCTTCTACATAAAAGTTTATCTACTATTTGATGTGTGTTTATTTGGAAACAGATTACCTTTTTTATCCTGAGTAACATTTCTTTTCTTTATGGAGTTTTTCAGGACTGGTTTTAGCAAACTGGTTCAACTTAAAGGGGAACTTCAGTCTAAACAAACATAATATCATTAAGTTACATTAGTTATGTTAATTAAAACTAGCCGACCCGCGGCGTAGCATACGCCGCATAAGAGGGCAGGAAGGGGGTATTGGGCACAGCGGCGGGGAGGGGGGTTGGACCCCCCTTCAACTGGGTCCCCCATGTGTGCTCTACCTCCAGCTTAAGCTCAGCAGGAACCCCCGCCCCCCTCACCTGGGTCCCCCATGTGTGCTCCCCCTCATGCTTAAGCACAGTAGCAGCCGCCACTATTAGTAAGAGGCAGCGGGCGGGGATGACTCACCTCTTCCATGTTCCATCGTGCGTTCCACTGTCGTCACTTCCTGCAATGCCGCACACTGTATTGGTGTAATTTGCCTTTTTAAAACAGAAGGAAATCTGCAATAATTCAGCTATAAGTGAACATTTGTGGTTACCCACAACGCACTGCTACTAAATATGCAAATTATTCCTTTCCCCCCTTGATAAGCCAAGCAAGCATCCAGAGCCGCTGGTGTATAGCAAGCATACAGCTTTAAATTTTACACAGTCATATCAAACCCACATATAGACAGCCTGTTTCAGACTTTTGGTCCTCATCTGTACATGGCAAGGATTGATATGGCTGTATGAGATAAGGCTTGGACCAGTACAACAGAGTACCCAAGCAGCTCAGGTTGACCCAAACCACTCGGAATGTATAGGGGGATAAAAGGGACCAAAAAGACCTCCTACAAAAAAAGCAAAGCTTGGTGTAATTTGCCTTTTTAGAACAGAAGGAAATCTGCAGTAAATCAGCTATAAGTGAACATTTGTGGTTACCCACAATGCACTGCTACTAAATATGCAAATAATTCATTTTCATCCTTAGTAAGCCAAGCAAGCATCCAGAACCACTGGTGTATAGCAAGCCTATAGCTTTAAATTTTACACAGCCATATCAAACCCACACGTGACAGCCTGTTTCAGACTTTTGGTCCTCATCTGTACATGGCAAGGATTGATATGGCTGTATGAGATAAGGCTTGGACCAGTACAACAGAGTAACCAAGCAGCTCAGGTTGACCCAAACCACTCGGAATGTATAGGTCAGGGGTGCCCACACTTTTTCAGCTCGCGAGCTACTTTACAATTTGCCAAGGCCAGGAGATCTACCAACGTCTCAAATGCTAAGCCCCCCCGTGTAGGTTAGCCAGGTATATGTGCCTGCAGCATAGGTTACGTGCCCTCAGAATAGGTTAGCCAGGTATATGAGCCCTCAGTGTAGATTAGCCAGGTATATGGGCCCTCAGTGTAGGTTAGCCAGGTATATAGGCCCCCAGTGTAGGTTAGCCAGGTATATGGGCCCCCAGTGTAGGTTAGCAAGGTATATGGGCCCTCAGTGTAGTTAGCCAGGTATATGGGCCCTCAGTGTAGGTTAGCCAAGTATATGGGCCCTCAGTGTAGGTTAGCCAGGTATATGGGCCCTCAGTGTAGGTTAGCCAGGTATATGGGCCCTCAGTTTAGGTTAGCCAGGTATATGGGCTGTCAGTTTAGGTTAGCCAGGTATATGGGCCCTCAGTGTAGTTAGCCAGGAATATGGGCCCTCATTGTAGTTAGCCAGGTATATGGGCCCTCAGTGTAGTTAGCCAGGTATATGGGCCCCCAGTGTAGGTTAGCCAGGTATATGGGCCCTCAGTGTAGGTTAGCCAGGTATATGGGCCCTCAGTGTAGGTTAGCCAGGTATATGGGCCCTCAGTATAGGTTAGCCAGGTATATGGGCCCTCAGTTTAGGTTAGCCAGGTATATGGACCCTCAGTGTATTTAGCCAGGTATATGGGGCCTTCGTGTAGTTAGCCAGGTATATGGGCCCTCAGTGTAGTTAGCCAGGTATATGGGCCCTCAGTGTAGTTAGCCAGGTATATGAGCCCCCAGTGTTGGTTAGCCAGGTATATGGGCCCCCAGTGTAGGTTAGCCAGGTATATGGGCCCTCCAGGTATATGTACCTGCAGTGTAGGTTAGCAGGCAGGCAGAGGAGAAGAGGTGGGGAGGAGAAACTCTGGCAGGCCAATGGGATGCAGGAGAGAAGCGGCGGCAAAGAGAGAGGCGGCGCGGCCACTACTTCATGGCTGGGCGCGGCGTCGGGCACGTTACAAGCACGCACGTTGCATGGCTGCCCGTCACCACCCCCAGCCATGAAGTAGCGGCCACGCCGCCTCTCTCCTCCCTCTCTCCTCGCCTGCATCCTTATTGGCAGCAGGTAAACACGATGAGCTGCCGGCCGCAACAAACTTTTACGAGACGCGGCCGAGAGGCGCGATCTACCGGTAGATCGCAATCGACTTATTGGGCAGCCCTGGTATAGGTGGATAAATGGGACCAAAAAGACCTTCTACTAAAAAAATCAAAGCTTGGTGTAATTTGCCTTCTTAAAACAGAAGAAAATCTGCATTAATTCAACTATAAGTGAACATTTGTGATTACCCACAATGCACCGCTACTAAATATGCAAATTATTCCTTTTCACCCTTGGTAAGTCAAGCAAGCCTATAGCATTAAGTTTTACACAGTCATATCAAGCCCATTTGTGACAGCCTATTTCAGACATTTGGTCCTCATCAGTACATAGCAGGGATTGATAATGCTGTATGAGATAGGGCTTGGACCAGTACAACAGAGTAACCAAGCAGCTCAGGGTGACCCAAACTACTAAGAATGTATAGGAGGATAAAAGAGACCAAAAAGCCCTCCTACTAAAAAAAGCAAAGCTTGGTGTAATTTTCCTTCGTAAAACAGAAGCAAATCTGCAATAATTCAGCTATAAGTGAACATTTGTGGTTACTCACAATGCACTGCTACTGAATATGCAAATTATCCCTCTTTGCCCTTGGTTTGATATGACACTACTTCTTCTTCTTGCTTGGACCAGCCCCTTCTTCTTGCTTGGACCGGCCCTGGGGGCAGGGCACTACTTCTTCTTCTTGTTTGAAGGTTGAGGCACTTACTCTATTATATATATAGATAGATCAGTAGTAATACAATCTCTTACCTACCCTGTTTTAAAAGAACAGGCAAATGTTTGTGATTTCATAGGGGCAGCTATCTTTTTCATGGGGTCAGCCGTCTTTTTGGTTGAAAGGATGAGACGGGGAGCATGAGACAAAGTTCCAACTGTCCTGTGTCCTGATCACCCCTCTCAGCTGCACGCGCTAGGCTTCAAATCTCAATTCAAAATAAAAATAAAAATTGCGCCAAAACAGCAGAAGGAGAACAACAACATCAAAAATCCCATCATGCTTTGCTCAGCATCAGGGGAAAAATGCCCAGGCAGTTTTCTTCTGTGCAGCTAAAAATGAGGCTTGGGTAAATAAAACAAAGTTCTGATGCTGTGAAACTGTTAAAGGGAAGGTTCAGGGAGGGACGTCATCGGACGTCCTCCGGGCTCTACTGCGCAGGCGCAGAACTACTGCGCTTGCGCAGTAGAGCCCGGAGGACGTCCGATGACGTCAGCGCGCCGGCGTGGGACGCAGAAGTTCCGGGCCTTGGAGCGCAGAAGAGCCCGACCTGGCAGCCGGCCTGGCCAGGTCGGGTCGGCCACCGGAGACCACCGGGAGCCTGCGGAGCGGCGGCGAGGGCACCTCCTGCCTGCCACGGGCTGGAGGAAGCTCCAGGTAAGTGGAAATTGATTTTTATTTTTTACCCACCCTCCCTGAACCTTCCCTTTAAAGAAACACCAAGCCTTTTCAGTGCTGCAGAGTAGGGTTTTTTTTGTCTGGAGGTTCACTTTAAGTGTTGCACTGTAGGAATCATCTTCTAATGTTCTAGCTGCTAGATGAAAGATAAAATATATGAGTTGGTGTATTGTCTTATAACACTTAAATGTGTCAGAAGTTCCTTTTGGTAATTATAAAAACATATGTGGTTAAATAAAATGAAATCGTCAGAAAGCACTGTATCTATTTTAACAACAACATTTGTCTAGTACATTATTTTTAAACATGACTAATGGTCACAGCTTAAGTAGCGATCCTGTGGTTCAAAATGGAAAGGAGATAATTTCATATAAAAGTCTACCCAGTGGTTTTACCGTTATCCAATTTAACTTTATTAAGGTAATAGTATGAAGGTCATATATGAGAGTCATTCAGAAAGTAACAGCTGCTTGCTTTTATCTGCCACTAAAGGTATTCCTTCAGTGTAATTTAACTTGCATCTACCCAGTTAACCTCTTCTCTCCCGGCACCACTTGTTTCATGACTGCAGAGTGCTAGTAACTGTTTGTTCAGCAGCATTAACATGAAGCCCCAATTCCTCCAACCCATAGGTGAGGAGTGTGATGTTACTTGTTTTGTATACTCTAAAAAAGTACAATGCACCTTCCATATCAGTTCAAAAAAGAACATTACATGTAAGGAGGAGTAGTAATACTATTCTAATATTAGCCCCATACCCAGGGCTGAGACAAGGTCCACAACCAACAGAGGCTGAGCTACCCAAGTGTGCAACCCCCCCCCCATCGGCCACAACTATGTCACTGACATGGATTTGTGGCCAGTCTCTCCCTGTTATTGTTCCTCTTTACAGGGTGGTGTACATAGTGAGCTGCTCCAAAGGACTGCTGTAATATCCTTACCTTCCAGCGGCAGGTCCCGCGGCGTCTCCGGCGTGGTCCGGGTGAGCGGTGGGACTTCTGCTCTGGAGTCCACAAGTGGGTCGTCCGCACCGTCATCTTCGGACGGCATCCCTGGCGTCTCTTCGGCGGTGATTCAGGGCGCGCGCGTGCACAGTTCAGCTAGACACACGCGTGCGAGTCAGAGCGCCCTTTACAGGCCGATCTGAGGTGATGTCATCACCTGGCATTACATGGGGAGTGGTTTTGGGGTATTGCCTATTGGGTATATAAGGCCAAGAGCTTCAGGTGCTCACTGGCCTTGATACTAATCAGTACGCTGGTTATAGGTCTAGCTAGCTAGCCTCATTGAGCTACATTTATATATTGTGTAGACACACAATATATATGTATTCTAGGTAGTCAGCCTTATTTCTGTAGCATTATCTTGTAATTATTTTGTAATTCTAGACATATATTAGTAACATCTATTGTATATTCTAGTGATTTGATATTATACTTCTATTGCATTATTATCTGTGTACCAACCTTTTGCCTGCCTCCTGACCTCGCCTCTGACTAGTCCTTCTGTACCTTAGCCATCTGATATAGGTGTACCGACCTTTTGCCTGCCTCCTGACCTCGCCTCTGACTAGTCCTTCTGTACCTTAGCCATCTGATATACGTGTACCGACCTTTTGCCTGCCTCCTGACCTCGCCTCTGTCTAGTCCTTCTGTACCTTAGCCATCTGATATACGTGTACCGACCTTTTGCCTGCCTCCTGTCCTCGCTTCTGTCTAGTCCTTCTGTACCTTAGCCATCTAATATACGTTTACGACTCAGCCTGTCCCTGACTACGTTATTGCCTAATCCTTACAATACGATTGACATCTGACCTATGTGTATGACTCTGCTCGATTATTGACTACGCTATTATACTATTTGATTGTATATTACCTGTACGCTATCTCACCACGCACCAGAGTGACAACTGCATTTGGCATGCATACAGTAATCATCAGTAGTAGAGATCACTTGAAGTGTTTTTGTTGCTATGGGTTTTTAGGTAGCCAGGTATAGATGCCCCCAGTATTTGTAGCCAGTTATAGGTGCCCCCCGTATAGGTAGCCAGGTACAGGTATAGGGGCCCCCAGTATAGGAAGCCAGGTATAATTTTCCCCAATATGGGAAGCCAGGTATAAGTGCCCCCAGATTTCATTCAGACACTTCATATTCTCCTACATCTTCAAAACATACTAATAAGTCAACTGGTTTTCCCCCAAACAATCCTATAGTGAAAATATTAGTCAATAACTATGGTAGGGATTATACAATGAGCTACTCTGGGGACAGTCAGTGACATGGCTATGTACTCTGTAAAGTGCTGCAGAAGATGTCAGTGATATATAAATACATAATCATAATATGATAGGATATTAGATTATGACTATGGTAGAGATTAGATAGTGAGCTCATTAGAGGACAGTCAGTGACATAGCTATGTACACTGTGAAGTGCTGCAGAAGATGTCAGTGCTATATAAATACATAATAATAATAATAATAATAATAATAATAATATGGGAGGACATTAGACTATGACTATTGTAGTCTTAGCTTGTGAGCTCCTCTGAGGACAGTCAGTGACATGACTATGTACTCTGTAAAGGGCTGCAGAAGATGTCAGTGCTATATAAATACATAATCATAATATGGTATGACATTAGACTATGACTATGGAAGGGATTAGATTGTGAGCTCCTCTGAGGACAGTCATTGACATGACTATGAACTCTGTAATGTGCTGCAGAAGATGTCAGTGCTATATAAATACATAATAATAATATGGGAGGAGATTAGATTATGACTACGGCAGAGCTTAGATAGTGAGCTCATCAGAGAACAATCAGTGACATCTATATATATAATAGAGTAAGTGCCTCAACCTTCAAACAAGAAGAAGAAGTAGCGCCCTGCCCCCAGGGCCGGTCCAAGCAAGAAGAAGGGGCTGGTCCAAGCAAGAAGAAGAAGTAGTGTCATATCAAACCAAGGGCAAAGAGGGATAATTTGCATATTCAGTAGCAGTGCATTGTGGGTAACCACAAATGTTCACTTATAGCTGAATTATTGCAGATTTGCTTCTGTTTTAAGAAGGAAAATTACACCAAACTTTGTTTTTTTTAGTAGGAGGGATTTTTGGTCTATTTTATCCCCCTATGCACTGTAAGTAGTTTGGGTCACCCTGAGCTGTTTGGTTACTCTGTTTTACTGGTCCAAGCCCAATCTCATACAGCCATATCAATCCTGGCTATGTAATGATGAGAACCAAAGGTCTGAAATAGGCTGTCACATGTGGGTTAGATATGTCTATGCAAAACTTGAAGCTATAGGCTTGCTTGGCTTATTAAGGGTGAAAAAGAATAATTTGCATATTTAGTAACATTGCATTGTGGGTAATCACAAATGTTCATAGCTGAATTATTGTAGAGTTTCTTCTGTTTTAACCACTTGAGGACTGCAGGGCTAAACCCCCCTAGTGACCAGGCCATTTTTAGCTAAATTGGCCACTGCAGCTTTAAGGCCAAGCTGCAGGGCCGCACAACTCAGCACACAAGTGATCCCCCCCCCTTTTCTCCCCACCAACAGAGCTGATCGCTCCCCCCATGTTTATTTTTTTTTTAAATAAATATTATTGTTAGTTTTTTTTTCTAAAATCCCATGTTTCTTTAAATTTATTCCCTCCCTCCCTCCCCACAGCCGGCCAATTATGGCGATCGGCTGTCATAGGCTTCTGCCTATGAGAGCCGATCGCTCTTTTGTCCCCCATGGGGACAGCCGTGTCACACGGCTGTCCCCAGTGCAGCGCTGCTGCTCATCGCAGCGCTGCACCTAGTAAATAGATGGCGTAATCGCCGTCTAACAGTCTCCCGAGCGGCAATAGCCGCTCGGAGACTGAAGGCGGGGTGAAGCTCCGCCCTCCGAGCATGAGATGCGCGCGCACCATGCGCGCGATCTCATGCTAAACAGAGCCCCAGGACTTTACGCCAATTGGCGTTAGGCGGTCCTGGGGCTGCCGCCGCGGCCACGCCTGCTGGCATGACGCAGGCGGCAGGAGGTTAAAGGACTTCCGAGACCAAAATGTGCCCCTAAAACGTAAAAAAAGTTAACTACCTGCATGACTTTGTAAGGCACGCCGTCCGCACACTCCGTGTGACCGTGTCGTTCCGCCTGGTCCCCTCTGCTCAATAGCCCCCCGAAAGACTGCGACCCCACGGTCCGGGTCGGTATCTGCAGCCTGCCTAAAGATGGCCACCAGAGCTGGCCACGGCTGTGCAGCTCTAGGGCCAACCCTCTGATCCACGCTGCCTGTTATGTGGTTGGGGGGTTGGCCCTAGAGCTGCACAGCCGCAGTAGCGGCTATGCGGACTGCGCAGCCGTGGCCAGCTCCGGCGGCCATCTTTATACAGGCTGCAGATACCGACCCGGACCGTGGGGGCACATTTATACACTAGGGGGTGGTGGCAGATGCAGCAGATGCAGGGGACTCGGCTGATTCCGGATTGATTTCAGCATAAAATTGATCAGGATTCAGCCTGTAGTGTATGGGCAGCTGACAGATCTCTCTATAATCATATTCGATCAGAGAAAGATTTGTCTCTTGGTGGAATCGGCCCATCATCGCTGTATGGTCAGGGCAGCCATCGGGGGGGGGGGGGGGGAACTGACACTGCAGTGAGGGGCCCAGGGCTTCTGGGGGCCCTGGGCTCCCCCAAAGCGATGGAAGGGCCCCATGTGCTGGCTGTGGGCCTGTGGTTCACTAACCAGCACACCGCGTTCCAGCACTGATGGAAGAGTGACATCAGCGCTTGAACGTGGGGAGCAGATGAGGCACTGGGGCACCACCTTTATCTGGCTACAGGCTACCTATACTGGGGCACCACCTATACTTGGCTACTTATACTGGGGTGCCTATAGCTTGCTACCTATACTGGGGGCACCTGTACCTGGCTAACCTATACTGGTGCATCACCCATACTAGGCTACCTATACTGGTGGCAACTATATCAGGCTACCTATACCGGGGTACCACCTATAGTTGAATACCTATACTGGGGGCACCTGTACCTGGATAACCTATACTGGTGCATCACCCATACTAGGCTACCTATACTGGTGGCAACTATATCAGGCTACCTATACCGGGGTACCACCTATAGTTGAATACCTATACTGGGGGCACCTATATCTTGCTGGCCTATACTGTGGCACCAGATATACCAGGCTACCTATACTGGGGGCATCTACACCTGGGTATCAATACTGGGGCACCACCTATAGCTTGCTACTTATACTGGGGGAACCTATACCTGGCTACCTATACTGGGGGCACCTATACCTGGCAAGGGAAGGGGGACGAGCTGAGACAGAAGGGGACAAGAGGTAAAACAGAGGGATAAAAGAGGCACAGGGGAAACAGAGATTGACAAAAGAGGTACAGGGAGAAAGGAGATGAGATGGGAACATGAGGTCACAAAAGAGGGGGACAAAAGAGAACAGATAAAGGACAAGAACTGACCTACAAGTCCCTATCTCATTTGTTAACCGGGGACTACCTGTATTTTGCTAGTATTTGGCTACACCCACAACATGCCATGGTTATGCCCACTTTTTGCCACATCACGCTGTGCATGCCGCTTTCTTCAGTGTTGGAGCCATGCACATTTTTCGCCGCAGCGCACTTCAGACACGGACACGGGGGTGAGGTGGCTAGTGGGCGGGAACAACAACCAGTGGGTGGGCCCAGGGAGGGGGGGCCCAGACTTGATGATGTGTGAGGGGCCCCAAAATTTCTGATGGTGGCCCAGTGTATGGATAGCTTTACTCTTACATGGCAGCATTTGGACCCTGCAGTGTAATTCCTGTAAGTCCATGTCCTTATCAGTACTGGGAGTGGAGGGAGGTAGGGACTAGGGAGAAGTACAAAATGGCTGAATGGCTTTACACCCTGTCTCCCTCACTTCCAGAGTGCAGGTTCAGGATGGAGGGGCGCAGGGCTGCTCTCTCTCTCTCTCTCTCACACACACACCACACATACCTTTATTAAATAGTGCATTTCCATTTCAATTTACAGCCAGCTGTAATTTTTCAACACCAACTGTATGCATAAAGTTCACCATGTGTTCTTTAGTAGGAAGAGTTTAAAAAAAAACAAAGAAACTTGCAGACCAGCTAAGTGCTCTGCACTGAATAGTTAGGAATTGTCTACCAATTTTATCTTACAAAACTATGTATGACTCCTTATCAGATGCAGTCTCGAACCACTGTGCAGAGAGCTTTTTCTCTTCGCACCCTTAGTTGTGTCTCTCAGGACAGGGGAAAAAAAACTTTTTTTTTCCTGGACTGCCTGTGGAATGAAATGACTTTGAAAGCGTCCCATCCTGACCTGATGACCTGGTGCTCAGAGGCTGAAGCCTCTCCTGCCTATGTGTCGGCCCGGCCCTGGCCCATACCTCCAAAAATTAGAAAAAAAAAAACACTTTATTACATACAGTGCAAAGGTCCTATTGCCAACCTTACACTGCACATTAAGAGCTAATATCATACAAAAGGGAGGAACCTGCTTTTATGGGAGCACTCCTTACCTGTGCTACAGAGATTAAAGGCACTGTGTTATTAACCTGAGGAAGAGGGTGGAACCCGAGAAATGCATTGTTTGTTTTAAGTGTCCAATACATTATTCTTTAACCTCCTTATCAAGGTAAGACTGTTCCTTAGTAACTCCCAAATTGTAAGTTTACAATTATACGGGGGCGCCGCTACCCACCCTTTAAAGTCTAGTCCCCCTCTTAGGGGTTATCCCTGCAACTGATATCCACTGGTTCCAGTGGACCTTTTTCGATTGGAGCACAACCCAAGTCTAGAAGAGGACTTTCCATCCAAGTGGAGATGGTTTTCTCCACATGCTCTAAACAGTGGTTGCCTAAAAGCAACCTGTGTTTGTAAGTAGTATTATTGTGGATTCACTTTCCCTCTTGTGAAAATGCTACACTATTGGTGCTCCTGGTCTGTTGATCTATTTTTCTGCCTGGTCACCAGAGTTCCACTCTGTCCTTGTCATACCAGCCACCTCCTTACTACTTTCACACATAATCCTTGTGTTTGTGACCATTGTAGTAATTGGATCTGACCATCAATGTTGTTGTGTGAACTCAGCCTAAGATGACTAAATGCAGAATTGAACCACCTTAGGCTAGGTTCACACTACACCACAGCCACAATTTTATTTTACATTAGATTTTTTCCTGTGTTAAAAGATAAACCAATCTACATAGTGTAAAGCTAATAACCACGTTGTCTATGAATGTTCTTCCATAATATGTAACTGTATTCCGAGTGCAAACATCAGCTTCTGAGTTGATAAACAGGCCATCGTATCTTTCTGTAAAACGTAAGTGTACTATGCAGTTTGCATCAATGCTGGTATTCACCGGTCAGTTGCTGCTGATTATATGATGTGTCCATGATGGATCTGTGTGGTTACATTGATAGTTGGAGATATACTGTACTTATTAACATATTCCTCTCTGACCTTCGAATAATCTGTCCTTGAGTCCTTTGAGACTTGCTACTATTTATTTGCTCACCTCTACATACTGTATCTACATTAAACTGATAAATGTTTTCACCTTAGAATTCAGAGGGAAGAATGTGTTATGATGATGGAATGAATACATGGGAAGACCGTAGGTAAGATGTGATATATTTGCAGAAACCCATATATAACTAAATGTAGATGGTTCTGTTTATTTAGAATACACTATTAGAGTAACTATGTAACTATGTAACTATGTACACATTGGTGTTCTTTGGTTGAGACATAGAACATACAAAGCTATGGTGAAAGATTGTGTTTTTTTCACATTGAGGCCAAATTCGAATGAGGGTACCAATAAAATGATTATTTCTCTGTTTGCCAATTGTATGTTTTTATGTTGGTAGAATAATAAGTAACAAGGATGTGACACTAGAATAAGAGATGTTATTTTCAGTGATGAGCGAACATACCGATATTCGTTTTGCATTTATTTTTGCAAAAATTATGGTAAACTTTTGAGTGAAAATGCCATTGAAAATAGTTTTGCAATAAGTTTGTGATTTTTTTTCCTTTTCGCAAATGTTCATGCTAAAAATAAACGATTTTGCGCTTTTTGCAAATTTTCATAGCAAAAATACTGATTTTTATTTTTTTTTCGCATCAGAAAGAAAAAAATGTTTCCTTTGACCATATTGCAAAAATACAATGTATTTTTGCTAATATTTTCACGACATAAAAAATAGCATTTTTGATGCGAAAATGACTTTGTCAAAAATTCGCAAGCACCACTGGTTATTTTACTGTTTTAGTTTGCCTGAAATTACAACTTCAAGGTCGTCTCACACTGAAGGATGAATTTTAACATCTCAGTTGGTTAAAAAATGGGTACCCAAATCAATGGCATTATTATTTACTTGTACTATTTGTAGAGGATGATGATGATGATGAGTAGATTGCATACTATACAAAGGAGCGTTTGCTGGAGATGATTAGTCTGGTACACAGTATATTTTCTATTAAGACAATTTAACCTTTGTTAAAGATCTAGGGTGCAGAATATTTACTTTTTCCATTTAATGTTATTAAATAGGGCATTTCCATTTCAATTTACAGCCAGCTATAATTTTTTAACACCAACTGTATGCATAAAGTTCACCATGTGTTCTTTATTAGAGACAGTCCAGGGCTCGCCATTCTTGCATGAGAAACCAGCTGCTCAAAGCAAGAGGTCTTGACGGTTGATTTTTCACCATTTTTTTAACCAATTGACTGGCAGCAGCCAGTGTTGCTTGGATACAATCCAATCCGTGATCACGACATAGCCATGATTCACGAGCATTTTTTCACTATCCAACATCGTGATCCGAATCCGTGATTGAGAATTGAATTAAATCACGGATACAGCTGTTATTTTGCGTATTTGGCCCGTGATCACTGAAAAAATATCAGTGATTATAAGCTGAAAAGCAGCCGACTTTAGCGGTTAATGGCAAAGCTCTCTTACATGATATAAATACCAAATTTGCAGGTTATGTTAAGTAACAGTGGAAACAAGGGGAATTTTTTTTTTCAAAAAAGACCTTATCGTTTTTGAGATAATGGATGTTAAAGGTTCAAAGGAAAATAGTATACATTTAAATGCGGTAAATGACAGTTAATGTATTTACCACATTTACATGTACAGTATTGTATTACTTTTTACCTTTAAAATTTCCTTTAAACCTCCTTTAAATCAATTACAGTGGGATGCGAAAGTTTGGGCAACATTGTTAATCGTCATGATTTTCCTGTTTAACCACCCTGGCGTTCTATTAAGATCGCCAGGGCAGCTGCATGAGGGTTTTTTTTAAATAAAAAAAAAAATATTTCATGCAGCCAACTGAAAGTTGGCTGCATGAAAGCCCACTAGATGGCGCTCCGGAGGCGTTCTTCTGATCGCCTCCGGCGCCCGGAATAAACAAGGAAGGCCGCAATGAGCGGCCTTCCTTGTTTTGCTTAGATCGTCGCCATAGCGACGAGCGGAGTGACGTCATGGACGTCAGCCGACGTCCTGACGTCTGCCGCCTCCGATCCAGCCCTTAGCGCTGGCCGGAACTATTTGTTCCGGCTGCGCAGGGCTCAGGCGGCTGGGGGGACCCTCTTTCGCCGCTGCTCGCGGCGGATCGCCGCAGAGCGGCGGCGATCGGGCAGCACACGCGGCTGGCAAAGTGCCGGCTGCGTGTGCTGCTCTTTATTTCAGGTAAATCGGCCCAGCAGGGCCTGAGCGGCACCCTCTGGCGGTAATGGACGAGCTGAGCTCGTCCATACCGCTAAGGTGGTTAAATCATTGGTTGTTACGATAAAAAATGTCAGTTAAATATATCATATAGGAGACACATACAGTGATCAGTCAGTTCAAATCCGGATCACAATCACGGCTTTTCCGGATTTTGGAATTACCGTATCCAGATTTATTCGAATCCGTGATCGGGGATATCCGAGCAACACTAGGCCAGCAACACAGACGCTCTCAAATTGACAGAGAGGCTAGGTGAATTTGTGCTTAGAATCAAGATATGCAGTATGAAAATACCATACTATTTGATGGTAACTCTGATCATTTGTAGGGCTGAACTGGAGGTTAGAGATGGCCTGAACCGCAGATTCTAGGTTCGCGAGCCGCGAACGCGAACTTTTGCGGAAGAACTCGGCGAACTTTTGCAGAAGAACTTTTTCTGCTGTCTGGGCAGTTCCTTCAAGCTCCCAGCTGCTGTGAAGATATGGCTCGAACCTCCGATTTTTGGTTCGCGAACCTCGAACTCGAACTTCCGAAAAAGTTCACGAACCTGCGAACTTTACGAACCGCAATAGACTTCAATGGGCAGGTGAACTTGAAAAACTACAAACACTGTTTCTGGCCACAAAAGTGATGGAGAAGATATTTTAAGGGGTCTAACACCTGGAGGGGGGCATGGCCGAGTGGGATACACACCTAAAGTCCCGGGGAAAATTATGGATTTGCCGCACAGCAGGGTTATAATCCCTAAAAAGCAGAAATCACATTGCATTGCTAAATTGGAGGTCTAAAGTGCTTTAAAACATCTTAAGTGTGTATATATGGATCAGCAGTTAGTGTAAGTAGTGTACTGCTTCTGCTTCACAATGATAGACCAAACTCACTGTGTAATGCACCGCAAACAGCTGTTTGTGTAGTGATGGCCGTGCTGTACTGGTGCGCACGATGGCGAGAGTGCAGGCGATGGCGGTTTTCAAGCCCACATGGTCGGGCTGAGGTAGCTCAATGACAAAACAACTGTCCACACTGAAGCAACGACCTTATTATCTTGGGTCAGGTGTGCCCCCCAACACACTCATATAGCCGGTCATTGCTTTATTGTAATACGCAAGCCCCTTCACCGCGGCAAGGTAATGATCACGAAGGGGAATTGACACATGTACATGCCTTTTGTTTTGTTGTTGCAGCTGCGGTGCAGGCAGAAAAATTAGGCAGGCATGTACACGCACCAGAAAAAAATTATTATTGTTTTTGTTAGCAGCCGCTGCTAGCAGCGGCCTTAAAAATTCAGGAATCCACCTGGAGTCCTGGTCTGGACCCTGTTGGTGGTGGCGGAGAAGGCAGTCAAGTGGCCTGCAGGCAGAGATGCTGTGTGTGGACTGACTTAGTCTTGGGGCAGGCAGCAGCGGCCGGCAGGCAGAGATGCTGTGTGGGGACTGACTTAGTCTTGGGGCAGGCAGTCACACGGCGTGCAGGCAGAGATGCTGTGTGTGGGGACTGACTTAGTCTTCGGGCTGGCAGTAGCCCTCCGGGATCCATGCCTCATTCATTTTGATAAACGTGAGGTACTGAACACTTTTTTGACCTGACTGCTGGTGGTATAATACATAGTGCAGTCACACAGAGGCAGTGAAAGGTATGCACTGAATGTGCTGGGCCTGGCAGAGGACAGCAATTAGCAAGGGCCAACTGCGACAGTGTTAGTGGCACACACACACACACACAAAAATACATCAGAAGAACATTAGCTCTCAAAAGAGCAGTTTTGGGGTGCTTTTCATCAACAACTATAAGCAAGGAGCAACCTAACAGACCTCCTAACTATTGCTTTCCCTATCTCTCCATTGTCTCTCCCTTCTCTCACTAATACAGCAGCACACAGAGTAAGAACATTGCCAACGCTGCTGCCTTATATAAAGGGGAGGGGACTCCAGTAGGGAGTGCAGAATGATTTGCTGCCGTGTGTCTGCTGACTGTGATGTAGAGGGTCAAAGTTTAGCCCAATGATGTTGTATAGGGGCGGGTCGAAATCGCTAAGTGTTTGAGGTTCACAGCGCACTCGAACCAGCTAAGTACGCATGAACAAGTTCTCAGGCGAATTCCCTCCTGGGCCCCTGAGCTGGCTACTGACCCTCCCCCAAACAACTCCCAACTTAACAGACTCTTAAGAGTCCCTGGGGAGCAACATTTAAGATGGGGAGGGACACCTTGGGGGCCCCTATAGGCTCTGGGGCCCTGGGGCAATTGCCCATTTTTTCCTATGGTAGCTCCGGCCCTGCTGCTATCTATCTGCCCTCCACCAGGCTACTATGTCAGTGCTGTGTCTTGTGCTGCTGCCATTTCTCTACTCTCTACTAGGTTGCTATGCCGATGATCTTCCTTTGTCTACAATATTATATTATGCTACTGATATTAAAGGTTAAATAATTCTAAACTCATGCTGCTACACACTCCAACACAATTTTTTACAGTAGGGAGTGGAACCCCCAAGCTACCAAATTGCAGCCCCTCAGCCCCACTGGTTCACAAGATACCTTTGCTATACCCTGTATTAGGAACCAGTGGGATTGTCCAGCTGCAATTTGGCATCAGTGTTGAGATATCGAGCCTTTAATATTAGCATATGCAAATCATGCGCTGCATGTGATGTGATTATCCACAAGGCTGTGCATCAGTAGGCAGATTTTAATTAGGCCAACAGAATGGGAGGATTTTCACCTTTTCAGCTGGATTTCCCTTGGCTGCGGTACTTTTTCCGCTCTGAGAATTGGGTTTTCCCTGACAAACCTGCCATCAGCTTCACACTGGTAGGGCATTAATTAACAGCTTACAGTTCCTCTTTAAGCATTGTACACAGGACAGTTCTGTGAAACCATGAACTATTGCAAAGCTAATAATGAAGCTGCAGCGATTACAGTAACAGAACATCCTGTTCTGGAATAAAAATATCACAATATATATAATCTGTGTCTCTTTCAGCTCAGGGGTTATTGTAGTTAGAGAGTTGTAGCTTGAGAATTAAGTGGTCACTAGTGATAGCTTCCATTACAGAGTAATGAAGGGTGACAAATGTGCCACTATATCAACCTGGGATAGAAATGGCTGCCTGGTTGGTGGCAAAGTGTTCCAGTTATTACTTATAAAGCAACTTTCCCACAACAGCCTGAGCTATAATGCAAAAGTCATGCTTCTCAGCATGTGCAAGGTCTGTGGAAAACAGCTTTATAGGATTGTATACCTTATTTATGGTGCCCCTATAACCTGCTAAGTCTGGGTGAAAATCATTAGAGATGGCTCAAACCTCCGATTTTAGGTTCGCAAACCACGTACGTGAATTTGCAAAAAAGTTCGCGAACCGGCGAACATCTCGAACCACAATAGACTTCAATGGGCAGGCGAACTTTCAAAACTACAAACACTAATTCTGGCCACAAAAGTGATGGAAAAGATGTTTCAAGGAGTCTAACACCTAGAGGGGGGCATGGCGGAGTGGGATACATGTAATAAGTCCCAGGGAAAATTACCGATTTGACGCACAGCAGCGTTTTAAGGGCAGAAATCACATTGCATTCCTAAATTGGAGGCCTTTAAAACATCTTGCGTGTGTATACATCAATCAGGTAGTGTAATTAGTGTACGGCTTCACCCTGACACACCAAACTCACTGTGTAACGCACAGTGCAGTTTCTAGGCTAACATGCACCCAGGGCGAGGGTGTAAAAATTGCGCCCCCCCGCAGCAAGGTATGGCTGCCCACAGTATAGGTTAGTCAGGTCTAGTTGCACTCAGTATAGATTTCCCCAGAATAGGTACCCCAGTATAGGTAGCCAGCTATAGGTCCCCCCAGTATAGGTAGCCAGGCATAGGTGAGCCAGTATAGTTGCCTCTGGTATAGGTTAGCCAGGTAGGTGCCTCCAGTATAGGTAGCCAGTATAGTTGCCCCCAGTATAGGTTAGATAGGCAGGTGTCCCCGGTATAAATTAGATAGGTAGTAGGTGCCCCCAGTACAGGTTAGCTAGGTGGGTGCCTTAATATAGGTAGCCAGAATAGTAGCCCCCAGCATAGGTTAGATAGGTAGGTGCCCCCCAGGATAGGTTAGTTAGGTAGGTGCCTCCAATATAGGTAGCTAGTATAGTTGTTACCTGTATAGGCTAGCTAGGTAAGTAGGTGCCCCCAATACAGGTTGGATAAGTTAATGCTCCCACTATAGGTTAGATAGGTAGCTGCCCCCCAGTATAGGTTAGATAGGTAGGTGCCCCCCAGTATAGGTTAGATAGGTAGCTGCCCCAATATAGGTTAGGTAGGTGCCCCCCAGTATAGGTTAGATTGGTAGCTGCCCCCCAGGATAGGTTAGATAGGTAGCTGCCCCCCAGGATAGGTTAGATAGGTAGCTGCCCCCCAGTATAGGTTAGATAGGTAGCTGCCCCAATATAGGTTAGGTAGGTGCCCCCCAGTATAGGTTAGATAGGTAGCTGCCCCCCAGTATAGGTTAGATAGGTAGGTGCCCCCCTGTATAGGTTAGATTAGGTAGCTGCCCCCTCAGTATAGGTTAGATTTGGTAGCTGTCCCCCAGGTTAGATAGGTAGCTGCCCCCCAGTATAGGTTAGATAGGTAGGTGCCCCCCAGGATAGGTTAGATAGGTAGCTGCCCCAATATAGGTTAGGTAGGTGCCCCCAGTATAGGTTAGATAGGTAGCTGCCCCCCTGTATAGGTTAGATAGGTAGGTGCCCCCAGGATAGGTTAGATAGGTAGCTGTCCCCCAGGATAGGTTAGATAGGTAGCTGCCCCCCAGTATAGGTTAGATAGGTAGCTGCCCCAATATAGGTTAGGTAGGTGCCCCCCAGTATAGGTTAGATAGGTAGCTGCCCCCCAGTATAGGTTAGATAAGTAGGTGCCCCTCAGGATAGGTTAGATAGGTAGGTGCCCCCCAGGATAGGTTAGATAGGTAGCTGCCCCAATATAGGTTAGGTAGGTGCCCCCCAGTATAGGTTAGATAGGTAGCTGCCCCCCAGTATAGGTTAGATAGGTAGCTGCCCCCCAGTATAGGTTAGATAGGTAGGTGCCCCAGGATAGGTTAGATATGTAGGTGCCCCCCAGGATAGGTTAGATAGGTAGCTGCCCCAGTATAGGTTAGGTAGGTGCCCCCCATGATGGAGGGGGGAGCCGCAGCCGCGGGGAGGGCAGCCCGACCTCTCCCCGGGCCGCCCTCCATGCGATCCCCCCTCGGACTCACTGCAGAGTAATGCGCAGGGAAGCGCTATAGAAAAGTACTCACCTCCCTGGTTCCGATCGCTGCTCTCTCGCCGCCAGTCTCCTCTCTCTCCATACATGCTGATACATACACACGCTGCTTCCTGTTTAGCTGGAAGCAGCGTGTGTATGTATCAGCGTGTATGGAGAGAGAGGAGACTGACGGTGAGAGAGCAGCGATCGGAACCAGGGAGGTGAGTAGTTTTCTATAGCGCTTCCCGAATCCCTACGCATTACTCTGCAGTGAGTCCGAGGGGGGATCGCATGGAGGGCGGCCCGGGGAGAGGGAGGGAGAGGTCGGGCTGCCCTCCCCACGGCTGCGGCTTCCCCCTCCATCACAGCGCCCTCTCCCAGCAGCGCTCAGTGCGGGGGCACGGGCCGCACGGCAGTAGAAACGGCCCTGGTAACGCACCGCAAACAGCTGTTTGTGTAGTGATGGCCATGCTGGACTGGTGCGCACGATGGCGAGAGTGCAGGCGGTTTTCCAGCCCATATGGTCGGGCTGAGGTAGCTCAATGACAGAACAACAGTAACTGTCCAGCTGATCGAATTTGGTCTGTCCACAATGAAGCAACGACCTTATTATATTGGGTCAGGTGTGCCCCTCAACACACTCATATAGCCGGTCATTGCTTCATTGTGATACGCAAGCCCCTTCACCACAGCAAGGTAACGATTACAAAGGGGAATTGACACATGTACATGCCTTTTGTTTTGTTGTTGCAGCCGCAGTGCAGCCAGAAAAAATTAGGCAGACATGTACAAGCACCAGAAAAATTATTATAGTGGCCGCTGCTTGCACCACATGGAGTCCTGGACCCTGTTGGTGGTGGCGGAGAAGGCAGTCAAGGAGCCTGCAGGCAGAGATGCCTTGTGGGGACCGACTTAGTCTTGGGGCAGGCAGTCACATGGTGTGCAGGCAGAGATGCTGTGTGAGGGGACTGACTTAGTCTTTGGGCAGGCCTGACCATGCTTTGCAGACCAGGCATTCATGGTCAGATGGACCCTTGACCCAACGCTGTGTGCCAGAGATGACACCACTTGCCTTTCAACATCAAGGTACAGTTTGGGTATCGCCTTTTTTGAGAAATAATTGCGGCCTGGTATCTTCCACTGCGGTGTGTGGCTTTGCTTTTGAGTGCTGCTTTTCCTCAGGTGGTCATCCCATTGCAGTTTGTGCTTTTTCATCATGTGCCTTCATAAGGCAGTTGTCCCTACGTGGGTCTTGGTCTTTCCACTGCTCAATTTTCGGAGGCAGAGAGTACAGATGGCATCGCTCTCATCTGAGGCAGACACACAAAAAAATTCCACACTGCTGAGCCCTGGGATGATGGCACTTTGGTGATGGCTGCCAACTGAGTGTTAAGTGGGGTGCTAGAATCAGAGCAGGAGGAGGAAGATATGTCACGCTTCCGTGCGGAAGCTGAGGAAGATGAGATGTTCTGTGTTAAATAGTCAACTACGTCCTGACAATATTGGGGGTTGATGGCATGTGCCTTCCTCTGAACACTGTACTTTGGTTGAGGGCTGCACAAAATCACAACAGCACGACCTCCAACAACCTGCCAGGTGGCCTGCCTCTGGCTCTGCCTCTGCCTGTTGTTTTGTCCATATTGGGGGGATGAAGTGAAAGGTATGCACTGACTTGACTAATACAATGTGCAGTCACACAGATGCAGTGAAAGGTATGCAGTGACTGCTGGTAGAACAATGTGCAGTCACACAGGTGAAGTGAAAGGTATGCAGTGACTGCTGGTAGAACAATGTGCAGTCACACAGGTGCAGTGAAAATGGATGCACTGACTGCTGGTATGTAAAACAGCATGCGGTCACACAGATGCGGTGACCGGTATATAAAACAGCGTGCGGCCACACAGATGCAGTGAAAGATTTGCAGTGACTGGTATATAAAACAGCATGCGGTCACACAGGCGCAGTGAAAGGTATGCATTGACTGGTATTATAATACAATGTGCAGCAGTCACACTAGGCACTGAATGTGCTGGCCCTGGCACAGTGTAGCAATTAGCAAGGGCCAGCTGCGGCAGACAGGGCTGTATTTGCAGTGTCATTGGGCCACACACCAAAAAAAAACACTTCACAAGAACATTACAGCACTAATACTGCTGTATTAGTGAGAGAAGGGAGAGACATTGAAGAGATAGGGAAAGTGATAGTTAGGAGGACTGTTAGCTTGCTCCTTGCTGATATTTGTTGATGAAAAGCACCCCAAAACAGCTCTTTTGAAAGCTAATGTTCTTGTGAAGTGTTTTTTTTTTTGTGTGTGGCCCAATGACACTGCAAATACAGCCCTGTCTGCCACAGCTGGCCCTTGCTAATTGCTACACTGTGCCAGGCCCAGCACATTCAGTGCCTAGTGTGACTGCTGCACATTGTACTCAGCACACAGAGTGAGAAAATGGCCAACGCTGCTGCCTTATATAAGGGGGGGGGGGGGGGGGGCTCTAGGCAGGGCCGGATTTGGACTTCCCAGTGCCCTAGGCCCGGTACCACCAACCGCCCCCCCACACACACACACACACACACTCAGGGTGCATACACACATCAGACCATAATCTTTGGAAAATGAAGGATCACAGACCAATTTTACCCCCTTCCATGTAGTATGAGAGCCATACCTACACAGTCTATTCTATGGAGCTGCACTCCCCATCAGACAGAAATCTTACCCCCTTCCATGTAGTATGAGGGCCATACCTACAAAGTCTATTCTATTGAGCTGAACTCCCCATCAGACAGAAATCTTTGCAAGATGCTGCACACAAAGATGCTGTACACATGCAACAGATCAGTATCTGCAAAAGATCTGTTCCTGCAAAAGATCAGTTTCTGCAAAATGCATTCATAGTCTATGACATCTGCAGATCCTCATACACACCTTCTTTAACAAACATTCATCTGCAGATCAGATCCACCAGGATGGATCTTTAGATCTGCAGATGATTGTCTGTTAAACAAGGTGTGTATGAGGATCTGCAGATATCATAGACTATGAATGCATTTTGCAGGAACGGATCTTTTGCAGGAACAGATCTTTTGCAGATATTGATCTTTTGAACGTGTTCAGCATCTTGCAAAGATTTTTATCTGATGAGTTCAGCTCCATAGAATAGACTGTGTAGGTATGGCTCTCATACTCCATGGAAGGGGGTAAAATTGGTCTGTGATCTTTCATTTTCCAAAGACTGTGGTCTGATGTGTGTATGAGCCTTTAGGAAAATGAAAGATCACAGACCAATTTTACCCCCTTCCATGTAGTATGAGAGCCATACCTACACAGTCTATTCTATGGAGCTGAACTCCCCATCAGACAGAAATCTTTGCAAGATGCTGCACACAAAGATGCTGTACACATTCAAAAGATCAGTATCTGTAAAAGATCTGTTTCTGCAAAATGCATTCATAGTCTATGATATCTGCAGATCATCATACACACCTTGTTTAACAGACATTCATCTGCAGATCCGATCCACCAGGATGGATTTTCAGATCTGCAGATGATTGTCTGATCTGCAGATGAATGTCAGTTAAACAAGGTGTGTATGATGATCTGCAGATCTCATAGACTATGAATGCAATTTGCAGGAACGGATCTGTGGCAGGAACAGATCTCTTGCAGATACTGATCTTTTGTGTCTGTACAGCATATGTGTGTGCAGAATCTTGCAAAGATTTTTTCTGATGGGGAGTTCAGCTCCATAGAAAAGACTGTGAAGGTATGGCTCTCATACTACATGAAGGGTGGTAAGATTGGACTGTGATCTTTCTTTTTCCAAAGACTATAGTCTGATGTGTGTACGAGCCTTAACGATCACTTGTTTGCAGGATACCTATGAATGTTTTCTCTCTGAAAAATGATGAATGATTGTTTTTCCTGTTAGAGCAGTGAGTCCCTAATGCCTGGTACGCAGGGCCGGCCTTAGGTTTCACAGTGCCCTGAGCGAAACCTGATTTTTGTGCCCCCCTTCATCCTCTTCGTGCGCGCACACACACGCACTCACACAAACAGGCCCATATGCAATTCACCTTTTCTCTTGAGATATCTCCTAGGACAGTGGTTAGCAACCATTTTGACGTTGTGCCACATCATGCCAAATGCTCAGAACTCTGTGACACATCACATATGTATAATAGGAAAAATACTTTTAATAACCAGGGATGGATGGAAAGAGTGCATTATTCTGAATGCACTTAAAAATGAAGGGTAGAACCTTTCAGGAATATTAATAAAAACAATCAGTGGGACAGTTAGCCGCCCCTCCCCCCAATTAGAATGATAGCACAGCACCGACAATTTGCACCACGTATTATAGCCGCAGTGCGCCCCCCCCAAAAAAAAAATGCCCCCCCCCCCCGATCTCATGTGTAGGTGCCCTCAATATAGGTTGCCAAGCATAGGTGCCCCCAGTATAGACAGTTGAAGGTCTCCATCGCCCCCATAGGTAGCCAGGTGTAGGTGCCTCCAGTAAAGGTAGCCATGTGTTGGTGCCCTCAGTAAAGCTAGCCAGCTATAGGTGCCCCCAGTATAGAAAATCAGGTGTAGGTGCTCTCAGTATAGGTAACCAGCTATTAGGCGCCCCCTTGGAAGCCGGCGCCCTGAGCGACCGCTCTGGTCGCACAGGTCAAAGGCCGGCTATGCTGGTACGCACCAGATAGATGGGTTGAATCGATTTTCCGATCACTTATACAAAGTCGATTAGAAAAATGATCAGAAATCAGATTAGACCTGTCAGAAATAATCAATTTGAACCCATCTATCTGATGGCAAATTGCATGGTGTGTACCAGGCATGAAGTAGCAGAGCGACGTTCATCTCCCTCTTTGTTCTTCTGTAATCACAGATCTGTAGCATTTATTTTATAGTATTTATTGTACTGATTCTTTCACAGGTGTTTTTTACTGTTTGCCAACACTGTACGAATATATATTTTTTTAATTTTTAGTGTATGTTATTACTTTTGGTATACAAAACAGAATGTAACAATACAAAAGTATACAACAGTACATTTGCAATTATAATTATAGAGAAGTTGTCTATCTCATACTAGACTACTGCTGCCTTTAAAATGAGCCAGCAAGGGGTTAAGATTTAGCTTAGAAGGGGCTGCCATAAATCTCTCTAAGGAAAAAAAGCCCTTATCTTTCTGTTTAAGATTTACAATCCAGGGGGAGAGAGGAGTAGAGTTGGGCCGAACGGTTCGCCTGCGAACGGTTCCATGCGAACTTCAGTGGTTCGCGTTCGCGTCCCGCAGGCGAACCTTTGCGGAAGTTCAGTTCGCCCCATAATGCACATGGAGGGTCAACTTTGACCCTCTACATCACAGTCAGCAGGCCCAGTGTAGCCAATTAGGCTACACTAGCCCCTGGAGCCCCACCCCCCCTTATATAAGGCAGGCAGCGGCGGCCATTACGGTCACTCGTGTGCTGCCTGCGTTAGTGAGAGTAGGGCGAGCTGCTGCAGACTGTCTCTCAGGGAAAGATTAGTTAGGCTTAACTTGTTCCTGTCTGGCTGCATACCTGTTCTGTGAACCCACCACTGCATACCTGTGCTGTGAACCCACCACTGCATACCTGTGCTGTGAACCCACCACTGCATACCTGTGCTGTGAACCCACCACTGCATACCTGTTCAGTGAACCCACCACTGCATACCTGTGCTGTGAACCCACCACTGCATACCTGTTCAGTGAACCTGCCACTGCATACCTGTTCTGTTCAGTGGACCCGCCACTGTATACCTGTTCATTGAACCCACCACTGCATACCTGTGCTGTGAACACACCACTGCATACCTGTTCTGTGAACCCACCACTGCATACCTGTGCTGTGAACCCACCACTGCATACCTGTTCAGTGAACCTGCCACTGCATACCTGTTCTGTTCAGTGGACCCGCCACTGTATACCTGTTCATTGAACCCACCACTGCATACCTGTGCTGTGAACCCACCACTGCATACCTGTTCTGTGAACCCACCACTGCATACCTGTGCTGTGAACCCACCACTGCATACCTGTTCAGTGAACCTGCCACTGCATACCTGTTCTGTTCAGTGGACCCGTCACTGTATACCTGTTCATTGAACCCACCACTGCATACCTGTGCTGTGAACCCACCACTGCATACCTGTTCTGTGAACCCACCACTGCATACCTGTTCAGTGAACCCGCCACTGCATACCTGTTCTGTTCAGTGGACTCGCCACTGTATACCTGTTCAGTGAACCTGCCACTGCATACCTGTTTTGTTCAGTGGACCCGCCACTGTATACCTGTTCATTGAACCCACCACTGCATACCTGTGCTGTGAACCCACCACTGCATACCTGTTCTGTGAACCCGCCACTGTATACCTGTTCTGTTTAGTGAACCCGCCACTGTATACCTGTTCTGTTTAGTGAACCCGCCACTGTATACCTGTTCTGTTTAGTGAACCCGCCACTGCATACCTGTTCTGTTCAGTGGACTCGCCACTGTATACCTGTTCAGTGAACCCGCCACTGCATACCTGTTCTGTTCAGTGGACCTGCCACTGTATACCTGTTCAGTGAACCCGCCACTGCATACCTGTTGTGTTCAGTGAACCTGCCACTGCATACCTGTTCTGTGAACCCGCCACTGTATACCTGTTCTGTTTAGTGAACCCGCCACTGTATACCTGTTCTGTTTAGTGAACCCGCCACTGCATACCTGTTCTGTTCAGTGGACCCGCCACTGTATACCTGTTCAGTGAACCCGCCACTGCATACCTGTTCTGTTCAGTGGACCCGCCACTGTATACCTGTTCAGTGAACCCGCCACTGCATACCTGTTCTGTTCAGTGGACCCGCCACTGTATACCTGTTCAGTGAACCCGCCACTGCATACCTGTTGTGTTCAGTGAACCTGCCACTGCATACCTGTTCTGTGAACCCGCCACTGTATACCTGTTCTGTTTAGTGAACCCGCCACTGTATACCTGTTCTGTTTAGTGAACCCGCCACTGCATACCTGTTCTGTTCAGTGGACCCGCCACTGTATACCTGTTCAGTGAACCCACCACTGCATACCTGTTCTGTTCAGTGGACCCGCCACTGTATACCTGTTCAGTGAACCCGCCACTGCATACCTGTTGTGTTCAGTGAACCTGCCACTGCATACCTGTTCTGTGAACCCGCCACTGTATACCTGTTCTGTTTAGTGAACCCGCCACTGTATACCTGTTCTGTTTAGTGAACCCGCCACTGCATACCTGTTCTGTTCAGTGGACCCGCCACTGTATACCTGTTCAGTGAACCCGCCACTGCATACCTGTTCTGTTCAGTGGACCCGCCACTGTATACCTGTTCAGTGAACCCGCCACTGCATACCTGTTGTGTTCAGTGAACCTGCCACTGCATACCTGTTCTGTGAACCCGCCACTGTATACCTGTTCTGTTTAGTGAACCCGCCACTGTATACCTGTTCTGTTTAGTGAACCCGCCACTGCATACCTGTTCTGTTCAGTGGACCCGCCACTGTATACCTGTTCAGTGAACCCGCCACTGCATACCTGTTGTGTTCAGTGAACCTGCCACTGCATACCTGTTCTGTGAACCCGCCACTGTATACTTGTTCTGTTTAGTGAACCCGCCACTGTATACCTGTTCTGTTTAGTGAACCCGCCACTGCATACCTGTTCTGTTCAGTGGACCCGCCACTGTATACCTGTTCAGTGAACCCGCCACTGCATACCTGTTGTGTTCAGTGAACCTGCCACTGCATACCTGTTCTGTGAACCCGCCACTGTATACCTGTTCTGTTCAGTGAACCCACCGCAGTATACCTGTTCATTGAACCCACCACTGCATACCTGTGCTGTGAACCCACCACTGCATACCTGTTCAGTGAACCCACCACTGCATACCTGTGCTGTGAACCCACCACTGCATACCTGTTCAGTGAACCTGCCACTGCATACCTGTTCTGTTCAGTGGACCCGCCACTGTATACCTGTTCATTGAACCCGCCACTGCATACCTGTGCTGTGAACCCACCACTGCATACCTGTTCTGTGAACCCACCACTGCATACCTGTGCTGTGAACCCACCACTGCATACCTGTTCAGTGAACCTGCCACTGCATACCTGTTCTGTTCAGTGGACCCGCTACTGTATACCTGTTCATTGAACCCACCACTGCATACCTGTGCTGTGAACCCACCACTGCATACTTGTTCTGTGAACCCACCACTGCATACCTGTGCTGTGAACCCACCACTGCATACCTGTTCAGTGAACCTGCCACTGCATACCTGTTCTGTTCAGTGGACCCGCCACTGTATACCTGTTCATTGAACCCACCACTGCATACCTGTGCTGTGAACCCACCACTGCATACCTGTTCTGTGAACCCACCACTGCATACCTGTTCAGTGAACCCGCCACTGCATACCTGTTCTGTTCAGTGGACCCGCCACTGTATACCTGTTCAGTGAACCTGCCACTGCATACCTGTTCTGTTCAGTGGACCCGCCACTGTATACCTGTTCATTGAACCCACCACTGCATACCTGTGCTGTGAACCCGCCACTGTATACCTGTTCTGTTTAGTGAACCCGCCACTGTATACCTGTTCTGTTTAGTGAACCCGCCACTGTATACCTGTTCTGTTTAGTGAACCCGCCACTGCATACCTGTTCTGTTCAGTGGACTCGCCACTGTATACCTGTTCAGTGAACCCGCCACTGCATACCTGTTCTGTTCAGTGGACCCGCCACTGTATACCTGTTCAGTGAACCCGCCACTGCATACCTGTTGTGTTCAGTGAACCTGCCACTGCATACCTGTTCTGTGAACCCGCCACTGTATACCTGTTCTGTTTAGTGAACCCGCCACTGTATACCTGTTCTGTTTAGTGAACCCGCCACTGCATACCTGTTCTGTTCAGTGGACCCGCCACTGTATACCTGTTCAGTGAACCCGCCACTGCATACCTGTTCTGTTCAGTGGACCCGCCACTGTATACCTGTTCAGTGAACCCGCCACTGCACACCTGTTCTGTTCAGTGGACCCGCCACTGTATACCTGTTCAGTGAACCCGCCACTGCATACCTGTTGTGTTCAGTGAACCTGCCACTGCATACCTGTTCTGTGAACCCGCCACTGTATACCTGTTCTGTTTAGTGAACCCGCCACTGTATACCTGTTCTGTTTAGTGAACCCGCCACTGCATACCTGTTCTGTTCAGTGGACCCGCCACTGTATACCTGTTCAGTGAACCCGCCACTGCATACCTGTTCTGTTCAGTGGACCCGCCACTGTATACCTGTTCAGTGAACCCGCCACTGCATACCTGTTGTGTTCAGTGAACCTGCCACTGCATACCTGTTCTGTGAACCCGCCACTGTATACCTGTTCTGTTTAGTGAACTCGCCACTGTATACCTGTTCTGTTTAGTGAACCCGCCACTGCATACCTGTTCTGTTCAGTGGACCCGCCACTGTATACCTGTTCAGTGAACCCGCCACTGCATACCTGTTCTGTTCAGTGGACCCGCCACTGTATACCTGTTCAGTGAACCCGCCACTGCATACCTGTTGTGTTCAGTGAACCTGCCACTGCATACCTGTTCTGTGAACCCGCCACTGTATACCTGTTCTGTTTAGTGAACCCGCCACTGTATACCTGTTCTGTTTCGTGAACCCGCCACTGCATACCTGTTCTGTTCAGTGGACCCGCCACTGTATACCTGTTCAGTGAACCCGCCACTGCATACCTGTTGTGTTCAGTGAACCTGCCACTGCATATCTGTTCTGTGAACCCGCCACTGTATACCTGTTCTGTTTAGTGAACCCGCCACTGTATACCTGTTCTGTTTAGTGAACCCGCCACTGCATACCTGTTCTGTTCAGTGGACCCGCCACTGTATACCTGTTCAGTGAACCCGCCACTGCATACCTGTTGTGTTCAGTGAACCTGCCACTGCATAACTGTTCTGTGAACCCGCCACTGTATACCTGTTCTGTTCAGTGAACCCACCGCATCAGTGCGCATACCTGTGCAGTTAAGTGAACCCACCTACCTACGTGAGTGCACGCAGTGTGATATACCACTCCGTGCATACCCGATATGGACAAAACAGGTAGAGGAAGAGGTAGTGCCAGAGCCAGAGGAAGGCCACCCGGCAGATCTGCGCGAGGTCGTGTAAATGTAATTTCGTGTGGACCTGGCCCACAGTACAGTGCTCGGAAGAAGGCACGTCCCATCACCTCGCAAGATTGTCAGGACGTGGTTGAGTATTTAGCGACACAGAACACCTCATCTTGCTCAGCCACCAGCGCTACTACTAGCACCACTTCCGCTGCATTTGACACTTCGCAAGAATTATTTAGTGTTGAAATCACTGATGCACAGCCATTGTTGTTACAGCCAGATGAATTTTCACCAGCTCATATATTTGAGTTACCCGGCAACACTATGGATGTAACGTGTAAGGAGGATGAAGGACCTACTGATGGTGCATGTTTGGATTTGTCTGAGGCAAGCGAAGCTGGGCAGGATGATTACGATGATGACGATGATAGGGATCCTCTGTATGTTCCCAATAGAGGAGATGAAGAGGGGGACAGTTCAGAGGGGGAGTCAGAGAGTAGTAGGAGGAGAGAAGTTGCTGAAAGAAGCTGGGGCAGCTCTTCGTCAGAAACAGCTGGTGGCAGAGTCCGGCACCATGTATCGCCACCTATGTACAGCCAGCCAACTTGCCCTGCAGCATCAGCTGCTGAGGTGACGGTCCCCATAGTGCCCACACTCCAGGGTGGCTCAGCGGTGTGGAAATTTTTTAATGTGTGTGCCTCAGATCGGACCAAAGCCATCTGTTCGCTCTGCCAACAAAAATTGAGCCGTGGAAAGGCCAACACTCACGTAGGGACAAGTGCCTTACGAAGGCACCTGGAGAAAACAGCAATGGGATGGCCACCTGAGCAAAAGCAGCAGCAGCACACAAAAGCAAAGCCACCCTCCTTCTCCTCTTCCTCCTCCATCAGGTGCATTATCTGCTTCTGCCGCTTTCTCCCTTCCACCTTCACAGGCACCCTCCTCCACTCCGCCTCTGCCCTTGAGCGGTTCCTGCTCCTCTGCCCACAGCAGCAGTCAGGTGTCCGTGAAGGAAATGTTTGAGCGGAAGAAGCCAATTTCGGCCAGTCACCCCCTTGCCCGGCGTCTGACAGCTGGCGTGGCGGAACTGTTAGCTCGGCAGCTGTTACCATACCGGCTGGTGGACTCTGAGGCCTTCCGTAAATTTGTGGCCATCGGAACACCGCAGTGGAAGATGCCAGGCCGCACTTATTTTTCGAGAAAGGCCATACCCCAACTGCACCGTGAAGTTGAGAGGCAAGTGGTGTCATCTCTTGCGAAGAGCGTTGGGTCAAGGGTACACCTGACCACGGATGCCTGGTCTGCCAAGCACGGGCAGGGCCGCTACATTACCTACACAGCCCATTGGGTGAACCTGGTGGTGAACGATGGCAAGCAGGGCGCAGCGGACCAAATTGTGACACCTCCACGGCTTGCAGACAGGCCTCCTGCCACCTCCTCTCCTCCTGCTACATGCTCTTCGCTGTCCTCCTCCTCCTTGGCTGAGTGGCAGTTCTCCTCTCCAGCTACACAGCCCCAGCTCCGCAGGGCCTATGCTGCATGCCAGGTAAGACGGTGTCACGCCATCTTAGACATGTCTTGTCTCAAAGCGGAGAGTCACACTGGAGCAGCTCTCCTGCTCTTAAGAAACAGGTGGATGAGTGGCTGACCCCGCACCACCTGGAGATAGGCAACGTGGTGTGCGACAACGGCAGCAATCTGCTTGCCGCTTTGCATATGGGGAAGCTGACACACATACCCTGCATGGCACATGTCATGAATCTAGTGGTTCAAAGATTTGTGGCAAAGTACCCTGGCTTAGCGAATGTCCTGAAGCAGGCCAGGAAGTTCTGTGGGCATTTGAGGCGGTCTTACACAGCCGAAATTCAGCGCAAAAACAACATGCCGGTGAGACGCCTCATTTGCGATAGCCCGACTCGCTGGAACTCGACCCTGCTCATGTTCTCCCGCCTGCTAGGCAGAAGAAAGCCGTGACCCACTACCTCTACAACTACAGTAGAATGAAACAGTCTGGGAAGATGGGGATGTTCTGGCCCGACAACTGGACACTGATGGAAAATGCATGCAGGCTCATGCGGCCGTTTGAGGAGGTGACCAACCTGGTGAGCCGCAGTGAGGGCACCATCAGCGACTTAATTCCCTACGCTTACTTCTTGGAGCGTGCTATGCGTAGAGTGGCAGATGAAGCTGTGAATGAGCGTGACCAGGAACCGTTACGGCAGGAACAGGCATGGGACCAATTTTCATCAGACCCAGCTGTTTCCTCAACACCTGCGGCAGCACAGAGGGGGGAGGAGGAGGAAGAAGAGAAGTCGTGTGCAGAAGACGAGTCAGACTCAGAGGATGATGAGCAAGGTGTTTCTTTGGGGGAGGAGGAGGAGGAGGAGGAGGAGGGGACAGCTGCAGGAGAACAACCTCAGCAGGCATCGCAAGGGGCTTGTGCTGCTCAACCTTCCCGTGGTATTGTTCGCGGCTGGGGGGAGGAGGTTGACTTACCTGACGTCACTGAGGAAGAGCAAGAGGAGATGGAGGGTACTGGATCCGACTTTGTGCAGATGTCGTCTTTTATGCTGTCCTGCCTGTTGAGGGACCCCCGTATAAAAAACCTCAAGGGGAATGAGCTGTACTGGGTGGCCACACTACTAGACCCTCGGTACAGGCACAAAGTGGCGGACCTGTTACCAACTCACCGGAAGGTGGAAAGGATGCAGCACATGCAGAACCAGCTGTCAACTATGCTTTACAATGCCTTTAAGGGTGATGTGACGGCACAACGCCAGCAAGGTACCACTGCCACTAATCCTCCTCCCGTGTCCACGCAGTCAAAGACAGGACGCTCCAGCGATCTCATGGTGATGTCGGACATGCGGACGTTCTTTAGTCCAACGCCTCGCCGTAGCCCTTCCGGATCCACCCTCCACCAACGCCTGGAACGGCAGGTAGCCGACTACCTGGCCTTAAGTGTGGATGTAGACACTGCTGTGAACAGCGATGAGGAACCCTTGAACTACTGGGTGCGAAGGCTTGACCTGTGGCCAGAGCTGTCCCAATTTGCCATCCAACTTCTCTCCTGCCCTGCCGCAAGCGTCCTGTCAGAAAGGACCTTCAGCGCAGCTGGAGGCATTGTCACAGAGAAGAGAAGTCGCCTAAGTCACAAAAGTGTTAAGTACCTCACCTTTATCAAAATGAATGAGGCATGGATCCCGGAGGGCTGCTGCCCGCCCCAAGACTAAGTCAGTCCCCGCACACACAGCATCTCTGCCTGCACGCCGTGTGACTGGCTGCCTGGCCTGCCCCAAGAAGACTAAGTCGCTCCCAGTCCCTCCACACAGCATGTCTGTCTGCAGGCCGCTTGACTACCTTCTCCGCCACCACCAACAGGGTCCGGGACTCCAGGCGGATTGCTGAATTTTTTAGGCCGCTGCTAGCAGCGGCCGCTGTAACAATTTTTCTGGTGCGTGTACATGACTGCCTAATTTTTCTGGCTGCACTGCGGGCAGCTGCAACAACAAAAGAAAAGGCATGTACATGCGCCCATTCCCCTTCGTGATCATTACCTTGCCGTGGTGAAGGGGCTTGCGTATCACAATGAAGCAATGACCGGCGCCTAGATGAGTGTCTCGGGGGGCACACCCACGATAATAAGGTCGTTGCCTCATTGTGGTCAGACCAAATTTGATCAGCTGGACAGTCACTGTTCTGTCATTCAGCTACATCAGCCAGGCGACCATATGGGCTGTAAAGCCACCAAAACCTGCACTCTCGCCATGGTGCGCACCAGTCCAGCACGGCCGTCACTACACAAACAGCTGTTTGCGGTGCGTTACACGGTGAGTTTGGTGTGTCAGTGTGAAGCAGTACCTTAATTACACTACCTAATTGATGTATACACATGCAAGATGTTTGAAAGCACTTTAGGCCTGTCATTTAGCATTCAATGTGATTTCTGCCCTTAAAACGCTGCTTTGCGTCAAATCCAGATTTTTCCCCGGGACTTTTGGCATGTATCCCACTCCGCCATGCCCCCCTCCAGGTGTTAGACCCCTTGAAACATCTTTTCCATCACTTTTGTGGCCAGCATAATTATTTTTTTTTTCAAAGTTCGCATCCCCATTGAAGTCTATTGCGGTTCGCGAACTTTAACGCGAACCGAACCTTCCGCGGAAGTTCGCGAACCAGGTTCGCGAACCTAAAATCGGAGGTTCGGCCCAACTCTAGAGAGGAGAAGGAATGGCTCAAGTCATTAACAGAGTCTGACCAGCAATACATTGTTTAGCCCAGCTTGAGTTGTAAAGTGGAAATAATTCTGTTAAAATGTTTACTTTTACTGGATCAGAAATTGTCTACATTGTGATCCATGTTTCTCTCACCCCTGGCAATAAACTGAAGCGTGTATGTTCAGTAGATAGCACTGTCTCATCGCACACCACGAAGTAAGGAAAATACACGGAGCTCTGGAATTCTGACTGCGTGTGCAGCAAACCCGGGGCGCTTCGGAGCAGGAGAAATTATTTATTTTGACATGCAGCCTCTTATCTCTCTCAGGTCCTGCCGCCCTTTTATCCTTCTGATTTTTTTCCGCCCTAGGCCGTGACCTTTGTGGCCTTTGCAGAAATCCGGCCCTGGCTCTAGGAGGGAGTGCAGCCTGATTGGCGGCCATGTGTCTGCTGACCGTGATGTAGAGGGCCAACGTTTAGCCCAATTATGTAGTATAGGGGGCGTGTCGAACTCGCATAAAGTTCGCGATTCAATGCGAACCTGCGTTGTTCGCGCAAACAAGTTTGCATCCGAACCATTCGAGCCAGCTCTAAAAATCATTTGTAAATCAATTTGATAGAAGCAGTAGAGTGTTGTACCGTGTTAGCCATGAGTAAAAGCAAGAAGATGGATAAACAGTGAGCTTTCGACTTATAAAAAGCCTTTGGGGAACCAGTCCGACGAAGGCTTTTTATAAGTGAAAAGCTCACTATTTATCCATCTCTAAGTTAGCCAATAAATGGTATCATCCTGATTCAAAACTTCTTGTTTTTAAATCAATTTGCAAAGGACAATTCAATCATCATAGATTTGTTCATGCAAACTTTACTGAACATGCTAATTTTCTTTGAGTCTGCATGTGGTTTACTCTGGTAAGATAATGAGATAGGGACAGGGACAGGAGGCCTCCTGCTATGGCTAAATATGATAGAGATCAGCTGGCAAAGTGCAAAGAGATAAGCTGGCAAATTGCACATTTTGTTGATAGTAACAACATTATTAGTTAACATGCAGTATAGTAAAGCAACCACAATATGTCACTGTCTGAAAAGTAAAGTGATGATCTCTATGGTATTGTGGCTTTAAGTAATCACTCTATGTCCCTCTCTGTTCTATGCAAGCTGCATTTCCCAATGGCTGTGCATAATGTATCTCTGCCTGTTTTTCGTCAGTAAAGATGTCTAACTTGTTATAATTGGTGCGTGCGTGTATGTGTGTGTGTGTGTGTGTATGTGTGTGTGTGTGTGTGTGTGTGTCAGTTCCATAATCTGATACTGTTTAAAGGGAACATAAACTGAGAGGGATATGGATGTTTCCTTTTAAACAATACCAGTTGCCCGGCAGTCCTGCTGATCTCTTTGGCTGCAGTAATGGCTGAATCACACACCTGCAGATGACACACAACTGTATCTGTCCTTCAAGCCTGGCCCCTAAGACCCATCGCATCCATAAATGCGTGTCTGGTGGATTTACAAAATTGGATGAACACCAGCTGGCTGAGGCTGAACTCTGACAAAACAGAGGTGTTGGTGGTAGGTGGTCCACACATGATGGATAAAGTTCAAAATGCTCACCACCTCAAACTAGCAATTGGGGGATATACTGTACAGTATAAAGACTCTGTGCGAAACCTTGGGGTGATCCTGGATGGAAATCTAAAAACTCAGACAGCAGGTATCAGCTGTCGTCAAGTCTTCCTTCTTCCATCTAAGAAATGTAGCAAAAATCAAACACCTTATCCCAGCTGAAGACCTACCTGCCCTGGTTCATGCATTTGTATCCTCCCGCCTAGACTACTGCAACTCCCTGTTCATCGGATCTACAGATAAGGTTCTGTGCCCCTTACAGCTAGTCCAGAATGCTGCAGCCAGACTCCTAGCCAATGACCCTCGCAGCTCACACATCACCCCAGTACTGCAAACTCTTCACTGGTTGCCAGTAAAATGGAGAATCAATTTTAAGATCTGCCTGCTGACATTCAAGGCTCTAAACCATATGGGACCCAAATACATAGCGGATCTATTGGAACTTTATGCCCCTCCATGCACCCTCCGCTCTGCCAACAAGATGAAGCTGGTTATTCCCAGGATACAACTAACATTTGGTGCTCGGGCCTTTTCCCGTGCAGCCCCTACCCTATGGAACTCACTTCCACAATCAGTACGAGAGGCTCCTTCTCTGGACAGCTTTAAAAAAGGCTAAAAACTCACATCTTTTCCCTAGGCTTTGAGACTGCATAATGCAGGGCCACAGTGCTTTGAGTCCCCAGGGAGAAAAGCGCTATCAAAATATTAGTGTTATTGTTGTTATTGTTACTATATTCTTCCATCTTACAGTCTTACCACCCATCCATCGGCAGTCATCCACTTACAGACAGTAACCATGACCATTCGCTTTGCCAAAAACTCATTTGAGTAGTATCTCCCAACTCCTCCCCTTCATCACCTAAGTCCAAAAAGACAAACATTTCCCTTATCCACTCTTCCAAATTTGGGACCATTGGTTCTTTCCATGTTTTTGCAATTAACCTCCTAGCGGCTATAGCTGCAGGGATGGCTAAATTTCCTATTGAATTGTTGTTTACTGAGTCGCAAATACTTTACAAAGCAAGAGACAGACCAAAGGGTGTGTCTAGTTTAAGAAAATTTTCAATCCCCCCCCCCCAGAGTTTCTGAACCACGGGGCAGGACCACCACATATGTATAAATGATCCCTTCTCTGAAGCGCATCTTCAACATAAATCGTTACCACCTTTACATTTAGGTAATCTTGTTGGAGTGAGATGCCATCTTGTTAAAATTTTGTAGTTTGTTAAAGAGAGTCTGAAGCGAGAATAGATCTCGCTTCAGACCTCATAGCTAGCAGGGGCATGTGTGCCCCTGCTAAAACGCCGCTATCCCACGGCTTAACGGGGGTCCCTGTCCCCCCAAATCCCCTCCGTAATGCGGGGGAGCGTTTCCGCATTGGGGCAGGGCTAACCGCCGCAGCCCTGCCCCACGCGCGTCTGTCAGACGCGTATCTCCGCCTCTCCCCCGCCCCTCTCAGTCTTCCTTCACTGAGAGGGGCGGGGGAGAGGCGGCGATGCGCGTCTGATAGACGCGCTGGGAGGCAGGGCTGCAGCCGTTAGCCCTTGCCTCCAGGAAGAGAAATTTAGCGACCAAGTCTGCGACCAACTTTTGCGGGGGGTGGGTTGGGGGTGAAGGGACCCCCGTTAAGCCGCGGGATAGTGGCGTTTTAGCAGGGGCACACATGCCCCTGCTATATATGAGAGCTGAAGCGAGATTTAGTCTCGCTTCAGTGTCTCTGTAACTGGTATGCTGTATTACTCGGAGCTCAAACCATCCAAAATATCTTTCCCCAATCTAGAGTATTTTTATAGCCAAGGTCCTGTTCCCATTTCTTGAAAAAATTCTGGAGGGGTGCCATTTGTGACCGGTGTAGAAGGTGGTATAATTTGGATGTAATGGATTTTTCTAACCTGGAATGAAGGAAGGTTTTTCATAAATGTTTAATTCATTTCCAATATTATTTTTGTGTTTAGATTGGAAACTCCTGACCTGCAATTTCCAGAACTAATGGTTCGAACAAATTTTGTTGTATACCACTCTTGATGGAGCTTTACAATTACCAGTTAATACTAATAAAGTGACATTCTGGGGGATCCCAGTCTTATCAAACCAGCCAGTTGAAAGCCCAGGCTTAAAGTCAGGATTATTCCTTAGAGCCGTTAATAGAGACATTCCTCCTGTTTTGGACCATGTCTTTATCACTTCAAGATGTGTTCTAATAGCTGGGACTAAAAGGGGATGCAAGATAGAGGGCAGCAGATTTTCAATCGTGCTCGGGTGCCAAGATTCCAGTTTATCAAATTCAAAAAGGCTCCTTTCCAGGGGCGTAGCAATAGGGGTTGCAGAGGTAGCGACCGCATCGGGGCCCTTGGGCCAGAGGGGCCCCAAAGGGCCCTCCCCCAAATACAGTATTAGCTCTCTATTGATCCTGTGCCCATAATAATGACTTCTATAGATACTTTGAATAGTGGTAATCATTAAGAAACTGTTTCCCATGCTTTTCTTGCACCTCTGACACTGTAGTTGCCATTGGCAGGTTTTGGTGCGCCGTATCAATTGTTATGTATAGAGTGCTTTGGGGGGCCCCATAGTCAAACTTGCACCGGGGCCCACAGCTCCTTAGCTACGCCACTGCTCCTTTCATAACTAGTCCAGAGTTTCTTTTGATTATATCAGTGTTCCCCAACCCTGTCCCCAAGGCCCACCAGCAGTGCATCTTTTGTGGAAATCCACAGAGGTAGTTAATCAGCTCTGCTGAGGCACTAATTACCTCACCTGTGTATGTTTGTGGTTTTCTGCAAAACATGTACAGTTGGTGGGCCTTGACGACAGGGTTGGGGAACTATGGATTATATAATCAAAAGAATTATATATCAGGAGTTGAATAATCCTTTGGAGATGAAAGCTTTTGGCGTAAAGGGCTATATTCGGTGGCCCCATCCCCCCAGTTTTTTTGTGATGGCTGATGGTTTTAAAAGATATCCTACGTCTTGCCGATTTCCATATGAAATTTTGTAACATATGGTTCCATCTATTAAACCAAGTTTTTGGCCCATTTATCGGTAAATTTTGTAATATGAAAATGATTTGTGGGAGAATTTTCATTTTTATACAATTTATTTTACCGATTTAATTGAATTGGAAGTTTCTCAACTTATTCAGTATTTTTTGCACAGCTCTTTTGAAGTGGTATATAATTGTCTTTAAAAAGATCATTTTTCATCTCTTGACTTTCGTCTGTGCTATGTTTTTCTTTTTTTTTATGGAGTTGCTTGGATTATGGTATTGACAGGCTGCTTTTCATTACGATTTCATTGATTGCTGTTAGTCTTATCGCTTCTATAAAGTGTCACTCACCTAGGTGAGAACCCATAGTTATCAGTTATTTTGTTTAAATATGTATTTCACTATGTAATGCTTTCTTCATCTGTATGTCATATTTTTTTCTAAACCCCATAAAAAGGATAATATATAAAAAATAAAAAGAATCATTTAAAATACTCCCACAGGTGCACGTGTGTGCTCCCGTGCATGCATGTGCATTCCCGTGCACGTGTAAGTGAAAATAGTTAAAAAAAACCCACCAAAGAAAAAATACACCTTTATTTCCAAATTATATATTGTCACCATACTTTGTACTAGGGACATAATTAAATCTTGTGATAACCAGGACAAATAGGCAGATAAAATGTGTTGGTTTTATGTACAGTAGCAGTGTTTATATTATAACCATAGGGGATGAAATTGGAGAAATAGTGTATTTTTCTTTTTTTCCTTGCATATCCCTTTAAAATGCATAGAAAATAAAGTAATTACTGAAAACAAATATCAACCTCAAAAAGCCCAATTGGTGGTGAAAGAAACAAGATATAGATCATTTCATTGTGATTAGTAGTGATTAAGCTACTGTCAAATGAAAGGGATGAGCACTGAAAGGTGAAAATCGCTCTTGTCCGTTAGGGTAAAAACCGCCTTGGGGTGAAGTGGTTAAACGTACCAATACTTATATACCTAGGTTCAAGATTAGCGGAGAGATTGGGCAACCCTGCCTTACTCCATTGCCCAAAGGGAACGAGTTTGTCAAATTTCCTTTGATCTTAATCTTAGCCGATTGATTGGAATATAGCCCTTTTAATCGTTTGATAAAGACAGGTCCAAATCCATAATATTCTGAAACTGCATATATAAAGTGTTTGGAGATACGGTCAAAAGCTTTTTCTACATAAACTGCTACTAAAATGGCTTCTTTTTTATAGGTTGTTGTATTGTATATGAAATTGATTGCAGAATACCGTAAATGTTATCTGCCAGGCGACCTGCTTTCCTGAACCCAGACTGTTCTTTTGCCAACAGTTGATCTATTACTTTTTCGAGTCTGAGTGATAGAATTTTTGAATATATTTTTACATCCAGGTTTATTACTGAAATAGGGCGATAGTTACTACAGTAAGTAGGGTTTTTGCCCTCCTTCTGAATTACAGTTATTATAGCCAGATTCGATTCTTCAGAGAAGGGTCATTTTTATTATAAAGGTATATTTTGTGCTTTGTGTTTTTTTCCATTATTTTTTTATACTGTATGTAAGATAAAAAAGATGAAGAAGAAAGAGGTAAATAAGGCGATTAAGTGATCATTTTTATTACGGTGTGTTTTTAAAGTGGGTATGGCTTTTTTCAGTTTCATGCCTCATTTTATCCCATCAAGTGCAGTGCCCCTAATATATAGGAGGAGTCTTCCCATTACAGTGCCCACATTTTATAATTCACTCATTTTAGAGCCTCCTGTTTTAGTATCTCCCATGAGTACTGCTTAATAGTTTCTCCTTATAATGCCCTTCAGAATCTCTTGTTGTGTTCCTTTATCCTTTCATCCTGTGGTGAAAATATGTGCTTCCTAATAAAGCTACCTTATAAAGCCTTCTCACACTCACTACAAAAGTCATGTGACTTGCATCACATTGGAAGCATGCCAGAAAAATTGGGATGGAAAACAAAAGTAGGCGGAAGTTTTCATGAGCACAGTAAATAGCAGCACTGCATTCTAGAGAGGTGAATAACATAAATGCACACGGGAGATGGCAAGGAATACATTTTCAACATGAAAGAATGAGGGGGATGCAGAAGAATATGAAAAAGGTAACCAGACAACAGTGAGGGCATCCCGACTAGCACCGCTCCACTCTGTACTGAGCTCTGCTGCTCGACTCATTCATCTCTCCTCTCCCTCTTCCTCTGCTGATCCTCTCTGTCAAGCTCTTCACTGGCTACCAATCAACCAAAGGATCCAGTTCAAACTCTTAACCCTAACCTACAAAGCTCTCCATAATCTCTCTCCCCTATACATCTCCTCACTAGTTTCCAGATATCAACCCAACCGCAATCTCAGATCTGCACACAAGCTTCTTTTATCCTCTTCTATAATTACCTCCTCACATTCACAGGTACAAGACTTCTCACGTGCCTCACCCCTCCTCTGGAATGCCCTCCCACAGCACATCCGCCTCTCTGACACCTTTGAACTCTTTAAACGCTCCCTCAAAACCCACCTTTTCCGACAAGCATATTCTCTAGCTTAGACCACGCACCCTTCAACCTCGCATTTACTCCTCACTAAATAACCTAATCATGCACTGCCTGTACATATAACTGCCTGTACATATAACGTATACTTCCCCACCTCTTGTTTCCACCCCATTCCTATAGACTGTAAGCTCGCAAGGGCAGGGCTCTCACCCTTTTGTGTCATGGTTTGTTATTTTAATTGCTTGCACTCTGTTATACATTTATACATTTTAGTCATCATGTTACATCTGCTCTTGTAATCACCTGTTCTGTATTGTGTACCAGTGTCCATATTTGATGTATATCATTGTCTGTATCATTATGTATCCCTTGTTTGTTTTCTTACATTGTACAGCGCCACAGAATATGTTGGCACTTTATAAATAAATAATAATAATAATAATAATCCCTAGTAGGTTCCTTTAGTATCCTTAGGGAACGTCAATGCAGAGACATACTGGCACGCACCCAGCACTTACTGACACCTACAGACTTACAGTATATTCCTGCTCCTGAGCATCTATTGAAGTCTCAGCTGAGGTGAATATACAGTATTTGGTAGTATGGACACTATTATGACCCATATGCAATGCACTTTTTCTCTTGGACTTTCTCCTAGGTGATATTTTCAAACATGTCAATAAAATGCCCTTTAATTTAATTTTGAAATCACTTTTCACCTAATTTTTTGTACTTTTTTCAATTGCAATGTGCTGAAAAGTTATTTTAACCACTTGAGGACCCACCCTTTACCCCCCCTTAAGGACCAGCGTTATTTTTTGTGATCTGTGCTGGGTGGGCTCTGCAGCCCCCAGCACAGATCATGTTTCATGCAGAGCGATCAGATCGCCCCCCTTGTTTCCCCCCTATGGGGATGATGTGCAGGGGGGGGTCTGATCGCTCCGGTGGGCAGGCATGTTGCGGGGGGGCACCTCAAAGCCCCCCTCCGCGGCGAAATTCCCCCCTCCCTCTCCTACCTGCTCATCCCCGGTGATCGGGGCTGCACAGGACGCTATCCGTCCTGTGCAGCCAGTGACAGGCTGTCCCCTGTCACATGGCGGCGATCCCCGGCCGCTGATTGGCCGGGGATCGCCGATCTGCCTTACGGCGCTGCTGCGCAGCAGCGCCGTACAATGTAAACAAAGGAGACAAATGTCTCCTACGTTTACATTTAGTCTGCGAGCCGCATTCAGCGGCTCGCAGGCTATTCACGGAGACCCGCTCCGTGATCTAACAGGAAATGGCCGCTCGCGTGAGCAGCCTTTCCTGATTAATTAGGGAGGCACCTGGCGACGCACAGTTGCGTCGCTGGTCCTCCAGCTACCACTTTGCCGCCGCACGGTATGAGTGTGCGGTCGGCAAGTGGTTAAAGAGAAGATGAAAAATCATCTTGTAGGAGAAAACTCAGAGTAAAAAGTGAATTGCATATGGGCCTAAGTGGTTAAAGTGGGATGAAACTCAAGTTTCGTTAATGGTCTAATGTATAAAACACAGCATAAAACTAACAGAAAAAAATATATAAATGTTTTGTAAGCTACTAGAAGGGTTGATACTGAAACATCTAATTCACTCTAAAACTAATTGATGTTTTAGGGTGAAAAAGAGTTTCATAACACTGTAAATGATGTTTCACTCTACCTTATCTTGCAATTGACTCCTACACTTAAACTAATCCAATACTTCTACCTATACTTAACGGATGACCCTAGTTTAACCATAACTCTAGGGCTGGGAATTATATATGGACATGTCCATATACAGGCAATTGTTGCTATCTTTACTGCTTGCTTGTCAGACTTATGTTGCATAAATTATCATCACAAGATCAGAAACCCTCAGACATGATACCTGGTTCAGCCATATCAGCAGATGAGTGGTCACCGTCCATGACACATTTCCTTTGTTCAGAGTGTCACTGTTGTGTCCGCTCCATTGGACATGTCCTACATAGCATTGCTATTGTGGCATGGCAGACTTCTGGATAAATTGTAGAGGTCGCTATTTTTGTCACTGCAATGGACACAAGAGACAACGGATGGAATGGCCATGTTGGTTGTGTTTGTGTTTAAAATCCGTTGAAATTTCCTTTGGTTCCTTGTGGGCTGTCTGTTACATGAACTGGACCATTTCAGGCTTGTCTTACATGTTTGCTTGTATTAGTATACATGGTACATAGTCAGTATGAGGACTGAGAAAGGGGAAATACCTTGGTGTGGTTGATCTGCTCACTAGCAGCTTACTGTAGGGTTTTGCGTAGGGATGGTTGTTAGTGCAGATTTCCGATTCCACGTATTACCGTTTCTGACTTCCAATTTCCAAGGAGTCTTTTTTTTGGTCACTTTTTGCATTGATTGGCCAAATACATCTGAGTTGACTCTGCTTTCTTTGATTTATCCAATGCTTCTGAGTTCTGTGATTAGGCTAAAATTACTAAGTTGTGGTAATGGAGTATTTTCTTCAGATATCTGATTTCTGTTTAACGATTTTCGAGAAGCCTTTTTTCGAGTTTACTACGCATCCTCTTATTGGTTTAATGCTCGATGTTCGATCGTTAGTGTGAGAGAACGCGGAAAGGCCGCCGCGTGTACTGGCAGCAAGGCGGCTGATTCCGCATCCAGCGCGGTGGTTTGTCCGCAGCAGCGTGCGTCTGGTGTGGCTGGGTCTGTTAGTTCACACAGTTTGAGGAATACACGTGCGCGCTGAGAGGCAGAACCTTTATGACAAACAAGGAGGGATCAGCTGACCAGGTCGGTCAGCTGACCTCAAGGCAAGTGGCTATTGGTTGATCGCTGATGGGTGGCGCCGGAGAGTGCTGTCCTATATATAGTCACTGCTGGCCAGTTTCAGGTTGTCTGCCGTTGTGAACACTTATGTGGAAGCACTCAGACCGTAGTCAGATCCCACAGTTTGTTTGAACCAGGAGGACCTTGGAATTCACACTGAGACAGATTACTTCTGTTTGTCTTTGTGTTATTATTCAGACTAGTTCCAGGGTGTCGAGACCACGGACCTCACACCCAAGATTAGGGAACTTGTGTTATCATAGTCATTATTCAGACTAGTTCCAAGGTGTCGAGACCACGGACCTCACAGCCAAGATTAGGGAACTTGTGTTATCATTGTTATTATTCAGACTAGTTCCAGGGTGTTGAGACTACGGACCTCACACCCATACTTAGGGACTTGTGTTATCATTCTGTTATACTTCAGACTAGTTCCAGGGTGTAGAGACCACAGACCTCACACCCAAGACTAGGGATACTGTGTACCATCATATTATACTCCAGACTAGTTCCAGGGTGTAGAGACCACGGACCTCACACCCAAGACTAGGCATTGTTGATATCTGTTATGACCTACAGCTTTTCTGACTATCCCTCTGCTTTCTGATTCGGTACCTTCACATATCTGATTATCTGTTGCCAACCCTGCCAGCCTTGGATACCGAATCAGCCTTCTGTCTCTGTATTTTATCTGACCGTGTGTTGCCGACCTGGCTTGCCCGACCTCGAGAGCTATCTCTCTCCTTAAGAGATAGTCTCCAGACCTGCTAGTGACATCCACCTTCAGGTGTCACTCACTCATAGGTCCTTCCTACCTTCAACCTGGGACTCCACCCCTTGGGAGGTCTCAGGCTGCTGGAAGGTTGTTGCTCTTCTCAAAAAACAGTATTGCCCATACTGCCAAAGACCACCTGCTCCTCGGGTGGTCTCACTCAAAGTCATTACTGTTGCACCAAAACACTCACATTACTTAGGTGTCCAGAGGTTAGCTATATCTGTATTATTGGTGATTCTGCAGATCATTAATAATCAGATATATATCTGTATTCTTGGTGATACTGCAGATCACTAATAATCAGATTCTCCCTGACACCGATCATTACAGTTAGGTTAAACATTTCGAGTTGCGGTAATATGGTATTTCCACAAATGTCTGATCTGAAATTCCGATATCCGATTAGAAATGCGGAAATTCCATTTACGTGGAATCCGAATGAGCATCCCAAGTTTTGTGGACTGGGAGTTTTCATTTTAAACAATTGTAGCAAAACTTTTATTTATCATTGTGCTTATTCATACTAGTGTTAAAGAGTTAAATAAATATGCATGCAACGGAGATAGCATCTCCAAAATGTAAATCCCCCTATAAGCATTATAATGATAACAATAAACCTGAAGTAACTATCAGGACCACTGGATGATATCTGCTAACAAATTAATAGACAGGTCCCTGAAAATATCTCCAAACTCCACGGTCCTCAGGCTTTTGTGTGACATCAGCACTATGTCTGATAAATCTAAAGACACAACTCATTTGTTGTTCATAGTAATAATTCCATTACATTTAAGCTGTAAACGGTCTCCGCTATTTTCTTTGCACTTCATTTCCTTTCATTTGTGTCAATAGGCATATCATATGCCTATGATTTACTCGCACTGCGCTGATAAATGCTGGTGGAATATTAATAAAATACATTTCTCACCTTCATTTTTCAGACTTTGCGTTGATAAAATGAAATTTGAGATGCATTCATACGGTATGTTTAGCAAAGTTCACTCCAGGAAGTTAACAATGCAGACTCGCTGTATACATTTTTAAAGCGTCTGCCTTGAAGACAGCTTTGTTCATCTTATTTATACATTATACAACACTCCATATTTAAACAAGGAAAGGGGGCAGCATGTTAAGTGTAACCTGGGATGGAAAGCACTCACATTTCCCATTGAAAATTCATCTAAAAAAGACTGCAAAACCTGCATTACTTACACTTAACTTTATTATTTTGAATAGAGTATGCATTTTTTTATACCTTCTTAATGAAATACTGTCTGTCAAAAGTTTTTGTGAAGTTTTAAAGTCCAGTTCCGAGCATAAACAAGTTCCTCTATGCTTGGGATCTTTATCATATCCACAGGGCCTCGTTTTAATGCGTGGCTTACAGGGGCGTAACTAGACTTAATAGGGCCTCCCTGCAAAAATTATAGCATGGGGCCCCCTTTGCCCCCAAGCCCCATGTGAGCGGGAGGCAGCGAATGGCAGTAGAGAAGAGAGTGTTCTGCTGTGAAGCAGCATCTGGAAGCAGGAACACGCACACGGCTTTTGTGAGTGAATGGTGTTTCTGGATAGTGTAATGGTTAAGGGCTTTGCCTCTGACACGGGAGACCAGGGTTCGAATCTCGGCTCTGCCTGTTCAGTAAGCCAGCACCTATTCAGTAGGAGACCTTAGGCAAGTCTCCCTAACACTGCTACTGCCTATAGAGCGCATCCTAGTGGCTGCAGCTCTGGCGCTTTGAGTCCGCCAGGACAAAAGCGCTATATAAGCGTTTGTCTTTCTTTGCTAATTGGCTGCATTTGTGGGGAGAGGGAGGAAGAGGAGGGACCCTCAAAGCCTCTGGGCCCCCCTGCGATGGCAGGGATGCAGGGGGGATTGTAACGCCCATGGTTGCATCTTCTGGTTGCTAGAAACCATCTTTTAACCGTCCCTGAGTCCAAATCCTTTGGAGTGAATACATTATTGAGAGCGGTCTTGTAGGAATATAACAGGGATTAGTAGGCTGTAAATAGTGCAAAGGAAGGTCACATGCCACTATATTGATAAAGTATCTGCTTTTAATTATTTAGACATTAATAATATCCCACTGTGGTTGTTGATATGAATTTATAATGTTTGTTATCCTGATGTTTGTAGTGGAGAACCAAGTGCAGGATTCAGCCTACTGCACATATAATGTGTGCTTTTTAAAGTCTATTTTAATATGTTTCAATAATAATTGAAACATGTCTGTGTTTGGGGTCATGTGACCTTCTTTTTGACTATTTATGGCCTACTAATCCCCGTTATCCTCCTACAAGACCGCCCTCTATAATTAGAAATAGCCCAAACTTTATGCTGGCGGACAGTTCCCAGCGAACAATGCGTGTTCACGTTTGCGTCTGTTTGCGAACATATGGTGACCCACCCCCTATACATTATAATGGAGCCAAAAATTAATTGACCTCTCACCCTAGAGTCAGCAGACACATGGCAGCCAATCAGCTATCCCTCCCACCTGGGCCACCCCCCCACCTATCAGAAAGCCAGAACAGCAGCCATTTTATACTCTGCCTGTGGCTGCTGTGAAGGAGACTAGGGACAGAGCTGTACTGCTATTAGGAAAGCATTAGTTAGGCCTGTGTACTGTGTCCCCAGTGGAGTTTCTTGCTGCTACAGTACCAATTCACCATCTACATAGCCCCAAGAGCCCTTCTAAAGGCTGTGTTTTGATCTTGTGATAGTGCTGTTCAGTGTGTCCACACAGTGTGCACTTAGCTGTTGCAGACAGGTGCAGTCAGTGCTTAGTGCTACAATAGTTCACCCTTCTAAGGGCTGTTTTTCTTTTTCTTGCTATTGTTATACTGCATTTCTGTGTGTCCAGTGCACACATTAGCTGTTGGAGACAGGTCTGCTGGTCCTAGTAATGCACCGACCATAACCCAATAACCCTTCACCACCACTACAGGCATCTAGTATCCACTACTGCCCCCTGTATAAGGCCTCAGTGCAGAATCAGTGTTTTTTTGGTCACTTAACTGTCATTGAACTACCTCAGCCTGACCATAGGGGCTGGAAAACCGTGATCGCTTATAATCCCGCAAACATGTGTGCGCACAAGCACGGCAGCCACTACACACCACAATACAAAGATTGCCACAGAGATGACTAACATTTATGTCCTGGAGGTGTCACTAGTAAAAACAATGATTTGCTCACCTGATATTATCACTAAAGCCCTTTGTGGTTGTTTGGAATGCGTTAATATGGTGTTTTGTCTGTCAGTGTGAATTTGACTAGTGTAACGCTTACACAACCTTATCACCATTTACGCACGCCGGACATTTTAAAGCACTTAATTCCACAAATTTAGAAATGTACTGTGATTTCTGCCCTTTAGAGAATAAAACATGACTCTGCATAAATTACGTAATTTTTGGTGGGACTTTTGCCATGAATCCCCCTCCGGCATGCCACGGTCCAGGTGTTAGGCCCCTAAAAAGAACTTTCCCATCACTTTTGTGGCCAGAAACAGTCCCTATAGGTTTTAAAATTCACCTGGCTATTGAAGTCTATGGCGGTTCACCCGGTTCGCCCATCCACAAAGTTTTGTGGAACATTTGTGTTCGCAAACCGAAAATTTGATGTTCGCTACATCTCTATCTACAGTATAATTTATATTCAGAATTGGGAGGACAAGTCTCTATATATAATCTCTGTTTCCATATCAATCAGTGCTTATCAAATTGGTTGAAATCCCCTAAGAGTAAAAACATTAGACAGAGGCCCATCTAATGAATATTCTATGTCTGGTTTCAAAATAATTTTGTTCAGAAACTCCTTTTTTTCTTATGTGTTTGTAAATTGTTTCTGATCCAATTCTGTTTTTATACCTGTGGAAGAAGCCTAATTTCCTACAGTTGCATGTAGCTGAGTTAGCACAACTCTTAACTGACTCAACTTTTCAGCAATTCTTACTATAGTGTGGTATGATGTGATATCACCACATAAGATGATGGTGCTATATTAAAGAGTCTCTGTAGTCTCCTTTTTTACATTCTTTTGTTTAACTATCCTCTTCAGCTTTAATGCCAGAGTTAAACCGCCGCATCCCCACGGCAGAGGAGTGATTTATTACAGAGTAGTTGACCTGCAAAGTTCTACGACTTTGCAGGTCGTAGATTATGCTGCCTTGACATGCAGGGCTTCTCTTCCTGGAGAGGCTGAGCTTTGAGCTGTAGCTCAGCCTCTCTGCAATGAATCTCTGCAGATCTCTGCATCCTTCCCGCCCCTCTCAGTGAAAGAAGACTGAGAGGGGCGGGGAGAGGCAGGGAGAGGCGGCGATCCGCAGAGATTGACTGCAGAGGAGGCAGAGCTACAGTGTAAAGCTCAGCCTCTTCGAGGAAGTGAAGCCCTGCAGAGCCTGGGAGCTTTGCAGGGCTTATCTCTGATAATAAATCACTCATCTGCCGCAGGGATGCGTGATTTAACGCTGTCATTAAAGCTGAAGAGGATAGTTAAACAAAAGCAGGTAAAAAAAGAGACTTCAGAGTCTCTTTAAATCAATGGTAGTCCTTTTATGACCCAGGTGAGGATAGAAAATGTTTGTCACTTAAGAGCTGAGATGAAAATATTGAGCATTTCTACGTACACAAGTTGTGCTATATTAAAAGGTAAGACATTAAACTGTTACCACAGTGGTTCTGCTATATGTTAGGATGCTTACTTCATTTGACTTTAAATCTGCTTTAGTGTACTTCGCCAGAAGGAGCTCTCTTTTTTAGAGGACTCCGAGCAACTCTCATGGGCATGCCTTTAAGACTCCGACCAGTACTGCAAAGTACTTAAAGATGCATACCTTTCTGTAGCTCGTGCTCTCCTCTTTCATTTGATGCCTGACTTGCCATTCTACACCAAATACTTTTCATTTGATTTCAATTTACTTCCGGTCACCCCTCCTGTCTTCTCTGTTAGAGAAGTGCATCACTGAAATAAGCAGGAAGAGGAAGTGACATACATGACCATTGCAAGAGGCTCCTCCAGAGGGGTCATAGCTCGACTTTGTTGGAAGTCGTCTGTCTTAAAGGCATGCCCATGAGAGGTGCTCGGAGTCCCTTTCACCATCTTGACCATCTTTTTTGCTATTTCTTTAGCATAGGTAACTAGGCAGGATATCAGAATCAGAATCAGAATCAGAATCATCTTTATTGTCGCCAAGCACACCAATTGGTGGGCCCGGAATTGCTTGTGGTTCACATGGCAAATGGCAGTTCAGTTACATATAACATTTAACACTCGGCAAACATATAACATATAACACCCGGCCAACATGATCAAGGCAAAGCAAAACATACACACAACCGTATAGAGCAACACATTTAGAGTCTTGGGTTGCCCTGGGGGCTAGAGTGTCTCAGTGATGGTGGGGGGGGGGGGGGGGGTCTTGAGTTCAGTGAGTTCAGCAGGTGAACTGCTTGGGGGAAGAAGGTGTTCATACGCCTAGTGGTTTTGGAGGGGATGGATCTGAACCGGCGTCCCAATGGAAGGGTCTCGAAGTAGTGTCTGCCCGGGTGGGAGGGGTCGAGTAGGATCTTGGTGGCCCTTGCCTTCATCCTCGTGGAGTAGAGGAGATCTAGTGGGGGCAGGTAGGCGCCGATGATCTTTTCTGCTGCGTTTATCACTCTGTGGAGTTTGTATTTATCCTTGGCAGTTGCTCCGGCATACCAGACTATGATGGAGCAGCAGAGGATGGATTCGATGGTCGAGGTGTAGAAGCTGGTCAGCAGTTCCCGTGACATGCCGAATTTCTTCAATTGGCGCAGGAAGAATAGCCTTTGCTGTGCTTTCTTCTGGGTTTTAGTAGTGTTCTGCTCCCATTTGAGGTCGCTTGTTAGGGTTGTGCCTAAGAACCGTACGCTTTGAACTCTGGAGACCTCAGACCCATCAATGAACACAGGGAGGGGGGCAGGGGGGAGTTTCCGGAAGTCCACGATCAGTTCTACTGTCTTTGCCGTGTTGAGAACAAGATTGTTGTCCCTGCACCAATCACAGATCCTCGCAATTTCATTTCTATAAGGGTCCTCCCCGTTTCTGTCGATGAGGCCGATAAGCGTGGTATCGTCAGCGAATTTAATAACTTTGACGGAGTCGGAGGTCGAGGTGCATTTGTTGGTATACAGGGAGAACAGGAGTGGGGACAGCACGCAGCCTTGCGGTGCACCGACATTGGTGGTTCTCTCGCTGGAGATGTGACTGCCGAGCTTGACCCGTTGGGTTCTGTTGGAGAGAAAGTCTTTAACCCACCTACAGAGGAGGGAGTCTATCCCGAGATGCACAAGGTTGTCAATCAGAATGTCCGGGCAGATGGTATTAAAGGCTGAGCTGAAGTCCAGGAAAAGGACTCTCGCGTAGGCCCCTGGTCTGTCGAGGTGTTCCGAGATGTATGCTAGGCTGACATTGATGGCATCATCAACTGATCGGTTTTCCCTGTAGGCAAACTGGTGTGGTTCAAGGAGGGCGCTGGTGGAATGCTTCAGATGGGCCAGCACCAGCCTCTCGAATACCTTCATGATGATGGGGGTCAGGGCTATGTTGGAATTGTCTTGTAATTGTTGGCAAAAAAGGTCACAAGATTTACTACAACTCTTAGAACACTTAAAGCAAACCTGAACTGAAAAATGAAAGTCAAAATATACACCAGTCATGCTTACCTCCCACATACTCAGCTCATCAATCTCCTCTTCCGTGTACTGTTTGTCCACTGTGAGCAATGGAGTTCTCAGTCCACTAAGTCTAAAGACGCCGATGACCCCATAAGAGATTCCTGGTCAGCATACCTTTAACCAGTTATATCACCCACTTGAGCCATAGGGAAACATAGATATAACCTTGCACATCAGTTGTCCTTTCAGTTACAACAGACAGCAACGGATATAATGAAAAGGCTTTCAGCTTCCTGAGAGTCAAGTCTGGCGAGATCTTGTCAGAACTGGAAAGAATCGGTGTTAGAAGAAAATTATGAGCTACTAAGAGGAACTGATGGCAAGGTAATTATGTAATATTTGTTTGCAGGAACCTCGTGTGTTTATTTTAAATAATTTTACTCAGTTCAGGTTCACTTTAAATCAGCAGTCTGAAGCAGTTTATCAGTGGATTGGCATGCTAATTAATGTACCATTTAAAACTGTAATTGTTTTAGATGTGTACTTTGTATAGAGTGTGTTAGAGGTTTGTGCATATCCTACCTAATAAAAGCGCAAGTGTCTGCATCCACCTGCGTCTGATTGTGCCACCACTGTTTTGCGCAGGTGCAAGGCTGCATGCCTGTTCATGCGGAAATACGCGCGGGGCCGTAACCACTGTTAATTAGCAAAAGGGCTAATTGGCTAATGGATAAGTCTAAAAAAAAATATGCTTTTCATTTGCTATCCATTCGTTTCAAAAATCAACATTCTTACAATGAATAGTGGACTGTTGTTATATATCTTAGTGCAGTTTCCTACTGACTGAGTTTATAGCTTAGGGCAAGGAAATGGACAAAAAGTGGCTTTACCAGCAACACAGGCTTCTATGGCTGCACATTGAATTCCTCTTAGAAAATTGAGTCTGTGCTCCACCCATAACCAGTCCTAGCAGCATGATGATGGCAGTAGCCCCCAGTTGCTAGGCATGCTCCTACTGAGCACACTGGCACATTTACATCACTCTCTAGTCAAATTATGTATTTTGCTTCCAGTTACGGTTACATATGGCAACCATGCTTTAGATGTTATTTACTCCATCTACTTTTCGAAACAGAACATTATGATTTTTTGTCAAGCCATCACTGGAGCAGCATTAGAGTTAATTGCTTTGTTGGCCCAGCTAATCTAACAGGGAGTTAATTCTTCTTTCACGACCTTGTCTGTAACATCACGGCAGTGTGAAATGATCTGAGAGCATTTGAATCATGCATGCGTCTAACTGCTGTTTGATGTGTGCACACTAGTTAACACTTGATGTGAGTCCCTTGGAGGGACAGTTAGGCTCAGCTCCCCTAACCACCCCACTAACCCTTGTCCCTCTTTCCTCCTCAGGTATCCCTCTTTCTGACTTGATAAAGAGACCTGTACACATCAGTGTATTAGTGTACTAAAAGAAGTACTGTTATTATACTAAACTGTCTGAAAGTTCGACCTCTAAATTACTGCACTGCCTATTTTCAAATTCTACTTAAAAGATAAATTAGTATTCAAAGGATACAGCAGTGTAAATTAGAAGTCTTTTTTTCTCATGAATTCTTCATAGCGTGCCTCACCAGAGACATGGCAGGGGGCCTATCTTTAGCTAGATTTTTTTAGCTGTGCTAAAATGTTGTCCCTCTGTGTACTGAACACAGCTGTGCCACACCGGGCACCAGATCTGCCTGCTATATAACACTAGGCTCCGTTTATAGTGGGAATGGCTGGGCACTAAGTAACGTGTTAGTTGTGCTCTATAAAGAGCTATGGAAAAGGAGTCACAAGTATAGGAAAAATAATAATCACCATTCCTAACCTAAACAGAACATACAATAACTTTAAAGAAAATTACAGATTAGCAGTTTTTAATGCGAATGCTAATTTTTCCAACTGGCTTTCAAGCTAATTTAATGAAAAGTCTCTGCATCTTAGAATTGGGCCAATTCCAATTGAAATATAACTGGCTGGATGTCCAGATGCAGGAGATGCATCTGATTGGCCCAATTCCGGACTCTGTGGGCCATGACCGACCGCCAGAAGTTAAGGAGTAGAGGTGGGGGAAAGGGAGCGGATGTGATGCCGCCCCTTGGAAGATGCTGCCGGACACATGCAGTTTAGGCAGCATTATGGGAAGCCTTGCGGAGATGGATGCGGCTCTGCTATACTTGAATGAGTCATACTGCTACTACCTGAATGAGTCATAGTGACGAAACGCACAGGACGGAGCTAGGCGGCATGCTGACGTTACGGAGGAACACAGGCAGGTCTTGGGAGGACACACAGCCCTGTGTACCGCGGCCAGGGTGGATGGTCTTGGACAAGCTGCTTGATGTCTGTCTTAATAAAGCCTTCTATTGAGGATAATGAAACCGCCTGATGTGGTAAACATTTGATACCCAAGATACAAGTTACTGTCCGGTGAGTGGAATCATGAGGGGGAGGTACCCTGTATATTCCCAGGTGGTGGCACATCCCTCTGGAGTGCAGCACAGGGTGCTGTTCATGCAATGTTTTAGCAACACTTGGCACCATGTGCACATTTTAATTTATTCTTGCATATCTCCAAACTGTATGAGTGAGGACGATAGAGAAGCGCAGCCTGGCCTGTTTGGATTGTGTATAAGATAAGAGAGGTGACTCTTTGGTAGCTGCGATCCCCTACATTACAGTACTTTTACATTCTGGTCTGTGGAGCGCAGTTTTCTTTTTTGGAAGTTAGCCCTTTGTGGAAATGGGTAAGGAGTACTTTGTATATATGTTATACTCATTTCTCCTGGGAGGGGGGGGGGGACATCTAGGGTCCCCTTCTTAAAGGGGACTCCCAGATGCCACCATGAACCCCCTCAGGGAGTTGTTGCCCTCACCTCCTTATGGGGCACTGGAGGTAGGGAAGAGCCTCTTGTCCATGGATTGGACAAGGGCTCCGGGGGGGGGGGGGGGAGGAGAAGGCTTGGCTGCCCCTCTCCCCCAGAGTCCCCCATACCATGGGCCATGCAGGCTGGTATAGCTCAGGGTGCAAAGCCCCACTCGGCCGGGGCTCTGAATTCTGGCTATCCCAGCCTGCATAGGGGGCAAGGGGTTAAATATGATGGGTAGGGAGGACCCCACGTCATTTTTTTTAAAATTTCCCACACTCTGCACATAAAAAAAAAAATTAAAACTAGAAAAGAATATTTTTCCTCCACTATCTTTTTAACATATCCTGCAGATTTTGTGTTTTTACCATGTAAGGGAGCTTTGCTATTATCCTCTAAAATTGTCGGGTTTTGTTTCATTAAAGAACTGTCATTTACCGCATTTAAAAGTATACTTTTTTCCCCTTGCTCCCACTTTTCTTCTTAACAACCTGCAAATTTAGTGTTTCTAGCACCTAAGAGGGCTTTGCTATTAACCGCTGAAGTCAGCAGGCGTTTAATTTTCCCACGGAAAGAAGGAGCACTTTAAAATCTATTTTCTTAAAAACTATAACATCTTTTTGAAAAAATGTTTTCCTCTTGTAGTCATTCTTGTATTAACACTGAGGCTAGGTGCAAACATAACATAGCGTGAAAGGCTGCGTTTTATGCCACGATTTATGTTAATGTTGTGTGCGTTTTTTGTGCGTTTTTACCATGTTATGGTGCGTTTGTGGTTTTTACTGCAGAAGCGTTTTGTGTGCATTTGAATGCGCTTGCGGTTCGCATATACAAAATGCATATGCGTTTTGTATGCTTTTTCTATGCGTTTTACAATTGCGTTTTTATGCAAATTATTAGGAAGACAACAAGAACTGCAAATACATCACAAAATTGTTCTTACAAAAACGCATGGAAAACGCATGAAAAACGCATATCATTGAGTTTCCATTCACATTCATTATGTGCGTTTTTGATGCATTTTTAAAAACAATGCAACAAAACCACCGTTTTTAAAAATGCATTCGTCAAAAACGCATATGCGTTTTTGATATGCATTTTTTCCTTTGGCCCATAGACTTCCATTAGCAGCAAAAACACAGAGTTTTCCGCAACACTAGCATTTTTCTGCTGTGTGTGCACCTAGCCTCAAAATGGTGTGCCATGGAGCATAGGAAAAAAAAAAACATCCAGCCATTTATATATCAATGCAGAGGACTGGCAGACTTATTCATGTATGTTGAATATAGCTGTGCCATAGTGCATACCACAGAGCATACAATAATTCTAAAGGCAATAGTTGATAAGTTATTTCTAGAGATGCTGATTTTTGAGACTTCCATGCAAATTGAACAATTGTATGCATCTTGGAATTAGGCCGGTCCCCAGGGCAAGGAAAGCCCACAAAGGCCCAGGCCTTGGGGGGGTGCAGTCCAAGGGGCACCTGAACATGAAGGAGGGGTTACTAAATATGAAAGAGGAGGGTGAAAATGGGGAGCAACACATAAAAAAGGAAACTGATGCTCCAAGGAAGGAAAGGGCTGCTGTACATGGATGATACACATGGAAGAGGGGGTTGCACTTGGAATGGGATGGGTGCTGGTGCGCAAAAAAGGGAGTCACAACAAACTTGGCCTAGGGACACAAAAAGTATTAATCCGGCATTGCCGGGCCCAATTGGTAATGAGTGCAATTAGTTTGCACTAAGTTTGTATGAAAGCCAGGCAGAAAAATTAGGATCTACTAGTGTAGGCTTATGGGTTTTGGGATTTTCAGAAAGTTTGGTTGACTTTACTGAATATTACAGCATCTGTTTCTTATACTGAGCTGGAAAATACCAATTGAACAGCATAGGCTTATATAAGAAGCACTCTCCGCTGTCACACCTGGAACTATCTGCTCTGTCAGACACCCAACAGAACGGTTTAAATAAAGAGTGGAAAGAATATTCTTTCTATTGAAACATGTTCATGTTGGCTCTTTCTGCTCAGCGAGTGGAATAGAAACCGCAGCTTTCCACAAAGAAAACCAAAATGTAAAAATCATTTGTCTGGCCTTGTGGCCGTGAGTTTGAACAGTCAGAAAAAAAATAAGTGACCATTTATTACATTTACAGTTTGTTACTGCAAAATTGTCCTTGATATATTCATCCGTGTGCGTGTTAGCCTTGCAGTTGTAGGAATAACACATTTTTGCAGACATAAAATGTGGGATGTGCATTTCTGGAACTTAACCACTTGAGGAGGACCGGAGGTTTATAACCCCCCTAGTAACCAGGCCATTTTTTATAATTCAGCACTTCACAACTTTAACGATTTATAGTCATACAATTTAGCACCCAAATTAATTTGACCCCCTTTTCTTTCCACAAATAGAGCTTTCTTTTGGTGCTATTTAATTGCTCTGGTACTTTTAGTTTTTTCTATTCAGCAAAAAGGGCGATTTTAAAAGAAACAAAACATTTTTTTTTAAATTCCCCATTCTCCCTTAAATTGGCCCTAGACTACATTACATATACTACGCTTGACATACTGTACATATGCATAGGTCCATGGCAGGGATAAGATTGTGAGCCCTTCCATGGGACAGTTAAGTGACAAGGCTGTCCTCTTTACAGTGCTGTGCAAGATCGCAGCGCTATATAAATGAATTTACCCAATTGATTACAAAAAAACAGCTCGACAGCTCCGATCGTGGGCTGCCAGGCTGATCACTGGTGCCCGCTGTGTTTGCAAATGTGAGCTTGAGCTTGTGAGAGCGCAAACTCCCGTCTAATCTCACTCCTCGTGAGATGACGCCATAAGGTGTGACTGAGGTACAGGAGAGCTTATATTAAACAGGTTTCAAATAACTGAAAATGAGGCGCTGATCAACAATGAAATGTACTTCTGTTCTAAAATACAACCTTTACTCTGCCCAGGGGCATAACTATGGGAGAGCAGCCCCTGAAACTGCAGGGGGGGGGGGGCAACTACTACTATGTCACTCCCTTCAGTATTGGGGTCCATCCTTCAGGTGTTTTTGTGGCTACACATGTTATGGGTGAGAAGATTATGATATTCACACTTGTTTTATGACACTTGCAAGATGAGCCCTCAGGCTGTGAGGGTCACCATGGGTTGGGTTTCTGAGAACATATTGGCACCAATAGACAGAGTAGCAGGAGGGGGAGGCTTTTCCTTTTGGTTCTCTGCTTCAGTCTGTCATGTGCAATCACATGCCAATAACTAGTTTTGAACATATCAGAACTGGTCTTAAATACCGAACATCTCTCTTGGCTTTACCATATGCTCTAATCTTTATGAATTGACATTTACTGACATGTGTTGAGGTATTTACCTCACAAGTTGGTAATTTACCCCACTGGTCAGTAATTCAACTTGCCATGTGGTAACAGCCTTTATGAATTAACATTTTACTCAAGTTTCGGTAAAATCAGCCATTTTCTAGTTGCAGTAACAAGGAGGGGTGCTGCATTATGGATTAGTTGTGGGAGCAGCTTGGGGTGTTCTCATGGTGTGCAAAGTGATTTCTCTCTGTAAGAAGACATTCGTTTTCTCTAACAATGCTACATGGTCAAAATGGACTCCATGCTCGTGAAATTCTATGAAATACGAAATGGTTGATTTCCCTGCAGATGAACCTGTGTGAATTACCATGCTCATCCCTCATGAATACTGAGGATAGTCGGTAAACAAAGAGAGTAGCAGTGTCATGATCTTGTGGACTCAGGACAAATTGCAATTACACCCAATGTTTGGTTATAGTTTAATTGCATGTATTCCATTTTTGTAAAGTATTTACATAATGTTAACACTGTAAAGTCATAGCACTAAAAGCCAAAGCTTTGTGGATCTCGTCCTATGACTCAATAGGCATTGTTTCTGTACCACTGATGTTTCAATCCAAACGTTCTTGTAGTGAGACACAGAACAGACAGTGCTGAGAATTAGACTTCAGGTATATAGTAAGTTGTTAATTACCTGATCATGTAGCAGAAGTGTATCTGTATGCAGGAGCCAGCCTGACAAAGCCACAGATTAATTGGAAAGGGACTGTGCGGCAATCTGTCCCCAACTCATGGGTTTTTAGCACATTAATAGGATTGCAATTAGGGTATTTACACTGCAAATAATATGCATTTTATCAGAGCCTCGAGGGGGTTAATGAAGACAGATTAATTATTTAACCTGTCAGTCACTGTGTAATGCTTGAAAGAGCTATATAAATACACTCGCGCAGATGTATAAACTGTCTGGTGGAATGACACAAATCATATACACTCCTCTTATCTTGATTTCCCTGCTCTCTCTGCAGTCATTTTGAAGGTTATTGTGGGTGATTTGTGCTCTTAACTTGCATATTCACTACCTATGTCCTAGTTCTGTCCTAGATCTTTTTGTATATTTAATATATGGTTACTATGTCACTCTGACATCACGTTCATCATATAAATGCCTTACTTAAGAGGACAAGGTTTCAATTGATAGCAGGCTTGGTTGGTCAACACCTTCAAATGTTAGATGGTTTTTACCTTTATGTCATAATTATATTTACAAAACTTACCTTTTAGGTACCGTTATAATTGTGCTGGCAGGTTCCACTATTAAGGAGTGCATTTTATGGTGATGCTCAGGCCAGCACGCAGAGAAAAAACGTTCTGCTCTCGGCATAATTGTTCTAATGACTGCATCTGCTCAGCCACTGATAAGGAATCATAAAAAGTTTTGCAGACAAAGATTTGTAGACAGTCCCTATTCAGTGTTCAGCAGTTTTTTGTGTACAGCGCCCTGCCTCTCTACCCCTCCCCAAGTGCTGTGTACTATAGTGATGCTGGAAAAGACTGCAGAGCCAGTTCTGCTCCATCAGAGGAAGTCAGAGTGAGTGTAATAAGCTGAGGCTGGGAGCACACTCATCTGTCAGTTTTCTGTGGGCGTTTTCTGCACACCAGGGGCTTGATTCACTAAACCGTGATAACTCAAATATCACACCTTATCAAAGATACCACACCTTATCAAAGTTAACACACCCTATCAGAGTAGCAATGCCCAAAGGGGCTCAGGGCAGGATGAGTGCCATTGCCAATTAGCAGGTATAAGTTTGTAGCACTCACTATGCTACTCTGATAAGGCGTGTTAACTTTGATAAGGTGTGATATCTTTGATAAGGTGTGATATTTGAGTTATCACGGTTTAGTTAATCTAGCCCCATGTGTGTCTGCAGGTGTGAAAACATGCACGTTTTATCACAGAAGTTAATGTAATCCATAGTAAAAATACATGCAGTGCTTCACTGCTGTCTATTTTTATCTGCTTGGGGAAAACACATTCAAGAGTGCACAAGCCAAATGAATAACATTAGTTCTCAGGTTACCTGTGCAGAAAGCGAGGGGGGGGGGGGCATCCAAAGTTTCAAAGGGGGGCCCAGTGATTTCTAGTCACGCCCCTGCACAAAAATGCAAAAATTGAGCAGGGTTGTTAAAAGGGGCAGTAGGTTATACACTATACCTGCTTAGAGATAGGTTAAAGTGTACCTGAGCTGAAGATGGGATCAAAAATCACATGCTTACCTAAGAAGAGGGAAGCCTCTGGATCCTATAGATGTTTTCCATGGCATCCTTTGGTCCCCTTTCACTGCTTGCAGACTCCCCAAAGATACCAACAAGGGCTTGTTGGTAATTTGATTGGGGCCATGTTCCTCTTCAAACATCAGCATGGCTGTATTGTGCTTGCACGAATGCAGCTGCGCCTGTGCAGTAAGCCAAAGCCACGAGCAGCTCCATGCTACTGTGCAGGCGCAGTTGTGCTCCTTAGGTAAGTATGTGATTTTTTTCTTGAGTTTTGTCTTGGGTTTGCTTTAAGATTATGTTTAGGAAAAGTTATCAGTTTAGGTTACGGATAGAGATGTTGGTGAACCGTTCGCCAGCGAACCTCTATGGGCCGCTACTACTTCCGGGTCGCTATGACCCGTAGTAGTACGGCTGCGTTGGGCCGGCGGTGCGCATCTTTGATCGCGCACCTGTTGCAGGGCACTCTCTGAGCATGAGCATGACGTCACTCATGACGTCACGCACATGCGCAGAAAGTGCCCGACAACAGGCGCACGATCAAGGACATGCACCGCCGGCCCAGCACAGCCGTACTACTCTGGGTCATAGTGACCCGGAAGTAATAGCGGCCCATAGAGGTTCGCTGGCGAACGATTCATCAACATCTCTATCCGTAACCTAAACTGATAACTTTTCATAGTGACCCGGAAGTAGTACAGGGTGAGGAGTTGGCCGACATCTCTAGTTACGGATAGTTTTAGACAAGAAAGGATGATAGCCATTGCTTGAAATAGTCTCAAACATATATAGTCATAGTAAATGATATAGGGGAAAAAAAACAGAATTACATATTGCACCATATAAACTACAACTGCCTGTTTTGTAGGCTATACACATAATGATGAAAACATATTGAAATATCTTACTAAACTAGTATAGCTTAGCTTAGAAAAAATATTACTATTCAGTATTTACAGTTTAAATCTCATATATTTTCCGGCCTGTATGACAACAGGAGGATAATTAATATTTTTAAATGATGGATATTAGGCAAGTTATTCATTGCCTGATAACACTCATAGCTCTCCCAGTCAAAATAATTTAAAATGTACCATAGACTGACAGATACTTACCTTTTTATACATACCTCCTGGTGCTTCCTTCAGCCCCATGGGCACAGATTGCTCCTGTGCCGCCGTCCTCCGCTGCCTGCAGCTCTGGTACAGGGTCCCGTAACTTCCTCCAGTTGCGGCCAGTCTGATGCAAGTGAAGTGTGCTATTTACATATCTCTCCAGCAGCTGCGGAGAATGGCGGTGTGGGAGCGATCCGTGCCCATGGGGCTGGAGGAAGCCCCAGGTATGTATAAAAAGGTAAGTATCTGTCGTCTCTGGTTTCCTTTAATCATGGAGAGGCATAGAACCTTAGGTGCTTTATTAGGATAGCTGTCACAGGAAGCAGGTGCTCTCCATGGTGCTGGACATCTGTTTTAAGAAAACTATTCCTTTCTTTAGCTAAACACTATTAAGTCTGGCACCCAAATATGTGGTGTGCTTGTATCCAAGGAGAGAGAGAGTAACCCCATTCTCTGCTGTTAAAAGCAGTCCTGGTGATCATCAGACTACTCCCACACAAAGCTCCAGTGCCTAAAATGTATGGTGCTGGGCTCTGACTTCTTGCACATCTGGACAGAGAGGAATTAAGATGTTATGGGGTCCTAAGCAAGTTAGTATATTTTGCACCCCCCATTGTGATCCTTTTGGTAGCTGAAGTGAAGAGAGTTCATAGAATGTTGCAGGTGGGCCCCTTGTCACCCACTAAACCCCAAGCACCTTCCCAGCTTGGTGGATGACCCAGCTTTGCATCTGGAGTAGGCAAGCATATAGCCAATCCTTCCCAAGTTAATTAGTAAAACATTTCTGGAGAATTCTTATGCATACAAGAGTGGCACAAGAGTAAAACGTAAAAAATAAAAAAAAATACCCACACTAAATGGTATGTCATCTGATGTTCTCTTCTGATTTTCTCTTCTTCTTGACTGCAGGCTCTATAATTTGAGTGGAGAAATGTTTTGGCCTATGAGGCAATAAGAAAACTCAAAAATATTTGCACATACTCAACCTCGCATTGAGCTTCTGCACACTGTAGATTGCTGGAGTAACTTCAACAAATCATAAAAAAATAGAAAAATACAACAAGTGCCATCACACAGAGGATAAGCATATATAAGCAATATTTATTGGGATATGAGTGAAAAAACATCGAAAAGACACACATCTAAAACCAGTTAAAATGAATGGTGGAGGGCTTCACTCCACTCACACTCACACACAGCACTGGCCACACATTCACCCTCCCGCCCAGTGGCGTAGCTAAGATGTTTAGCATTGGAGCCCCCAAGCATGCTGTAGATAACAATTGACCACAAGAAAAAATGACCAGCACTGGCCGTTTCTTAAAAAAAAGGTTGTTTATTCACCAAAAATGTGAACAAAACGTCGCCATGACATCCAGAATACTTCCAGAATGTAACTATAGCTCAGTTGTAGTAATAGCTCTTTGCTGCATACAAATGGATGAAGGTCCCCTCAGACATAGGTTACGCCTGAGGCGTTTCAAACGGATCAACCGTTCTTTGTCAACTGATAGCATGCTATCACTTGACAAAAAACGGTTGATCCATTGGAAACAGCGGCATGGAGAGAGAGGCAAATCAGCTGTGGAGTGTCTGTAACAGAAAAGCCTTAGTGTGAAAACACTGCTATGGAACAGTCTCACCAGTATGTAGGGTACTTGCAGCAGCAGGAATATTTACCTGTACCTGACAGGACTCGCTTGAGCACAATCTTCAACCTCCTGGGTAGTGAAATTGTCTCAGCGACTTGTATTAGCCAGTCCAGATGAGTATTCATCAAACTGTAACGACCATCTGCGTGCACGCAGTCCACGGCAATAATGTGTCAGCAAATCACAGCAGAGGAGCCCTTCACCAAACTCCACTGGGTGTAGCCCCACCCACGGATGCATTGTGCCCGCCCTCTTTGAGCTTCAACTGGGTGTACGTGATTGCTTATATTTACTTATCCTCTGAGCGGTGGCACTTTTTGTATTTTTCCTATGATGCAATACGGCCTCTTTTCCAGCAGTTGAAGGTGGTGAATTCACCACCTGTCAGCTGCTCGCATCACCTGACCGGGCATTTGCTAACCCTCGACATAAGTGGTTTAGAGGTGCCCCCCCATGTAGTTGCCTCTGCGCATGGCGGTTGCTATGCTCAGACGTGACATAAAATGTTTTTTCACCTGGTAACTCTGCCACATTTTAAACGTAACACACATGGTGTTGTTACAAAATGCAATGTCATTGCAACTAAGTAGAACTTGTGTCTGGCAGCCAGGTGGCTAAATTGCTCAACAAAGGAACAGTACATTGATCTGTGGAAAATGGGCTTGAGTTAGCTTGTAAGCTTATACATACCCAGCCCACAGGAGCTCATGCATGGACCTGGGGGACTGGGATCTAGCTGGAGAATCAACTAGCAGGAGACGGTGTGAAAAGTAGGTGTCAAGGTGGAAATCACCAGAAGTGCCCATAGATAAGAGTACAAAACCAATTTTTGTGTTTTACAACATTTTTGATCAGTTCAAGTTTGCTTTAAATCTCTGCAATAAGAGAACAAGGTATAGGATAATGGATAGTTTTTTTTTCTCAGAGAAAGCTGTGTTTAAATATCAGCACTAGTACATACAACATCCATTACATAAGTTCATGGAGAAAAGTACCTGGTCCCTCGTAGCGATGATAGAATCACCAGCAGGCATGTGCCTTATTTAGAAGAACCATTCTGTGGGGACAATAGAAATTCTCTTTGCTCTTTTCTCAGTGCGGCAAAGTGCTTAGCTGTGCAAACATGCCAGTTCATATCCAGTCTAAAATGCAAATAATATAATGAAGTCCATCTCCATTCTTCATTTATAAAATATGACAAACACATTTAAGATGCAGTAGATCAATACAAGTTAATAACAACGTAATTATACCGGGAAATTCAAACTACAATCACGTGCCTGGAAAGAATCCTGAATTTAACCACGTTAATGCTATAAATACAATAATATTATGTTACTCCTTCATACATATTACCCTGAAACACTTTTTATGGTTGTAATTTTTGGAGTGTCAGTGTAGGGGTCCCAATGTAGCATCCCTGTGTTCCTTCACACCTTGACAGGCTCCAGGTTTGGTATGGCCAGAGCTGGTACACAGTAGGAAAGGTATTTATCTTTATATATAAAGAAAGTACCGTATTTTTCAGAATATAAGACGCACATTTTCTTCCACAAAACTGGGGGGGGGGGGGGGGGGGGAGTGGGTGCGTCTTATAGTCCAAAGATACGGTATTGTGGCTTCCAGGAATATACTTACCGAAAACTGCTGCCGCAATCCTCTCCAGTGCTGGGGTCATGCTTGACAATGTAAACTGGGAGGATGGGGATGTCGGAAACAGCGTTTGTACACCTCAAGGTTGCAGTCTACTTATGAAGACTGCAGCGAAAAGGAGCATGGTGGCTGGGAACCTGAAGAGCTTCATCCTGAATGATGGGGCACCCTCGGATGACCAGAGTGAGATAGAGGAGGAAAGGATCATGCCTGCAGGATCAGGTGAGATGTTTCATGGATTAGTTAGTGAAGTGTAGTGTAGTGTAGTTGGTGGTGGCAGCAGGGGTTAGTGAAATGTAATGTATGTGGTGGTGGCAGCAGGGGTTAGTTTGTGAAGTGTATTGTAGTGTAGTGTAGTGTAGTGTACAGTGGTGGCAGCAGGGGTTAGTGAAGTGTAGTGCAGTGTAGTGTAGTAGGTGGTGGCAGCAGAGGTTAGTGAAGTGTAGTGTATGTGGTGGTGGCAGCAGGGGTTAGTTAGTGAAGTGTAGTGTAGTGTAGAGTGTAGTTGGTGGTGGAAGCAGGGATTAGTGAAGTGTAGTGTAGTGTAGTGTAGTTGGTGATGGCAGCAGGGGTTAGTGAAGTGTAGTGTATGTGGTGATGGCAGCAGGGGTTAGTAAAGTGAAGTGTATGTGGTGGTGGCAGCAGGGGTTAGTTAGTGAAGTGTAGTATAGTATAGTATAGTGTGTAGTTGGTGGTGGCAGCAGGGGACAGTGAAGTGCAGTGTGGTTGGTGGTGGCAGCAGTGGTTAGTGAAGTGTAGTGTATGTGGTGGTGGAAGCAGGGGTTAGTTAGTGAAGTGTAGTGTAGTGTAGAGTGTAGTTGGTGGTAGTGTTGGGCGAACACCTGGATGTTCGGGTTCGGGTCCATTCGCCGAACATGGGCCAGATGTTCGGCATGTTCGGGCCGAACCCCGAACTCCCCCGAACATCCCGCTTTTGGGGGCCCTATGGGGTCGCAGGCATAAGGGGGGAGCATGCCCCGATCGCGGGGGGGGGGTCGGAAATTCCCCCCACCCCCTCCGCTAGCGCTCCCCCCTCTGCCCGCTTTCCCATAAAAAAAGTTTGATGAAATTTAAATAGTACCGGTGGCTGGCAGTGGAGTGAGGGAGGAGGAGGAGGAGTCCGACTAGGAGAGTGACGCGTTGAGGCCGGGCAGCGGGCGGTTCAGCGGTAGTACCCTTGTGGTACTTCCGCCCTTTCTCTGACCTCACGTCCTCTACGTGATGACGCATACGAGGGTACGCGTGACGCGTGAGAGTTGGTGGCGGCAGCAGGGGTAAGTGGAGTGCATTGTAGTTGGTGGTGGCAGCAGGGGTAAGTGAAGTATAGTGTGGTGTAGCAGTGGCTAGTGTAGCTGTGCAGCATAGCTTAGAGAGAGACAGCTTTATGGGGTAAAGGTCCATAAGATGCCCCTGCACCATAGACCGCATTTTTTCCTGATTTTTGCCCTCTAAATCTAGATGCGTCTTATATGCTGGAGCGTCTTATATTCCGAAAAATATGGTAAACATGACAAATGAACATAAACTGAAACAAATCAAGCATTTTACTATGAGGGACAGTAGGCAGATTTTCAGGACATGCTCCATGTCCACTTTAAGATCTACCCGATGCTCATAAAACAGGCCATGACCAGATTCTCTAAAACTCTGTTATATTGCACATACGCATTAGGTTAAACAGAACCTAGATAGCTCACAGTGACCCACAGCCCTAGTAGTTGAAATCAATTTCCCTAGTTCCAGCCTGACAATAATTTCTTGATTTTTGTTGTTGTATCTCAGTCCCACTCTCTGCATGAACTGTTCACTCAATACAATGCCAATAAGACAAGTCTTCAACATAATGTAAATGTTATAAAGTGAAAGAAACTATTCTCTTTTTATGGTAGCAACATAATGTAGCAACTTTTCGAAGCAGAAAATCAATTTTATCCTCTAAAAGGGCTCTTATGACCATTTATTTCCACCACTGGACTATGGAACTAAAGATCTGGAATTTTGTGCACGGTAGTCATTGTTTTTAGGTGGTGAGGATAAAGCAAAATTGTCTCTGGTTATGATGGGAAATGGAGCATTTCATCATTATACTTATCACTATCTTTGTTTAGATATGACTCTGCTTCTTGGATTTTAGAAACCGAGTAGACTTAAAGTTGTAGTAACACTGCAACTAACTAACTACTACTAACTAGTAACATGTGTTCTGTGTACATAAGTGAAGCTGCAATATGTGCACAACGCATGCTACAGTACTTGAATAAAATGTGCGCAAGGCATGCTACAGTACTTACATAAAACACCAGTTAAATTACCAGACATTGTCTGGCATAGCAATTTTACTGTAGTTCAGTGAATCAACCTCATTTGGTGTTCAGCTCACAGCAATAAATTATTGTTATTGCACAATTCTCCTACTGCTGAAATAGCAAAATTTAGGGAGCCCTGCAAGTAGCAGAAAAGCTAGGCACTGGGTGGGGCTTATACTGGGGCGCATCTGGCTACCTATACTAGGGTAGGGGCCTACCTAAATCTGGGGGCACATCTAGCTAATTATGGGGGGGGGGTTCAATACTTGGAGAAAATGTGGCTATTTATACTATGGAGCAGATCTAATAATGGGCGCACATCAGTCTATCTATGAGAGAGGGCCTTATATCTGGGTTCACAGGATAGCATTGATATACCCTTTCTCAGGAACCAATGGGACGGATAGTGGGGCTGCAATTTAAAAAGGAGGTAGTTCGGGAGGTCCCTGTTCTACCCTAAAAGTGTGTAGGCACTATCAGTGTTTAGATATTGAGTATTAAAAATCATCATTATGCAAATCAGGAAGGAGCTGCATGTGATGTCATTATCCACAAGGCTTTGCATCAGTAAGCCACATTTTAAATGAGGCCTACACTGTGGAAGGGGTTTCACCTTTCAGCTGGATTTCCATTGGCTGCAGGACTTTTTCCCCTCTGAAAACTGTTTTTTCCCTGACAATGCTGCCATCAGCTTTACACTGGTGGTGAGTTCATTTTCACCTTACAGTTCCTTTTAAACTTGAAATTGCATAATTCTGTTGTGAAAGTTGTAATTCAGAATTCGGCAAAATCGGTTTTCGAAATTTTTTTGCTCATCCACAATATTTACTGTAGCTAACCTCCACCTAAACGATCCTTAAACTATCTCCTAACCAGGGCCGGATTTCTGCAAAGGCCACAAAGGCCACGGCCTAGGGCGGAAAAAAATCAGAAGGATAAAAGGGCGGCAGGACCTGAGAGAGATAAGAGGCTGCATGTCAAAATAAATCATTTCTCCTGCTCTGAAGCACCCTGCTTTGCTGCACACACAGTCAGAATTCCAGAGCTCTGTGTATTTTCCTTACTTCGTGGTATGCGATGAGACAGTGCTATCTCCTGAACATACAAGCTTCAGTTTATTGCCAGGGGTGAGAGAAACATGGATCACAATGTATACACAATTTCTGATACAGTAAGGTAACCATTTTAACAGAATTATTTCCACTTTACAACTCAAGCTGGGCTAAACAATGTATTGCTGGTCAGACTCTGTTAATGACTTGAGACATTCCTTCTCCTCTCTCCCCCTGGATTGTAAATCTTAAACAGAAAGATAAGGTGTTTTTTTTCCTGGGAGAGATTTATGACAGCCCCTTCTAAGCTAAATCTTAACCCCTTGCTGGCTCATTTTAAAGGCAGCAGTAATGTCTGCAGTAGTAGGAGATAGACAACTTCTCTATAATTATAATTGCAAATGTACTATTGTATACTTTTGTATTGTTACATTCTGTTTTGTATACCAAAAGTAATAACATACACTAAAAATTAAAATAATATATATTTGTACCGTATTGGCAAACAGTAAAAAAACACCTGTGAAAGAGTCAGTACAATAAATACTATAAAATAAATGCAACAGATCTGTGATTACAGAAGAGCAGAGAGGGAGATGAACGCCGCTCTGCTACTTCATGCCTGGTACACACCATGCAATTTGCCATCAGATAGATGGGTCCGAATTGATTATTTCTGACAGGTCCAATCTGATTTGTGATCATTTTTCTAATCGACTTTGTATAAGTGATCGGAAAATCGATTCAACCCATCTATCTGGTGCGTACCAGGCATTAGGGACTCACTGCTCTGACAGGAAAAACAATCATTCATCATTTTTTAGAGAGAAAACATTCATAGGTATACACGAGTCACTAAAACAGGCATTTCCTCCTGCAAACAAGTGATCGTTAAGGCTCATACACACATCAGACCATAGTCTTTTGTAAATGAAAGATCACAGACCAATCTTACCACCCTTCATGTAGTATGAGAGCCATACCTACACAGTCTTTTCTATGGAGCTGAACTCCTCATCAGACAGAAATCTTTGCAAGATGTTGCACACACAGATGCTGTACAGACACAAAAGATCAGTATCTGCAAAAGATCTGTTCCTGCAAAAGATCCGTTCCTGCAAATTGCATTCATAGTCTATGATATCTGCAGACCCTAATACACACCTTGTTTAACAGACATTCATCTGCAGGTCAGACAATCATCTGCAGATCTGAAGATCCATCCTGGAGGATCTGATCTGCAGACAAATGTCAGTTAAACAAGGTGTGTATGATGATCTGCAGATATCATAGACTATGAATGCATTTTGCAGGAACGGATCTTTTGCAGGAACAGATCTTTTGCAGATACTGATCTTTTGAATGTGTACAGCATCTGTGTGTGCAGCATCTTGCAAAGATTTCTGTCTGATGGGGAGTTCAGCTCCATAGAATAGACTGTGTAGGTGTGGCTCTCATACTACATGGAAGGGGGTAAAATTAGTCTGTGATCTTTCATTTTCCAAAGACTATACTCTGATGTGTGTATGTGTGTGTGTGTGGTGGTGGTGGGGGGGGGGGGGGGGGGGGCGGTTGGTGGTACCGGGCCTAGGGCACTGGGAAGTCCAAATCCGGCCCTGCTCCTAACACTTACCTTTCCAATCTTAGCATCTCAACTTAACCACTAAATGTACCCAAAGCATTCCACTGCCTGCTTTGGCTACACCATTCTGCAGTCCTGTTTTACTCCTGTGCCCTGTCCCCCAGTTCTTGGTGATAAAACTATTCTCCCATGTTGAAGTGGTCAATGCATTCAATGAGGTGTCTGCCACCATAATTATGATTTCCAAAGTATGAAGCCCTTTCCTGGCCACTGGTTGGCTGCTGCTATGCTTATGACAGTTCTGTATAACCCACCAAGTCTGCATAATGTGCATGAGAGACATCTCTTTTATCCATGTTGGTTCAAACTAAACCAGTTCAGTGCAATGGTCTCAAGTTTTACTCACGTCCAAACAGCAACACTATACTCTTCTTTATGAGCCTTTCCCAGGTGAAAGGCATAATTGCCTGTGCTTTTGGGGAGCCCAAAGATGCAGAAAACAAGAGATTTGCTGAACTGTATTCATCACTTAACAGAATATTAGCGTAAACCTGAAAAGTTATAAAAAGAAAAAAAATTACATACTGTACTTATGTCAGTGGCTTCTCCAATGCCCACAACCCCTCTGCTGCTGGCACGGGGCTCTCTTCTTCTTCACGGCTGCACTCGCCTCAGTGTATGAGTGTGGCACATTGCGCAGATAGAACGCATGGCTCCATACTACTGTGCAACTGTGGGCTGTACTTTGTGCTTGTGCAGTGCAGCCCATCTCATACATGGAGGGGGGCGTGGCCATGATCAATCCTTGACATTAATGGTGAAAATTATTTAGAGGGTTCCAGCACAGTGCAGGAGGGGAGTAGAAATATCAGGAAAGACCCTGGCCATCCAGATGTTTCCCCCTACTGAGGTACATATCTAACTTTTTTTGAGGGGGGGGGGGGATTTAAGGTACATTTTAAAGGACCACTACTGAGAAGAACTGTAAAATAAAAAAGTGCACATATATGCATAAGATGCACATTTGTTCCATAGAAAAATTAACTATAGATTGCTTTTAGCCTCCCTAATAGGGCAGCTGGACTATACCGCTGTCATCCAGAGTGTTCTTTTGAACATAACGGAAGTCCTGAAAATCCCCCATCAGAAAATCGACTAGTCCATCTTCTGGTAAGAGGTTCGGAGCTGTCAAATTATTACTACCTATTGCAGGTGAGAGCTACATAGGAAAGACATATAGGGCTTGATTCACAAAGCGGTGCAAACTGTTTAGCACGGATGTGCTAAACAGTTAGCACGTGAAGTGCCGTTCGCGGACTTTTGCGCGCGCAAAGTGCTGCGATTCGCACGATCGCGGACTTATGCGCACACAATTTGCCGCAATTCACGGCAAATTGCACGCGCAAAAGTCCGCGTTCGCGCGAATTGCGGCACTTTGCGCGCGCAAAGGTTTACGAACGGCACTTCACGTGCTAACTGTTTAGCACACCCGTGCTAAACAGTTTGCACCGCTTTGTGAATAAAGCCCATAGGGCCTGATTCACAAAGCGGTGCAAACTGTTAGCACGCTGGTGAAACGCCCCTCATCACGCCTAAACTCAGTTTAGGCATGATAAGTTTAGGCATGATAAGTTTAGGCGTGATTGGTTTAGGCGTGATAAGTTTAGGCATGATAACTATAGCACCAACTGGGTTAGCACCGCAGTGCACAGCTGATCAAAAGTTTTGCGCTAGCAAAGTCCGAAAACGTCGCATAGAGTTTAATGGTGCTGCTTTGCGCACGGGACATTGCGATCTAAACTTATCTAAACTTATCACGCCTAAACTTATCATGCCTAAACGTATCATTCCTAAACTTATCATGCCTAAATTTATCATGCCTAAACTATTATCATGCCTAAACTGAGTTTAGGCATGATAAGGGGCTCTTCACCAGCGTGGTGCAATGGTTATCATGCCTAAAGTCTTTTAGGCGTGATAACTGGGTTATCACCGCTTTGTGAATCGAGCCCATAGTGTATACTAACTACACTATAGCTAATAAGATAGGTTAACAGTAATAAAAATAAGGTCTCATTCTAGGCAGTTCATTGTTTCTTTTGCTTGCTAGTCATTACATCATTAATAGGAATGCATTAGTCTTTGTCTTAGTCTTTGTCTTTAAAGGGCAGCAGTTTTGTTTTGTTCAACTAGCTTTAGTACAGGGTATGTACTTGATTTATTTAAAGCCTTGCAATGGTGAAGCGCAAACTTCCATTAATAATTTGAGACTTTTAATGAATGACAATCAATTGGCAATATGAAACACCATGAGAACTTACATAAAAGAACAGTAAAGAGCCACCCTAGTACGAGGTAACATAGTAGCCTATAGATGAAAAATTATTTAAAAATATAATTAATGCAGACAGGGATTACCACTTTTGTTGCAGATTAACATTTATTAAAGTTATTTGTCAAATGTCATCAATCTCCTCCTTTACATAAAGTGTTATCTTAGTGTTAGCTTTATATGTGTTAGTGCAGAAACTATAGAAAGATGCATATCATTTTAAAGCTCTCTTTCTCCTCTTTCCAATGATATATAAACCGCCACCCTACGCCTTTAAGTTTTCGCTCTTTTTCTCCTCTTTCTGACGACACCTAAATCGTTGCCCTACACCTTTTAGTTTTCTCTATTTTCGCGATCGAAATCGTGGCCGCGGCAATTTCAATCGCGAAAATAGCGAAAACTAAAGGACGTAGGGTGGTGGTTTAAATATCATTGGAAAGAGGAGAAAGAGAGCTTTAAAATGATATGCATCTTTCCATAGTTTCTGCACTGCTCGGAGTCCCTTTAAGAGATCATTTCAGGGTTGCTCATGAATTTTCAGTGTGCATTTTTGCAATATGGACACCGAGACATGGAAAAAAAACATAAATGTAGAGTCACATGAACATAAAAAGTCGCATCAAACACGGAGAATGAAAAACAAAACGCAAAGGTAAGGTTGCATCAAACACAGACAAAAACAAAACACAAAGGTAAGGTTGCATCAAACACAGACAGCCGTATCAAATACTAAAGATTCAAAAAAAAAAATACACGAAGAATAAAAAAAACAACCCTATTACTAGCTTATTTTTGGTGATAGTTTCATCCCAAAAAAAAATCAGTTTTTAATTATTTTAGTGAAAATTAATACATGAAGAATATCAGCATTTTTGCTCGTCACTGGACAATTTATTTTTGGAAGGGATCTAAGCTCTGTGGCCCTTAATCAATTCCCTCTTTTCTCCTAGTTTTCTTCTAGGAGATAATTTTTCATCTCCTCTTCAACTACTATGCGACCGCGTCACTCTGATTGGCGTGACAGCGGCGGTGGCCTCAGGACCTCCGTCTATTTACACAGTACAGCACTGCCGTAGATATTGGGGACGGCTGTCCCCCTGAGACGATCTGCTGTCATAGGCGCGAAAACCGTTACGTGCATTATAGCGAGCGAAAAACATTAGCGCGACCGTGATAAGAGTTAGCACGGCTTTGTTTATCAAGCCCTTTGTCCTTGACAGGGACATTGCAAAATTGAATATTTGTGCCTCCATGCAGCGTCTTTCGTATGTCATGAACCATGCAGGCTGTAACTTTTCAGGTGGCAGAACCCCATGATGTGCAGCTCAACTATGCTAACAATACCAGCCAACATGAGGTGCAAGGAATGAATCACGAGCCACCAGTAAGCATAAGCTATGCACAACGGTATGTGACATATGCCATCTCTCTTGTTGGACTTGCGAGCTAAGCAGCATATGAAAAAATATCAGTGGGGCACAAGACAGCTGGGATCTCTTACTATCCCTTTTAAAGTTAGGCAACTGCTGCTGTGTGCCTAATATACTCTATATGTGCCCTGACATGTTGGTGTTTGAGCTCTTGCAGATATGGTGAAAATGTACCCAAGGTGAACCTTGTGTTAAAAAAGACACACTTACCTAAGAATAGAATACAAATTAGTAGGGAGAGCCACTATATTAAATGATCGTGCTACTCACCTAATGGGAGGAGCTCCCTGCATTGATACTATTGTACAACTCACAACAATTACTTGATGCAGAGATCTTTAGCTCGTACAAAATATTTTATTGAACGAGGCAAAAGGGAAACAGCCAAATCTTAAATTGAGTCTTATTAAAAACAGACATACAATTTAAAAACTATAGCAACCTGGCCAGGAGCATTGATATATGGCTAAATGGGGCTATAACACAGAATTTGCACTGCGATCGCCCAGCTGAAAGCTTATGCCAAAAGCATGTGCCTCTGTGATGCTAGCCCACCACCTCAACCCTACACCACACACACAGTGCACATGCCTGGCTAAATGCTGTTAAGGCGGCTTGAAAAGTGCATCCAATGCTGGCCACTGAATAATGATTGCACTAACTGCAAATCCATTGCCCTTAAGAATGTACACACTTAAAGCTTCAAAGACACTACAGCAGGGGTCTCAAACTCAATTTACCTGGGGGCCGCAGGAGGCAAAGTCAGGATGAGGCTGGGCCGCATAAGGGATTTCACAATCAGCAGCTCTCGCCCCCTACCCCCCCAACCCCCCGTTCCTTGCATTGATTTTTATTTCAAAATCAAATTCACACTGAAGCGAACTATTTTGCCTATTTTACCTTATAGTTCGCTTCAGTGCTCCCAAGTAATCCGCCGCATCCCCGCCGCTAAACAAGGGCTGCAGAGCCCCCAATTTGCCCAGGGGGCAATCCGCCGGCATTTCCTGGAAGGGGCAGAGCTTTCAGCTTCAGCTCTGCCCCTCCTGACGTCAATCTCCGCGCTGCCTCTGCCCACCCCTCTCACTCTTCCTACACAGAGAGGGGCGGGGAGAGGCGGCGATCCGTGCGGCGATTGACATCAGGAGGGGCAGAGCTGAAGCTGAAAGCTTTGCCCTTCCAGGAAATGTTGACGGATTGCCCCCTGGGCGATTTGGGGGCTCTGCAGCCCTCGTTTAGTGGCGGGGATGCAGCGGATAACTTGGGAGCACTGAAGCGAACTATAAGGAAGCTTTTGCCGGCGCGGGCCACAAAATATTGTATCGAGGGCCGCAAATGGCCCGCGGGCCGCGAGTTTGAGACCCCTGCACTACAGCATCCAGCCGCTCATTGCCCTTATTCCAGCTTTACTGAATGTCCATTCACTGTGATGCATAAATTATATTTTGTTAGCCATCAGACAATCTGAATCTTGTATACTTGCGATGGTGAGCTCCAGCTCAATTCTCTTATTACAGTTGCCAGTGCACTGGTATGGTAGATGACCACCTTTGTATAGCCTCCTCTTCGAGAAGACCTATTCCTCCTGTACATGGAGCGTGACTAGTGCTACTCCAGGATGCCACTAAGGGCACACTGCAGCGGGTGTTATTCTCAGGGGACCTTACTGTAACAGTCAGGAGCAGACAAGTGGTCGGCTTGGAAAGGACGCTAGCTCAGGCAGCCGCTCTGCCAGATAGCCACGCCCATCAACACATTTCGCCCCGCAAGCGAGTGAGTGTGCGTTCCCTGCTAGTAAACAAAGCAGAGATCTGTCATCAGCCTGCCAGCTGGGATAAAAGCTGGCAGGCTGAAATGTGGCTGCAACTTTTGTACAGCGCTGCAATCTAGCGCAGCGCTGGACAGGGGACAGCCTTGTCACTTAACTGTCCCCAGGAATGACTCACAATCTAATCCCTCTCATAGGTTGATGCCTATGAGAGTGCAGTGTAGTGTATGGATCTCAGTCTAGGGCCAACTGGGGGGAAGGGGGGGGGTTAATTAAAAGAAACAGGGATTTTTATAAAATAAAAAAATCATTTTTAATTAATAAAAAAAATAAAAAAATCGCAGCACCAATCAGAGACCACCAAAAGAAAGCTCTATTAGTGGCAAGAAACGGATGTTGTATTAATTTGGGTGCTAAGTTGTATGACCAATCAATAAATCATTAAATTTGCGAAGTGCGGAATTGTAAAAAATTGCCTGGTCACTAGGGGGGTATAAACCACTGGTCCTCAAGAGATTAAATTGATCAAAAGATTGTACTAACATTTTACTTCTATTTACAATTGTTTTACTTCTAGTTACAATTGCTTTTACAGAAGATTTCGCCTAACATGGCTTCATGGCGATAATTCTCTGCCGATCTTATGAGAATCTCACTAACCAAGATTGGAGCCAGTTCACTTCATGACCAAACTTGAACATATTGCTTTCTTATCACTAATGGGCAGTCCATTTTCAGAGTTGGCGTTTTGGCTCTGTTAATTTGGGTGCAAGTTCTTCAGCATTTTGGGCATAAATATAATTTTACGCAAACTTTGTAAGATAAATGGAATCTGTTATTTTTAAAATGTTACTCGTTTCTATACTTCAACATACATTTAACCCATTATCAGCTTCATAAGAGTTATCTTGCTTGAGATAATTGCACTGATTTTGACCTCATTCAGCAAACTTGTGCTGTAAATTCTTGGAATGCTTTGATCTCTCTCTCTGCTAGCAGAAAATATAGAAACTGAAGGCAGAAGTCCTCTCTTATTGTCTCACATTGCCCCCTAGTGAAAAGTGGCCATAAATACACATTACAGCAGTACTAATTAGAAGCAAGGAATTATAACAAGTAGGAAATAAAAAAAATGCTAAAATACAATTGGCCTGGAACACTTGCAAGCCTCTAAATAAATTGGCTGCTAAAGGGTTAAATGCTCATTTTTTTTATACAGAAATATGTTTGGTTTGAAGAAAGCCATATGTGTTCTAAAACACATTTTCAGTTTTTGGTTAATACAGTAATACAGTTACAAAATCAGTAACAGGGAAATTGAAACATTAAACATCATAAAAATTGCTGTAGTCAGAAAGGATGGAAATAGTTATGATTATGAAAAGATTAAATATAAAGAATGAAATAGGGTAAAATATCCTGGTGACCTCATATCTCCATACCTAACACTATTAATAATTCTAGGCTTCCCTCTGTTCCCTTCGGGGTTGGAAAACCAATCCATTATAAATGGTGACCCAGAGCAACTTATCCTGCATTTGCTAACTAATTATTCCTGACAAGGTTCCATAACATACAGTACAGTCATTTTCTATGGAGTAGTGACAATTTTAATTATTTGTATTTTAGTTACTTCACTGACAGGATTATCTAGGGTAAACTCTCCTTGTTGTATGGGTGTTATGAAAATAATCATGCAACCAGATCTTGTCTACTTTATCTACTCCTCTTAGAAATAAAAAATACAAATGTAAGTGAGTAATTGGTATAAAGGTAATGAAACACATCTGGATTCTGTTTACAAAAAATTCTATTTCACTTCCTGTTATGGAAGTGAGATACCCCGGTTTAAACCCGGGGCACCTCCCCCGAACCTGTTGCCATAGTACCCCGGATCCTCCCCTTGGGCCGTTTCGACTAGTTTGAGAGCGGCAGGAGGGGGTGCGCTTGAGGTAGCGGCAGGGACAGCGGGCACAGGTAATTACAAACTCACCTTCCTCTGCGATCCCCGAACGAAGCCTCCAGCTTCTTTCTATTTCCTCCCCCGGCATTTACAGTGCCTCCTGTGTTGACGTAACCGCGTGTCATAACAGGAGGCGCTGTTACCAAGGAGGAAGTGGCAAGGAGCTGGAGGCTTCATGCGAGGATCCCGGAAGAAGGTGAGTTTGTAATTACCTGTGCCCACTCCCCCCGCTGCTGGAGACACCTACCTATCTAACCTATACTTGGGAAACCTACCTATCTAGCCTATACTGGGGAAACCTACCTATCTAACCTATACTGGGGAAACCTACCTATCTAACCTATACTGGAGGCACCTACCTATCTAACCTATACTGGGGAAACCTACCTATCTAACCTATACTGGGGGCAACTACCTATCTAACCTGTACTGGGGTACCTACCTATCTAACCTATACTTGTGGCAATTATATGGGCTAACCTATACTGGACGCAACTATGCTTGGCTACCCATACTGGGGGTGACTTATACCTGGCTCCAGAGGGGGGTTGGGGGGTAAACTTTACACCCTCACACTGGTTGAAATTTAGCCAAGAAACTGCCCTGCCCTCCCCCGCAGTGTGCCGGCTCCCAGTCCCAGCTGCCTCTGCACTCAGACCTCAGATCAGCGGCGGACAGAGGCAAATACTACCCACGGACACGGAGCACGCAAGCCCAGTATAACCGCCAGAGTACAGCACACAGGCCAGCCTGCCGAAGACAAGACATAATACAGGTGAGGGGCTTTTTTATGTGAAATACTGCCAATTTAATATATTTAAGTTGCTCCACTGTTATGTTCATGTATATTGGCCCCACCTATGACCATGTTCACTTTCCCACAACATGACCATGCCCATTTTCCGCCCCTGTGCACACCGCACATTCATTTACTCTTGGTGCCCAGGGGTGCTCTGGATCTCCCAGAAACCTACCAACGCCCCTGTCAGGTCATATGACCGTGACCTTGTTTGGGTTGAAAAGAAGTGTTTTTGTACTTTTTGTCTCACATACTGCCAAAAGATTTGTTATAACTGTGGCAATAACTGATTCAGTGGTACTTAAATCACCTACACAAGATGTAAGACATTCTGGTAAATCTTTGGAATGAACTTGGGAACTGAAATTAAGACCATTAAATACACTATTTTTCATAATACTGAAACACAGTCCAGCTTCAGATATTAGGTCATCATTTTCTAAAGTGCAAAAGACTTTGGTTAAAAATATACAGTGTGATCGGTTATGGTCAATTTCAAGAGATAGAAATGAGTGGAACATAGGAAGGCTCATTAAGATTCTGTGGAAATGGAACTTCTGCATTTTCATTTGGAAATTGGTATTTCCAATCAGAACTCGAATTTGAGAATTCGGAAAACAGAAATTTGATTTCTGTGGAAATACCGCATTAATACAACTCAGTATTTTTAGCCCAATCACAGAACTCAGGAACATTGGGCCAATCAAAGAATGCAGAGTCAATCCAGAAGTATTTAACCAATCACAAAACGCAAAAATGACCAAACAAGACTCCTCGGAAATCCGCAGAATCAGTATCAGCCATTGGCCGAAATCAGAGATTCAGTGGAATCAGAAATCATCATTTCTGACCATCCCTTGTGGAATATGTAAATTCTGTCTAATTGGAATTTCTGGCGATTTTTCCAGTTTTTAAGGCTGGTACACACCATGCAATTTTCATCTCATATCCTTTTTCCGACAGAGAAAATGATCGGATTGGACAAAAAATTATACATATTACTGATTGCAGGCAACCGATACCATGCTCAAAATCAATCTCTTTCTCAATCGGAACCAGATTGGACATTCTAGAAAATATGTATCAAAATATTGACTACTGTTCCGTGTGTATGTCCCTTTAATCCAATTTCAATATATAATCGTAAAAATTATCGGAATTTGAAAAAATCACATACAAATGTAAGCTTTATTTTATATTTGATCAATGTTCTGCATATCCCTCAGATCACTCGCCCAAATAGGATCTGAAGTGAGAATTGCATGCTGTGTACCAGGATTTACAGTTAGAAGGGCTCTGGCTGAAGGGCTCCACCATTATTTCCTCTTCTGCTGTTAACTGGTTATGCAGATTGCACAGTGGGAGACCTGCAACTGCCATATCTCCACATGTGCTTAGCCTAATCTGGCCCTTCTCCGCTGTCAAGAGAAGACAACAGAGTGTACCAATGAGCATGAAGTTACAAGGAATGACATCATTTGTCATGGTCTGGACCGAGCTGTCAAGTGCTGTTGCTGATATTAATGATTACCAATATTTTACTACTTAAAGAAACTCTGAAGCGAGTCTAAATTCTCTTTATTAACTTGTATTCATTTGAATCACCCTCAGCCCTGCTAAACCGCTGCTATCCCATGGCAAAATGAGGGGTTTATACCCCACAAATTCCCTCTCCTGTGTCCAGGGAGCGCTTCCTGAATGAGGCAGAGCTAATGGCTGTAGCTCTGCCTCTTCGCGTGTCAATCCCAGCTGATCGCCGCCTCTCCCCGCCCCTTTCAGTCTTCCTTCACTGAGAGGGGCGGGGAGAGGCGGAGATCTGCCGGCAGATTGACGCACGTGGAGGCAGAGCTGCAGCTCACAGCTCTGCCTCCATGAGCAGCAAAATCCACAACCAAGAAAGTCATGGATTTTGCAGAGGGGATTTGGGGGGTATAAACCCCTCGTTTTGCCGTGGAATAGTGGCGGTTTAGCAGGGCTGAAGGTGATTCATATGAATACAAGTTAATAAAGAGAATTAATTCCTATAGTCAAATATCGTAATCTTTACTGATATTATACTATGGGATACTATGGGAAATTATACTATGACCTACTCCAACCCTAGCACTAGTGTTGGGCGAACACCTGGATGTTCGGGTTCGGGCCGAACAGGCCGAACATGGGCCAGATGTTCGGCATGTTCGGCCCGAACGCCGAACTCAATGGGAGTCAATGGGACCCCCGAACATGCCCATTTTGGGGGCCCTATGGGGTCGCAGGCATAAGGGGGGAGCATGCCCCGGTCGCGGGGGGGGTCGGAAATTCCCCCCACCCCCTCCGCTAGCGCTCCCCCCTCTGCCCGCTTCCCCATACAAAAAGTTTAAATCAAGTTCAATAGTACCTGGGCTGGTGGCATTGGCTGGCAGTGGAGTGAGGAGGAGGAGGAGTCCGAATAGCAGAGTGACGTTGAGGCCGGGCAGCGGGCGGTTCAGCGCTAGTACCCTTGTGGTACTTCCGCCCTTTCTCTGACCTCACGTCCTCTGCGTGATGACGCATACGAGGGTACGCGTGATGCGTACCCTCGTATGCAGAGGACGTGAGGTCAGAGAAAGGGCGGAAGTACCACAAGGGTACTAGCGCTGAACCGCCCGCTGCCCGGCCTCAACGTCACTCTGCTACTCGGACTCCTCCTCCTCCTCACTCCACTGCCAGCCAATGCCACCAGCCCAGGTACACTACTATTGAACTTGATTTAAACTTTTTTTATGGGGAAGCGGGCAGAGGGGGGAGCGCTAGCGGAGGGGGTGGGGGGAATTTCCGACCCCCCCCCGCGATCGGGGCATGCTCCCCCCTTATGCCTGCGACCCCATAGGGGGGCCGTATTGCGGCCTGTTCGGCCGAACAGGGCCCTGTTCGCCCGAACAGGGGCCCTGTTCGGCCCTGTTCGGGGGCATACAGAAGTTCGGGGCGAACCCGAACTTAAAAGGCCGAACACCATCAGGTGTTCGGCCGAACTCGAACATCACCCGAACAGGGTGATGTTCTGCAGAACCCGAACAGTGGCGAACACTGTTCGCCCAACACTACCTAGCACCCTCCATCTACCAATGCCTAACCCTTCCTCTAGACTAAGTTGGCTGATGGTGTAATGGTTAAGGGCTCTGCCTCTGACACAGGAGACCAGGGTTCGAATCTCGGCTCTGCCTGTTCAGTAAGCCAGCACTAATTCAGTAGGAGACCTTTGGCAAGTCTCCCTTACACTGCTACTGCCAATAGAGCGCGCCTTAGTGGCTGCTGCTCTGCTCTGGCGCTTTGAGTCCGCAAGGAGAAAAGCGCAATATAAATGTTATTTGTCTTGTCTTGTCTTGTCTCTACCAGTGCCAAACCCTAAGACCCTCCCTGGTGCTGCCTAACCTAAACCACCCCCCAGTGCCTAAACTTAACCACTCCCATTGATGCCAAACTTAAACCATTTTACCATTGCTGCTCCTGCACCATGTTTACCTGATCCTGATAGATGTTGTGCTCTAGAAGATAGATTCTGACAGCAACTCTTTGTTTACACAGAACCTGTGACACATGAAGGATAGAATTCAAGCAGGTTGGTATATAACATATGAGCCGGGGGGAGGGAGGGGGGCAGTTGTTCTTTCTTATCATTTAATTTGCCCAGGACAGCTACGGCAATTAGAGGCCTGGAAAAATATCCGCTTGTTTAAAAGTTCCCAAAATCAAGCAGCGCTCATGACTTAGACAGTTGAACAGCGGATTCCAATTCAAATCATATGGATGAATCCCCAGTAATTAAGACATGTGCACATGGTGCCTGATTCTGCAGTGTCATATAGCACCACTGTGATCACAATACTTTACAAGTTTGGGGAGAGGGGTTTAAAGTAGAGCTAGGGGTTACCCTTCCTTAGTAGAGATGGCTCGAATCTCTGATTTTCGGTTTGCAAACCTCGAACGTAAACCTCCGCAAAAAGTTCGGTTTGCGCGAACATCTGCGAACCGCAATAGACTTCAATGGGGAGGCGAACTTTGAAAATTAGAAACATTTATGCTGGCCACAAAAGTGATGGAAAAGATTTTTCAAGGGGTCTTACATCTGAGACTTTGCATGGGGGAGTGGGATACACGCCAAAAGCCCCAGGGACAAATTTGGATTTGACGCAAAGGAGCGTTTTAAGGGCAGAAATCACAACGCATGCTAGATTGGAGGCCTAAAGTGCTTTAAAACATCTTGCATGTGTATACATCAATCAGGGAGTGTAATTAGAGTATTGCTTCACACTGACAGACCAAACTCACTTTGTAACACACCGCACATAGCTGTTTGTGTAGTGACGGCCGTGCTGGACTGGTGCACACCATGGCGAGAGTACAGGCCATGGCAGTTTTCAAGCCCATCTGGTCACCGGGCTGAGGTAGCTTAATGATAGAACAACAGTGACTGTCCAGCTGATCGAATTTGGTCTGTCCACAATGAAGCAACAACCTTATTATCTTGGGTGTGCCCCCTCCCCCCCTCGAGACACTCATATAGCCGTCGGTCATTGCTTCATTGTGATACGCAAGCCCCTTCACCGCGGCAAGGTAACGATCACGAAGGGGAATTGACACATGTACATGCCTTTTGTTTTGTTGTTGCTGCTGCAGTGCAGCCAGAAAAATTAGGCAGGCATGTACACGCACCAGAAAAATTATTATAGCGGCCGCTGCTAGCAGCGGCCTTAAAAATTCAGGAATCCGCCTGGAGTCCTGGACCCTGTTGGTGGTGGCGGAGAAGGCAGTCAAGTGTCCTGCAGGCAGAGATGCTGGGTGGGGAGCGACTTAGTCTGGGGGCAGGCAGTCACATGGTGTGCAGGCAGAGATGCTGCGTGTGAGGACTGACTTAGTCTTCGGGCAGGCCTGACCGTGCTTTGCAGACCACGTGGTCAGATGGACCCTTGACCCAATGCTGTGTGCCAAAGATGACACCACTTGCATTTCAACATCACAGTACAGTTTGGAAATCACTTTTTTAAGAAATAATTGTGGCCTGGTATCTTCCACTGCGGTGTGTGGCTTTGCTTTTGTGTGCTGCTTTTCCTCAGGTGGTCATCCCATAGCAGTTTGTGCTTTGCCATCATGTGCCTTCGTAAGGAAGTTGTCCCTACGCGGGTCTTGGTCTTTCCATGACTCAATTTTTGGTGGCAGAGAGTACAGGTGGCATTGCTCTCATCTGAGGCAGACACACAAAAAAATGTCCACACCGCTTAGCCCTGGGATGATGGCACTTTGGTGGTGGTGGCCGACTGAGTGTTAAGTGGGGCACTTGACTAATACAATGTGCAGTCACACAGATGCAGTGAAAGGTATGCAGTGACTGGGATTACAATATAATCTGCAGCTTATAAACTGGTGCAGTTAACAGGTATGCACGGAGTGCAGGTACAGTGAACAATTATGCAATGACTGGTATTACAAATTTGCAGCTGTCACACACACAGGTACCGTGAACAGGTGCAGTGACACTGCGTGCGCTCATGTATGTAGGTGGGTGCACTGAACCACAGGTAGGTATATGCAGTGATCTGTATTACAAATGTGCAGCTGTCTCACACACACAGGTACCGTGAACAGATACAGTGACTGTTGGTATTAAATATCACACTGCGTGCGCTCACGTTTGTAAGTGGGTGCACTGAACAACAGGTAGGTATATGCAGTGATGGGTATTACAAATTTGCACCTGTCACACACACACACACACACACACACACACACACACACACACACACACACACACACACACGCGTACCGTGAACAGGTGCAGTGACACTGAGTGTGGTCACGTAGGTAGGTGGGTGGGTGCACTGAACAACAGGTAGGTATATGCAGTGATGGGTATTACAAATGTGTAGCTGTCACACACACAGGTAGTCACTGAATATGCTGGGCCTGGCAGTGGCACAGTAGGAATTACCAAGGGGCCAAGGTCCCACCAGCAGCTGTGACTGACTGACAGGGCTGTATATGCAACACAAGTGTCTGTGGGACACACACACACACACACACAAAAAATGATCACAAGAACAACATTAGCTCTCAAAAGAGCTGTTGAGGATGAGGAGTACTTTTTAGCAATAAATATCAGCAAGAAAAAGCAACCTAACAAGCCTAACTAAGCTTTCCCTAATGTCTCTGCAGCACCTCTCCTTTCTCTAATTACTGCAGCCACACGAGTGAGTGAAATGCCTGACGCTGCTTGACTTTTATAAGGGGGGGGGGGGGGCTCCAGGAGTGAGTGTAGTCTGATTGGCTACCCTGTGCCTGCTGACTGTGATGTATAGGGTCAAAATTTACCCTACCACTGAAGTTCGGGCGAATAAGTTCGCGGGCGAACCGTTTGGGCCATCTCTATTTCTTAGTTCTCTTAGCTCACATCTAAACTTATCACCAATGTTTACCATCCCACTATGACTCCTGACAAATGGGACATACATGTTTTATGTTTCTTTGTCCATTTTCTGATGCTTTTTAAAACACTTATCTTATCGTTTTCCCACATTCCTTTTTTTTTCATATTCAAGACTTACTTTCCTAAGATCATCTGAAACATGTCTTATTGCAACTGGCACAGCCTCAACTGATGCTCTCATATGTTAGGTAAAAGGTAATCCGCACCACCAAACTACTGATAAGCAAAACTGTCACTTTTTGTTTTACCTACATTTTCTTGAAAACAAATAATGTTTGTGGAAGTGTACCAAACATATTCTGTCTTTGAGTGTCTACAATGGTTCAATAGTCTTGAAACTGCTTCTATAGCATAGGGAAGCCCTTTCCATCTGTAACAAACCTATGCTGTGTGGAGCTAAGGTGCAGGGGGTTGGACCAGCACAACAGCCATTTCATGTCTAGACTGATGCTTGCTCATGTGCTGGGCTTATTTAGGGAGGGGGATCGGGGGAAGACGGCGATAAGTGCCATTTGGCACCACCAGGCCCTGGATTTACATCACAGGAGCCTATTGGTACCTTAGACTTCGACCTCTGTGAACCTACTAACACCAGCTGAACCACACCGCAAGTTTATTAGCTGGTTCAGCTGTCACTGGTTCCTTGGTTCCCTTGCCCGTCATAGGTAGTTACCGGTGCCCCTTAGTATTAGATAGCCAGTAGAGATGGCTCGAACCTCATATTTTTGATTCGCGGACCGCGGACGCGAAATTTTGCAAAAGTCCGTGAACAGGCAGACCGGGCGGACCGCCATAGACTTTAATGGCAGGCGAATGGCCACTGATTTTAGTGGTTGATAGTAAAGCCCTCTTACGTGCTAGAAACACCAAATTTGCAGGGTATGTGGAGGGGGACAGTTACTACAAGAGGAAAAAACATTTTTTTTCAAAAAGATCTTATCGTTTTTGAGAAAATCGATTATAAAGTTTCAAAGGAAAGAAGTATAAATTTAAATGCGGTAAATGACAGATAATGTAGCAAACCGAACGGTAGTGTAAATTTACAGGTAATCTTTATACAGCCATACTGCGGCTGTATAGCGATCCCTGGCTAAAGCATTGCGGCTCTGGAGGGGTCCCCCTGGTCTTTTTGAAAAAAATATTTTTCCCTCTTGTAGTAACTGTCCCCCTCTACATACCCTGCATTTGGTGTTTCTAGGATGTAAGGGGGCTTTGCTATGAACCGCTAAAGTCAGCTGCCGTTCGCCTGCCATTAAAGTCTATGGCACGAGCCTACAGTGCCTTATGGTAAATCCAGCCCTGGGTACCGCCCACAGCCCTGTGTTGTAGTAAAGGAAGTGGTGATAAAAAGCTGACCAAGAGGATTAAAACAAATACAAGACCAATCATCTGAACACAGCACGAGAGGTAGTGTGAGAGAGGACTGAATTTCTTTAGGCATGATTTATTTAACATTAGTTTATTAAGGAGATTTTACACAAATAAATTGTGCAACCTGAGTGCCTATAATATACATGTGCTGAAATGGGGCTCTAGTTATCTTAACTCACCATCTTATCACTTTTTCTAATCCTCTCTTTTTAGATGCTCATTAGCTCACCTGTACCTACATTTCTGGGTTTGTGAAGCTTATAAAACAGGAACTTATTAGTTCCACCATCACTAGGAATGCCATTTCCTTCAGCAGTGTAATTGCCATTCCCGTGGTGCTTGATGGTCACGCTACTGAACAGCTGAAGTTGATGTATAGATTTAGTGCAATGTTTAGAGTTTGTTAATCCAGTTCATATCTGTCAGTTCATTCTATCAGGTTGAAATCTTTCTCTATTGCTCAGTTGCTATGCAATAAAATTATTTGTGACAAGCATAGAAAAAATAATATTATATTCCCAATCCTTATTTCGGATAAAATGTTGCAGGAAATCATCAGCAAGTGAACTCTGATGCCCATGAGAAATCATTCATTAGAAGTAAAAACAAACTAATCCCTTTTATGCCAAAAGGCCACAAATGTCCTCTCTAGGTTACAAAAATTGCTCAGAGGTTTTAATTGTTTCTTCCTCTGAGACTTGGTGATTGGGATGTATGGATGATTAATATCAGTGTTCTTTTTTTTACTGTTGGTGGCAATAAAATCCTAACTTTCTAACCAATAAAAATCTAAACTGCTATCAGGTCGATGTCCCTTCTTGGATAGACAGAAAGGGAAACAAGTCTTGTGAGACAATCTTTATGGTTCTTCAACAACAAGCATTATTTGTGCTGTACAAACTATCCACAGCATATTCAGTAAATAACCATAAAACTTTGTTATTGTATGGCCTTATAACTGAAGACCTTTATTTGCAAAATCTAGAAACTATATGTGATTTTGGGCGTTTAGGCATGAAAAAGAGCCTCTATGTAAACAATGTGGGTTTTTTTGCGGAATATTTCACCCTTATTCCCTCCACCATGCCACAGTCCGGGTTTTTGTACACTTTGTACACCCTTTTTAAAGAAATTGTGGCAGAGATGCCCTGAAAGTTTGAAGTTTGCGTATCATTAAAGTAAACGGGGCTTGAAACGTCTGCCTGTATTATACATTGTGCTCAATAAAAGAACTGCAACTGTGCTGCAACTTCTCGCTTCCTTTCTATATGATATAGAGGGATTTGGCTCCCTCAGTTGCGTGTATACACCACCGTTACACTAGTGGAAGCTGCTGACTCCCCCCGGATATATATATATATATATATATAGATAGATAGATAGATAGATAGATAGATAGATAGATAGATAGATAGATAGATATATTCAATAACATTTGTAAAGCGATTTTCTCCCATAGGAATGGAGAATAGTGATGGGGATAGAGATATCCTAGTTGGGTGTGGCAAGGAGTTTCAAAGTGTAGAAGCAGCATGACAGAAGGCTCTGGCTGCAAAGGTTTTGCGATGGACTGTTGGGGTGACCAGGTTATTTGATCTTTCTTATCTAAGGCTGTGGGAGGTGTGATGTAATTGTAACAAATTATTCAGTTACCCAGATTGTGCAAGGATTTGATGTCAGTTAGCCAATCTTAATCAAAATGTATCCTCTCCCTTTCTCTCTCTCTCTCTCTCTCTCTCTCTCTCTCTCTCTCTCTCTCTCTCTCTCTCTCTCTCTCTCTCTCTCTCTCTCTCTATATATATATATATATATATATATAAATTTTTTTTTTTTTTTTCAAGGGCCATGTCATGTAAAGTGAGTTTTTTTTTTACATATATTTTACTTATTATTCACTGCTGTTAAAAATGAAATGGTTACAGAAAACATCCAAGGAAAGTTAGTTACTCACTTTGTAGTTTAAGTTTATTTTTATAATCTTCCCTTTTGATTAATAAAATTGAAAGAAGCTGCAGCACTGCATCATATCTAATAAGAGACAAGTGTCCCTGTGTACACTGTCTCTGTGTTGCTGGGTCCATGCTTTTTGCTACTGCGCATGTGCGCAGCACAGACCCAGACAGCCATTGGGACTTGAGGATGGTGTCTGTGAGCCAACGGGCTTGGGCTTGGGCCCTAAACGGGCTTGGGTCTACTAGTAAAGAAATATTTTCCAATTAAAACACGAGGTTAAGAAGTAGCATTGCTTTCTGTTTGCCGACTTTCATTGCAGTTAACACCGGGGTCATATTAGGTTACTAAATGTGTGATCATCTGTGATTTTTCTTTATATATCGATTGAACAGATTTCTTTTCAGCATTGCTGCTGATTGTCTAGATTGCTGCTTATCACGATTTTCGCAGTTGAAGCCCATCTGTTTTCTCTGGGATTATCCCTCAGTGTTAAATACAGGTATTGTGATATAGTGCATTTTTTATGCAAGATCCCAGAGTTTACCTTTAATGAATCCAATTGGATGTCTATGCAACTGAGCCTTTCACATGCCCAAATGTTTTGACTTAGAACTGAGCATAATTATTAGAAAGCAAACGTGGCATTATATGAAAGACATTTGTGTAATTTTCTGTGCCCGTATTGATCTATGTTAGGCAAAGAGAGTCAGCCAAATGATGGCAGCAATTTTCTGTGAGTACAGAAGTCAGCTCAGCTGTGTTTAAAAACTTCCTTTAAGCTTCCTTTACACTACCACGGGGCACGGGCTACCAGATCATTGCTTTGATAACTGACAGATCAAATTTATACAGGTTCCTGTGGCTAATTAGATCCACCCAATACCTTCTCTACATTAACTTACATGATTCAGTATCTACAATAAAACTGAAGCGAGAGGGATATGGAGGCAGCCCTATTTATTTCCTATAACTACACAAGTTGCCTGCTGATCCTCTGCCTTTGTTTACATTTGTACAGCGCTGTGATCTAGCACAGCGCTGTACAGGTGACACTTGGCTGTCCCTCAGAACAGCTCGCGTTGAAAGCCCTCTCATAGGCTGATGCCTATGAGAGGCGGGGAAGAGGACAGATCGCTGTCCTATGTCAATTTAGGAAGGGAAATGGGGGAGGGAGGGAGAGGGAGGGAAAATGCTTTTATTTTTTAATTAAAAAAACAAACAAACGATTGCAGCAGCGATCAGAGACCTTAAAAAGAATGTCCTGTTAAGGACAAGAAAAAGACTCATTAGTGTGCTAAGTTGTACGGCTGTGCAGCAACCTGACAAAGCTGCACAGCACTGATTTGTGAAGAATGGCCTGGTTACTAGGGGGATGGAAGCCTGTGGTCCTGAAGTGCTTAAATCTGAAGTCCAGACAAATATTATAAATCTATATAACAAAAGTGGGATAGTTGTTTTATTTATATATTAATTGATTGTGTTTATGAAAACAAATATAAAGTAAAATACAACATAAGAAATACAACAGGTTAGTATTTTGGACCTTTACCTGCACCCAGGGAAGAATGCTACTTTTTACCGCTCGAGGTTCACTTTTACCAGCTGCCACTTGACCAACAGCACTGTAACCCTATTGATCGAGCAACAACAATCATTAACGTGTACCTGAGGAATAAAAATACATGTAAAAGTCATACTTTTCTGCTTATTCTTTATTTTATCAGAAATTTGGTGACCACTTCTTGTAGCTGGCCTACTCTCTGTACTAGTGCCAGCTGCCAGGTGCCCAGTTCACATCTCTGGGTGGGGTGGGGTGTATGTGCTGTCTACTCTGCATGCCCCCATGGGTTGCCCTCCTGAATGGCGGTGCACAGCATCTGTGGTTGAAAGCATCCTGTGCATGCACATTTTAGAATTATTAGTAACAGTGCACGCCCAGTATGCTCCCGGGGGTGGCTGCTGCACAGACTCATGTGGGAGCATATACAAAGAGGGCATGAATAGGGCTACAGCAGCATCAATGTCTAATAATCTAAAGAATAAGCAAGTAGGGGACTAGGCAGAGGCATAACTAGACTTAATGTTACCCCAGGCAAAAAAGATAGCATGGGCCCCCTTTGATCCCTGAACCTCACTAAGGTAACGTGGTTGGGAGCCAGCAAATGGCAGCAGAGAGTGTTCTGCTGTGAAGTAGCATCTAGAAGCAGGAAAAAAATACAGATGCTTCCGCTACACTCTACTCTGTATGGTGGGGGGTGGGGGGGGGGGGGGCAGGAATGGTTTTTGTGACCAAATGAGGAGGTATTTTTGCTAATTGGCTGCACTTGTGGCCAGAGCCGGGACAAGGTCCTCCAGCACCCAAGGCTGAGACACCAAAGTGCGCCCCTCCATCCCTGCCTCCCAAGCCGTCACACACTGATTGCTATTAGACTAAGAGGCGCCACAGGGCCCACAACCTCCCCAACACCTTAATATCTAGTTATCTGGCTTGCAGTCACTGCCATATATCCCCTTTTCTTATTTCTTTCTGCTTCAAACACAATTAGGAATGACAGCTGAATGAATTTTGCGCCCCCTGCTACACTGCGCCCTGAGGCTGGAGCCTCTCCAGCCTATGCCTCGGCCCGGCCCTGCTTGTGGCTAGGGAGAGGGAGGCCTTGGCCATGCCATGGCGGTGGTCACAGGGGTGATTGTTACGTACATGCAGGTAGGTATAACATTTACATTTATTTTATTTATTTTACTGTAGTACTATATGGTCAATACAGTTTGTAAATTTTTTACAAGGGATGGTACTGGGAGTGAAGCAGGTAGTTTCGGATCAGCACCGGGCACCGGAATCAGCAGCAATGTAATTCTGCATGGGGCGCAGGGCTGGATTTACCATAAGGCACTGTAGGTGCATGCCTACAGGCGCCTGATGATGAAAAGGCGGCTCACTCTCTTCCCCAAGTGCCTCCCTCCCTCCTTCCCTATGCAGAGTCCCCAGCGGAGTGTAAAATGAGAGGTTACTCACCCAGGTCTCAGCATTCCACTGACCAGATCTCCCTCCAGTCGGGGCACCTCTAGCTACTTAATACTTGGGGGCACCCTTGGTTACTTAATACTGAGGATAGCTCTGGCTACCTAATACTAAGAAGCATCTGTAGCTACCTATGATGGGCAAGGGAAGTAAGGGAGAAGTGGCAACTGGGACAGCCAGCATACTTGCGGCACAGTTTGGTGGGGGTTTGTAGGTTCACGGAGGGTGAAGTCTATGGACCCAGGACATCTGTGCCTATAGACTCCTGTGATGTAAATCCGGGCCTGGCGGGGTGCATAAGGGAAATTCGGGACTCTAGCGGTTGCCAGACCCCGAATTCCATCTCCATCCGAGTTGTGACTTCTCAGAGGGAGAATAGTATTTAACGCTGGGGAGTTTTGCGGCAGCTAGGAGAGTCATCAACTCACCAGCAACACGCACATATGTACGCACTGGGAGGCGTAGGCATTGTTAGTTTTTTTTCTTTTTTTTACACTAAAGACCACTGATCGCTTTTTATTGGTCTATTCAACTTGCACATAATTAGCTTATCTCCTAAGGATGAGCAAGTTATCTGTCACACTCTACTAGCCTCTCCTGCCCGACTGCTGACTTTCAGAAACCCCCTGTCCAGAAGAAATGTTGTTTTTCTTCAGAGAGATCAGGTACTGCACTTGTTCACTGGATTTTCTGTCCCACTCTCCTCGGAACATTTTTTAAAGTTACAGGTATTTCTGGTTAATTAAGATTAATAAAATACCTGTCCATTGTTTCAATGAATAGAAAAAATACATTTATTAATGGGACTCCGAGCAGTGAATAAAAACAAAATATGAACTTACCTGGGGCTTTCTCCAGCCCACCGTAGGTCGGGAGGCCCCTCGGCGTCCTCCTGGCTCCTCTCCCAGTCCCTGCTCAGAAATGGCTCCCAGTGACACCGGGACCGAGTGTCGGGCTCCCTCTTCCTGAAAGATGACGTTAGTCGTCATCACACCAGCCGCCTCACGTAATCACGGTGGCCGGCGTGACAGTACAGTGTGCATGCGTCATCTTTCAGGAAGAGGGAGCCCGACACTCGGTCCCGGTGTCGCTGGGAGCCATCTCTGAGCAGGGACTGGGAGAGGAGCCAGGAGGACGCCGAGGGACCTCCCGACCTACATTGGGCTGGAGAAAGCCCCAGGTAAGTTCAGATTTTGTTTTTATTCACTGCTCGGAGTCACTTTAACATATATATATATATATATATATATATATATATATATATATATATATATATATATATATATATACATGTGAGAAGTGGATCGAAAATCATACATCATTCCAAACATTTTTTACAAATAAATAACTGCAAAGTGCGGTGTGCGTAATTATTCGCCCCGCTGAGTCAATACTTTGTAGAACCACCTTTTGCTGCAATTACAGCTGCCAGTCTTTTAGGGTATGTCTCTACCAGCTCTGCACATCTAGAGACTGAAATCCTTGCCCATTCTTCTTTGCAAAACAGCTCCAGCTCAGTCAGATTAGATGGACAGCATTTGTGAACAGCAGTTTTCAGATCTTGCCACAGATTCTTGATTGGATTTAGGTCTGGACTTTGACTGGGTCATTCTAACACATAGATATGTTTTGTTTTAAACCATTCCATTGTTGCCCTGGCTTTATGTTTAGGGTCATTGTCCTGCTTGAAGGTGAACCTCCGCCCCAGTCTCAAGTCTTTCTCAAGTCTTTTGCAGTTTCCAAGATGTTTTCTTCCAAGTTTGCCCTGTATTTGGCTCCATCCATCTTCCCATCAACTCTGACCAGCTTCGCTGTCCCTGCTGAAGAGATGCACCCCCCGAGCATGATGCTGCCACCACCATATTTGACAGTGGGGATGGTGTGTTCAGAGTGATGTGCAGTGTTTGTTTTCTGCCACACATAGCGTTGTGCATTTTGGCCAAAAAGTTCAATTTCGGTCTCATCTGACCAGAGCACCTTCTTCCACATGGTTGCTGTGTCCCCCACATGGCTTGTGGCAAACTGCAAACGGGACTTCTTATGCTTTCTGTTAACAATGCCTTTCTTCTTGGCACTCTTCCATAAAGGCCAACTTTGTACAGTGCATAACTAATAGTTGTCCTAGGGACAGAATCTCCCACCTGAGCTTTAGACTTCTGCAGCTCATCCAGAGTCACCATGGGCCTCTTGACTGCATTTTTGATCAGCGCTCTCCTTGTTCGGCCTGTGAGTTTAGGTGGATGGCCTTGTCTTGGTAGGTTTACAGTTGTGCCATACTCCTTCCATTTCTGAATGATCGCTTGAACGCTTGAACTGAAAAATCAGTTTGAATAAAATGTAATGCCAGCTTTCAGGGTACGATAAACTACACTTTGTAAACTTGTAATTTGTAAACAGACAGTATTACTTATGCACAAAAGCAAATATGATAACTGTATGAGTAATAAAAAGTAGGAAAACACATTTTTTTGAATGTTATGTCAGAGTTTCAGATCACTTTAACTTATCTGTATATTTTTGGGATGTGGGAGGAAACCCACACAGACACGGGGAGATCATACAAACACCTTGCAGATGTTGACCTGGCTGAGATTCAAACCGGGGATCCAGTGCTACAAGGCGAAAGCACTAACACCACATCACTGTACTGCCCAGATGTTCTTTTAAATAATTCTACATGTACAATATTAAAATGAAAAAACCTATAAATGCACGCATTATTTAATGTGGCAGATATGGTCCATTTTAGGTCAATACACAAGAACTATATCTAACAAGAAATATAAACAGTCTCTAATTGTGTAATATGCCTCTCTCCTACACAGACTTGCTATTCTCTCAGTTCACAACTCACATTTATATTCTTTAGGCTGAGTACACATTGGGTGCAGTACAAAAGTGTTTATTATACAGAATTCTCTTTCACCCTCAATAGATATGAGTAACAAAAATCACAGCAGAGATAAGTGTTTGTGTGTCGCACTGATTAACATACTCTGCCCTTTACTGCAAAATCTCATCTAACCTTTATACCAAGGTTGAGTTCGTTCTCTAGGCAGCTGCAGGAAATAGCAAGGGATGGGCTGAATAATATTTATAGACACAGCCTCTAATCAAACCCTTCATTTCGAATGACAAGAATGTTGGACACACAGGGTGATTGCACTAAAAGATAGAGTAGCGAGAAACACAGACTGGAGAGTGGCAAGAATAGACAAGAACTGTTAAAGGGTGGGGGGGGGGGGGGGGGGAGGGAAGATCTCAAAATAATATATATAAAACATAAAATTGTCAGGAAATATAAATAAAGCAAAAAAAGAAAATAATAAAAGTTACATATAACTCTTTACGTTTCTATCTTCAGTTGTGACTCCTTATTTGCATTTGACACATTTTGCAGATTTATTCAAAGAGCAAAATGATGTAAATAGATAAAAAATATAACAGGTGAGAAAAATCTAGCCTTAATGACTTTGTATTAAAGGCAACTATAGAGGGTAACTATGCATGGATCCATTATTAGGACCCCTAATTGAGACTCCTTTTTTGCTTGGTTTAATGTTGTGGAGAGATTTAAAACTAGTGGTTCATGTGAGGAAACTCACCAAGTTTCAAGAGTCGGAAGCTGATCTATAAGGAGGAATAGGCTAAATAATGGACTCAGCCAATGGTGTAACTACAATTAATGGGGCCCCTAGTAAAACTTTGATGGGGCCCCCCAATGTTCACACCCCTTCCATTGCTTCCCCTTGGTTCCCTCACGGCCTTGGAGCCCACAAGGGTCATAAAACAAGTCCGGTCACCATGATCTTCAGATCCATAACAAGTATAGCCACAGATCACCTGATCTGATAGTCCCCTGTATCAGAGGAAAGGATGGTTAGTAGTTTGAGCCCCAACACAGCTCTGGACCCCACTGCGATTGCAGGGCCCGCTCCCCTCTAGTTACACCACTAGGAGCAGGACCAATCAGTTACTACAAATGGTTAGAAGTTATTATTCTACAGAAGGTTCACACCAAACACTGAGTGTAGACGCAAGTCATGACAGTGGAAATGGGGCCTAAAGCAAAATGGTAAAACAATATGATACAACAGTGTGCATGGGAACACACAAGTAAACATGGCAAAGCCCCAATTTTGGGAAAGAAAATGCAACTGGGTCTCGACAGAGACTAATTTTATAGAGTTTGGCAGATGCAGACTAAAAAGAATAACAATCGTAGTCAAATAATACTCCAAGCAAACAAGTAGGGGAAAAAAAACTCAAAAGAAAACACAGGAGTACAAATACCTGAAACCAGCAGCGTTGCTAGCCTCAAAGATCAGTGGCACCTGCCCCGGATCTATTCTGAGGTGCCCCGCATGCCCCCCATTCAGGGAGCGGGCGGCAGTACTCAACTCTACCCAGCACATCCCCTATTGAAGCACCCAGCATACCTCCCACTGATGCACCACATCTCCCAGGATTGAGGCACCACAGCTCCCAGGATATCCCCATTGAGACACCACAGCTCTTAGACTGCTGTTAAGTTCATGTAAATGTTGCTCCACCCATGACCACACCCACATTCTGGTGCATGGACACACCAATTTTTTGACTGTAGTGCTCAAAAGTGTCTCGAATCTCATAGGATCCTAGCAATGCCCCTGCCTGAATCAACACATTTAAGAATATATGGTACAAAAGGGTACTGTATACAGTGTGCAAAATTGCTATGAGTTTTTGGGTATCGGGATTTTAGTGCTGGGAATTTTCTCCTCTACTTTATTGCTTTGATTGCCTGTCCACGATTGTTAAACTTTATATTTTGCGTCTGCATTATGTTTATGGACCTATCATACTTGGTCTTCTTCATTGTATGTGGCATATTTACTGTACACATATATGATTTAAATACACCTTCTGCATTAGCTGCTTGAAGTGCATGTCTTTTTATTATATGATCAACAGCTTTCTCCCTGTGACACCTTGGATAGCTATTTAGACTTGCTTTATTTTGTTGCTTCTATTGATTGTTTTAAACAAATTTCAATTGATCATTTAGATGATTCAAAATATAAAGGCTTGGATTCCATCAGCTAGGAAGCTCACATACTATCCACTCTATTACACAGAGAATGTCATCTAAGAGGCACAGATGTGCTGTATAAATGATACGGCATATAGCTTCTCTTGGGTTAAGCCTCAATGTGCACTTTGGCCTTCACTGGAGGCAGCAACTTAATTGACTGCAAGATAAACTGCTCCACATAGCGAGCGAAATTGCTTTTAGTAATAAAATGCAGATAGTTACTGTTTGCATATGACCATACTTACTGTGTTATTGTAAGATCCTTAGGGCACTTATGGAAGCGGAACACCGAGAACCACACTAAGGCGCAAGCCTCTGGGTCTCAGTGGGTCGATGACATCACAGGATCGCATGGCGCTCAGCTCCCATTGGATAGGCGGCAGATGCGTTTTCAGTACAAGCTCCGCTGCTGTAAACAGTGGTCATGTGGGTACATTGCGTGTCAGCCGATCTGCTGACACGCTGCTATGGTATTGGTTAATTTGGATTACTTTACTTTCTGATTGGTTAGTCCTTGTATATAGCTAAGTTGAGCGCCCTCAGACATCGTCCGTGATAGCATTAGCTGTGGCTTGTTGCTGGGTACGCTTACACTCTGATTGATCTCTGTTGCCAACTTTGCCTTGTATTCTGACCAAGATTTACTCTAGATTGATTCCCATTGCCAACCACTGCTTGTTCCTGACTTCGCCTTCGATTGGATTACCTGTTGCCAACTCTGCTTTTTACCTGGACTTGTCTGATTGCCGCCTGGATCGACCCCTGCTTGATTAAGGACTCCCTTGAACTCTGCCTGGACTGACATTGGCTTGAACTGACCACGCTACCTGTAAAGTGTTTGAACTGCCTAAACTAATCCTCACCAGCCTGCAGTCCCCTGGCTATCATCTAGACTGCCTCAAGCCTCGGGTGACTATACTACTTGTGAATACTGAGCCTTGTATATTAAGTACTGGGTTGTTTGGTGAATACTATCTGTCAGTCTGAATGCTACATCTACCTGCAGGGTTACTGTAGTTCTGTGTTAGGTAGGAGTTTGTGCAGGTGTTACAGGCTGGGCTATAGGTCAGTCATATGGGCATACAGCCTGACCTATAGTCATTGACCAGACTAGCCTGACAGTTATATTGTGTAGACCAGCCTTTCTCAACCTTTCTACCCTGGAGGAACCAAACAATTTTTTTATCTCATGGAACCCCTGCATTTATTTTGCAGGAGGCATGGTCTTTAAAAGTATGTGTGGCTGTTTATTTCACTACCCACATTACACTGCCACTCATTATACTGTCTCCTGAGCCCCTGATTTAGTTCTTCTTGTTACAGTACCACCTATCATAGAGTGCTCTATTATACTTCCCCATGATGGGGGAAAATGCCAGGGAACCCCTGCAGAGTACTCAAGGAACCCTGGGGTTTCAGGGAACCCTGGTTGAGAAAGCCTGGTGTAGACTAAATATTTACATCTGATGAAGGCATTTTAGGTTAAATAAGTTAAGTAATGGGCCATTAGAGATGGCCCGAACCTCCGATTTTAGGTTCGCGAACCTTCAACCAAACGTTCGATTTGCATGAACTTTCGCGAACCGCAATAGACTTCAATGGGGAGGTAAACTTTAAAAAACTAGAAACATTTATGATGGCCACAGAAGTGATGGAAAAGATGTTTCTAGGGGTCTAACACCTGGAGGGGGGCATGGCGGAGTGGGATAGACGCCAAAAGTCCCGGGGAAAAATCTGGATTGGACGCAAAGCATCGCTTTAAGGGCAGAAATCACATTGAATGCGAAATTGCAGGCCTAAATTGCTTTAAAACAGCGGTTTGCAAAGTGACAGCCATGCTGAAGTGGTGCGCACCATGGCGAGATTGCTCTTCCTCACTCAGTGATGTCAGGTAATGTCTGACTGCCTTATCAACTTTCAATGGTTCTTTCTCTACCATTGTTAAAGCTTACATCTATTTTTTTAAATACTTGTTCTGCTTGCTGTTCAGTACCTGCAATGAGAGTCTTTTATGGAGGGCAAGTCTGCCATTGTGAGTGACCACGGGTAATGGCCGGGGAATCAGGGTTCGATTCCGGTCCGGAGTGGGAGCCTATGAAATGGCTACCACCACCACACATCCAAGGAAGGCAGCAGGCACGCTGTGGGCAAAGGAGCAGGAACGGCTATCACACATCCAAGGAAGGCAGCAAGCATGGCATGCACGTCACGAGGTAGTGACCAAAAGAAGGACTTTCGAGGCTCTGCTGTATATGACACTGATAGACTGTACTACCTGTAATGAGAATCTGTTTTGGAGGGCAAGTCTGCCATCCATTCAAGTGAAAGGTATGCACTGACTGCCAGGTTTAATACAATGTGCAGTCAAAGATGCACTGAAAGGTATGCAGTGACTGCAAACAGCTGTTTGTGTAGTGACGGTCATGCTGGACTGGTGCGCACCATGACGAGAGTGCAGGTGATGGTGGCTTTCCAGCCCATATGGTCACCGGGCTGAGGTAGCTGAATGACAGAGCAGTGACTGTCCAACTGATCAAATTTGGTCTGTCCACAATGAACCAACGACCTTATTATCTTTGGTGTGCCACCCCCCGAGACACTCATATAGCCGGCGGTCATTGCTTCAATGTGATACGCACGGCCCTTCACCGCTGCAAGGTAATGATCATGAAGGGGAATGGGCACATGTACATGCCTTTTGTTTTGTTGTTGCAGCTGCACTGCAGCCAGAAAAATTAGGCTGGCATGTACACACACCAGAAAAATTATAATAGCGGCCGCTGCTAGCAGCAGCCTTAAAAAATCAGGAATCCGGCTGGAGTCCTGGACCCTGTTGGTGGTGGCGGAGAAGGCAGTCAAGTGGCCTGTGGGCAGAGGTGCTGTGTGGGGAGCAACTTAGTCTTGGGGCAGGCAGCCAGTCACACGGCGTGCAGGCAGAGATGCTGTGTGTGGGGACTGACTTAGTCTTCAGGCGGGCTGTAGCCCTCCGGGATCCATGCCTCATTCATTTTGATAAAGGTCAGGTACTGAACACTTGTGTGACTTAGGCGACTTCTCTTCTCAGTGACAATGCCTCCAGCTGCGCTGAAGGTCCTTTCTGACAGGACGCTTGAGGAAGGGCAAGACAGAAGTTGGATGGCAAATTGGGACAGCTCTGGCCACAGGTCAAGTTTGCGCACCCAGTAGTCCAAGAGTTCATTGCTGCTCACAGTGTCTACATCCACACTTAAGGCCAGGTAGTCGGCTACCTGCCGGTCCAGTCGTTGGTGGAGGGTGGATCCGAAAGCGCTAAGGCGAGGCGTTGGCCTTAAGAATGTCTGCATGTCCGGCATCCCCATGAGATCGCTGGAGCATCCTGTCCTTGCCTGCGTGGACATGGGAGAAGGATTACTGGCGGTGGTACCTTTATTGCGTCGTGCTGTGACATCACCCTTAAACGCATTGTAAAGCATAGTTGCCAGCTTGTTCTGCATGTGCTGCATCCTTTCTGCCTTCAGGTGAGTTGGTAGCATGTCCGCCACTTTGTGCCTATACCGAGGGTCTCGTAGCGTGGCCACCCAGTACAGCTCATTCCCCTTGAGTTTTTTTATACGGGGTCCCTCAACAGGCTGGACAGCATGAAAGCATCTGCACAAAGTTGGATCCAGACGTACTATCCATCTCCTCTTGCTTATCCTCAGTGATGTCAGGTAAGTCCTCCTCCTCCCCCCAGCCACGAACAATACCACGGGAATGACGAGCAGCACAAGCCCCCTGCGAGGTCTGCTGGGGTTGTTCTTCTGCTGCTGCCTCCTCCTCCTCCAAAGAAACACCTTCCTCATCATCCGAGTCTGATTCCTCTTTCCCACACGACTCTTCCTCCTCCTCCCCCTCTGTGCTGCCGCAGGTGTTGAGGAAACATCTGGTTCTGATGAAAATTGCTCCCACAACTGTTCCTCCCATAACTGTTCCTGTTCACACTCCTCCACAGCTTGATCCACCACTCTATGCATGGCACGCTCCAGGAAGTAAGCGTACGGGATAAAGTCGCTGATGGTGCCTTCACTGCGACTCACCAGGTTGGTCACCTCCTCAAACTGCCGCATGAGCCTGCATGCATTTCGCATCAGTGTCCAGTTGTTGGGCCACAACATCCCCATCTCCCCAGATTGTGTCCTTTTACTGTAATTCTACAGGTACTGGGTGTCGGCTTTCTCCTGTTCTAGCAGGTGAGAGAACATGACCAGAGTCGAATTCCAGCGAGTCGGGCTATCACATGTCAAGCGTCTCACCGGCAAGTTGTTTCTCTGCTGAATATCCGCAAAGCGTGCCATGGCCGTGTAAGACTGCCTGAAATGCCCACACAACTTCCTGGCCTGCTTCAGGACGTCCTCTAAGCCTGGGTACTTTGACACAAATCTTTGAATGACTAGATTCAGCACATGTGCCATGCAGGGTACATGTGTCAGCTTTCCCAAATTCAAAGCGGAAAGGAGATTACTGCTGTTGTCACACACCACGTTGCCAATCTCTAGCTGGTGCAGGGTCAGGCCCTTATTCACCTGTTTGTTAAGAGCAGCCAGAAGATCTGGTCCAGTGTGACTCTCCACTTTGAGGCAAGACATGTCTAAGATGGCGTGACACCGTCATACCTGGCATGCAGCATAGGCCCTGGGGAGATGGGGCTGTGTAGCTAGAGAGGAGATCGCAGCACCAGTAGATTTGAACTGCCATTCAGCCAAGGAGGAGAAGGAGGACGATAGCGAAGAAGATGTAGCAGGAGGAGAAGGAGAGGAGGTGGCAGGAGGCCTGCCTGCAAGCCATAGAGGTGTCACAAGTTGGTCCACTGCACAGCCACGCACTCCCTGCTTGCCATCGGTCACCAGGTTGACCCAATGGGCTGTGTAAGTTATGTACCTACCCTGATCGTGCTTGGCAGACCAGGCATCCGTGGTCAGGTGGACCCTTGACCCAACGCTGTGTGCCAGAGATGACACCACTTGCCTCTCAACTTCACGGTACAGTTTGGGTATCGCCTTTTTAGAGAAATAATTGCGACCTGGTATCTTCCACTGTGGTGTCCCAATGGCCACAAATTTACGGAAGGCCTCAGAGTCCACCAGCTGGTATGGTAACAGCTGGCGAGCTAACAGTTCCGCCAAGCCAGCTGTCAGATGCCGGGCAAGGGGGTGACTGGCAGAAATTGGCTTCTTCCGCTCAAAGATTTCCTTCACGGACATCTGGCTGCTGTGGGCAGAGGAGCAGGAACCGCTCAAGGGCAGAGGCGTAGTGGAGGAGGGTGGCTGTGAAGGTGCAAGGGAGAAAGTGGCTGAAGATGATGCACCTGAAGGAGGAAGAGGAGAAGGAGGGTGGCTTTGCTTTTGTGTGCTGCTTTTGCTCAGGTGCTCTTCCCATTGCTGTTTGTGTCTTTTCTCCATGTGCCTTAGTAAGGCAGCTGTCCCTATGTGGGTGTTTGCCTTTCCATAGCTCAATTTTTGGAGGCAGAGAGAACAGATGGCATTGCTCTGATCTTTGGCAGACACACAAAAAAAATGTCCAAACCGCTGAGCCCCCCTGGGGTGATGGCACTATGGTGGCATCAGTAGCTGACGTTGAAGGGCATGTTGGCTGGCGCTGGACACTGCCACCTGCTGTTTCTGATGACGAGCTCCCCCTACTTCTTTCAGGAACTTGTCTCCTCCTACTCCTCTCTGGTTCCCCCGCTGAACTGTCCCCCTGTTCATCTCCTCTATTGGGAACATACGTGGCATCCATCTCATCGTCATCATCATAATCATCCTGCCCAGCTTCGCTTGCCTCAGACACCTCCAAAACTGCACCAACAGCAGGTACTTCATCATCCTCATCCTCACATGTTACGTCCATAGTGTCGCCGCCTAACTCAGACGTATGAGGTGGTGTAACTTGCTTAGCGCCTTCATCTGGTTGTACCAATTATGGCTGTGAATTAGTTAATTCCCCACCAATTAACTCCTGCGAAGTGTCAAATGCAGTGGATGTGGTGCTTGTAATAGCGCTGTTGGCTGCGGAAGATGAGGTGTTCTGTGTTAAATAGTCAACCACGTCCTGACAATCTTGGGAGTTGATGGGGCATGCCTTCTTCTGAGCACTGTACTTTGGGCCAGGGCTGCATGAAATCACATCAACTCGACCTCACACAGACCTGCCGGGTGGCCTTTCTCTGGGTCTGCCTCTTCCTCTACCTGTTTTGTCCATTTCATCCATATCGGGGGGGATGAAGTGAAAGCTATGCACTGACTTGATTAATACAATGTGCAGTCACACAGGTATGCACAGAGTGGTATATCACACTGCATGCACTCACGTAGGTAGGTGGGTGCACTGTGAACAACAGGTAGGTACATGCAGTGATGGGTATTACAATGTGCACCTGTCAGTCACACACAGACAGGTACTGGACAGGCACAGTTACACTGTGTGCGCTCACGTAGGTAGGTAGGTGCACTTAAGTTAACAACAGGTAGGTATATGCAGTAATAAGTATTACAATGTGCACCTGTCACACACAGACAGGTAGCGGACAGGCACAGTGACACTGCATGCGCTCAGCTCATGTAGGTAGGTGGGTGCACTGTGAAAAAAAGGTAGGTATATGCAGTGATGGGTATTACAATGCGCACCTGTCAGTCACACACAGACAGGTACCGGACAGGCACAGTGACACTGCGTGCGCTCACGTAGGTAGGTGGGTGCACGGAAGTTAACAACAGGTAGGTACAGTATATGCAGTAATGGGTATTACAATGTGCACCTGTCACACACAGGTAGTGCAGAGTCTTGCAATTCTTCTGGTACAAAAATATCAAAAATCTTTATTGGTACAAATACAAAATTCTTTTCTTAAAAAAGAGAAAAAGGATCTCTGTAGGGTGCTCCTCATTAGCATAAATATTCACAGGAATTTCAATAATTATTAGTAGTAAAGGCTTAAAGCATTCAGCAGAGTATCAATTGGCAACGACACGCTCGTTTCGGGCAATGAATGCCCTTCATCAGGCCACTGTGTAAGTACTTTCTACAAAACAATCAAAACAAGATTCCAATTAACACATTAATATAATGTATCAACAAGCAAAGAACCACACCCTAGAGAGAGTTCACAAGAAGAGAAAATATAGACCAAGTGTGTTCCACACAAGACACAAAATCGGGGCCTCCACACAACGTCTAAGAATATGAAAAGATAATCAAAGTATAGGAAGACATAATCTAAAAAGGATTTATAACAAGTGCAACAAAATAATTGCATATAGAGAGATATAAAAGAATCCAGTGAAGAAAATAGAGTGACCCAAGCCAAAAGAGAGCCTATACAGCAACCACACAGGGCCTGTAAAAACTGGTCCCCACATGCTGTACTGACAACAAAATAGGCACCTATAAATGTGGCAAAGAGGCTGAATAGATATTATAAGTAATATATACACACAGACCTATAATTCCTGTTGGCATTTGAAGTCCTTTCTATGAATATAGTGAATTGTTTGAAGTGAAGTGGATCACATCAAAAAGGACCCAAAGGTTTTTTAGTCTTTTCCTTCATTGATAAAAAGACACGCTCCCAACTACTGTACTACACACAGGTAGTGGACAGGCACAGTGACACTGTGTGTGCTCAGCTCACGTAGGTAGGTGGGTGCACTGTGAACAACAGGTAGGTATATGCAGTAATGGGTATTACAATGTACACCTGTCACACACAGACAGGTAGCGGACAGGCACAGTGACACTACGTGCGCTCAACTCATTTAGGTAGGTGGTGCACTGTGAACAACAGGTAGGTATATGCAGTAATGGGTATTACAATTTGCACCTGTCACACACAGACAGGTAGCGGACAGGCACAGTGACACTGCGAGCACTCAACTCACATAGGTAGGTGGGTGCACTGTGAACAACAGGTAGGTATATGCAGTAATGGGTATTACCTGTCACACACACAGGTAGTCACTGAATGTGCTAGGCCTGGCAGTGGCGCACACAGTTTGAATTATCAAGGCTGTCCATGCAACACAAGTGTCAGTGGAACACACAAACACACAAAAAAAAATAGATCACAAGAACAACATTAGCTCTCAAAAGAGCTATTGTGGGGTGCTATTTTAGCAATTAGAATCAGCAAGGAGCAAGCTAAGAAGCCTACAAGAGCCTAACTAATCTTTCCCTATGAGAGTCTGCAGCAGCTCTCCCTTCTCTAATTACTGCAGGCACACGAGTGAGTCCAAAGCCTGACTCTGCCTGCCTTTTATAAGGGGGGGGGGGGGGAGTGGCTCCAGGAGGGAGTGTAACCTGATTGGCTACAATGTGCCTGCTGACTGTGGTGTAGAGGGTCAAAGTTGACCCTAATGGTGCACTATGGGGGCGAATCGAACTTCCGGTAAAGTTTGTGGTTCTCTGCGATCGCGAACCCCAGAAGTTCGCAGGCGAAATGTTCAGGCCATCTCTATGGGCCAGAGGCCTATTAAGTTCATTGTCTATTGTGCACCACAACACAGTTTATGATAAAAAGTTTAAATGCATTCAGTACTATTGTGGCTGCCAAGTACCCACCATTCTTTATAACAGGTTTGTAGTATCCCCCTCCCCACACTCCTGTTGGTTAATCAAAATTGGAGGTGTCCATGCGCTCTTAAATTGTACCTGAGGTGGCGCAGTCAGCTGATGGGACACAGAGGCATGTTCCCTGGTCCATGACATGCCTCTGTGTCGCCTATGCGCTGCTTTATGCCTCCCTGCACCCTGCTGCCACCCATTTGAAATTGCCAGTATGCGCCTCTTTACTCCTATTGTGCATATAGCCCCCACCCCATCAAGGTTGGAGAGGTCTTTCCTGGCCTCACATGGTGAACACCATTGTGAGAGCGCGTTTTTTCTACCCAAGAGAACACCAGCACCCAGTCCAATCTGGACAACCCAAGTGGTGTCAGGTTAATTGTCTCCACCTGCTTCAAGTGGTTGGTTGCCCCTGCTGCAGCCCACCTTTGTGAGTAGCCCTTTTAATCATTTACTTTAATTTCATTGACAATTAGCATACTACTCTATCTGGGCTCCCGTTGTCACTGTCTCTTTTTTCCTTAGGGTGTCAAAACACCCCATCCTCTTATATCCCAATGTAATGTTACAAGTATGCAAGAAGCGGTAGCAGGAAAAAAGGGCGCCGGCAGCTAGTGGATGAAAAGGGCGTCACCATAGACTCTAACGCAATTATTGTTAACTAGCTGGTCGCCCGGCGTTGCCCGGGTATGTAATTGGCTAGTGTTAGCTCTGCCTACTTTTTCTAATCCTAACACACAATTACTCAAGGATGACCTAGTTTGTGAGCTTTGCAGTCTTTGGCATCAATAATTGGCATTGAAATGAAATAAATCTAATTGGCTGTGGCTCCACTCCTTTGAAAATCAATAGGTGAATTTTGATTAGCTTTTGTAGGCTCCACCCAATTTTCTGAATATTAATCCCAGTCACCCAGTGACCAACTGTGCAAAGTTTAAGAACCCTGCCATTGACAGTGTAAGAAAAACAAAAGTTTGCTTTCTTAAAACAGAAAGAATTTGCGATAATTCAGGTTGGAGTGAGCTTAAAATGTCGCCCAGTGCATCTCTGTTGAATTTATGCAAATTAACCATTGTTACCCTTAGAAACTAAACACACCTCCAGAACCGCTGGAATGCAATGATATGTCAGTTTGTTAATTTGTACAGAGCCATAATAATCCAACATGCATACAGACTGTTTTGGATTGTTTGATCCTCATCAGTGCATGGCATGGATTAATTTGGCTCTTTGCAGTAGGGCTTGTAACACCGAGAGGTACAGACTAACCAGCAAGCTCATGGTGACCCAGAACTCATTAGAGTATGTAAGGGACTACAATGGTCCTAAAAGCCCCCTTACTAAGATGTTAAGAAAAACAAAAGTTTGCTTTCTTAAAAGAGAAAGAATTTGCGATAATTCAGGTTGGAGTGAGCTTGAGATGTCTCCCAGTGCAACACTACTGAATATATGCAAATTAACCATTCTACCCTTAGAAGCTAAACACACCTCCAGTGTAACAGTGTAAGAATGTCTGCAGTTTACATTTTCCAGTGAAATTTGTATTTGTCTCTTTTTGGTTATGGGAATAAAAAGTATCCTATACTTTATTCCAGGTAATGTACTATGTGTGTGCCAAATTTCATTCAAATCCGTTCAGCCGTTTTTGCGTGATCGAGTAACAAACATCCAAACATCCGAACTTTCCCATTTATTATATTAGTAGGATATGGCGAAAAAATGAAAAAAAGGGCGCCCGAAACATATCGTTAACATTAGAACATTAAAGTTTTTGAAGTATGTTATCATTTTAAAAGCATGCAACATTATAGTTTTTGCCATATTATTTCGTTTGTATGTACAGACGTTATCAAAGATGATATTGTTTCAGTGTGTAAAAGGGTTTTTCTACAGAGGAAGTGGTTAGGGTTAGGCACCACTCAAGGGGCGGTTTGGGTTAGGTAACACTCGGGGTTAGGGTTAGGCTTAGGCACCACCGGGGGGATCATTAGAGTTAGGCACCAAAAGGGGAGTGGATAGTTTTAGGCTCCACCAGGGTAGGGTTCTGTGTGAGAGTAGGGTTGGGTAAAGCTGTATTGTTGAAATACATTACGATTTTTAACATTAATATATTTTTGTTATCAACTCCAGTTTTCTTTTTAAACACACACACACACACACACACACACACACACACACACACACACACACACACACACACACACACACACACACGCACACGCACACGCACACGCACACGCACACGCACACGCACACGCACACACACACACACACACACACACACACACACACACACACACACACACACACACACACACACACACACACACACACACACACACACACACACACACACACACACACACACACACACACACACACACACACACACACACACACACACGCCTTACTCTTTAGGGACAGTCAGTCACACAGCTACAGGTCACCAGTAGATCTGCCTACTTACTAGTGACCAGCCACTCATCCGAGAGGAAGCAGGAACCAGGAAAACACACAGGCGAAGAGAGCTGTGGTGACGTGATGATGACTTGACGTCGGAGGCAGGCAACCCAGGTGGAGTCAAGGAAGGTAATCACACTGGTAATCTTCTTTCTTCTTCCATTTGGCTGCATTGCTTGTCACCAGCTCCCTAGCGGTTATGTCCTTCTGCCTGCACCGCCCTAATTCTACTTGCCGGTCTGCACTCAGGGCTGTCGCCCTGCCTGCACTTCTCAAGAAACAGCCCTGACTGTAGTGAAAATAAAAGAATTAATAACTTTGCAGTTTGTTTACAATATTAATTTAAAGATTTTTTTAGTCAGTGTTTGGCCATTGTAAAATCTTCCCTTTCTCTGATTTAGGGCCGGTCTCCACTCTGCACAGGAAAACTGAGAACTAATGTAAATAAATGGGCTAGTTCACACTTGAGTGTGTTTTTTACATGCAGAAAAACAACTGACAGCAATGTAAAACTGACAGACAACCTGTGAAGAAAAATTGACACAGAGAAAAACTGATAAGTGGAGACAGGCACTTGCTTTTTGAAATGTTTCACTGTTGGTGAGTGACATCTTTAGTTTTGGCAGGTGATCTGTACGGAATGTTCCTTACTGAAAGCTCTATGCACAGAAGAAGATATTGCCTGCTTGGCAATGGCAGGGAAATGCCATTATTTCTCACAATGCAATGAGGTTTGCAAACTGTCAGGACCTGGGTCATGACATCACACTGTGGGAGGGGTTTTACCACAATAGCGGTCATAGAGGACCCAAGATGATCTATTTGAGAAAAGGTGAAGTTAATTAGTAGGAAAGGGAGTATCAGCTATTGATTGGAATGAAGTTCAATCCTTGGTTAAAGTTCCTCTTTATAAAGTAGAGTACAGCCAATTGACATTACTCTTAAAACATAGATCGTATATTGATCAGCATAAGCTGTTGGAGGGGATGAGGAGGGTTTTCCGACATGATGACATTCAAGCAAGCTTTGAACAGAACAGGGATAGCAACAGTAAAAGTCATAATGAAATGATGTCAAATGTATACTGAAATCTGACAGGATGTTAGCGTGGTGCAGACAGGGGTCAAACTATGGGCACAAAATTGATGGTGCATCTTTCCTAATGTCCACCCTGTAATCAGGGATGCTCATCCGGATTCTGAATATCCAGGTAAGATCTCTAAGTACAGTACAGATTTCTAAGTACATATACTAATAAAGCCTTGAAATAACTTATTGAATGGGCATGCTGTATGAGAAACAGTGCCTTATAAACACGTGATCACAAGTTCATTAGGCCCCGATCTTGCGTAGCAAGATTCTTGCAAGATCGGCAGCCAATTCTTATCATGAAGCCATTTTAGGCGACTACAAGAATTTTCCGTTAGTATTTAAGAGATTTCGGGAGGATTTTAAATGCTGTTAAGGGTAGCTTCACACATTTTTCGTATTTGCGACTTTGTGATTTTGCATTTTTTTTTGCTTATAATTCTTTTTTTCTTTTAGAATTTTAATGCAATTTTTTTTTCATACTGATTTTTTTTCCCATGCAGACAAATGCAAAAAGTTAATTTACATGATTTTTTAGGAAATTAACTTTAACTTTGCATGCCAATTTTTACATTTGGAATGGAAAATGGAAAAAATTGCATTTACGCTTGCATTGTATGGGATTTGCATGTCCAGGGTGAGAAAAAAAGTGTACAGGCCGTTTATTTTGACAGAAAATTTGAATGCCAAAATTCACATAACAATGCATATCAAATACCAATAAGAGGTTTTCAATGGATACCACTTATTGGCTAACTTAAAAGAATAAGGGCTCGTTTCCACTTGTGCGTTGCGATTTCGCTGCGAATAAAACGCATGCGAAATCGCATCGCTATGCGAATTCGCATGCGTATTTCCATGCGAATTCGCATGCGATTTGCGAAATGCGTTTTTAACCCTGTGTGCTGCCCTTATATGCAAATTTTGCCTGTGAGCTGCAAATAGGAAGTTGTCACTGCAGGAAGTAAAATTTGCATATAAGGGCTTCCTTTCTGTTGTGCCATGTGGGTTTTGTGAAGGAGAAGTGATCGTTTGTGTCGTGAGAGTGATGATGTTTTTTTGTGATGCTGAGGAGGTTTTGTTGCTCAGTATGCTGGGCAATATGGTGAGCACTATGCAGAGGATGCGTAGGAGGAGGATTACTCCACGGAGGCGACACCGCTTTTGGCTCCATCCATTAGTGGTGGAGAGGCCTATAAAGGGCCAGTTTAATGTGTTGTATGGGGATCTGCGTACTCACCCCGTGAAATGTTTTAATTACACACGGATGACTACTACCTCGTAAGTATAGCAGTAATTTTTGTGATGTAGTACTTTGTGTTGTATGGTTGATGTATAAAGTATGGTTTGCAAATGTTTGTGCTTTCCTTGTTTAGTTTTGATTACCTGCTTGAGCTTCTGGGCGAGGATCTGCGTAGGGAGGATACGTGGTTTCGTTCTGCCGTCATACCGGAGGAGAGACTGCTGTTGACTCTGAGGTAAGAAGTGCACATTTTGTGTCCAACTATGTAATGTTGTAACCAGTATCTGTTGTGTAATAAATGAAGTTGCCAAGTGTCATGTGTAGCAAGGTGGCTAGGTATAAGGGAAAGCAGTGGCTCAACTGCTGTGTCTGGGTATCATTAAAGAAAACCAGACATGAAATACTTCACATTCTTGAAATATACAAGGGGCTTTCCGCAGCTCCAGAAACCCTCATCGCTCCCACGACCCGGTCATCAGGTTCCTCCGTTTGCCGTTGCTGGTCCCATCCTACCAGGGCGCATGTCCAGACTACGACAGTGAAGTGCGCTGTTTGCGTATCTCTCCAGCAGCCTCTGGAGAGGTACGCAAGGAGCGAACTTCAGCTACGCTCAAGTGTGTCTGACTGGCTGAACTGACGGGAGTTGCACCGCCAAACGGAGGAAGGTGAGTACCGCAGCATCGGAGCAATTAGGGTTTTGGAAGCTGTGGGAAGAGCTGAATAGGACATATAAATGTTATGGAAAGCTTAAAAAAAATTGTCGTGTACGTCACCCTTTCATAGGTACCAGAAGGTGTAATTCAGACAATGCAATAGTCAATAATGACATACTATTTGTAAATGTGAAAAAAACTCACTGACAAGATATGCAGTTGTGAAAGTTTACTATCACCTTTTCAAAGTGAACTTGTTTGTAGTTCAAAGTGCACATTTTTGGAAAACAAAAAAAACTCTCATGTAGTCCAACATGGACAACCAAAGTGAAACGTACTTAGTGCAAAACACAACAAATTGCATAACATTGATCACCCCAAATGTTCTCTCAATTTGGGGCTTAATGGATTACTCATTGGCCTCATAGTCGTACAACAGGCGAGTCATGGAGATTGGAGCAGGTTGTGAGGCGGAAGGGTCACTGTGCCTTTCTAATGGGCGTAATGAACGATGTTCAGATGGGAGGGATTCATTCCAATTGTACATTGGATTCACCTCTGGCCTTGAACGCAAACAGCTTAGTATTTCCGTTTGTGGTCGTGCGGGAGGCAATGTGTTATATGTCTGTGTTTGCTCTGTCAAAAACTGTTGGGATGCTGAATTAGGAGGGCCCATGGTGTTTGGATACCCATAACCCTGTTGGTAATTCCCCTGCTTGTGTAATTCACGCACACAAACAGACCCCTCTGAGCTGGAACCCCCTACTGTAGCTAACTTTCCCTCATTGTCCTGCCTGGTTTTACGCTGATACTTTTCAATTACTTGAATTAATTCTACATGAACAGTGGAATAGTAACGTGGATTCACGTCATCCAGGTAGGGCTTTAGAGAAGTGAGAATTTTTAATGGTACACTTTCTTCATAAGCAATTTGGCGGTCACGGGTGGTTTTGAGATAACCTAAAATGTCCTTGTATGTTGTAGAGAGGTGTGCCACTTGTTCAGGATCTTCATCTCGTGTTGTTGTTAGTCGTCGCTGTGAAGTAGCTCTAGTGGAGCGTTCTCGGCGTCTGGAAGCTGTCGAGCTAGTAGTAGCACTTCCAGAATAGGAGGCCACCTCTGTGCCATCATCAGCATTGTCAGAGTGGCTAGCAACACTGCTGTTGCTGTCAAAGTCAGCGTTTTGTGAATCTCCAAAACTATCTTCCGTTCTGTTAAATAGAAGTAGACATTCCCAAATCGGGTTAGTTACAGTGACCACGTCATGGTCGGAAAAAAGACAACACATAGTACACAACCGACAACATAACATACCTTCGTGGCTCATAGCATGGTCTAAGGAAGGACATCATTTGGAAGTGTTTATAGCTTGGTGTAGGTGTAGACCCACTTCCGCTGCGCTCCAACTTTCTGAGTTTGGTTAGTTCTTTCTTGTAGGTGTCGCGCACCGAACGCCATTTGTTCATGTAGTACTTCACTGAAATGGAAATAAAAATAAACATTATTTTTTATTTTTTCTTATGGGTTTTTGGCAACAGGACAATCATTTGCATCATTGCACTTTTCGTATCGCCTGGGGAAGAGCACTATATCCTACATCGTGAAGGAAACATGTATGCTCATATGGCGCAAACTACATGAAACATATATGCCTGTTCCTGACCGACAAATGTGGGAGGAGGTAGCGGCAAAGTTTTGGGCCAAATGTCGCTTTCCTAATTGTATTGGCGCTGTCGACGGGAAACATGTTAGACTTGTAATGCCACCCCACACTGGTAGCCACTATTTCAATTATAAAAAGTATTTTTCCATTGTTCTAATGGCGGTGACAGATTCTGAATACAAATTCCTGTACATCGATGTGGGGTCATATGGAAGTGCCAGTGATTCCCAAATCTTCCGCAACACCAACCTGTACTACAGAATGGAAAATGACATGCTGGACTTACCGCCACCTACACCGTGGCCTAGAACCACTAATGAATGTTATCCCTATACATTTGTTGGAGACGAGGCGTTTGCTCTTTCCCGACATATGATGCGCCCCTACTCCTCTAAGAATCTAGATGACCGCAAATCATACTTCAACTACCGATTGAGCATGTGTAGGCAGAAGGTTGAATGCAGTTTCGGCATTTTAACAAACAAATGGAGGGTGCTTCATACAGCAATCAACCTAAAAGTTGACACTGCTGTGGCTGTGGTAAAAGCAACATGCATACTGCACAACTTCATTTTAAAAAGGGAAGGACTTTCAGCAGAGGATGAGCAAGTACCATTTTCTCAACCGCTAGGTGGCCTAAGTTGGTCTGGAGGACGACATACTAATGAGGCCATAAGAAACCGTGACCAAATGTCATATTACTTTAGAAGTCAGGCGGGCGAATTGTAATGAAACAAATTTCCCCTATAATGTATGCCACAAATAAAAAAACAAAATTTGAAATTTGTATATCATTTCTAATTGCTTCGGAATCAATTTTGTATACATGCATGTTTTTGGGACGTTTTGGTGCCACTCATTTGGTGTAATTGCTGGTACCCGTGCTGTGCTACAAACAAACATTGCAGAGTTCTAAACCAATACAGGTGAATAACATCAATGTACCGTACATCCTTACACTTACACTTACACGAACACTTACACATTTACACATCCTCCTATTTCTGCCCAGGACATTACATTAGGGTGGGGGGGGGACATCTGGCTATACATCCAGAGGTGTTAACGATAAGAAAGGGGGGGTAGTGGTGAAATTTGAGCAAAACGACACTTAATTCTCAAAGAAACAGAGTTTTACTTACCTAGGGCATCTACCAGGCCCCTGCAGCCATGCTGTGTTTTCACGGGCCCCTCATGGCTTCTCTGGTCCCCTTCTGCCAGCTACTATACTTATTATCCGACTTGGAGTTTGCCGGACCACATGCCTATCGTTTGCAAGCATTCCCAATGCTGCAGGAAGCTATAGCACACATCAACAAGTCCATTATTACACAATAGGGGTGTCATGTGTAATGTTATGCTTCACAGCAGTAACGCATAAATATGTAATTCTTGATGTATGCAATAACTTCTTGAACCAGCGGAAATGCATACAAAATGAAGCATGACGGACGGACGAATCCCATGGCAGAAGGGGACCCGAGTAGCCATGAGGGTACTGTGAAAACACAGGATGGCTAAAGGGGCTGGTAGATGGAACAAAGCTTTTTTTAAAACAAAAAAAATTCCCTTTGAGGTGGACAATAATAATTTTACAATGGCTTATTTGGAAAGCTTAGGTATACTGGCCGAGGGGTTGGTAATTGGGACACATCTGGGTAATTACATGATGAAAAACAATGCACATGCACTCACCTTCCTGTTTTTTATCCGTTGCAGACAACTGCTCCCAGTCTGCTGTAAATTCTTTTGAGATTTTCTGCCAGGTCCTCCTTATGAGGGCTTTATCTTTATACCCTGGTAGGGTTTTATCAAAAATAAAGGGGTGCTGCTGCACCAGGGCCACAAGCTTCTCTATGGAGTATTCCATTCTTGCTGTGTGTCTGCCTCACCATTAGCAATAAAGATTGTGCAGGAAACAGGAAGCACAAAACAAAGGATTGAAAAGAAAATCAAAAAACTTTATTGCATGCGTTTTTCTGTGCGAAATCGCATGCGATTTCGTATAAACGCATGCATGCGAAACCGCACGCGAATCTCCTATTAAATACATTACGTGCGATTCGCATGCGATTCGCATGCATTCCTCAACCAAGCGAATTCTGCAGGGTGTTCCGTGCAGATTTCCTCCGCACAATAAAACGCTCTCGCAGACGCTTGAGTGGAAACAGGCCCATTCACTTCTATTGCATATGCGAATCTGCATACGCAAGACGCATGCGGATTCGCGATAGTGGAAACGGGGCCTGAGAGTAGGTTTTGGCTATGCAGCCTTCGTCAGACTTAATCCTGTGCTTATGTACGGTGTTCTGTTCTTGGAGGTACTGATATTTCAATAGCTTGTCAGCCATTTAAGAGACCAGGCCTGGTCCATTTTTTTTTTTACATCTTCATGAATTCCTCGAGTTATCTGTTTGACTTTCTGTGAAACACTTCTGCTTTTCATTTATTTTTTCTTCTGTTTTATTCTTGTTTCCATAGTATCTGGTGGATCATGAAATTATAACAATAACGTTCACTTTAGATTTGCATTGGTTAGTCATTCCTATGCTAATGTACTGTGTAAGTGTATGCTATGCACATTCACTCCATGATCAGTATGACCACAAAATATTGTATGTTTGAAGTGTGTGAAGAATAATGCTAACAGTGTGCTGGATACTTTTGGATCAATTAATACTGAAGTACCATTTCATGCAGCCCTTATTATGGTAATTAATGAATATCTTGGTTAAATTGCTGCTTGACTCCTGCCAAATGAACAGTGGCTATGCATGACCACTGGAAATGTGTGGAAACTTTCCTATCCTTTACCAGTAGAAGTAGGAGGCCTTGGTAACATGCTTTAAGGGAATCTGAAGTAAAATACACTTATGATATAATGATTTGTGCATGTAGTACAGCTGAGAAATAGAACATTAGTAGCAGATATATGAGTCTCACATTGTTTCCAGTATAGGAAGAGTTAAGAAATTTCAGTTGCAAAAGAGCTTATCTGAGCTCTCCGAGCTCTCCGACTAATTTTGTCAGAGAGCAATGCTATTTTCTTAAGCACTTATCTCAACCTGTCTCTCACTGTTTCTTGTTTGTTTAAGGTTTTACTGCAGAGCTAATGACCCTTTGAACGTTCCTGCTCTGTTTCATAGTTTAAAATACAGAGCATAGTTTGTAAACTGCAAATATTGGAGAATGATGCAATGTTATAAAAAAAAAGCTATATAACTGAAAATAAAAATATGAAACACTTTTCTTTCATACTAATGTTCTATGTATTATCCATACTACTCGTACAATACATTATGTCATATTTTTTTTCTGCTTTAGTATCACTTTAAGATTTGTTGCAGTATGAGATTCATGACACTCAGGACATTAGCAAGTCAATCATGCCTGTGAGTTTCCCAATGTCAGCAGATTTTCATCCTTGTGTCACACAGTCTTGCATGGCTGTATAAATAGAGGGAAAAAGGTGCCCCGTTTATAATAAAACCGCCTTAAGGCTACTTGCACACCAAGATGTTGCGTTAGGTGCTACGTTAAGGTCGCATAACGTGCACCTAATGCAAGGCCTGGTGCTCTTCGATGTGGACGTCAGAGTGAGCCGCGTTGTGCAGCTCACTCTGGCATCCGTGATGCCGTGATGCGTACTCTTGGACGCATGCGGCATCACAAGGTCCCGCCGGCCAATCGCCGCACAGAGCGGCCGCACCAGGAAGCAAACACTGCACGTCACAACGTGCAGTGAATATTAATTAGCCATGTGCCTGGCTGCTCTCCGCTCCTCCCCAACATGACTGAGCATGTGCAAACAGTCTAACGCGGCTTAAGCCACTGGAACGCTACAGTATGCTGCACTTTCGGAAGAACGTGCAGCGTTACATGTAACGTAACGTGGGCAGTGTGAACAGCCTACTTGTGTTACATTGCTGTGCGTTGGGGGAGCGTTACAGGCTGCACTAACGTGCGCCTGTAACGTCTTAGTGTGTAAGCAGCCTAAAGCAATAAAAGGAAAGAAGGTGGCTTACCTCAGAGATGACGTGGAATTTATTGAAAAACTATTTTTTTTTAATTTGCATTTTGAATACCCAGAATGCAAATAAAACAATTGTTAATTTTTTTTATTAATTTCACATCATCCCTGAAGTAACCCACCTCCTTTTTTCCTTTTAAACACAGTTTTGTTTTAACCTGGGATATTCTTTCTCTGTCTATATTGTCTACTCCACCTTGGAGGGAGGCTTCCAACTGCACGCACATTTTTTTTCACTCAAGAGAGCGATGACAACTCAAGAGAGTCCATCTAACCCGAACAGACCTGGATTTACCTCACAGGAGCCTATTGGCACAGATGTCCTGGCACCTTAGACTTTACCCTCCATTAACCTACAAACACTTGCTGAACCACACCGCAAGCGTGCTGGCTAGCCCAGCTGTCACTTCTCCCATACTTCCCTTGTCCATCATAGGTAGCTACAGGTGCCCCTTAGTATTAGGTAGCTAGAGCAACCTCAGTATTAAGTAACTAGAGGTGCCCCCAAGTATTATGTAGACAGAAGTACCCTCAATATTAAGTAGCTAGAGGTACCCTCAGCATTAAGTAGCTAGAGGTGCCCCTGACTGAAGGGGGATCTCATCAGTGGAATGCCTAGAGCCAGATGAGTAGCCTCACATTTACGCTCTGCTCAGGACTTTGCATAGGGAAAGAGGGAGGGAGGCACTCTGAGTGGGTAGTGATCCGCCTTTCCATCATCAGGCGACTGAAGGCATGTGCCTACAGTGCCTTATGGTAAATCTGGCCCTGAACCCGAATGGAGTCAGTTATTCTTCACATGCTATATTAGTTTGCTGCCTACTTAACTGCTTATGTGACCAGGCTAATTGCAATCTACGCAATGCTTGGGACCTGTTATCCCTGCAGGGTGTAGATTTCAATTACCACGCTGCGCGGGCCCACCACTATTGCTAATTGCTTCGTTCTCTGCTGCAACCCACTCGATCTGCTGTCGCTATGACAGCAGAGCTCCATGAGCCAGTCAGCAGCCAATTTCATTGGCTCCTGACCATGTGATTACTGTGACTCAATCATTTGCTTTGCGGCGCACTAATTGTGTTTGTGATTAGAGATGTAGCGAACGGTTCGCCGGCGAATGGTTCCAGGCGAACTTTGGTGGTTCGCGTTCGCCTGGACCAGGCGAACTTTTGCGAAGTTTGATTCGCACCATAATGCACTATGAGGGTCAACTTTGACCCTCTGCATCACAGTCAGCAGGCACATTGTAGCCATTCAGGCTACACTAAGCCCTGGAGCCCCACCCCCCCTTATATAAGGCAGGCTCGCTGGCCATGACACTCACTCGTGTGCCTGCTGCAAATAGACAGACTAGGGAGAGCTGCTGAATATTTTTTCTCCTAGGGAAAGATTAGTTAGGCTCTTGGCTTGCTCCTGGCTGATTGTTATTGCTAAAATAGCACCCCCCAACAGCTCTTTTGAGAGCTAATGTTTTCCTGATGTTTTTTCTTTTGTGTGTGTGTTGCTTACTGACACTGACATTATACAGCCCTATCTGTTGCAGCTGGACCTTGGTAATTGTTATTACTGTGCCAGCCAGGCCCTGCCTAACTATCTATACTGGGACACCTACCTATGCCTACCTAACTACTGGGGCACCTACCTGTGCCTAGCTAACTACTGGGACACCTACCTATGCCTACCTGCCTATACTGGGTCTCCTACCTATGCCTAGCTAACTACTGAGGCACCTACCTATGCCTACCTACCTATACTGGGACTCCTACCTATGCCTACCTACCTATACTGGGACTCCTACCTATGCCTACCTACCTATACTGGGACTCCTACCTATGCCTACCTACATACAAGTAGATAATAAGGTCGTTGCTTCATTGTGGACAGACCAAGTTTGATCAGCTGGACAGTCACTGTTGTTCTATCATTGAGCTACCACAGCCCGGCGACCATATAAGCTGGAAAACTGCCACGGTCTGCACTCTGGCCATGTTGCGCACCAGTCCAGCACGGCCGTCACTACGCAAACAGCTGTTTGCAGTGCGTTACACAGTGAGTTTGGTGTGTCAGTGTGAAGCAGTACTCTAATTACACTCCCTGATTGATGTATACACATGCAAGATGTTTGAAAGCACTTTAGGCCTGCAATTTAGCATTCAATGTGATTTCTGCCCTTAAAACGCTGCTTTGCGTCAAATCTTGATTTTTTCCCGGGACTTTTGGTGTCTATTCCACTCCGCCACCTTGGGGTCCAGGTGTTAGACCCCTTGAAACATGTTCCATCACTTTTCTGGCCAGTATAATTTTTTCTATTATTCAAAGTTCGCCTCCCCAATGAAGTCTATTGCGGTTCGCGAACCGAACCTTACACGAACCGAACCTTCCACGGAAGTTCGCGAATGGGGTTCGAGAACCGAAAATCGGATGTTCGCGACATCACTATTTGTGATATGCCTCTAACTTGAGGTGTCCTTTAAGCAACTGAACCATCATGAATTATTTAAGTCAAAGTAAGCTAGCTGGATAACCATTTTAGGTGTGTGATTCCGACACCACACTAGCTGAAAAGATCAGAAGGAAAATCAGGTGATTGACATTTTTAAAAGGAAATAAACAGGTCATCCTCCATATCCCCCCACTAAAGGGTCACTTTATGCACACATCCTGATGGTTGTAACTGCCTATCACTAAGCATTCAATCCCTTGACTAATAAAAGCAGATGTTTAATATTAAATATCAAAGTCCAAATGCCATTCCACACACATGTCTCAAAGGAATATAACAAGGTTTATGTCAGCCGGTGATAATATTCCGGTTATGCAAGAGAATCAGAATAGTAACACTCAATAGTTGAGGGTAAATGTCTATTACAAAGTTAGCAGATTACAGCAGGAAAAACAAAATCATTATCAATGTTTGGAATGATGAAAGCAATAAGATCCCCTCTATCACGATGAAGTCAGACAGCAAGAATACTACCAGCCTGATAAATGGGAACCTATGTCTCTGTAAACATTGCTGATTGTATATTTGGTGTTGGAAGCTACTTCCTTTGTAGCAAACATTAAAAGTGATATCACAGCTGTAAATCAATACAGGCTGTAAACAATTTTAGATAACATTATTTCAGTTTTTCTCATGTATATATACTAATATAGCCTTGGAATAACTTTCTGAATGGACATGCTGAATGAGAAACAGTGTGTTATAAATACTTGATCACTAGGAATGAGTGTTCAAGTTCATTAGGCCCTGATCTTGCATAGCGAGATTCTTGTGAGGTCAGCAGCCAATTCTCATCATGAATCAGCTGCCAATTCTCATCATGAAGCCACTTTAGGCAAGTACAGGAATTATCAGTCAGTACGATCTTGTGATCAGTTTAACCCTTAATAGCATCTAAGAGATTTCCGGAAGATTTTAAATACTGTTAAGGGTACTTTCACATATTTTTCGTATTTGCGATTTTGTGATTTTGCATTTTGCATTTATTGTATATGATTCTTTTTTTTCTTTTAGAATTTTTATGCAAATTTTTTTTCATTCAGATTTTTTTCCCATGCATACCAATGAAGTTAATTTACATGATTTTTTTATGAAATGAACTTTAAATTTGCATGCCAATTTTAGCCTTTGGAATGGAAAATGGTAAAAATTGCATTTACGCTGGCTTGCATTGTATGGGATTTGCATGTCCAGCGTGAGAAAAAAGTGTACAGGCCGTTTATTTTGACAAGAAATTTAAATGCAAAAATTCACATAACAATGCATATCAAATACTAACAAGAGGTTTTGAATTAGGATGATACCACTTATTGGCTAACTTAATAGAATAAGAGTAGCTTTTGGCTATGTAGCCTTCGTCAGACTTATTCCTGTTTGCCTACAAGCTGTTGGAACCAGGGCTGTGGAGTCGGTACAAAAATCTTCCGACTCCAACTCCGACTCCTCAGTTTATGAAACCACCACCCAGACTCCAACTCCGACCCCGGGTAACCAAAATGGCTCCTACTCCAACTCCTCGACTCCGACTCCTTAGTCTAATACTTAACAGGACTGTGGATTTTGTACAAAAATCATCCGACTCCGACTCCCGACTCCGACTCCTCAGTTTATGAAACCATGACTCCAACTCCGACTCCGGTGCCCAAAATTGCCCCGACTCCGACTCCTTGACTCCAACTCCAACTCCATGTCCCTAGTTGGAACAGACAACTATTAAAAGGGATACATAGATTTTTTTGCAAGCATAAATACGTCATTAAGATGCCTTAAGTGAAACAGAACATCTAAATGGAGTCTTAAGTGGTTGTTAGTTTGAGTAAGATTGGGAAGCCCAGGCCAGGAGACAGCATAAAAATCCCGGAGAGTACCAACACCAGAAACAACTAGCATACGAATCAGGCTTGTTTTTCTATATCAAGAAATGTAAAGACTTTCTCAGTGATAAAATAAATATTTAGTTAAACTGCAGGATATTTTGTATGTGAACTCCTATGAACTCAGGCATGGATAGATAAGTCAAATGTACACTTCCACCTGTGGCATAGCTACAGAGCTATGTAACACAGTGCACATTTTACTGTACCCCCTGCCCAACACTGTAGGTATAATAATCAATGGACATCCATTGTGTAAGAGGTGTAATGATTACCATTATTCAAAGCACACATAGAGGTGATCCCTATTACTCTAGCAACAATAAAGCACTAATGCAGTGACTGGAGGATGGCCCCATGTAGGTCTAGTCCAGAGGCTCTGGGGCACTCACAAACTATGCATCACATTTTACTACATCACTGATCTATCAGATGGTCTCTTAGAAGCCTGAAATCAGATGTTTGCTGACTTGAGAGTGTCTCCCAGTGAAAGCATATGCATTTTAGAACACCCATAAGCAGGGACGGATCTAGGGGGAAACAAGCAGGTCTCTTGCCCCAGGCGCAGTTTGCTGAATACTTAAAAAGGCGGCAAAATTTGGATGGGGAATGGCAGTTTAGGCGCCAAAACCTGACCTTGCCCCAGGCGCAACTTGGGGCAACTTGGTCTAGATCCGTCCCTGCCCATAAGGGCAGCAAGCCATTGCTGTCAGTTTTTTTCTTGACACATACAGTAGAACACTTCCACTATTGAGGATATCTCTCACAGTGGACACAAACAAGTATAAAATCTATTGGCATTATTGATCAGGCTGTACTATTAAAGGTTCACAATGCAAAATATTGTAAAATGTAAAATACATGTGTATGCATTAGGATATATGTATACATGTTCCAGGATAAAATGTGCTATACAGTTCTTTATTTTTTCCTATTACTCTGTCACTTAAAATAGGTTGTAAACATCTGACAGATCTGACTGGTTTTGGACTAGTCCATCTCTTCATATGAGAGTCTCACGGCAGTTGCTTAGTCCAACTGACAACATAGAATATAGCTTAATATGCAGACTGGATAGCATTTTTGAATAGATCCCTTCCAGGGAAAACTTTTGTAAAGAATACATAAGATACTGAGAAACTCCTATGAGGAGATGGACTCGATCAAAACCTGTAATTTCTGTCAGATTTTAGTGCCTAATGTAAGCAACAGCAACACAGAAGAAAAGTAATGTATACTGCGCTTTTAAATAGCATATAGTGTACACATTTAATTTACAATTTACACTTTTTTATGGTAGTGGGCCTTTGAATCAGGGCCGGCCCTCCCATGAGGCGGGGTGAAACTTTTGCCTCAGGCGGCACTTCTGGGGGGGGGGCAGAACCCGCCCGTCCGTGTGTGTGGGGGGCCGCCCGAGCTGGAGGGGACAGCGGGCAGGAAGGGGGTATTGGGCCTAGCGGCGGGGAGGGGGGTCGGACCCCCCCCTCCCTCGCCTGGGTCCCCCGTCCTCCGCTCCCCTCCCCTACGCCGCAGGAAGTGACGTCAGTGGAGCGCACGCTGGCCTGGAACGAGGAAGAGGTGAGTAATCCCCGCCCGTTGCCTCTTACAAATAGCTGCAGCCAGCACGGACCTTGTTAAAGCTGGAGGGGAGCGGAGGACGGGGGACCCAGGCGAGGGAGGGGGGGGTCCGACCCCCCTCCCCGCCGCTAGGCCCAATACCCCCTTCCTGCCCGCTGTCCCCTCCAGGTTGGGGTGGCCCCCCACACCCACGGCTTGGGGGGGGGGGGGCGGGGGGGGCGGCGGCGATTTCTTTGAAAATTGCCTCAGGCGGCAAAAAGTCTAGGGCCGGGCCTGCTTTGAATCATTCTATAAAAGGCACTCAATGCACAGCTTAGAGATACAGCTGGCACTGATTCTTGGCCTGAGAAAGTCAGAACTATGTAATCACGAAACTTGTTGCTGTAGTGCAAATTTCCAGATTTCACATTGTTCTGTGTGTCATCTTTTTCTTAAGCCACTTCTTATTGATTTATTTTATTGGTTTCAATACATTTTTGTTATCTTTGGGTACCTCTTTCTCTCTATTATCTTTTCACCTCCATTGGCAGATCATAACCCTGCCGCCACACTTGGGTGCCGTGTAAAAGGTTCCCCCCTTTTTTCTTCAAGAGTGCGACCACACGTGGAGAGACCCAGATACCCGAGTAGAGATGGTTGTACTATACATCTGCTTTATTTGTTGGTTGCCCTATTACCAGGACCGGATTTGTACTTCCAAGTGCCCTAGGCCAGCTGACACCAACCGCTCCCCCCCCCCCCATCAAATTCTCTCCAACCCTCTGAGTAGCAATAACTGGTTTGAATGAGCTCCCCTCCATTTTGCTGCTCTGCCCCTCATTTGGCAAAGAAGCAGTGCATGCCCAAAGCATTCCCGGCCTCGGCTGCTGTGCACATCTGAGTGCTAAATTGCAAGGAGCACGAGTAGCCAGAGCATGTGCTGTTCCCCGTCCTCTGTGCGACTGGCTACAGACTACAGTCAGAGCCACAGACAGGTGACAGGGCAGCACTATTGAAAGAAGCTCATCCAAAACAGAGAACATGTGAGTAGAAGATCTAAAACCACACATGCTGACATAGATGTGCTTTAAACAGTGACAATATAGTACTTAGGGCAAGGCAAGGAAGGACAGATGAGTCAGTAGGAAGTTTTGAAGTTATTAAAACAGAATGATAACATTTATTAGCTAACTGTAAATAAAAAAATGAGCCTTTGGCTTCTTCAGACTTTGTATATGTTTGTAGACTTTATACTAACAAGATGTTAAAGCACACAACTATATATACATTCAGCATCAGAAGGAGATGTATAGTTTGTTTTGCAAATATAAATAAATGTAATATAATTGCCATCCTGTTTCACTGATAGCTAGCAAAGTACAATGCTCTTCTAAAATGAGTCAGGAAAGAGTTAAGCTGTAGCAAAGAGAATGCTGTGGTCATTCCCTAGGAAAAAACAAACAAACCATAAATTCAACAGGTCACAGGTCTTTAAGAGCTGACCAGACCAGTAATAAATCTGACAGCGCAAAGAGAGAAGATTCCTGTTTGTGATTCTGAATTTGTGCATGAAAAAACTTACAGAACTCAAGAGTTCTGCTACTAAACCCAGGCTGGCACTTCTCACAGCAGCTTGTATGTCCCCACCATCATACATACAACATAATCATCCGATGACAACACATACTGACTGTCCTCAAACACACTCTACACAAGTGAGAGAGATGCAGGGATCTCTGGAATTCAGGCAGACCAGAGCAAAGCAGGGGAGATGATTTACTTTGACATGTGACCTCTTATCTCTCAAAGTCCAGCGCCCTGCTAATTTTTATCGCCCTAGGCCTTGACCTTGGTGGCCTTACCAGAAATCCGGCCCTGCCTATTACAACCTTATTTTGTGAATACCAATTCTCGATCTGCCTAATTTTTCCTACACTCTAATGCTAGAATACAACACCATCTGGGCTTCCGCTGTCTCTGTGATTTTTGTTTTTTCTTTCGAAGGTACAGTTCTACTGTATCACATCTACCATGTTGATTCTATGAAAAAGTACAGTTATGTTTTAAGAAGATTAAAATAATTTACAAAAATAAATACATAAAAAATAAAAAATGCTTTCCAAATAAAGACTAGAACATTCAACACTGCTAGCTACCACTTTGAAAACACTCAAAGGGAAAACAAATATATTTCACATTTATCCAAAACCCAGTATTGTTCACAGATACAGAAATCTAGACTGGCAAGCTATTAATATGTTATATTTTGTCAGATTTGTCCAAATAATAAATCTATTGTCAAAACAAATATAAATATGTATAAGGTAAGATAAGCTCTAACTGTACATTTGTCAACACAATGTCACTCAAATAAGGCTTAGAGATCAGCACTGTTTAAGCCTATTCTCTGTTTATAATGACCTTTTTTTCCACTGTAAGCAGTCACAATGTTTTCCCCTTTTCTTTTTGCAGAAATTACCAATGAAGATGCAGAAGGGTTGAATGTATATGTGTCTACTACAGCACAGCGTAGTATACCGAGAAGCTGTTTTCTTAGAAGCCTTATTGATCTGTTTCAAGCTACACTTTAATAGGAGCGAGCTTAAGATAACAACCGTGGGACCCTTCCTTTAAAAGCTCTTGATATCTAGGTATAGCTTTAATCCATAACTATAATCCATAATTAGAATCTTAACAGTATTTTACAGCATCAGATGTACATGTTTATGTGTTGCAGTGTACATTACAGTGTGCTGTATAAGGGATCAATCTTTCAGGAACGTGGGCTGCCGAGAAGAGCTGCTTATAAGACAAAGTCAAAAAGGCAGAAACCTTACAGTCTAGTGGGTGTTGGGGAAGGAATTTTCTGCAGCATGACAAACAATAATGCTTTTTCAGAGGTAAGAGCAAGGAAGACAGACCTAAGGGAAGTGTAGCAGAAAACATCAAGAGGCTTGCATGTTTCTAAAATAAGGAGCCTGCAGAGTGAGTGGTCACATAAGCAGAGGCTGGTAACGTGTTATGCTGGTTAAAAGAGCTAGAGGAACATTTATTATCGCTGTCACACACAAAAAAACTTATAGCAATGAAGCTTTACATTTGTTCTCAGTACGCCATCTGGAAGAACTGTGTTGGTGCATGAATTCAGCATTTCAAATTTGGAACACATAATACACCACTTTGCATCACCATTTGAGTACCAAAAAGGAGGCAGGGTAAAGGTAAGTTCACTTACTTAAAGAGACACTGAAGCGAAAAAAAATGATGATATTATGATTTGTATGTGTAGTACAGCTAAGGATTAAAACCTTAAGATCAGATACATCAGTCTAATTGTTTCCAGTACAGGAAGAATTGAGAAACTCCAGTTGTTATCTCTATGCAAAAAAGCTATTAAGCTCTCCGACTAACTGGAGAGGGCTGTTATCTGACTTTTATTATCTCAACTGTAATTGAACTGTTTACTTTTCCTCTGCCAGAGAAGAGGTCATTACTTAACAGACTGATCTGAAAGAATCATTTTGAATGCTGAGTGTTGTGTAATCTGCACATATTAGAGAATGATGCAATGTTAGAAAACACACTATATACCTGAAAATAAAAATATGAGAATATTTTCTTTGCTGCTAATCTTCTAGTAATTATTCATAGTACACAATCAATTCATTATATCATATATATTTTTTTCGCTTCAGTGTCTCTTTAACGGCGCATTTCATTTGACGTTGATGCTTCCTCCAACTGGCTTTGGAAGGAGGAAGCATTGGAGTTATGTGAAATGTGCCAAGAAGCGCAAGTAAGGGAACTCACCTGACCCTGTCCACTTGTTCTGTACTGAAATCATGCTGAAATGTGGTGTTAGGCAGAATTTGGGTGTTCCGAATTTGTTATGCCAAATTCAAATACAAACTCAACTTACTGGCAAATTTGGGCTGGCAACTTTATCACCTATAGGGCTTAATTTACTAAACCATGATAACTGATATCACGGTTTTCGCACACTCATTATAACGCACGCAAAACGCTAGCGTGACCGTGATATCAGTTATCATGGTTTAGTGAATCAAGCCCATAATATCCACAATATTTACTGCATGTATAATAGAGCATTTAATGTGACAATGATTGACGTACTGTGACTTAAAAATTCACATCCAGTTTACTAAAACACTATAAAGGAGAACTCTGCCCTTAGCTTACAATCTAAAGAAACAGGGAGGTAACAAGAGGTGGGGCAATGTGAATTTCTCACTGAGGCTTATTTGACCTTAACAATTAACTAAGTGGCAGTTTGCTGATTTAAAGGGACTCTGTAACAAAAATGTCATTGTGTTTTCTACCATCCTACAGGTTCCTAAACCTATTATAATGTGCTCTGGCTTACTGCAGCACTTTATACTATCACCATCTCTGTAATAAATCAGCTTATCTTTCCCCTGTTGGACTTGTCATCCTGTGTCTGGAAGGCTGCCAACTCTTCAGTGTGATCTGCTATGCATGCCCCCTCTATGCACACTCCCCTGTGTGTGTGTGTTATTTACATTAGCCAGCTTTTCTCTGCTCTCTTATCTTTTACAAGCTGGATAAATCCTCTGTTCACATACTGATGAGTCACATACTGCAGAATTACAGACAACCGGGCAGAGCTGTCTGCAAGAGTAAACAAACAATCAGCATGTAACTCTTCAGTGAGATGGAGGAGGAAAGAAACAGACAAATGATCTCTTGAGATTCAAAAGGAAGGCTGTATACAGCCTGATTGTGTATGGATGTATTTTGTATGTGTGGACATACTGTACATCAACCTGCTTCCTGTTTTGGTGGCCATTTTGTTTGTTTACAAACAAACTTTTTAAAACTGTTTTTGACTACTTTTAATGTGGCGGGAAGCGGCGAAATTGTGACAGAGGGTAATAGGAGATGTCCCCTAACGCACTGGTATGTTTACTTTTGTGTGATTTTAACAATACAGATTCTCTTTAACCACTTTGTCCTCCTTGACGTATAAAAACGTCAAGGAGGACAGGCGCGCTCCCGCGCGCTCCCGCGGCCGATCGCGCGTGTGCACGCGCACTCCCGGCCGCGGAGTCGGTAGCCACGGAATCAATTTATCGGGCTATGGAGCCCGATCATTGATTCCTCTCCCCCGCTGAAAAAGCGACAGCTTCTCTCGGAAGCTTCGCTCTTTCTGAAGCTGTGTCTCTCTAAGCGTACATTGTACGCTTAGAGTGACGTCATGTAAAAAAAATCGAGATTGCCATCTTGTGGCCAAAAAGTAAAACTACAAGAAAATCCTCAAAAACATTACAATACACCAATCTTTCCCCAAATTAAACACTTTTATATCCCACCCTCCCAAAAATGCCCACATAAAATGTTTAATAAAAAAAACCAAAAAAAAACATTACTATAAAAAAAAAAAAAAACATAAATATTTACCTAAGGGTCTAAACTTTTTAAATATCTACGTAAAGATGAAATATTTCTCTCTATTTTTTTTTTATAAGCTTGTAAATGGTGATGTATGCAAAACGGAAAAAAATGCTCTTTTATTTCCAAATAAAATATTGTCGCGATACATTGTGATAGGGACATAATTTAAATGGTGAAATAACCGTGACAAATGGGCAATAACAATACGTGGGTTTTAATTATGGAGGCATGTATTATTTTAAAACTATAATGGCCGAAAACTGACAAATAATGAATTTTTTCATTTTTTTTCTTATTCTTCCTGTTAAAATGCATTTACAGTAAAGTGGCTCTTAGCAAAATGTACCCCCCAAAGAAAGCCGAATTGGTGGCGGAAAAAACAAGATATAGATCAGTTCATTGTGATAAGTAGTGATAAAGTTATAGGCTAATGAATGGGAGGTGAACATTGCTCGGATGCATAAGCTGAAAACGACTGAGATGTTAAGTGGTTAATTTACCTGATCAGAGTAGATTTTCACATTCCACTCAGAAAATAAATGTGTAAAATTTTCAGCAGCCCCTTCAATAATCGGAATTCTTTTCACTGTAATTTACCAATGGGCACTAGAATTTTTTGTTGAAAAAGCTATTTGCATGTTTAGCAGAATTTAGCTCATCATTAGCCTATTTTGGTCAGTTATGTCCAGGGGTGGAACTGCAGGGGAGCAGTCCCTGCGACCGCAGGAGGGCCCAGAGCTCTAAGGGGGCCCAAATTATTAGTCTAGGTGCACACTTGTCCCCCCATAGAACGGATCAGTTTAAAATGGATCAGTTTTTGTAAACAATTTTTTTCTCTCCGTTTTGAGAGAAATGGGTATTTTTGCAGGGGCATTTCCAGTACATGGAAATGTCCCCAGCCCTTACCATGGGTGGGGGACCGCCATGCTGAAGGGGAGAGCAGGCAGGAAGGGGGCAGTGGAGGCAGCAGTGGGGAGCGGGGTTTGTCCCCCCCTCCATCACCTAGGTCCCCCCTTCCCCGCTCTCCCTCCAGCTAGTTTCAATAATTTAAAAATCATCTAAAATCAATATAATGTAGCTGGTGGCGAGCAGGGAACTTACTTCCTTGCGCTCCACCGGTCGTCGCGTCACTTTCTGTAATGCCGTCCAATGAACATCAGAGTACAGCATTACAGGAAGTGATGTGGCAGTTGTGGGACCCAAGGAAGTAAGTTCCCCGCTCGCCACCTGTTACATTATATTGATTTTACACAATTTTTAAATGATTGAAACTAGCTGGAGGGGTAGCGGGGATGAGGGACCCAGGTGAGGGAGAGAGGGGTGTCCCCCCTCCCCGCCGACCGCTGCCACCCCCCTCCTGCCTGCTATCACCCTCCAGCATGGTGGCCTCCCTATTCCCCCCCCCCGGCTGTGACACAGAAACGGATCGGTTTCTGTGTCAAAATTTGCCTGTAGAGGAAAATCCATTTTCCCTTTGCCTGCCATTACCCCTTCGTGTATCAGGGTCCAGATCCGTTGTGTGAAAATGCAGCAGATCTGGACCTTCTGTTCAGTTTTTAAAAACGGGTCCCTGCAAATGCCGGTAGATCCGTTTTTTTCTTGGGTGAAGACGGCTGCTATTTTTAACATTAGTATCCGGGGCTCCGTTTTTTCAGGGCTGAAAAACGGAGCCACAGATAAGTTTCCTGACCTAGTGTGGACTTGGCCTTACTTGACTCCTTCCCATCCTTAAAGGACACCCGAAGTGAAAATAAACGAATAAAAAATTGATAGTATCTATCTTCCTTCTCCTAAAAAAATACTTTTTAAGATATTCCACAGTTTCATTTTATTTAAATCTACTTTTTAAGTTTTAACTGTTTTATTGTTTTTGCTCAATGGTACATTCATTGAAGTATGCCAGAGCTAAAATCTATGAACTATTGATCCTTTTTATCTCTTCCCTGCTCTCAGAAGTAATTTTCTGCTAGGAAAGTGTTTTATAGTTGGAATGTCTTATCAGTGAGGGTCACACTGTAGTCACTTCCTGTCTGAGTCAGGACTGAGTCAGCCACTTACATACCTGATATTTAACGCTTTCAGGCAAAGAAAGAAAAAAGTAACACAGCATAGTTATTAGTGTGTGTGGCACTGTACATACCCATGCCTATCTCATCATGTCACATGTCACTTTGGGTATCCTTTAACCAGTTCAGCCTTCAGTCTTTTTCACTTTATGCATCCGAGCAATGTTCACCTCCCATTCATTAGCCTATAACTTTATCACTACTTATCACAATGAATTGATCTACAGCTTGTTTTTTTCCGCAAATCAATTAGGCTTTCTTTGGGTGGTACATTTTGCTAAGAGCCACTTTACTGTAAATGCATTTTAACAGGAAGAATAAGAAAAAAATGGAAAAAAAATCATTATTTCTCAGTTTTCAGCCATTATAGTTTTAAAATAATACATGCCTTCATAATTAAAACTCACGTATTGTATTTTCCCATCTGTCCGGGTTATTACACCATTTAAATTATGTCCCTATCACAATGAATGGCGACAATATTTTATATATGAGTATATGATATTATTTCCAGTACAGGAAGAGATAAGAAACTCTAGTTGTTATCTATGCAAAAGAGCTTCACTGATCTCTCCAACTTTCAAAGTCGCAGAGAGCTCTGTCTTCTGAAGATTATTATCTCAAGTGTCTGTCACTGTATTTTGTTTTTTCTGCAGAGGAAAGTTCAAAAGATTATTAGATTTTTCTGTGAAATCATTTAGACTGCTGAGTGTAGTATGTAAACTGTAAATATTTGAGAATGAAGCAATGTTATAAAAGAAAAAAAAAGCTATATAACTGAAAATAAAAATATGAGACAGCTTTCTTTGCTACCAATACTCTATTAATTATCAATTTTATACAACCAATTCATTATATCATAATTTTTTTTTTTTGCTTCAGTGTCACTTTAACAATCTCAGACTTCCAGGCAGAGGAAGCAGTAAAGCACATATTTATTGATTTAAAAGTGCTTAAATATACAGTGCTGCCCATAATTATGCATACCCCTGGCAAATTTTGACTTAAAGTTACTTTTATGCAACCAGCAAATATTTTTTTAATGGGACATGACATAGGTGTCTCCCAAAACATGAGGCTTGTGGGGGAAAAAACAAAACAACAATTCTCAGCTTTTATTTACATTTGAACAAAAAGTGTCCAGTCCAGAATTATTCATACCCTTCTCAATAATTTATAAAAAAGCCTTTATTGCTTATTACAGCAATCAAATGCTTACTATTGCAGATCAACTTTTTGCACTCTCCACAGGTATTTTTGCCTATCCATCTGTAGCAATGAGCTTCAAATCTTTCAGGTTGCCATCACCCTGATCTTTAGCTCCCTCCACAGATTCTTAATTGGATTAAAGTCAGGACTCTATTAGCTGCAGAGATAGCGCTACACCAACCCCTAATCTAATTTGTATTTTGATGCACACCAATAACATAAAATTAAACTAAAAAGTGGTTGGAGCAGCTCCTTCTATATGCATAAACAATTTCTCACTAGAAGGTAGCACCTACACAACTAAAAAAGTCCATGCAATAGGTACACGCCAATGCAAAAGTCCAATTCAGTGCAGTGGGTACAGGTCACAATACAGAAGTTGCAGATCTACTAGTTAGGACCTCATCAATACATGGATCACCACCACCACACCGCAAGGTTCCGGACTCACCAGATAGTAGGACCTATACTAGGTCAAGATGCACATCGGGACACTTAGGGCCGTCCCCCACCGCCTCTGGATAGTCCCCTTGCTCACAGATCAATAGCCTTAAGCTTGCCACCATGCATGTCAGCAGAATTCCTCAAATGAAAGAAGTCCACATAGTGTAAAACCGTACAGTTTATTAAAATGTAAAAATCAGTTGCACAAGGGGACTATCCAGAGGCGGTGGGGGACGGCCCTAAGTGTCCCGATGTGCATCTTGACCTAGTATAGGTCCTGGCTGGATAGTGTACTGGTTAAGGGCTCTGCCTTTGACATGGGAGACCAGGGTTCGAATTCTGGCTAGGTCAAGTACCTATTCAGTAAGGAGTTCAGAGGCAAGACTCCCTAACACTGAAGGGTGGCCTCTTGAGCGCGTCCCAGTGGCTGCAGCTCTTGAGCGCTTTGAGTCCGACAGGAGAAAAGCGCTATACAAATGTTCGGATTATCGGATTATTACTATCTGGTGAGTCCGGAACCTTGCGGTGTGGTGGTGGTGATCCATGTATTGATGAGGTCCTAACTAGTAGATCTGCAACTTCTGCATTGTGACCAGTACCCACTGCACTGAATTGGACTTTTGCATTGCCGTGTACCTATTGCATGGACTTTTTTAGTTGTGTAGGCGCTACCTTCTAGTGAGAAAAAGTCAGGACTCTGGCTGGGCCACTCCAAACATTAATGTTGTTGTCTGCTAACCACTTCTTCCCCACTTTTTCTGTGTGTTTTGGGTCATTGTCTGCTAAAATGTCCACTGGTGGCCAAGGCCAAGTTTCACTGCAGACTGCCTGATGTTGTCTTTGATAATCCTCATGTATAGCTCTTTTTTCATGGTGCTGTTTACTGTGATTAGGTTCCCTGGTCCATTGGCTGGAAAACACCCCCAAAGCATTAGGTTCCCACCACCATATTTGACAGTGGAGATGGTGTTCTTTGGGTTAAAGGCATCTCCTTTTTATGCTTAATGAAGAAAACATCATTTTAACCAAACAATTCAATTTTTGTTTCATCTGATAATAACCCAGAAGACCAAAAGTCTTTTTTTTCCAGATGAGCATCTGCAAAGGCCAAGCAAGCTTTTGTGTGCCTTATCTGAAGAAGCGGCGTCCTCCTTAGTCTGCATTAGTGGAACCCAGCAGTGTGCAGTGTCTGTTGCTTTGTCTGCCTTGAGACATTTAGTGATGGCCCGTACGGTTCGCATGCGAACTTCGATGGTTCGTGTTCGCGTTCGAACGCAAACTTTATGTGAGTTCGACCCGCCCCATATACTACATCATTGGGCTAAACTTTGACCCTCTACATCACAGTCAGCAGACACACGGTAGCCTTTCAGGCTGCACTCCCTCCTGGAGGCCCCCCCCCCCATTATATAAGGCAGCATGTTCTCACTCTGTGTGCTGCAGTATTAGTGAGAGAAGAGAGAGACATTGGAGAGATAGGGAAAGAGATAGTTAGGAGGTCTGTTAGCTTGCTCCATGCTGATATTTGTTGCTAAAAAGCACCCCAAAAAAGCTCTTTTGAGAGCTAATGTTCTTGTGATGTTTTTTTTTCTTTTGTGTGGCCCACTGACACTTGCAAATACAGCCCTGTCTGTCGCAGCTGGCCCTCGCTAATTGCTGTACTGTGCCAGGCCCAGCACATTCAGTGCCTACCTTTTCACTGCACCTGTGTGTGTGACAGCTGCACATTTGTAATACCAGTCGGTGCATAGCTGTTCACTGCACCTGTGTGACAGCACGCAGTTTTATATACCAGTCACTGCATACCTGTTCACTGTACCTGTGTGACTGCACATTGTATTAGTCAAGTCAGTGCATACCTTTCACTTAATCCCCCAATATGGACAAAACAGGCACAGACAAAGGCAGAGCCAGAGGCAGGCCACCTGGCAGGTCTGTTCGAGGTCGTGCTGTCGTGATTTTGTGTGGCCCTGGACCACAGTACAGTGTTCAGAAGGCACATGCTTTCAACCCCCAAGATTGTCAAGACGTAGTTGACTATTTTACACAGAACACCTCATCTTCCTCAGCTTCCGCACGGAACCATGACATATCTTCCTCCTCCTGCTCTGATTCTGGCATGCCACTTAACACTCAGTTGGCAGCCACCACGGTGCCATCATCCTGGGCTCAGCAGTGAAGAAATGATTTTTGTGTGTCAGCCTCAGATGAGAGCAATGCCATCTGTACTCTCTGCCACTGAAAATTGAGCCACGGAAAGACCAAGACCCTCATAGGGACAACTTCCTTACAAAGGCACATGATGACAAAGCACAAACTGCAATGGGATGACCACCTGAGGAAAAGCAGCACACAAAAGCAAAGCCACATACCGCAGTGGAAGATACCAGGCCGGTATCTTAGGTTTCTCAACAAAGGCGATACCCAAACTGTACCATGATGTTGAAAGGCAAGTGGTGTCATCTCTGGCACACAGCGTTGGGTCAAGGGTCCATCTGACCACGTGGTCTGCAAAGCACGGTAAGGCCTGCACGAGGATTACATCAGTCCCCACACACAGCATCTCTGCCTGCATGCCGTGTGACTACCCGCCCCAAGACTAAGTCAGTCCTCAGTCCCCACACAGCATCTCTACCTGCAGGCCGCTTGACTGCCTTCTTCACCACCACCAACAGAATCCAGGACTCCAGGTGGATCCCTGAATTTTTAAGGCCACTGCTAGCAGCGGCCACTAACAAAAAGAATAATTATTCTGGTGCGTGTACATGCCTGCCTAATTTTTCTGCTGCACTGCGGCTGCAACAACAAAACAAAAGGCATGTACATGTGTCAATTCCCCTTCCTAATCATTACCTTGCCGCGGTGAAGGGGCTTGCGTATCACCATGAAGCAATGACCGGCTATATGAGTGTGTTGGGGGGCACACCCAAGATAATAAGGTCGTTGCTTCATTGTGGACAGACCAAATTCGACCAGCTGGACACTCAGTCACTGTTGCTCTGTCATTGAGCTACCTCAGCCAAACTATATGGGCTTGAAAACTGCCATTGCCTGCACTCTCGCCATGGTGCGCACCAGTCCAGCACGGCCATCATTACACAAACAGCTGTTTGTGGTGCGTTACACTGTGAGTTTGGTCTTTCAGTGTCAAACACTAATTACACTACTTGATTGATGTGTACACACGCAAGATGTTTTCAAGCACTTTATGCCTCCAATTTAGCATGCAATGTGATTTCTGCCCTTAAAACCCTGCTCTGCTTCAAATCCATAATTTTCCCTGGGACTTTTGGAGTGTATCCCACTCTGCCATGCCCCCCTCCAGGTGTTAGATCCCTTGAATGATCTTTTCCATCACTTTTCTGGCCAGAATTAATGTTTGAAGTTTTGAAAGTTCGCCTGCCCATTGAAGTCTATTGCGGTTCAAAAAGTTTGCAGGCTCACAAACATTTTTGGAAGTTCGCGTTCGAGGTTCACAAACCTAAAATCAGAGGTTTGAGCCATCTCTTGAGACATTGCCACCAGCAGAGCCCAGCTTTAACAGGATGGCCTTGGTGATGACCCTTGGATTCTTTTCACCTCTCTCACTATCCTCCTGGTCAGCACAGGTGTCACTTTTGACTTCCTAACACATCATCTGAGATTTTCCACAGTGCGGAACATCTTCTATTTCTTAATAATACTTTGTACTGTAGCTGAAAAATTTAGAAATGGTCTTGTAGCCCTTTCCTGACTTGTGAGCAGCCGCAGGTCCTCACTGAGCTCCTTTGTCATGACTGTCCACAAACCAACTGCAAAGAGCTGCTGTTTTTCACCTGTTTTTTCACAAAAGATTGTGACAGTTTATGAAGGGTATGAATAATTTTGGACTGGACACTTTTTGCTCAAATGTAAATAAAATTTGAGAAATTATTTTTTTCCACAATAATGCCTCTTTTACATTGTCTTTTTACCTTTTGGGAGACACCTATGTCTTTTCCTGGCAAAAAAAGTACTTTCTGGTTGAATAAAACTAACTTTAAGTCAAAATTTGCCAGGGGTATGAATAATTATGGGCAGCACTGTAAATCTGAAACAGTGAAATACAACAAAAGGCCTTTGTGGCCTTTCCAGAAATCCGGCCCTGTATACAGCTATTATACTGTCAGTGAATTCTCATCTATTTGTGCTAATGGCATAAGTATCAAATTGTGAGACAGGAGTGCTTAAATAAGAGAGTCTGGATACCAAAGTTCAGAAGTTGTTGTAGAAGCAGGAACAGCAGAAGACTGGTGAGGCTAGACCAGAACAGTAGGTGTCTGGCAAGGCTGGACCAAAACTGGTTGGGTCTGCCAAAGTTGGACTGGAAGAGTGGGAGTTTACAAAGGCTGAGTCAGAACAACAGTGGTGTCTGACAAGGCTGGAACAGAACAGCAGGAGTCTGGTGAGGCTGAACTGGAACATTAGGAGCTTGGTGAGGCTAGACCAGAGAACAGCCTGCATCTGAGGGTGATTGGTCTAGATGGAAGAGGCTGATGTCATCAGGTGTAGATAATCGGCAGTGGCAAAAGTCTGAAGATGCTACTGAAGTCTAGTGATGGTGGACTAGAATGGCATGAATCTCTTGAGGCTGGATGGGAATTGCTAGAATCTTTCACTCCTCAAAAGTGCTGGTCAAAATAAGGACTCGCAGATGGAGGTAGAATAATGGTCTGCAAATGGAGGTAGGGTGAATCGGTAAGATTATGCTACTGTATTCTTACTGTTAGATCCAAATTTTTCAATCATATGGTCAACGTCAAGGTCTAAAGTTACTAAATCTCTGCGCTGCCATTATTTCTGAGTTTTCTCTCTAATGCTCAACACACACCATACAATCTTGGTTGTACAGATTTACCAAATCTCTGTAGTATAAGGGCCAACAGATTGAAAATACCTTGAATGATTGATTGGATAAGCTCTTATACTACATGAAAGTGGTAAGATTGAACAACCAAGATTGTATGGTGTGTGTTGAGCTTAAGCTATAACCGATAACACTTTGCAAATTGAAGTCCCTCACCCAAGTTCAAATGTGTGTTTCATTTTAGTTTCAGAGCATGTAAGGTAGTCATATTTTCTGACTGTCCTCTACAAAATGTGTGAATCTTTTTTTTCTTTAATTCAGAGAGCATTGACTGTCTGGAAGATAATGTGATTTTAAAAGTTTTTTTCTTCTTTCATCTTATTTTTTTTTATTAGCACAAAATAAATAATAAACTTTTATTTCTCATTTTTTCTTGTATTCTGTTTTGTCTGTTAGCATTGAAATTCACTAACTATTTGTACATATTCTCTAATTACAATATCACTTGTTATTAGCATTGTAGCACAGTACATATACAGTATAGATGCATTGATATGAATATAATGACTATCATTCCACATCCGCCTGTTCTATCAAGTTCGTAAATCCATCACTACACATGTGCAATACATATTCTGTCAAGCAGCATACATTATAACTATATTCTACATTGTCTTCATGCCAATCTGATATTCAAACTTTGCCGCACGGTGTCACGCTGGTCAGCACATCACAGCAGCTTTTGAGATGACACATGGACAGATCATCTTCTCTGTTTTTGTTATATATGATAGCTGATGTGCATGAGAAGTGAAATTCCTGGGGCTAATGTGACAAGCAGTCACAAGGCAAAAGCCTTTCTGCAATCCGCCTGCAGACAAATAAATCAGGGGCCTCTGCAACAAAAAATATCATATTTATGCCTTTTATGGATCTATGTTTATTCTTCGGGCGTATTTTTCACAACAAGCAAATTCAACAAATACAGGCAGGTCCCTTTGCAGATGACCTCAAGAATGCCAAACCGGACTGATTTAACCTGGCTTTTAGGTCCCCCTATTACATCCTCAGGCTGAGCTCCTTCTTCAGCACGGATGTTTCCTGTCAATTTCAGTGATACAATACAATGTGTGTGATAGATCTCAACATCACTAGCCTAAACTTCAAAAATATGCATCGTGCTACAGATGAAAGGAATGACAATGCACCAACTTCTAATTGTCATCTGGATTTGCTCCAAGCTATTTGAGCACACCCAAGGAAAAAGAGCAATACATGAAGAACATGTGTATAAAAATACATGCTGCCTCGAAGCTTTCTTCACATCCAGCCGTGAGAAGAAACAAGAGAAGTAACCATCCTTGTACATGACTTGTTCCTTTCTGTGGAGATGATACTGGATGTCGACTTCTGAGCAAATGTTGCATCAGAGGTCAGACCAATGGCGACAGGAATGCAGAAATACCTTACAGGTGAGATGGGATGTGAATCACATTTTTAAAGCTTTGCTATAAAAATTCATCTGAAATAAACCAACTGTAACAGTTCTGCCACTGAATTGAAATAATTATTTTTTTATATGAGACCTATATAAAAACAGTTAAAGACAAATAAAGCAATTTTATGTACTCCCCTTTGTAGAATATTATCCTCACTTTTATAGTGACAAATCAATAAAAAGTAATCATATTTAAGGGTGCATACAGATGCACAATTACATACCATTTGTTTCTGTAGGAATCCAGCCGGTCTGTGATCGGTGAATGGGAACAGCTGTTCCCGAAGTTGATCACAGTGTCTGTAATGAATGAAAGCCTGCATCAGCGAGATGGCGGTATTCATTTACAAGGTGAAAGTAATACACAGACACATAACACTTCCTGTGTACTGTTCGCAGTACACAGTAATTAAATGTGGCAACATCTTGTGGCCAAAAAGTACCACACAGTACCCCATACACTATTGTATATAAAAATAAATACATTTTTATTAGTTTGTAACCCCTTTCACCCCTACCCCATAGTTACCAAAATAAAACACTTGTAAAAAATAAATAAATAAAAAAGACATATTTTTTTTTAAAAAAATACATACATAGTTACCTTAGAAACTGTATTTTAATACATATGTCATGGGGTATATTACTGTTATTTTTGCAAATAAAGGCTTGTAATTATTGATATAGTATAAAAAAATTAAACAGAAAAATACACCTTCATTTCCAAACAAAATACTATCACAATACATTGTACTAGAGACATAATTTAAATGTTGTAATCACAGGGACAAATGGACAAATACAATGTGTGGGTTTCGTCTACAATAGCACATTTTATTTTAAAACTATAATTGATGAAAACTAAAAAAAAAAAAATGATTATAAGCCCCCGATGAGCCACAGTGTGTTGACGTCATGAGGAGATCAGCCGGCTGGTGACCCATCAGCGGTAGTGTGTGTTCTAGCAGGAGCATAAGGCTTGGCAAGATGCCGAGATCTGAATGCCTGCAGTGCCTGGTTGGACAGCTATAGCATTACATGCATGTTACAATTTTGGATACGCAAGTGCAATATATTGTGCAGCGTGTGGAGCCTTTTATGTAACAGGATTATGCTATGGCGGTGCTGTTGGGTGCACTTGCATTATACAATAGCAAAGAAAAATGGTTTTTAAACAGTCATTTTACTGAGTTTAAAAAAACATTTTTTTTTGCATTTTTAAAATGGATTTTCTGAAAAACTACAAAGTCCTTTTGAATTGTTTTTTTTACTTGTATCCACTATACTTCTTAAAGGGAACCCGAGGCGAGAGGGATATGGAGGCTGCCATATTTATTTCCTTGTAAACAATGCCAGTTGCCTGGCAGCCCTTTTGATCTTCTAACATAATAGTGCGTGAGTCAAAACCCTGGAAAAAGCATATGGCTAATCCAGTAAAATCCAAGTCAGAGTACCGGATCTGCTGCATGCTTTTCATGGTCTATGGCTAAAAGTATTAGAGACACAGGATCAGGAGGACTGCCAGGCAACTGGTATTTTTTAAAAAGGAAATACATTGGCAGCCTCCATGTCCCTCTCACCTCAGGTCCCCTGTAACATATGTAGCAATTTTGGTGACAGTAGGATGTATGGAGGCTTTGCTATTCACTGACAAAGTCAGCATGAAATTACACCAAATTATGCAAAAATTCATGCGAAATTAAGATTGATTATACAAAATCAATTGATTGAATTAACAATTTGTAATTATGTATAGGTGTAACTGCAAAAATGTACATGAAATTTTGTGTAATCGTAATTAGCTGATTTTGATCATCACTGCTCATCTTTGGCCCCATTCTGTGCCCCCCCCCCTCCCCCATTGCAAAGCTTAAGCATAGCAGGGGGCAGCCACTGAAAACTCATCTCTTCCTGGTTCCGGTCTCCATGTGGTAGATCTCCATGTGCCGCCGATCTTCTATGTCTGGAGACAAAATGTTGTTGAGATAATAATTTAACATAGAATAGTGGAAGCAGACAACAGTCAATGGACCAGATTTATCAAAGCATTTACAATAGTTTTTTCTTCTTAAACTGTTCTAACCAGGAACTGTTCTGCATGATAATAAGGAACTTCTCAAATCCTAAGTAATGGTGGCAGTTTAGCGTGGATTTCTAGATCTGCACCGCAGTTAAGAAAATTGCAAATCCATCCTTAAACTGTTCCATATTAAGAAGTGATTTATAGCAGTTCTACAGATAGCGCAGCAGTGCAGGCTAGGCATGGTTTGTGAAGTGCTCCTGCTGCCAGGTGTCCTGTAAACCTGTTCTGTGCTTAACCCTTCCAGTGCTGGGCATTGATGCAATACAGCAGATGTATTGGTTACCTCAGCAACAGCAATTTCCCTCACACACTGCACTGTCTGAGAAACCTTCCTAACTCCTCCTATTCCGAACAGTTTGAGAAGGAATCTGCACCATTTAGTGATTTCTTGGGATGTCTGAGACAATTCTGCACAGATTTCTAAAAACCTACTCATATTTTTTCTCAGACATTCTTGATAAATTTTCCTCCAACGTGCCTAACAGTGATTTGTTCAAATCTCAGCTGTGATTATACTGTAAGCCAGTTGTGAGCACAATTTTCCCTAACACAAGTTATTATTAAGTGTGTACATGGCTGAGTTTTAGAAACCAAACATTCAGAGAAGTAAAAAGGCATGCGCATCTGCCAAATTTACATCTGGCAGTGCATAAAAAGCCCCTTATTAAACTGATCCAACACCACAGGAATGCTTGTTCTATGTTAATTAAATTTAATTTGCAATTCTCCTGTACATTGTTCTGCCATACAGTACAGTTTTGTGCACAGCATTGAAACCTGGTGGATAATTGATTTAATTTTGTAGGCTCTGTCTTGATTTTTTTGAAGTTCCTGAAAGCATAGAGGATGTGAGTTTAAATCTTGGTGAGACGCTGGGAGGTAAAGTCCCTGAGTGCACGTCTATACAACACATCAGTCAGTGACCATGATGAACTCCTAGTTACTCTGAACGCTGACAAAAAGGCCTATCAACAGGACACCATGCTATCTGAACATAGATAGCCATAATTGCTCTCACAAGTAGAAAATGGCTTAAATCCTCAGCTCAAATTGTAGGTAACTGACATTTCTCAAGAACTTCATCAGCACAAAATCAGATGCAAGTCAATTTTCACTATTACAGTATGCTATTATTTACATATCCTGAAATAAACAGGCATTGAAAGGAACATGTAAGTAGTCTTCAAGTGTTTTGCTGTTAAGGACTCTGTGTATAGATCTTTGGAAGTGTAGAATTAATCTCTTGATAGCACATGATGAAATTCATAGTGTAAAATGTTCAACAGAAAACATAACAGATGGAGAGTATGAGATTTCCATTTCTCTTTTGAAGCTATCATAAAATGGTGTTGAACATGCACATATGCATAGCAATATATTTTGTATAATATGCACAAGTGACTCACGTGACTTGAGAGTTCCTTAGCACACAGAAAGCACAAACTATCTACTGCTCGGGTCAGATAAAAATGGCACACGCATGTTTAAAAATGGCGCCGCATTGAAAACATAGCATTAACCCTCTGGGGGATAATCCCGAGCTGAGCTCGGGGTAAGCCGCCACAGAGGTTTTCTCAGGCCCTGGTGGGCCGATTTGCATAATTTTTTTGTTGTTGCACGCAGCTAGCACTTTGCTAGCTGCGTGTATATACCGATCGCCGCCGCTCCGCGCTGATTCGCCGCTACTCGCCGTGCCGTGCCGCTCCCCCCCCCAAGACCCCCTGCGCAGCCTGGCCAATCAGTGCCAGGCAGCGCTGAGGGGTGGATCGAGACTCCCTCTGACGTCACGATGTCGTTGACGTCGATGACGTCATCCCGATCGTCGCCATGGCGACGGGGGAAGCCAAACAGGAAATCCCGTTCTGAACGGGATTTCCTGTTTGCTTTGTATGCCGGAGGCGATCGGAGGGGGTGGGAGGATGCCGCTGCACAGCGGCTATCATGTAGCGAGCCCTGGGCTCGCTACATGATTTAAAAAATAAAAAAAAATTAAAAATAGTGCTGCGCCACCTCCTGGGCGATATAATTGTATCCCCCAGGAGGTTAACGTTATTTAGCAATATCAATGTTTCAGACCAAAAACTAATTGAAAGGTTAAATTGTTAAGCGGCATATTGCTAATTATCATTTTATTGTCTTTAACATTAATTAAACTACTGTGAGGTGGACGAGGAGGAGTGGACGGGTGGAGAGAAGACACGTTAGTCCTGCCACCTCTGCCATCTAGAAAAAGCAGATACCGGGGTGAGGTTGGCACAGCGCGGGGATGATGCTGGCAGGAGGAGAGTGCAGCAGCAGGAGCCGGAATGCCACACAGGCAGCAGTGAGCTGGGTCACCCACACGGGTTCGGCTGCTTGACCACTTCCAGCACAACTAGACTGCAGACACTGCCTGCCAGCCACCAGCCAGGAGCATCATGCACAGGGTAAGAAAGAACTTTCAGGGCAGTGGCAGAGCCCTGGCATTTTTATTTGTAGCCTCTGTCATCTGGCTGATATTTGACATGGCAGCTTTGAGGTTCTCTTTTAATGTGATTAACAGCAGGCAACACAAAGAAAAATTCACAAAGTGTTATAGCTTAACGCTAAATAATGTTTAATAACACTTATAGCTTATTGTTAAAAAAACAATAAGCGACAAAAAAACAGCGATGTCACCATTAGAAATGGCCCGAACCATTCGCGGGCGAACCTCTATAGAGCCGCTACTACTTTCAGGTCGCAAAGAGTCGGAGTAGTGCGGCTGCGCCGGCGGTGCGCGTCTTTGATCGTGCATCCGTTGCCAGCCACTCTCTGCGCATGAGTGTGACATCACTCATAACGTCACGCACAAGCGCAGAAAGTGCCCGGCAACAGGAGCGCGATCTAGGACGTGCACCGCTGGGCCAGCACAGGCATACTACTCCGGGTCATAGCGACCTGGAAGTAGTACAGGTGAGGAGTTCGTTGGCGAACGGTTCAGGAACCGTTCGCCGACATCTCTAATCACCATGAGCCATTTTTCATACGTGCCATTTTTGACTGGACCACTACAGCTTACTGCTTTCAAAGATAGATAAAATATTAGTAAATGTAGATATTGTACTGTATGATCCCCAGGAATAGATGCTCACTCCTCCCTTTGCTGTAGGTACTGTACATGCTATCTCCTGACAAACAGACACGGGAGCTGCAGAGGGATAGAGCATACAGAGCACACAGCAAAGAGAGGAGTGACAACCTGTCACTCCACTGGATGAAGGTAATGTATGACATTGCTCTGCTCTTCTTGCTACAGGACCAGGCCCCTTTAGTAGGGATGCTCATTCGGATTTCGCAAAGTAGAAATTGCTGAATTTCCAATTGGGAATCTGAATTTCCAATCAGAACTTGGAAAACAAAACTCGGAAATTGGATTTTTGCGGAAATATTGCATTACTGTAATTTTAGCCCAATCACAGAACTTGGAAGCAATGGACCAATCAGAGAATGCAGAAACAACTCATAAGTATTTGGCCAAGCAGAGAATGCAAAAAATGACCAAAAAAAAACCTCCACTACTCGGAAATTGGATTTCTATGGAAATACTGGATTACCATAACTCTATAATTTTAGCCCAATCACAGAACTCAGAAACATTGGACCAATCAGACAATGCAGAGTAAACTCGGAAGTATTTGGCCAATTAGAGAATGCAAAAAATGACCAAAAAACCCCCACTACTCAGAAATTGGAAACCGATCCGAAATCCACGGAATCGGCATTGACGGAAATCGGCATTTCTGGCCATCCCTACCCCTTAGCCCCTGGGCCATAGACATCTACAAAGTGCCGCAAGTTAATTTGGGCGCAGACAGGGGCACAGGAAATAGCTGGTAGTAGACTATTTAACGATATGCTATTACTTAATTCATACAGTGAAATATCAGTAATCTATATGTATAATAGAGTAAGTGCCTCAACCTTCAAGCAAGAAGAAGAAGTAACGCCCTGCACCCAGGGCCGGTCCAAGCAAGAAGAAGGGGCTGGTCCAAGCAAGAAGAAGAAGTAGTGTCATATCAAACCAAGGGCAAAGAGGGATAATTTGCATATTCAGTAGCAGTGCATTGTGGGTAACCACAAATGTTCACTTATAGCTGAATTATTGCAGATTTGCTTCTGTTTTAAGAAGAAAAATTACACCAAACTTTGCTTTTTTTTAGTAGGAGGGCTTTTTGGTCTATTTTAACCTCCTATACATTCTTAGTAGTTTGGGTCACCCTGAGCTGCTAGGTTACTCTGTTGTACTGGTCCAAACCCTATCTCATACAGCCTTATCAATCCCTGCTATGTACTGATGAGGACCAATTGGCTGAAATAGGCTGTCACATGTGGGTTTGATATGACCGTGTAAAACTTAAAGCTATAAACTTGCTTGACTTACCAAGGGTGAAAAGGAATAATTTGCTTATTCAGTAGCAGTGCATTGTGGGTAATCACAAATGTTCACTTATAGCTGAATTATTGCAGATTTTCTTCTGTTTTAAGAAGGCAAATTACACCAAGCTTTGATTTTTTTAGTAGAAGGTCTTTTTGGTCCCTTTTATCCACCTATACATTCCGAGTGGTTTGGGTCACCCTGAGCTGCTTGGTTACTCTGTTGTACTGATCCAAGCCCTATCTCATACAGCCATATCAATCCTTGCCATGTACAGATGAGGACCGAAAGTCTGAAACAGGCTGTCACATGTGGGTTTGATCTGGCTGTGTAAAATTTAAAGTTACAGGCTTGCTATACACCAGTGGTTCTGGATGCTTGCTTGGCTTACTAAGGGTGAAAAGGAATCATTTGCATTTTTAGTAGCAGTGCATTGTGGGTAACTACAAATGTTCACTTATAGCTGAATTATTGCATATTTCCTTCTGTTTTAGGAAGGCAAATTACACCAAGCTTTGCTTTTTTTTTAGTAGGAGGTCTTTTTGGTCCCTTTTATCCCCCTGTACAGTCCGAGTAGTTTGGGTCACCCTGAGCTGCTTGGTTACTCTGTTGTACTGGTCCAAGCCCTATCTCATACAGCCGTATCAATCTCTGCCATGTACTGATGAGGACCAAAAGTCTGAAACAGGCTGTCTACATATGGGTTTGATATGACTGTGTAAAATTTAAAGCTATATGCTTGCTGTGCGCCAGTGGCTCTGGATGCTTGCTTGGCTTACCAAGGGGGAAAAGGGGTAATTTGCATATTTAGTACCAGTGCATTGTGGGTAGACACAAATGTTCAATTATAGCTGAATTATTGCAGATTTCCTTCTGTTTTAAAAAGGCAAATTACACCAATACAGTGTTCGGCATTGCAGGAAGTGACGGTAGTGGAACTCACGATGGAACACGGAAGAGGTGAGTCATCCCTGCCCGCTGCCTCTTACTAATAGTGGCAGCTGCTACTGTGCTTAAGCAGGATGGGGAGCACACATGGGGGACACAGGTGAGGGGGGGTGTCCTGCTGAGCCTAAGCTGCAGGGGGAGTGCACATAGGGGACCCAGGTGAGGGGGGGTTCCTGCTGAGCTTAAGCAGGAGGGGGAGTGCACATGGAGATCCAGGTGAGGGGGGGGTTCCTGCTGAGCTTAAGCTGGAGGTAGAGCACACATAGAGGACCCAGGTGACGGGGGGTTCCTGCTGAGCTTAAGATGGAAAGGGAGCGCACATGGGGGACCCAGGTGAGGGGGGGGGGTTCCTGCTGAGCTTAAGCAGGAGGGGGAGCACACATGGGGGACCCAGGTGGGGGGGGGTTCCTGCTGAGCTTAAGCTGGAAAGGGAGTGCACATGGGGGACCCAGGTGAGGGGGGGGGGTTCCTGCTGAGCTTAAGCAGGAGGGGAGCACACATGGGGGACCCAGGTGGGGGGGGGGTTCCTGCTGAGCTTAAGCTGGAAAGAGAGTGCACATGGGGGACCCAGGTGAGGGGGGAGGGTTCCTGCTGAGCTTAAGCTGGAGGTAGAGCACACATGGGGGACCCAGTTGAGGGGGGGTCCAACCCCCCTCCCCACCGCTGTGCCCAATAACCCCTTCATGCCCTCTACCCTCTTATGCGGCGTATGCTATGCCGCGGGTCGGCTAGTCAGTATTATTTACTGATATTTGACTATGACCTAACCTCTCCCTAGTCTCACACAGATCCCCCCCCAGGTGGTGGCTTACATTAACCCCTCTGGTAGTGGCTAACCTTAACCCCCCATCCCCAGTTGGTGCCTTACCTTAACCTCTCCATGGGAACTGTTTTGTACCCGTTATTAGTAGCTGCAGTTAATGGCATGCAATTTAGCTTGCACTGCTTTTAGCTGCTCTGCCTGGTCTCCCCTGTGATGATGGGGTCACAGGGGCTATTAATACCTCCCTGCCTTTCTAGCCTTTCTAGCTGGTTGATTCCATACAGCTGATTTGCCGGAATCTGTGTTTCCATCATGGTGGAAATTTTACAGAATATTTTTGCATGCAGGAGCACTGTAACTTTATTTTCTTTAAAGTGGACCCAAATTAAAAATACAAGATTTCAGAAATAAAATCTATTTTCTAAATTATAATAATAAATAGCAGCCTTTTTTCAGCTGCATGATGACAAATATAACATATCTTACATTTATTGGAGGAACCCCTCCCTTCCTTTCAAATTGCCGGGATTTTTCCGGCAAACTGGTGGAGTAGATGGTGTCTGGCAATGGAGGAATTGCTAATGGCTGCCCCCAGTATAACCCTAGCTATGAAAAGAGAAGGGTGAAAAGCATGCACTGAAATGATCATAGGTTTGAAGGAGTGTTTATTTCAGTGTTGCTTGCGAATTTTCGCCAAAGCCATTTTCGCATCGAAAATCCCATTTTCGATTTCGCCGAATTTTCGCGAAAATAACTACTATTTTCGCTTCAAAGGGCGAAATTTCGCATTAATATTTTCGCATTAATTTTCGCCTAAAGTCCGTTTTTTTCGCGTTGAATATCTAAGCCCCCTTAAAAGCTAGAATCACCAAATTTGCAGGGTATATTAAAGAGATATGTGGGTACAAGAGGAAAAATAAATTTTTCAAAAAGTATATAGTTTTTGAGAAAATCGATTTTAAAGTTTCAAAGGAAAAAAGTATACATTTAAATGCAGTAAATGACAGTTACTTAAAGGGATACTGTTGGAGGGGGTCGGGGTAAAATGAGTTGAAGTTACCCGGGGGTTCTAATGGTCCCCACAGACATCCTGTGCCCACGCAGCCACTCCCCAATGCTCCGGCCCCACCTCTGGTTCACTTCTGGAATTTCAGACTTTAAAGTCTGAAAACCACTGCGCCTGCATTGCCGTGTCCTCACTCCCGCTGATGGTACCAGGAGCATACTGCGCAGGCCCAGTATGGTCTGTGCTTGCGCTGTGTGCTCCTGGTGACATCAGGGGAAGCGAGGACATGGCAACGCAGGCGCAGTGGTTTTCAGACTTTAAAGTCTGAAATTCCAGAAGTGAACTGGAGGCAGGGCCAGAGCATTGGGGAGTGGCTGCGCGGGCACAGGATGTCTGCGGGGGACCATTAGAAGCCCCAGGTAACTTCAACTCATTTTCCCCCGACCCCCCCCCCTACAGTATCCCTTTAAGCAAACCTAGAGGTAGTGTAAAATTACTAATATCAAAAGAAAGGGCCAACTGCCAAGTGCAAACTGCCAAGTGCAAAGGGCCAAGTGCAAGGGCCAAGTGCAAAGGGCCAAGGGCCAAGTGCAAAGGGCCAACTGCAAAGGGCCAAGTGCAAAGGGCCAAGTGCATAGGCAAAGGCCCAAGTGCAAAGGGCCAAGTGCAAAGGCCCAAGTGCAAAGGGCCAATTGCACGTGCAAAGGGCCAAATGCAAAGGGCCAAGTGCAAAGGCAAAGGGCCAATTGAAAGTGCAAAGGGCCAAGTGCAAAGGCAAAGTGCAAAGGCAAAGGGCCAAGTGCAAAGGGCCAAGTGCAAGTGCAAAGGGCCAAGTGTCAAATGAAAAGGGCCAAGTGCAAAGGCAAAGGGCCAAGAGCCAAGGGCTCTTTGCACTTGGCCCTTTGCACTTGGCCCTTTTCATTTGACCCTTGGCCCTTTGCACTTGCACTTGGCCGTTTGCACTTTGCACTTGGCACTTGTTCTTGGCACTTGGCCCTTTGCACTTGGCACTTGGCCCTTTGCACTTGGCAGTTTGCACTTGGCACTTGCTCTTGGCTCTTGGCCCTTTGCACTTGGCACTCGGCCCTTTGCACTTGGCAGTTTGCACTTGACACTTAGCCCATGGCACTTACACTTGGCCCTTTCTTTTGATATTAGTAAATTTACACTACTGCTAGGTTTGCTACAGTAACTGTCATTTACTGCATTTAAATGTATACTTTTTTCCTTTGAAACTTTAAAGTCGATTTTCTCAAAAACTATAAGGTCTTTTTGAAAAATTTCTTTTTCCTCTTGTACCCACATATCTCCTTAATATACCCTGCAAATTTGGTGATTCTAGCTTGTAAGGGGGCTTAGAAAGTCAACGCGAAAAAACGGACTTTAGGCGAAAATTAATGCGAAAAATTTCGAATTTTCGCCTTTCGAAACGAAAATAGTACTTATTTTCGCGAAAATTCGGCGAAAAGAATATTTGCATTTTCGCTCATCACTGGTTTATTTATCTTTGTATGTGTCAGAGTGGTGCAACTAAATATTTTTAATTAAAAAAAATGTTTGGTTTGGGTCCGCTTTAAGTTTGAACAGCTAATAGAATGCTCCAAGTTATCATATTTTATGTCTGACATAAACTACTCATAATTAAGCCACCCGCTCCCTATGGAAGACTCAGAAAGGCTGCAGTACAGCATTATTGTCTTTTAAAGTTAGCAAGAGGAGTTAGGTGAAGAAGAGCTATGTTGCTGTCTCCAGAGGGTGAAAAGGAGGTGTGTTGTGTGTAATTGTCTGGTTGGGACGTCTCTAGAACCTTGCCAGGTGTATGATCTTAAAATGGTTTTGAGTATTTAGTGCAGATAGACCACCAATTTCACACCTTCTTGACATTTGCATAGAATAAGTTGATAACTTATTCTTAGCTTAGATCTACTCCAAATGAAATATTGAAATAGTCAGTGCCAGTTTACAAACTTCTGATGGTTCTCCTACAGTTAAGAGCAAGTCATCAACATATGCCATATGGCTATCTGATCTCTATACCTCGGTTTCTTGGATGTATTCATTGGGTGATTACATTTTTCTGTATTCCTTTTCCCACACGCTTTTTAAGTTTGGCAGTTTGTCTAATATTTGTTCCTGTCGTCATAGATCTTTGTATTTGCCTTGTTTAGTTCCAGACTGTTATTTCCTTTGTCATCTTGTATCTTTCTTTTTCCATTTAACAGAATTCTTTTGAAAATTGCAAATTTCTTTTAGGTGAAAACAGGATAATGCAGAGTGTTGTTAACATAATCACAGAATGTCAAACATTGGCCAGAATAAATTATATTTGGAATTCCTTTCTCTTGCATCCTTTCTTGTTCTGTTTGTCCTTCATTGTTCTGAGTATCCCTGTTTCATCTACCTCTGTCCTGTCTGATATTCTTCTGTCTTGTTTCCTTTTTTCTCTAGAATACACCTGCAACATATCCTACAGGAAACCACCTGTTGCTGAAGGAACCAACCATTTGTTTAATGGTCCATCAACTTATGAGCAATGTTTGGTGAAGGTCAGGTCTTGGAACCAATGTCCGTGCCTTTTCAGTGGTCTTGCAGTTATATGTGTCCTAGACTTGGACTGCTTTCTTATCCAGACTCCAGCAGACCTCTATCTCTTTTTTTTTCTTTATAATTTCTTTTTTTATTCATATTGTTACCGTGGAATTTCAATGAATGATATGCTTATCCAAATATAGAGATACAGATCAAAAATACATAATTTTCCAAAATGGAACAATTGAAATATATATATATATATGTATATATATATATATATATATATACTGTATATATACAGTAAATACTCTTGTCTACCCGACATTATTTAATCACACAGTTCTTTTCTCTACTATATGGTATTTCTATTGTAGAAGTACATTTTTCTCAACCCCGTATTTGGTCATTTTGTGGTCCCCTCCCATCATCAATTCTGCCCACCTTCCCCCCATTTCTACCTTGATTCTTAATGCAAAAACAATTGTGTTTGTCTGGTTTTCTCTTTTTTCCTCCCTGTCCTTCTCTTCATTTCCTTTCAATAATATTTCCATCAAGGAGTCAAAGGATCTGAGGCAAATTTTATCCAGACATTAAAATGACATATTCTTGTGATAATTGGAAATGTGCAAACACGAGTTCATGACATGATAGGTGGGGGCCCGCACTCTGCCACATCTCGGGACCCCTAAACCTGCATACAATACATACTGGGGGAGTGCAGATGAGCCCCAGAGCTGCCACCACCAGGGACTCACCCCACAACCCCCTCAACTTACCAAACTCAAGAGGAATAAATGCTCACTCCCAGACTGCACTCTGCTTCTAATAAAGTCTGCAGACTACCAGTCAGCCAATGAGAAGTGCAAATAAATCACACCTAGTCTGAAAAATCTGATAATTGGAAATGTATGCAAAGTTTTTCTGCGCTCATCAGGGTCAATTCTCACTGACCAAACTAATTTTTCCATTTCTAATATCTCGTCAACTGTTTTTTTATTCATTCCCTTATGGTAGGGACCATATAAAATTTTTATAATTTTATTTTTTATTAAATGCTGCTAAGTATAGATACCAATAGATTCCTATCTATTGGTATCTATACTTAGCAGCATTTAATAAAAAATAAAATTGTAAAAATTGTATATTTTTTAAATGACAGAATAGGACCACCCATGGATTATTCTGTATTTCTATAGCCATGATATGTTTTATCCATCCCAACACATCTTTCAAATATATAGTTATGAGGGGACATTCCCATATTATATGTAGATGAGTGCCAGGACTGCCACATCTGCTCCAACATCCACTCGATATGCTAACGTAAATACTGGAGAGTTTGATTGGCACCCAGCACCATCTTGATATTATTTTAAAGTTGTTTTCTTGGATTGATGTGCATATAGAAGTCATATGAGCTGCTTGCATACTTATATCCATTGTTCCTCCTCAAGAGGTTGACCTATTTTCATCTCCCACTCCCTCCATATTATGAGCCTTTAGCAAACAATTTGAGCAAATCGAGGGGTGGATGACGCAGACTACGTCCCAGGAGAACAATGCACAGAAATGGGTAAATACTTTTTAAAACTAATTCACCTTGGATATCTTTTAAAATCGGCTTCCTGTAACATCAAAATATGTGATTGCAGCATCCTACTAATATAAAACATTAATCTTCAACTTAATTTCTTTTACCACACCTGTCAAACACGTAACATTTGCATAAACTAACCAATTTGGTATAATCCACATCAGGGATATTTTGTTCTGCTTTGATCAACATAATTGTACATTTATGTCAATACCGATATACACTATACCAAGTCGTATGGAAGAACTACTCATTCTACTCTCCTTTTTTATTTTATTTTTTTTTTTTTTTTAGGGCGTGCCTAACAGGGGAAAATTAGCAGATCTGTGGAGTGGGAGTCTCCTTCAGCAATAAGCTTGAGAGGGGTGTAGAACATTAGAGTTATTACCAGGCCTGGATCCACCCCAGTAACATCACCTCATTCAAGTTTGTCTCTCCTAATACAAACTAGTGAGGAAAAACAAAAAAAAACAAAGGTATAAAACAATTCAATTATTCCGCTCCCTCCCTTCTTCACTATATTTAGATACCCGTAGTTAGCTCTACTTCTCCACCCCTCCTTTCCCCCAGCAAAAAAAAATGAAAGAGGAAAAAAAAACTTACTTAGGGGTTTCTATGCCTCTGCAGTTAGGAGTCACTGCTTCCATGATCTCTCAGGACAGGTGCACTTAAAGCATAGTACCTATATTGTAAACTCACTTATTCTTTAAAATTAGGTACCTAAACAATTGTACATGTGTTCTGTAATTTTTCAAGTTTTTGGAATGCTTCAGTACCTCTGGATTCCATACACATGTTAGGCAAATATCCATGTCTAACAAAAAGAAATCTGGCATATCACTTGAAAAGCCTGACTCACTAATGATACACTCTTTTGACCAATCTTGCCAAATCTGTGTAGTAGAAGGGCAAACTTAGTGAATGGTCCTTGAATGGATATTTTAGGTAGTCTCTCATATTACATAAAAATGGAAAGTTTGGGCAAAAATATTGTATCATTAGGGGGCACCTTAACCACTTCAGGACCACAGTCTTTTCGCCCCTTAAGGACCAGAGCCTTTTTATCCATTCAGACCACTGCAGCTTTCACGGTTTAATGCTCGGTCATACAACCTACCACCTAAATGAATTTTACCTCCTTTTCTTGTCACTAATACAGCTTTCTTTTGATGCTATTTGATTGCTCCTGCGAGTTTTACTTTTTATTATATTCATCAAAAAAGACATGAATTTTGGCAAAAAAATGATTTTTTTAACTTTCTGTGCTGACATTTTTCAAATAAAGTAAAATTTCTGTATACATGCAGCGCGAAAAATGTGGACAAACATGTTTTTGATAAAAAAAAACCCATTCAGTGTATATTTATTGGTTTGGGTAAAAGTTATAGCGTTTACAAACTATGGTGCCAAAAGTGAATTTTCCCATTTTCAAGCATCTCTGACTTTTCTGCGCACCTGTCAGGTTTCATGAGGGGCTAAAATTCCAGGATAGTACAAATACCCCCCAAATGACCCCATTTTGGAAAGAAGACATCCCAAAGTATTCAGTGAGAGGCATGGTGAGTTCATAGAAGATTTTATTTTTTGTCACAAGTTAGCGGAAAATGACACTTTCTGACAAAAAAAAGAAAAAAAAAAAGTTTCCATTTCTTCTAACTTGCAACAAAAAAAAATGAAATCTGCCACGGACTCACTATGCTCCTCTCTGAATACCTTGAAGTGTCTACTTTCCAAAATGGGGTCATTTGTGGGGTGTGTTCACTGTCCTGGCATTTTGGGGGGTGCCTAATTGTAAGCACCCCTGTAAAGCCTAAAGATGCTCATTGGACTTTTGGCCCCTTAGCGCAGTTAGGCTGCAAAAAAGTGCCACACATGTGGTATTGCCGTACTCAGGAGAAGTAGTATAATGTGTTTTGGGGTGTATTTTTACACATACCCATGCTGGGTGGGAGAAATATCTCCATAAATGACAATTGTTTTATTTTTTTTACACACAATTGTCTATTTATAGAGATATTTCTGCCACTCAGCATGGGTATGTGGAAAAATACACCCCAAAACACATTATACTACTTCTCCTGAGTACGGCGATACCACATGTGTGGCACTTTTTTGCACCCTAACTGCGCTAAGGGGCCCAAAGTTCAATGAGTACCTTTAGGATTTCACAGGTCATTTTGAGAAATTTCGTTTCAAGACTACTCCTCGCGGTTTAGGGCCCCTAAAATGCCAGGACAGTATAGGAACCCCACAAATTACCCCATTTTAGAAAGAAGACACCCCAAGGTATTCCGTTAGGAGGATGGTGAGTTCATAGAAGATTTTTTTTTTTTGTCACAAGTTAGCGGAAATTGATTTTAATTGTTTTTTTTCACAAAGTGTCATTTTCCGCTAACTTATGACAAAAAATAAAATCTTCTATGAACTCACCATACTCCTAACGGAATACCTTGGGGTGTCTTCTTTCTAAAATGGGGTCATTTGTGGGGTTCCTATACTGCCCTGGCATTTTAGGGGCCCTAAACCGTGAGGAGTAGTCTTGAAACCAAATGTCGCAAAATGACCTGTGAAATCCTAAAGGTACTCATTGGACTTTGGGCCTCTTAGCGCACTTAGGGTGCAAAAAAGTGCCACACATGTGGTACCGCCGTACTCAGAAGAAGTAGTATAATGTGTTTTGGGGTGTATTTTTACACATACCCATGCTGGGTGGGAGAAATATCTCTGTAAATGACAATTGTTTGATTTTTTTTTACACACAATTGTCCTTTTACAGAGAGATTTCTCCCACCCAGCATGGGTATGTGTAAAAATACACCCCAAAACACAATATACTACTTCTTCTGAGTACGGCGATACCACATGTGTGACACTTTTTTGCAACCTAGGTGCGCTAAGGGGCCTAACGTCCTATTCACAGGTCATTTTGAGGCCTTTGGATTCTAGACTACTGCTCACGGTTTAGGGCCCCTTAAAGGGGAACTTCAGCCTAAACAAACATACTGTCATCAAGTTACATTAGTTATGTTAATTAGAATAGATAGGTAATATAATCTCTTTCCCACCCTGTTTTAAAAGAACAGGCAAATGTTTGTGATTCATGGGGGCTGCCATCTTTGTCATGGGGGCAGCCATCTTTTTGGTTGAAAGGAGGTGACAAGGAGCAGGAGACACAGTTCCAACTGTCCTGTGTCCTGATCACCCCTCCCAGCTGCACGCGCTAGGCTTCAAATGGCAAATTCAAAATGTAAAAAAAAAAAAATTGCACCAAAACAGCAGAACGAGAACAACAAAATCAGAAATCCCATCATGCTTTGCATAGCATCAGGGAAAAAAAGCCCGGGCAGTTTTCTTCTGTGCAGCTAAAAATGAGGCTTGTATAAGAGAAACAAAGTTCTGATGCTGTGAAACTGTTAAAGAAACACCAAGCCTTTTCAGTGCTGATGAGTCGATTTTTAGTCCGGAGGTTCACTTTAAATGCCAGGGCAGTATAGGAACCCCACAAGTGACCCCATTTTAGAAAGAAGACACCCCAAGGTATTCTGTTAGGAGTATGGTGAGTTCATAGAAGATTTTTTTTTTGTCACAAATTAGCGGAAAATGACACTTTGTGAAAAAAAAAACAATACATATCAATTTCCGCTAACTTGTGACAAAAAATAAAATCTTCTATGAACTCATCATACACCTAACAGAATACCTTGGGGTGTCTTCTTTCTAAAATGGGGTCACTTGTGGGGTTCCTATACTGCCCTGGCATTTTACGGGCCCAAAACTGTGAGTAGTCTGGAAACCAAATTTCTCAAAATGACTGATCAGGGGTATAAGCATCTGCAAATTTTGATGACAGGTGGTCTATGAGGGTGCAAATTTTGTGGAACCGGTCATAAGCAGGGTGGCCTCTTAGATGACAGGATGTTTTGGGCCTGATCTGATGGATAGGAGTGCTAGGGGGTGACAGGAGGTGATTGATGGGTGTCTCAGGGGGCGGTTAGAGGGGAAAATAGATGCAATCAATGCACTGGGGAGGTGATCGGAAGGGGGTCTGAGGGGGACCTGAGGGTTTGGCCGAGTGATCAGGAGCTCACACGGGGCAAATTAGGGCCTGATCTGATGGGTAGGTGTGCAAGGGGGTGACAGGAGGTGATTGATGGGTGTCTCAAGGTGTGATTAGAGGGGGGAAATAGATGCAAGCAATGCACTAGCGAGGTGATCAGGGCTGGGGTCTGAGGACGTTCTGAGGTGTGGGCGGGTGATTGGGTGCCCGCAAGGGGCAGATTAGGGTCTAATCTGATGGGTAACCATGACAGGTGGTGATAGGGGGTGATTGATGGGTAATTAGTGGGTGTTTAGAGGAGAGAAGAGATGTAAACACTGCACTTGGGAGGTGATCTGATGTCGGATCTGCGGGCGATCTATTGGTGTGGGTGGGTGATCAGATTGCCCGCAAGGGGCAGGTTAGGGGCTGATTGATGGGTGGCAGTGACAGGGGGTGATTGATGGGTGGCAGTGACAGGGGGTGATTGATAGGTGATTGACAGGTGATCAGTGGGTTATTACAGGGAATAACAGATGTAAATATTGCACTGGCGAATTGATAAAGGGGGGTCTGAGGGCAATCTGAGCGTGTGGGCGGGTGATTGGGTGCCCGCAAGGGGTAGATTAGGGTCTAATCTGATGGGTAACAGTGACAGGTGGTGATAGGGGGTGATTGATAGGTGATTGATGGGTAATTAGTGGGTGTTTAGAGGAGAGAATAGATGTAAACAATGGATTTGGGAGGTGATCTGATGTTGGATCTGCGGGCGATCTATTGGTGTGGGTGGGTGATCAGATTGCCCGCAAGGGGCAGGTTAGGGGCTGATTGATGGGTAGCAGAGACAGGGGGTGATTGACTGGTGATTGACGGGTGATTGACGGGTGATTGACAGGTGATCAGGGGGGATAGATGCATACAGTACACGGGGGGAGGGGTCTGGGGGGGGGGTCTGGGGAGAATCTGAGGGGTGGGGGGGTGATCAGGAGGGGGCAGTGGGCAGGGGGGGGGATAAAAAAAAATAGCGTTGACAGATAGTGACAGGGAGTGATTGATGGGTGATTAGGGGGGTGACTGGGTGCAAACAGTGGTCTTTGGGGTGGGCAGGGGGAAATCAGTGTGCTTGGGTGCAGACTAGGGTGGCTGCAGCCTGCCCTGGTGGTCCCTCGGACACTGGGACCACCAGGGCAGGAGGCAGCCAGTATAATAGGCTTTGTATACATTACAAAGCCTATTATACTATTTCCATGCGGCGATCCGGGTGCTAGTAACCCGCCGGCGCTTCCGAACGGCCGGCGGGTTACTACGAGCGGTGGGCGGAGCCAGTCCCCGGCGGCTGATCGCGTCACGAATGACGCGATCGCCGCATAGCCACCCACGCAGCCGCCCCCGCCGATGGGCGTATTGCGGTCGTTTGGGCCCGGTCTTTGCCGCCGCCCATCGGCTGGGGGCGGTCGTTAAGTGGTTAAAGCCTGTTTTACACTATACACTGAAAAAGTGCATTGTGAAAGTTTTTTGGTATAGTGTAAAAGAGGCAACAGGGAAATATGGGCGTTACCTTGCACATCAGTTGTTCTTTCAGTTATAACTGAAAGCAATTAACATAGCATGAAACGAGTCTAAAGGTCAGAAGGAACTGCATCTAGGAATGCAGAAACTATGTATAAACCTAAAACAATATGTAAAAAGCACCTATGTTGTATTTTTCATGAAGAAAGAAACAGGTATAGGTATGTAATTTCTACCATAGGGTTTCTTTTACGGTGTTACTAGATCTGTGACTTATATCTAAGCCACCTGAATAAAAATTTCAGCACAAGCCCTGCAGAAGTTACAGCTACAAATCCCCTTTTATTATTTCTGGTAGCAGTGACAGAGAAACAGAGATGATTAAGTTTTGTTTACAGTTGTAATAATGCATAAGTTACCCTATCAATAAATCTTTCTTTATCTTTAAGGTCTCACAAGAGCAGTTTATTACATTTTGCTGTTTTTGTTGCGTTTAACTCTTGCGTTATCTATATAAATGAACGCTTTAGTTACTGATATAGTGTATGTGTCTTCTTCTGTGGCACATTTTGTTAAACATGAATAAATGTGACTATCTAGGACTACTTATTCTTTAAAAGATTACTGCTCGAATCCAAATCATGGATTTTGTAAACTGTTAAAAGATACATAGTCCTTTCCAGCATACAAATATACCATTCTACATTTATAGATACTGAATAAGACTGATAATACTTGTAGTCCTCCGTAATTCAAAAGGTACCTGAAGAGACTTGTTACCAGGGGACAAATGCACAAACATACTGTAAGTGCAGCAAGCCTACAACAATTTTACTGTTACTTACGGTGACGGTGACAATGAAGCGTGTGTTGCACAGCTGGAGTGACTTGGATTACTTCGGCTAGGAACACTGTCAGAGAGACAAGCGCAATGTAAGTAGCATAACATACATTCCCCTAGTAATACTTTCATTACCTAGGTTATGTTGGTTGCATTAAAGAGTAACTGTCGGGCATAAAATCAAAAATCAATTTTTTATTTTCATCTGGTAAACAAGTAATAAGGATGCAAACCGGGCAATTCAAAAGTTAAAAATCACTCTTATTTTTCTTCTCCATAAAACATCATTCCACACTTTTCCTGGCTTTTATTTGGTACATCTGCTGTACAAAGGAAGTTGCAGAGCATTCTGGTCTTTCTTTTTTTCTTCTTTACTTCCCTCTCAGACTTAACTAATGCAGGCTGATTGGCTGAAGCCCCTTTCCCTGAAGACTGGGAGGAGGGTAGGCAAAGCATACACAGACAGAGTAAGGAAGGAAATGATGTCAGTGTTGGCTTAGACACAGACAAATCTTTTTTTTTTAACTATAGAAAATTCACTAAAATCTAAATGTTGACAGTGCACAAAATGTTACAGTATGTAAGTAGAGCAAGTATTTTTTTTTCTGAGATAGTATGGCTGATAGACAGCTCCACTTTAAAGGGAAGGTTCAGGGAGGGTGGGTAAAAAATAAAAATCAATTTCCACTTACCTGGGGCTTCCTCCAGCCCGTGGCAGGCAGGAGGTGCCCTCGCCGCCGCTCCGCAGGCTCCCGGTGGTCTCCGGTGGCCGACCCGACCTGGCCAGGCCGGCTGCCAGGTCGGGCTCTTCTGCGCTCCAAGGCCCGGAACTTCTGCGTCCCACGCCGGCGCTCTGACGTCATCGGACGTCCTCCGGGCTCTACTGCGTAGAGCCCGAATTCGATCCGCCCTTGTCCCCGCCCGGCGCCGCTTATCTTCCACTCGATTCCCTGCCATTGTCCCCTTGTGGGGAATGAGCAGGGAATTGGCGGTGGCAAGATCCGACCTGTCGGATCTTATCAATCGAGCCGCATCAGCGGCTCGATTGATAAGCCAAATCGCCGCCAGATCGCTACGTGTAGACGTAGCTTAAAAGACCGCTGTTGAGTGTGTGTATGGGGCTTAACAGACTCTATTTGACCAAAGATACTCTATTACTGTTATCAAAGACATTTGCATGACCTTGTTTTGTTTGGAGCTCCTTGTATGTTAACCCATGTATTTATTGCGCAGTGCTGCATAATATGTGGTGCTTTATAAATACAATAAATAATAATACAAACTACACTCATGTACCTGAGACCTGAGTACATGAGAAAATCAAAACTCTAAAAGTATCTAACCTTTCAATACAACATACGATTATGGAATTTCAGTAAAAAACTGTAGACAGAATTGTTGATCACACCATTTTATTTTTGCTCAGATTTGCTTTAAATAAATAAATATAGACATCACTTATGACATCACCACAAAAAGTGTAAGGGCACCCTTTTATTTATCACAGCCTCAAATACTAAATATTAGATTTGGGTATACATATAACTAGGCAGATAAAAACTGTCTTATTTAAACTTCAGACATTTTGTTTGATTTGCTCTTTGTTGCTGAGGTGTTTGGAATCACTATACTTAGATTGAAGGAACTCTTTCAGACCTTCAAAAGTAAATATAGATATCAGTGGGCTTGGGGATGGATTTTAAATAGTTATAAACAACCAGAAATCAACCAGTCTACTTTTCATAACATGTTCTACAAGTGGAGATGTCAAACTACTCACAACTTGTTCTGGATATCTCACAAAATTCAGCTTCAGTGCAGAACACACTGAAGTACTGATAGATGTTTCTAAGAATTCCAAGACGTCATCATCACATGACCTGCAGTTAGCTCTCACCACTACTGCTGTCCCACTGCTGTCAGAGTGCAAAGGGATCAACGTTTCCACATACACTCCTAGGCAAAGTTAACCTTTTCTCTCAATTTCCCGGGAGATATTGTCACACCACCTTATCAACAAAACTGATGCAAAGAAAAATAGGAAAATCTCAACCTCCCCAGTATAGTTGGTGCTGTCTGTGTGTAGGACGATGCTGGATAAGAGAAGCCTCTTTATAGATAATGTTCATAAATGAAGATATGCACTCCTTTTGTATGAGGAAATATCAAAAACGTTAATATTAATCCATAAAAAATTCAGCACAGAACATGGTAGCACAGGATCTGATGCATTTCTGATGCATTTCTGACCTTGCTGGGTGCTTAGTCATAGCTAAAATAACACAATGGAGCTAACGCTTAACTATACATATCTCCACCCTCTCAACTCACCATCTGCAATAGGTGTATTTCTTAAAGTGATAATCACTACATACAAGGGAGTTGGATGCTGCATAGAATAGAATTAAAAAAATACAAAACATGCATAGAAAACAAAATACTGCATGAGATACAAAAAAAGAGCAAATGTTATTGAGTACATTTCTGATAAAGACTTGGTGACAACACATACCCCAAAGTAGGAGCCTGCTTGCTAACAAAGTCGCACCTCCCCTCGAACAGTGGTGTCCAATCAGAATCTGCATATAGAACTGGAAGGTGAGTCTTCACAATGTCCACAATGGAGGAACATTCCTCATTATATTCCTCAGCAAAACAACTTTTAAGGCACTAGCAACCAAGTAAATACTTAAAATACCTTTGATATTACTTTTTACCTACTTTTTGGTAATTTTTGAATTACAAACTGTTGAAAAGTTATTTTGTAGAGAAGCTTCCAGTTTTTCTTTTGGCACAATACAGAACTAGATCAGACCTAGAAAACTTGCAACAAAATCCTGCAATATAACAACCCTAACTATTCTAGAAAATGTACAAATAAGTAATGGCTGTGACAAAAATAGTGGGTTCTTGAACAGCCAAATTGATTCCTGGATCTAAATGATGTGAGGTGATTTGAAATGGACCATGCATGCTAAATACTCTCAGACATTGAACAGCTGAAAAATATCTGAAAGAAAGCGTGGGGAAAAAAATTCACAGCTAATGTCATATGAATGGATTACTTGTGTGTATGTGTGGGGGGTGGGGAACAACAGCTAATTGTGACAAGGGTGTACATTTTACTACTGGAGGAAATGGCAAATAAGTGAATTTGTTTGTTAAATCAATGATTGTAAACTTACTATTTAATAGTGATTCTATTAAAAATAAAATCACATTTTTTTTTATGGATACACACTATTTGAATGAAGATGAAATATTCATATGTGCACACATAGTACAAAGCAAGTAAAAAGGGTGCACGAGCCCTTACGGAAAAAAATGGTGCCGCCATAGACGCCCATGTTAGAAGCTGCATTTAGCGGCATTAGGGGGGAATTTGGGCTTATGGGGTGCTGCCATTATTGGGTGCCTCAGGGTTCCCAATTTTACTATGCAGCTACCACAAAGTCACAAAATATGGCTGCGAAGGTAAATTTGGGCACCTGGAGGCGCCCAATTACCGGCAAGAGGAGACATTTTTTTCCACTCAGGCTTGAGGAAAATTCTTTTTTTTTATATTGGTGGTATTGAATAGTGGGCTCTCTGCACATATTGTGGCTTTGCGACAGAATGGGGGGGGGGGGGGTGGGTTTAGGCACCATAGGAAGGGGGGTTAGGGTTAGGCACCACCAGGAGGGGGGTTTGGTTTAGGCACCAGGGATTGGTTAGGGTTAGGCACCACCAGGGGAGAATTTAGGGTTAGGCACCAACAGGGGGGTATTAAGGGTAGGAAAGGGTTGTGTGTGAGAGTAGGGTTAGGTTTAGCAGTAGTAAAATATCAATATTATACATAATACCAATATTCTACTATGGATACTGTTTTTAGTAGTAGAATACCTCTAATTTTAGCGTGATTCTACTACCGGCATACCCGGCACCCTTTTTTCTGAATGCCGTTTTTACATATATGCAGTACAAAGGGTGAAACATTTACATATGGTGCACTTACTCTTTTACATGGGTTAATTTTAATGGTATGATGATATAATTTTGGCTGTATTGTAAGTGTTTCCATGTGTAAGTGTGATGCAAGGTACAGAGACCTGGCACTTAAAGGGGCACTATGGCGAAAAATATTGTAAAATTTAAAATATGTGCAAACATATACAAATAAGAAGTACATTTTTTCCAGAGTAAAATGAGTCATAAATTACTTTTCTCCTATGTTGCTTTCACTTACAGTAGAGCAATTTTCACATTTCAGCGCTTCTCCCTTTCATTCACCAATAGCCAAGTAAAAGAAAATCACAGTGTTTCAGCTTGCTAGCAGTAAAGACAGTGGCATTTCTGATAAATTTAACAATCAAGGAAAAGGTACAATTTTACAAACGTTGATTAAATATTTATTAAATTATATAAAATAAAATATCTTCAATAATTTTGTAAACATAATTGTATTCAGTAATTACATAGGTGTGTATTCTGCAATTTTAATGTAGACATTTGCTTGGAAAAAAAACAAGCGCAGAAAAATATCCTACTTCTAGGCAGGGATGGTCGTAGTCAGACAACTTCGCTATGCTGGAACTACGCGTAGTTTTACGCAATTACGCTTCACCAAACTACGGCTTCGAACTCAAATATTCGCTTCGTATGCATTTCGTAGACTACGAGTTAAAATACGCAATTACACGTAGTGCGAAGCGTAGTGAATGCGGATGCTTATGCCCCTATGCAGAAAATTGTATGCAGTAATTCCTATTTTTAATGCTTATACCGGGAACTCTTCTATGTGTACATTCCCCTTTCCAATGCATAAATTTGTAAGCATACAATCGCACACGGAAAATTAGACCTGAGTAACGCATTCATAGTTCACTACGCAATACACATGTTAACTACACATAGTGGGCGTAAGCTACGCATAGCGGTACTTCACTACGAGTAAATTTGTAAGCGTAGTTTTAAAACTTCACCTACAAACTGCAATGCGTAGATGCGAACTACAATGCGTCAACTTGCACTAACGTAGTTTCTGCTCATCCCTGCTTCTGGGAAACCCTCGCATCATTTTTGCTCTTTATTTTCTGTTGAAAACATTGATAATGAACACAGAGGGCTTATTCTCCAGGGTTTTCATATTTTTAGACATAAATTTGAAGTGCAGAGAAGCTAGGGACTAGATCAATAAAGCCATGGTTGATGATAATATTACTGTGTTTATGAAAAACAATGAGCTGGTCTTTTCAGTTCTAAAGCTACCAAAATATTTTACTTTTCAGCAGAAGAATAAGAAAATAAAGGAAAGAGAATAGAGTATTGAAAAGCTTTTAAGAACAATATCTGTAGAGAAAATAGAAGCCAGAAGTTTTAACAGTTCAGTTTTGAAAATACTATTTTGAAAGTATAAGAAAGGGCAGAAACAGGTTGTGTTCTGTGGAATTAATTGCCTCTCATACCTTGCCATTAAGAACTCCTGTGGTCAATCCTATCAAAACCTCAGAAAGTAGAACAGGAACCAGAAAGAGCTATCAGTGCTTTTAGTTTTAGCAAATATGTGCAGCGTTGTTTGTATGAAAGCTTTTTAGAAAATGGCAGGGGGAAGTATTATATTCCAAAATTACGTATGCAACTTTGATAACTGCATTGTAATGATCTTTGCCTGTGTCATCCTGCTGGTTGCAGCACTAAGGAACTTGAGGTGGACTTCCGCTGTCTACCAGCAGATGGCTCTCATATTGCTGGGAGCAGTGCAATTCCTAGGCTCACCAGCAGATGGAACTGTGGAAGATTCTGGCTAGTCACCTGAGCAATGTGCTGCATATTTAAGGCCGGACTTCCTAGCAGCACATTGCTAGGTCATTCCGTTTGTCTGCTCGCTGCAGTTGTGACTCTGACCATCAAGTCCTGTGTTCCTGAACTCTGTTCCAGTATTCTGTACTCCTGGTATTTGATCCTTGCTAGTCTGACTATTCTCTGTATTCTGCCTTTGTACTTTGCATTCTCTGATTATTGATCCTGGCTTGTACGACTATTCTTCCGTGTGCTGATTCTGCTGAGACGTGTCTGTATATATTGTATTATTGTATATATCCTCATATTGTGTGTGTTGCTGTATATATTTGTATAGATAGATAGATAGATAGTCAGGGTTCTGGTATTTGTGGTGCACCACGCGTTGTTTGATTGTATATTGTAAATAAAACACATTTATTTTCTACTCTGTTGTGCAGACGTCAGTATTTCCATTGTGATCTTCTGGTTTTGTTAAACCAAAACGATTGCCATGCAGAGATCGTGGATCTGCCAGTCTGGTTCCAGTCACGACCACGATCTGCATGACCAATCGTTACATGCATCTGTAATTTATTGACTTAAGACTGATTTTGTCTATTATGCTCTGTTAATCTGCAAAACTGATTAATTTTCACTTTACGACTATTGCAAATACACAGTTAATATGAAATACACTGTAATCCACTGGAAACTTCATGATGATTTAGGGAGGATGATAAGGCTTCATAAAATTAGTGATGGCCGAACATAAAATTTCAGTTTGTGAACTTCGAACCCGAAATCCTGCAAAAGTTTGCGAACAGGCAATTCTGGCGAACCACTATAGACTTCAATGGGCAGGCAAATTTTAAAACTTATAGGGACTGTTTCTGGCAACAAAAGTGATGCAAAAGTTATTTCAAGGGGCCTAACACCTGGACTGTGGCATGCCGGAGGGGGATCCATGGCAAAAGTCCCACCAAAAATTACGGAGTTGACCCAGATTCGTGTTTTAATCTCTAAAGGGTAAAAATCACAGTGCATTCCTAAATTTGTAGAATTAAGTGCTTTAACACTTCCGGCGTGTGTACACAGTGAGAGGGTAGTGTAAGGGTTATGCCCGGTTCACACTGACAGATGAAATGCGGCATTAAACACACCACAAATAACCGCAAAGAACTTTAGTGATAACAGAAAAAAAGCTACTGCCTCAGCAATCACTGCACCAACCCAGTCATATATTTAAATGTACATTACATCCTTTATTGAACTACATAATCATAAAAACAATCAAAAACATCCAATCAACAATGTTGGGTATAATATATCAATATAAATGTATCGAATTTGAAGTATTTGGGAGATTCTACAAAAGTGCTAAGTGGATGTCAACATAAGACAAATCTGTGCAGATCTGACTGCAACCAAAAGTGCAAATGCATGCGAATAATTAATTATGAGATATCATAATGTCATAAATACATAGTGAACAATTAAACCTGCAAAATAAATTGTATAGTGTGTAGATACCATAAGAGTATAGCCAGCAAAGTATGAACAAAATGAATGACAAAACCACCAAGGAACAAGGAAACTGGCAATAGCAGGAGTCCAGGCTGCGGTGGTCACTTTCATTAGCTCTGAGGAGGCCACATGATCGGTGGTGAATCACGATAGTGGTGGTGGGGACCTGTGGAGTAGACCTATCCTGGGTAGGAGTCATTATCTTGCACTGTGTTCACTTTATCCCCCTTTGGGGGTTCTTCACTTGTGTTTTACATTTATACCTACTGTTGTTCATGTTCACTCTGTCCAAGTCTGCTTGGCTTTTTCTTCCTGCTCAGACATTTTTGACAGATTTATCACACATAGAAGGCCCGCGAAATGCATTGCCATTGTCTAAATAAATATTTTACCATGTGTCATCTCTATAGGTAAGCCACCTTTCCGTTTTCTATTTTATGTGATTTTAAGTCAGTTTTATCTACATGGGGCACTTCTTCCCCCTTTGCATTATAAGATACGAGAATCATTTACACTATAATAGTGTGATCAGGAATGATAAGCCAATAACAGGAGAAAATATCACACAGTATCTGAGAAAATCAGAAATCTCTGTACTCACATCCATGGACTTATCTCCCGGCATGCATTGCAGCGGGTGCATGCATGTCTTTGCAGGAGAAATGAAAATGTAGAACAATGGCGGCTCTTCAAGGAGAAGATGGTGGATCCGAAAGGGTGAGAACTGAGAAGCCCCAGGAGCAGACCACCCCCCTATAGGTGAGTATTGCTGCTCATCCTAAACCCCGCCCCAACAACACACTATTACAAACCTCCATAATGAGGAGGTTCATTAAAAAATGTTGTTCCAGGTACACAGTTTTCTTTTAAGGGCTTCTAACTACCTAATTCAAAAAGAATTTGTCATCTGCAAATAAAATAGTTTATATTCAGGTAAAAGCAAGGTCCACAACCAAGTGCTTAAAGAGAACGAAGAAATCTGTGTCTGGAAAAAGTCTCAAAAATACGCTGTATGGTTCTCTTTCAGACTGCTAAAGAAAAAGATAAAATTGGATATATAATATCTTTTATCAGAGCAACCAAACCAATTTGAAAAAGTATTCTTCCAGTCTGGTGATTTGTCTTGAGGAATATAAAGAAAATATTTTAACAGGTAATCAGTGAAAGCTCAAATTCTCACAGCCATGAATGCTTGAGCACATGTTTCATTCTAATAGTGATATTTAGCTGCAGATATAAATCTATCATTCAATCCTCTCTCACCTCACATTCTGCAGAGATAAGACATGGAGTAATTTGCAAATGGGAAGCGGTAAGCCAAAAGGGGAAACAATGGCATCAATTAACGCTGTCCGTTTTCACAACACTTCAACAGGGGTTGCCTTGACCTGCCAGTCAAGCTGTTCTAGACTGACCTGCTGACAAGTAAAGTTTTTTGCTGAATTTTAATATTTATTTTACTATGAAGTGATTGGAATAGACTGCAGTAAATGGAATTCATTATTTGAATTATAAATTAATTGTTGATTAGGAGTGTAGTAAACAATGTTTTTATTTTGCATAAATATATTAGGATGACATATATGATAAGAATAATAATGTACACATTTTCCTTGTGGGGATTACTAATTACTTTGATATTAACTGTAACTATGCATAACCTTTAAAGGAACAGTATCACAAAAAGCTAGCTAAAAACAATTCATATTTTACTGATGTGCATTAAAGAGACCAGGGGCTTGATTCACAAAGCCTTGCAAACCGTGCAAAGCCGTGCAAACTGTTTAGCATGGGTGTGTTAAACAGTTATCACGTGAAGTGCCGTTCGGGGACTTTTGCGCGCGCAAAGTGCTGCAATTTGCGCGAACGCGGACTCTTGCGGGCGCAAAAGTCTGCGAACGGCACTTCACGTGCTAACTGTTTAGCACACCTGTTCTAAACAGTCTGCACGGCTTTGTGAATCAAGCCCCATATATTTAATGGGCCTTCAACATCAACCACCAAGTGAGAGATCAGTTCTGATGTAGTTATTTACTATGGCAGCAATGCAAGATACTTTTCTCTTTACATTGTCTGACTGACAACAATTTAAATGTAGCTTGTAGGAGATGTAGCTTAAAAAAAAAATCAATATTTTTAATATTGTAATTGAAAGAAAAAAAAAAACAAGTCCATAAAGCTATCAAAGTAGCTAAAATAGGACATATAAATGAATTGCAAGAGTTTACTGCGCAAAAGTAGGGTCAGACAATGCATTGCTCAGGCATTTCTCACTTCATCAGATCAATAAAAAACACAAAAAGTGCACACAGGCCAGCGATAGGTAGACTTGAGGACCTTATACATTGAAACATGTTGTCTAACCCTACTTTGGTAAACCAACAATACAGTTCTCTTTTAAAAGGATTTTAACTACAGTATTTTATATATTTTGGGGAGCTTCCATCCAACAACTCTTATTAATATTACATTTTCACTGAGAGTCTCATTGATTGTAGTTATGCCCCAGGGTCCAGGTGCTTTCAGTAGTTGGGAGTTTGTTGGTTATTGTAGTTCTCTTAGGCAGTGGTGGGGAGCTTTATTACACATTTACTGTATAGCAAGGTGGTGCCTTATGTTTGGTAGGGGCTGTCAAACCTTAAAGAAGGATTGTCAGCCACAAAATCAAATTCCATTTACCCACTGCTCTGTGTTTTTTATGCATCCTACAGCCTTGCCCTGCATTGCTAGCATTCCAGTCTATTCAGAAATGTTTCTGTGGGCGAATGCAGCATGCAAACGCATTGCCATTTTAATTAGACGAGAGAGTCAGTTTAAATTAGTCAATAGACTTGAGGCAGCCAGTATATAAGCCAGGTGAAACTGGTCAGAAGCACACACCTTTCACTCTTCTCCAGTATGCATTGTAATGTGTTCCTTCTCTTGGGGGTGTTGTGGGAAGGGGGGTGCGGATAGGTCCCCCAGCAGTGGCAGTGCACCGGGGGGGTTTGTCTGCGGTCCCCCATCCCATGTTTTTGTGTTGCGCAAAAAAAGTGGGATCAGCGCATCACCAGGCCGCCTCTGAATGGCCCCAGCTCAGAGATGCGCTGAGCCCCCCCAGAAACTGCAAACGCACCTTGAACCCAAACAGAGGCTCTGCATATACACCAAAGGAAAACTATTAAGTGGGAGCAGCTGACCAGAAATAAATCAATCAAACATAGCAAAGAAATGAACAGAGCTACTTAAAAACAGATGAGTGCTTACCTGCAAAAAAGTGCACACCCCACTCATGGGATTCAAATACACAATGAGCATACACATGACCTGTCTACCACTTGGAGGATGTTAGTTTCACTAACAATTTGCAATTTGTTAGGTACTTGTCCCTCCCACTGTCGAAGAAGTCTTTCCTCCATGGGAGGGGACCTAACACTAACTAAATTCTACCTATGCATATGCATAGCCTGGGCGCGCTACCAGTAAAATTGCTCCCACTTAATAGTTTTCCTTTGGTGTATATGCAGAGCCTCTGTTTGGGTTCAAGGTGCGTTTGCAGTTTCTGGGGGGGCTCAGCGCATCTCTGAGCTGGGGCCATTCAGAGGCGGCCTGGTGATGCGCTGATCCCACTTTTTTTGCGCAATTCTCAATTTTACTGGTAGCGCGCCCAGGCTATGCATATGCATAGGTAGAATTTAGTTAGTGTTAGGTCCCCTCCCATGGAGGAAAGACTTCTTCGACAGTGGGAGGGACAAGTACCTAACAAATTGCAAATTGTTAGTGAAACTAACATCCTCCAAGTGGTAGACAGGTCATGTGTATGCTCATTGTGTATTTGAATCCCATGAGTGGGGTGTGCACTTTTTTGCAGGTAAGCACTCATCTGTTTTTAAGTAGCGCTGTTCATTTCTTTGCCATGTTTTTGTGTGTTTACTCCCAGGATGCGCATGTGCACTACAGGTAAGAAAATTACGCAATAGTAGAGCATCTATCCTTTGGGGGGGGGGGGGGGGCAGAATGGATGGTTTTCCCTAGGCTTCGACCGCATCTGGGGAGTGCACCGTCCATGTGTTCTCGCTCTCCCCCCCCCCCCCCCCGAGAGGCAGTTGCGGCGCTTCCGAGCAATTGTTGCTTTGTGGGAGTGTTTGCGCTGCCCCTCATTTCTTGGGGGCACAAGGAGGCCTACACGCAGCGCCCCTGTTGAGATGCAAGTATTTGCGTGGGCCAACTCCTGCAGGAGTGGCAGGGAGGTAGCCTTAGATCCTGCATAATCTGATAGGTGACTGCAGCATGCAAGTGCTTTGCCATTTTAATTAGACGAGAGTCTGTTTAAATTAGTCAGTAGACTTGAGGCAGCCAGTATATAAGTCAGATGAAACTGGTCAGAAGCACACACCTTTCACTCTTCTCCAGTATGCATTGTAATGTGTTCTTTCTCTTGGGGTGTGGTGGGGGTGGACAGGTCCCCCAGCAGTGGCAGTGCACCAGGGGGTTTGTCTGCGCTCCCCCCCCTTGCCCCATTTTTGGTGTGTTCACTCCCAGGATGCGCATGAGCACTGTCGGTAAGCAAATTACGCAATAGTACAGCACCTACCCTTTGGGGGGCAGCATGGATGGTTTTCCCTAGGTGTAGGCCGCGTCTGGGGAGTGCACCGTCCATGTGTTCTCGATCCTCCCCCTTGAGAGGCAGTTGCGGCGCTCCCGGGCAATTGTTGCTTTGTGGGAGTGTTTGCACTGCCCCTCATTTCTTGGGGGCACAAGGAGGCCTACATGCGGCACCCCTGTTGAGATGCAAGTATTTTCATGGGCCAACTCCTGCAGGAATGGCAGGGAGGTAGCCTTAGATTCTGCATAATCTGGTAGGCGAATGCAGCTTGCAAACGCTTTGCCATTTTAATTACATGAGAGTCAGTTTAAATTAGTCAATAGACTTGAGGCAGCCAGTATGTACATCAGGTGAAAGTGGTCAGAAGCACACACCTTTCACTCTTTTCCAGTATGCTGACAATGCATTGCTCAGGCATTTCTCACTTCATCAGATCAATAAAAAACACAAAAAGTGCACACAGGCCAGCGATAGGCAGCCTTGAGTACCTTAACCATTGAAACATGCCATCTAACCCTACTTTTGTAAACCAACAATACAGCTCTCTTTTAAAAGGATTTTAACTACAGTATTTTATATATTTTGGGGAGCTTCCATCCAACAACTCTTATTAATATTACATTTTCACTGAGAGTTTTATTGATTGTAGTTATGCCCCAGGGTCCAGGTGCTTTCAGTAGTTGGGAGTTTGTTGGTTATTGTAGTTCTCTTAGGTAGTGGGGAGCTTTATTGCACATTTACTGTATAGCAGGGTAGTGCCTTATGTTTGGGAGGGGCTGTCAAACCTTAGAGCGGATCCGAGATGAAAAACTAACTATAACAAGTAACTTGTCTATATATCTTATGTACAGTTTAGATGGTTTAAACAGCACATCTGTCTGCATACAGCTAAAAAAAATATGATTATTTCTTCCTGTGATACAATGACAGCAGCCATGTTGTTTGTAAACATTACACATAGGCAGGCTTATCTGCACCATCAGCACTCAGACTGTGAAAAAAACCTAATCCCCCTTTCTCCCTCCTCCCCTCTGCCTCTGAAATCAATGGCTAGTAACACTTCACCCAACTCCTGCCCAGACTGAGCTCCCATGAGCCCTTGCTACTGCCAAGGCTCTCTGAAAACTGTGGGCAGGGCTTGTTTAGTTTATAGGGAATTAGAGTATTAAAACAAAAACAAAAAAGTATTTGGCTTGATGAATGCCCTATAAACAATAGGAAAGGAACACAATTATGCAATGAGTAAAAGTTCATCTTGGATCCACTTTAAAGAGGGATTGTCAGCCACAAAATCAAATTCCATTTATCCACTGCTCTGTGTTTATTATGCATCCTACAGCCTTGACCTGCATTGCAAGCATTTCAGTCTATTCAGAGATGTTTCTGCTGTTATAAATCTTATATCAGTCAGCCTGACTCTATGTGGTACATTTCTGATCAGAAAGAAGCTTCTCATCCCCCCTCCCACATTCCTGCTCCTCACTGAATGGCTGAGGGCAGTTCAGAGTGAAGCTACTGAAATCTGATCTTGCTGAGCTCACATGTTTACAAAGCAAGCTAGATTCTAGGAGGAAAAAAGAGTAAGGGAGGAAATTACATCAGGTTTGGCTTCAGTCAGAGGGAACCAAGATGGCAAATGCTAGGAACAGAATTTCTTTTTATTTACTATATAAAATTCACTGAAATCAAAATGTGGACAGTACAATATATCTGTTGTCTAAGTAGAACAAGTAGTTATCTACTTATATACAGTGATGCTCATCACGACCTCATGATCATGGAATAGCCATGATTCGCAAGCATTTTTTCACTATCAGACATCGTGATCCGAATCAGTTCCGAATGCACTTGTGATCGTGGTCCAAATGCGGCTAGTGATAATAGATTTAGCCGCGATCACAGCCGTGATCAAAACCGCCAAAACCCGCCGACTTTAGCGATTAATAGCAACGCCCCCTTACATGATATAAACACCAAATTTGCAGGATATGTTAAGTAGAAAAGTGGGAACAAGGAGATTTTTTTTTTCAAAAAGACCTTATAGTTTTTGAGAAAATTGATTGTAAAATTTCAAAGGAAAATAGTATACATTTAAATGCGGTAAATGACAGTTAATGTATTTACCGCATTTACATGTATACTTTTTTCTTTTGAAACTTCCTTTGAAACTTAAAAATTGATTTTCTGAAAAACTTTTCCCCATTGTTCCCACTGTTCTACTTAACATATCTGGCAAATTTAGTGTTTCTAGCAAGTAAGGGGGCTTTGCTATTAACCGCTAAATTTGGCGGGTTTTGCGATTTTTAATCATGAATACTTTTTTTCATTTGAAACTTTAAAATCAATTTTCTCAAAGACTATTGGGTCTTTTTGAATTTTTTTTAAGTTGTAGCCACTGATCTCCTTTATAATCCATGCAATTTGGTGATTGTAGCATGTATGGGGGCTTTGCTATTAGCGTTAAAGTCAAATCAACTAAAGGATTTTAGCCGTGATTACACATTTAGAATCCATGATCATAGGCGTGATTACGTATTCTAAATGTAATCACGGCTAAAATCCGAGTCGAATCTGGAGCTCCGATTCAAATCCTGATCACGATCACGGCATGTCCGGATTTCTATTCTGCCGTGGCCAGATTTACTCAAATTCGTGATTGGGGGATATCCGAGCAACACTACTTATATATGTGTGGCATATTATGGCATAGTATGACTGACCCTGCTGCTTTAAGAAGATAGGGCTTGCACTGTACATATTCTATTCCAAAAGGGACACAGATGTAGTGTCTGTGGACAAAGTGGTATTTTCAGGAAGGTAAGTTAGCTGACAGGGTGGTTCTCAAATGGAAACAATGATGTTAAGAAAGAAAACGTTTAAGAGAGGGCACTGTAAAAAACATATACCCAAGGCCTCTAAAAATTATCTACAATATTACTTTCTAGTCAGTGGATAGAAACAATCCCACTATTACCCTGTGGAGTCAAAATCTTGAAGGTGAAAAATTCTTGTTAGCCTCAGAAGAAAAAATATAATGCTATATGGAGAAAATGCCTTGCATTAGCCTCAGTGTGTTAAGATTAATATAGAAACAGGGAAAGTACCTCCAATTACTTGTACTGCCGTGACTGAGGTCTTTACGTCAAGCCAAGTTATATCCTCTTAACTATATACCTATTGACTACATTAGCTAAAGTCACTATCTCACGCAGAAATATTATCTACAGAGTAATGTCTGCTAAATGCCACTGAAGGATTATTTGCTTGAGAACAGTTAATGGTTCTTACAGCTGGTAAGCAGATCTTTACCTGCTAGGGTGTAACATGACCCCCCTGAATAATAGTCATTAACCCTCCTGGCGGGTTTGCTAAAAATCCGCCAGGGAGCAGCAAATGCAGTTTTTTTTTAAAAAAATTCTTTTTCATGTAGCGAGACAAAGTCTCGCTACATGATAGCCGCTGCTTAGCGGCATCCCCCAGCCCCTCAAAGAACGGGATCTCCTGGACGGGGCGGGATGACGTCACTGACGTCATCGACGTTGTGACGTCAAGGGGGACTCTGATCCACCCCCCAGCGCTGCCTGGCACTGATTGGCCAGGCAGCGCACGGGGTCTGGGGGGGGGGGCGGCTGCGGCGTGACGGATAGCGGCGGATCGGCTGGTAGAGGCGGCGATCGGGCACTGCACGCAGTTAGCAAAGTTCTAGCAAAAAAAAAAAAATTATGCAAATCGGCCCAGCGGGGCCTGAGCGGTGCCTCCCGGCGGCATAGCCCGTGCTCAACACGGGCTTACCGCCAGGGAGGTTAAAGGCCACAGAGAGACTTTTTGACTGAAAACTGTTAATGGATCTTATGATTGCTCTTCTTTGATTAATATGGAGTTCTGCTATTCTGCAAGAAGAAAATAGTAATAGTATTGCTTGAATTTTCTTCCGTTCACTTTGAGGCTTGAGGGCTATTGGTCTGAAATGGACCTACAATTCAGTGTTTGGTAAGTTCTGATTCTAGGGTTGTGTTGTAGTCCTGAGGGATCTCATAGACCTTCTAAAGGAGACAGGAAAAAACTGAGACACCGGGAGTAACTTATGGTGAAGTATATTTAGGATGATGTAACTTCGTATAAGTATCAAATGAGTAATACTCACAAACACGGGTTGCCAAATTAGCAAACACTGCATAAAGGCAGGTGAAGAATTCCTGCCCTGGCTCCTGTTTCTCGGATAACAGGTCCAGTTTGTCATGCCCCAGCAAAAGAAGAACTAAAACAAAAAACAACTCCCATAATATAAGGGGAGCTGTGACTGTGGAGGGAGGAGAAAAGGCACCACAAAATAGCTTGGATAATGGTATATAAGTTTGATTTGCCCCCATAGTGCATCATGAGGGTCAACTTTGACCCTCTACATCACAGTCAACAGGCACATCGTAGCCAATCAGGCTACACTCCCTCCTGGAGCCACTCACCCCTTATAAAACATAAAGGACAAAAAAAAAAAAAAACATACCTCTAAGAAGGAAAAAGCTTATATGATGAAATAGAACTATTAAGGTTCACACACTGGTATGATATGCTTAAAAAAAAGAATTGAATCGAGAGCCCAATATGGTGCAGTATTGTCAGGTAAAATGAAGAGTTCAATACAATTTTATGTATATATATACTCACAAACACGGGTTACCAATAGGCAACCACTTTAAATGCAGGTGGGGAGCATTAGGACCTGACCCCACTCAGGTTAAGAAGTCGCTCTCTGTAGATAGTAGATGGGGATGCACCCCTCCACCCAGGGTGGACTAGAAGATCAGCAAAAACTCGGTATACAGAGGCGCCAGAGTAGAGTAAAACGTTTTAAAAACCGCTTAAAAGGAGAGGGGGATGTTAAGGTGGACTCACCTCCCTCTTACAAAAAAAGAAAACTCACTTGAGTCTCAATAAAATAGAATTGTCAAGTAATTTATTCAACTCCACAAATGCAACGCGTTTCGCGGGCGTGACCCCGCTTCCTCAGGCAAAAATGGGAGCACAACTGGAATAAAAACAAAATATACACAAAATAACTACCCACAGATTTGCAACAATTGGCGCAGCAGATAATTGGTAGAGAACACATAAAATAATTGCTACATAAAGCATTGCTACAAAAAAAAAAAAAAAAAAAAAAAAAAAAACATTTTCCGCCCACATAAACACAGGGCTATGCAAACAAGCTTAGATGTCAGAAATCAAATAGCTAAGGCTTAACCTCCCCGGCGTTCTATTGAGATCGCCAGGGAGGCTGCGGGAGGGTTTTTTTTTTTTTTTTTTTTTTAATTAAAAAAAAAAACTATTTCATGCAGCCAACTGAAAGTTGGCTGCATGAAAGCCCACTAGAGGGCGCTCCGGAGGCGTTCTTCCGATCGCCTCCGGCGCCCAGAATAAACAATGAGCGGCCTTCCTTGTTTTGCTTAGATCGTCGCCATAGCGACGAGCGGAGTGACGTCATGGACGTCAGCCGACGTCCTGACGTCAGCCGCCTCCGATCCAGCCCTTAGCGCTGGCCGGAACTTTTTGTTCCGGCTGCGCAGGGCTCAGGCGGCTAGGGGGGCCCTCTTTCGCCGCTGCTCGCGGCGAATCGCCGCAGAGCGGCGGCGATCAGGCAGCACACGTGGCTGGCAAAGTGCCTGCTGCGTGTGCTGCACTTTATTTGGTGCAAATCGGCCCAGCAGGGCCTGAGCGGCAGCCTCCGGCGGTGATGGACGAGCTGAGCTCGTCCATACCGCTCAGGAGGTTAATGCTCCCAGATTAAAGGAATCATATTGTATGTCTCAAAGTGAAACAGTTACATGGTAGAGCTGGGTATAGGCCACGGTCTATTCCCAGATAGCATATAGAGCTTTATACGGACACAAAAAGGATTAAAATAAACTGCAAGCATAAAGTATAAGATAACTTACCTCAGTGGGTCAAGCAATAAGTTTGAGCGCCTCTGTGTCAGTATGAAGTGAGGCTTGCTTTAAATGGGAAGAGAGGTTAAACTGATAGGACTGAAGTCCAATCAGGAAGAATTGGTAACAGGAAGTATTTGGTAACAGGAGGTGTGAACAACTTTGCACAGGAAGTGAATCTCTCCAGTGGGATAGTTACGAAATCCCCAGCAGTGGCTGGGACATGGGATAACCAGCAATGGCTGGATAGAGTAATGGTCAAGGGCTCTGCCTCTGACACAGGCGACCCGGGTTCAAAACCCGGCTCCACCAGTTCAGCAATTTTTTGTGGCAGCTAGACAATTCATGTAACTTTTAGCCATGGATGTTCGTATAAAGATGTCACTGGGTGTGCACATGTATACATACGGATTCAGGTGTAAAACGGTAAAAATGGTAAAATATAACAGTATGAGTGTTTTTTAAAAACCATATAAACATGCCAACAGTATATAATAAAAGTATACATGAGATAGAGCATAAGAGGCTGCCAATAATAAAAATGTGAACACAATGTTATTATAAAAATGTGGGTAATGATGATATCAAATAAAAAAAAAAAAAAAAATTAAAAATATATACACATACATACATATATACATACACATAAAAAACGTAGACGTATAAAAGTAACATCTATAAATCTATAACATTCTATAAAGCCTTAGCTATTTGATTTCTGACATCTAAGCTTGTTTGCATAGCCCTGTGTTTATGTGGGCGGAAAATGTTTTTTTTTTTTTTTTTTTTTGTAGCAATGCTTTATGTAGCAATTATTTTATGTGTTCTCTACCAATTATCTGCTGCGCCAATTGTTGCAAATCTGTGGGTAGTTATTTTGTGTATATTTTGTTTTTATTCCAGTTGTGCTCCCATTTTTGCCTGAGGAAGCGGGGTCACGCCCACGAAACGCGTTGCATTTGTGGAGTTGAATAAATTACTTGACAATTCTATTTTATTGAGACTCAAGTGAGTTTTCTTTTTTTGTAAGAGGGAGGTGAGTCCACCTTAACATCCCCCTCTCCTTTTAAGCGGTTTTTAAAACGTTTTACTCTACTCTGGCGCCTCTGTATACCGAGTTTTTGCTGATACACTGGTATGATAACACGTTTCGCCGAAAACAGTCTGCTTCTTCAGATCAATGATAACAGTGTCTGCAAATAAACAATATAGGAGCTCCTTAATAATTGACATACAGGAATAATATAAATATTCAATAAAAATGAGAATTCAAATGTCTGAATTAAAATAAAGTAAATATTAGATCATAATAGGTATGGGCTGTCTTATAAACGTTAGTGACATCTTTAAGGACAAATTTCAATAAGGTCTATAAGATGACCAACATTATTATGCAAATAGTATTTAAAAGAGTACTGTAGGGGGTAGGGGGAAAAAATGTTGAATGTACCTGGGGCTTCTAATGGTCCCCCACAGACATCCTGTGCCCGTGCAACCGCTCACCAATGCTCCGGTCCCCACCTCCAGTTCGCTTCCAGAATTTGCGACTTTAAAGTCGGAAAACCACTGCGCCTGCATGGCCACACCCTTGCTCCCACTGAAATCACCAGGAGTGTATTGCACAGGTCCAGTATGTTCTGCGCCTGCACAGTATGCTCCTGGTGATGTCAGCGGGAGCGAGGACATGGCAATGCAGGCGCAGTGGTTTTCTGACTCTAAAGTCGGAAATTCCAGAAGTGAACCGGAGGCGGGGACCGGAGCATCGGTGAGTGGCTGCGCGGGCACAGGACGTCTGCAGGCGACCATTAGAAGCCCCGGGTAAGTTCAACTCTTTTTGCTCCTATCCCCCTACAGTAGTCCTTTAATTGTCTTAAAGATTACATTTTTTTTCAATTAAACTCATGGATGGTATTGTGTCTCACAGCTCTTTTGAGCACTGAAGTCAATCTCGGATGCCTGTGATAATTACTTTGCCAGGTGAGCCCAATTTAAGGAAAAAGTACTAAAGAAGGATGTTCCACAATATTAAGAAAACCAACATTTTCAATTAATATGGGAAATAAAGAGCATCTCTCTGCTTTCAAAAAGAGTGAAATAGTTGAATGCCTTGGTCATGGTATAAAAATCTTGATATTTCTTGAAAACTTAAGCACGGTCATCGTACTTAGGGATGAGCATTGGAAAAGCTGAATTTTGGATTCGGCAGAATTCTGAGAACATTCTCTCCTATTTACCCCTTGTTACCCATGCAGGCTGAAATAGCTAAAATGCAAAACCTGGACCGCACAGGGCTCAGCACCCTTAGCTATACCAACCCACATGGACCATACTATGGGAGGGTCTGGAAGAGGGGCAGACATCTGGGGGCTTCCTTGGCAGTGAAGGTTCTTGGCAGCTCTTGTTTCAGGCGTCCATCAACATCAGTGGTAGCCACAACCCTAGTACCATTACAGTTTAATTCTGTTGCATTAGCAATAGAGATGGCCCGAATGGTTCACCGGCGAACGGTTTCCAGCAAACTTCCGGGGTTCGCGATTGCGGAGAACCGCAAACTTTTCCGGAAGTTCGATTTGCCCCCATAGTGCATCATGAGGGTCAAGTTTGACCCTCTACATCACAGTCAACAGGCACATCGTAGCCAATCAGGCTACACTCCCTCCTGGAGCCACTCCCCCCTTATAAAAGGCAGGCAGCGTCAGGCTTTTCACTCACTCGTTTCCCTTCATTAATTAGAGAAGGGAGAGCTGCTGTGCAGAGACCTATAGGGAAAGCTTAGTTAGGCTCTTGTAAGCTTGTTAGCTTGCTCCTTGCTGATTCTTATTGCTAAAAAAGCACCCCTCAACAGCTCTTTAGAGAGCTAATCTTGTTTTTGTGATCAATTTTTTTTGTGTGTGTGTGGCCCACTTGCATTATATACAGCCCTGTCAGTCAGTCACAGCTGGCCTTTTGCCCCTTGGTGGTATAATTACTACTGTGCCAGGTGCACATTGTAATACCCATCACTGCATATACCTACCTGTTGTTCACTTCAGTGCACCCACATTCCTACGTGAGCGCACGCAGTGTCACTGTGCCTGTCCGGTACCTGTTTGTGTGTGACAGGTGCACATTGTAATACCCATCACTGCATATACCTACCTGTTGTTCACAGTGCACCCACATTCCTACGTGAGCGCACGCAGTGTCACTGTGCCTGTCCGGTACCTGTCTGTGTGTGACAGATAATACCCATCACTGCATATACCTACCTGTTGTGTTCAGTGCACCCACCTACCTACGTGAGTGCACGCAGTGGGATATACCACTCCGTGCATACCTGTTAACTGCACCTGTGTGACTGCACATTGTATTAGTCAAGTCAGTGCATACCCTTCACTTGAATGGATGGCAGACTTGCCCTTCATAACAGATTCTCGTTAAAGGATTTAAAGTTGATTCATCTCAAATACAGCAGGGCCTCGAAAGTCCTCCTGTATTGTTATTTTTGGTCACTAGCTCGGGACGTGCATGCCATGCCTGCTGCCTTCCTTGGATGTGTGGTTGCCGTTCCTGCTCCTTTGCCCACAGCATGCCTGCTGCCTTCCTTGGATGTGTGGTGGTAGCCGTTCCTGCTCCTTTGCCCACATCGTGCCTGCTGCCTTCCTTGGATGTGTGGTGGTGGTAGCCGTTTATTAGGCTCCTACTCCGGACCGGAATCGAACCAGGATTCCCTGGCAATTACCCGTGGTCACCATGCTACTGAGAAAGTACCATTGAAAGTTTCACACAGTTGAATTAATGGCAGACTTGCCCTCCATAACAGATTCTCATTTAAGGCAAGTGGTGTCATCTCTGGCACACAGCGTTGGGTCAAGGGTAGTGTTGGGCGAACAGTGTTCGCCACTGTTCGGGTTCTGCAGAACATCACCCTGTTCGGGTGATGTTCGAGTTCGGCCGAACACCTGGTGGTGTTCGGCCAAACTGTTCGGGTTCACCCGAACTGCTGAATGCCCAACCGAACAGGGCCCCTGTTCGGCCGAACAGGGCCCTGTTCGGCCGAATACGGCCCCCCTATGGGGTCGCAGGCATAAGGGGGGAGCATGCCCCGATCGCGGGGGGGGGGTCGGAAATTCCCCCCACCCCCTCCGCTAGCGCTCCCCCCTCTGCCCGCTTCCCCATACAACAGTTTGACGAAAGTAAAATAGTACCGGTGGTGGTGGCTGGCTGCTGCAGTGGCTGGCTGGCACTATGAAGTGACTGAGGAGGAGGAGTCAGAGTAGGACGCGTTGAGGGAGGCCGGGCAGCGGGCGGTTCAGCGGTAGTACCCTTGTGGTACTTCCGCCCTTTCTCTGACCTCACGTCCTCTGCGTGATGACGCATACGAGGGTACGCATGACGCGTACCCTCGTATTCAAAGGACGTGAGGTCAGAGAAAGGGCGGGAGTACCACAAGGGTACTACCGCTGAACCGCCCGCTGCCCGGCCTCCCTCAACGCGTCCTACTCCGACTCCTCCTCCTCAGTCACTTCATAGTGCCAGCCAGCCACCACCACCGGTACTATTTTACTTTCGTCAAACTTTTGTATGGGGAAGCGGGCAGAGGGGGGAGCGCTAGCGGAGGGGGTGGGGGGAATTTCCAACCCCCCTCCCCGCGATCGGGGCATGCTCCCCCCTTATGCCTGCGACCCCATAGGGCCCCCAAAAGCGGGATGTTCGGGGAGTTCGGGGTTCGGCCCGAACATGCCGAACATCGCGGCCATGTTCGGCGAACGTTCCCGAACCTGAACATCCAGGTGTTCGCCCAACACTAGTCAAGGGTCCATCTGACCACAGATGCCTGGTCTGCAAAGCACGGTCAGGGCAGGTACATTACTTATACAGCAAATGGGTCAATACTTGGATGTGTGGTGGTAGCCGGTTCTCAGGCTCCCACTCCGGACCGGAATCGAACCCTGATTCCCCGGCCATTACCCGTGGTCACTCACAATGGCAGACTTGCCCTCCACAACAGATTCTCATTACAGGTACTGAACAGCCAGCAGAAAATGTAATTTAAAAAAAAATAGATGTAAGCTTTAACAATGGTATAGAAAGAACCATCAAAAGTTGATAAGGCAGTCAGACATTACCTGATATCACTGAGAAAGAGCAATCTCGCCATGGTGCGTACCAGTCCAGCACGGCCGTCACAACACAAACAGCTGTTTGCGGTGCGTTACACAGTGAGTTTGGTGTGTCAGTGTGAAGCAATACTCTAATTACACTCCTTGATTGATGTATACACATGCAAGATGTTTTACTTTAAGCCTGCAATTTAGCATTCAATGTGAGTTCTGCCCTTAAAATGCTGCTTTGCGTCAAATCCAGATTATTCCCCGGGACTTTTGGCATCTATCCCACTCATCCATGACCCCCTCCTGGTGTTAGACCCCTTGAAACATCTTTTCCATCACTTTTGTGGCCAGCATAAGTGTTTCTAGTTTTCAAAGTTCGCCTCCCAATTGAAGTCTATTGCGGTTCGCGAAGGTTCGCGTGCACCGAACTTTTGCGGAAGTTCGCGAACCCGGTTCGTGAACCGAAAATCGGTGTTTCGGGCCATCTCTAATTAGCAATGCAGTTATATTTTCAGATGCAATGCACCAGTGTGAAAGTAGCCTTTTAAGTGTACCCAAGCCGAAGCTCAGATACAAAATTAGATACTTATCTAAAGAGAGTGAAGCCTTAGGATCCTATTGAGGCTTCCCTCGCTGGTCTGAAGTCTCTCGTCACTCAGCACAGCCTCCTAAAGATTAGCGACAAGGCATTGTTGCTAATCATATCGAGGCCTTGCAGTTCGTCTTCCTGTATCGTGACTGCGTAGTAGCATGTGAGCCCGGAGCCACGGAGCTTCAGCTTGCATTAAAGAGGACTTCCAGAGTCGAAACAAAAATCTGGCAGACTGCAAGTAAAAGTTATATTTACCTGAGAACTCTTGTCCCCCAATGCCGTCCCCAAGTCCCTGCATCACCCATCTTCTGGTGCCTGGCCCCGCCTCCTCTCTCTCCACAGAGACAAAAGCCAAGCTATTTACCTACAGTAAATAGCCTGGCATTTTTCTCCTGGGAGAGAGAGAAGGCAGGGCCAGGCACCGGGAATTAGGTGATGCAGGAACTTCAGGACGGCATCACGGGACAAGATTTCTCTGGTAAATATAACTTACTTTTACTTGCAAGCTGCCGGATTTTCATTTTGACTCTGGAGGTCCTCTTTAACTTTAAAGTCACACCTTTTCCATATATTTTGTGAGTTATTGATTGTAAAGTGTTAGGGGAGTCAAACATTTGAAAACATGGGAGGGAATGACCTGGTACATGTAGAATGTAAGTTTTTTCCCCTGTGTAACTATTTCTGTTTATTTGGGTCAGAAGGAGCTCTATCAAAGAATCTCAGAAGCAAAGGATGAGACAAAAACTTTGCTTTTCTTTCACATTAGTAATTGTTACTTAGAGACTGTTATGTTAAGAACACTTAGTGGAGTTACAGACATCAGTCTTGAGATGGCACTTCAGGTGTTTACTGCTAAAATACAATATAGTAAAGGAAGAAAGACCTGAGTTCCCATATAAAAGAACTTACATTTCAAGAAGAGGGTTCAGTGTTTACTTCACTCCATCTGCTTGGATTACTTTTTGAATTGTTCCATTTACACAAACAAAATCTATGTCTATTTAGTTCCCCATATTCAATTCCATTTATTTTCACAGCTACAGCTCCTTTCACTAAATATTGATTTTCAATGTGGAGCCTCTCTGGGAAGTCAACACAGCACCATGTGATAAAGTGAGCCTGCTTAGTGTAAACAAACTTCTGAACAGGGAGCTGTAGATATAGAAATACTTCTTAAAGGTGGACATACGGGATGCCATCTTTCATATGATCTTTCATATGATTCGTTTATTGATGCCATCACATTGAATCATAATCAACTGCATATTTGATCATCAATGGAAAAATGTTCTTCATGAATCCTAAATATTGTGTTATTTTTTCCTTGTTCCAAATTACTCTGTAAATAGAAATAAGTAATTATAAGATGGGCTAAGGTTAATTATTATTATATTTTTTTTTTATGGTTGATTCAACACCACCAAATCAATCTCTCTACTATACAATCAGATTGTATTGTGTGTGGTCACTTTCATTGTCTGCAGCAGGGATAGTGGTTTTACAAGAAGGCTTGGTTTACACATAAATCTATACATTTCTGATACAGTCCAGTCCTGTCCTGTCAGTTTTGCATAAGTTTTCTATTCATTTTATCGGATAGGACAGGACTGGACATTGTTATGTGTGAACTCAGCGGTAAGGTAATTTAAGTTTTTCAAAAAAGAAGGAAGAAGGAAGCCTAAGTGAAACAGCAGTTTTTACAGCTCAGGCCAGCAAAGTGAAATTACATCATGGTGTACTATTAGAATAACGTTACTAAGGTATGAAGAACATGGCAGTAATTGGATCAAGCGGGAATATTTTATTCAAGCTGTTCTTGCTTAGATAGTGCAGTTGGTGAATGCAGAATGCATGGTGGGCGTATGGTAACTGTTAGGTAAAAAGAGACACCCTTATATTTCAGTGTGAAACATTTGTAAGAAAGAGATCTTATCTTAAAGCACCACTATTGTGAAAAATTATACTAATTAAAATACATACATATAAAATGTACAGGTCTCCCAGAATAAAAAGCAGTCAACACGTAACGATTGTGGAATTCTCTCCGTGATCAGCGCACAAGACGTGCGCTGACACTGCGGAAATCCTCCACAAGCGTGTAATTTGAGGGAACCCAGCAAAAGCTGCAATGCACCTGTAGAGGGAAATTCCTGTCGGCAGGTGGAGCTGTGGAGTACAGAGGAACAGCTCCTCTGCCCTGCCACAGACGCAAGACAGGAATTGCACAAAGGGAAGAAACGCAGGACAAGATAGCCCTAAAGGAGAGAGAGCACAGGGACAGATTGTATGTGTGTGCACCAAACTAGTCGCCAACCCGCGATGGTGCATACACAACAGCAGATATGAAGTAGGAACGCAATCGCGAGAGAGGCGACTGCCAGAGGTGACACAAGGCTACAGCAAGGCAGAGCACGAGAGTAGCAAAGGCACAGCAAATCATACAATGAGAAGATAAGGAAAATAACAAACGCTAGCTAAACGCGAACACCGCACTCATTCGCAACAGTGCACGCGTTTATGCGCCGGCTCCGCGTGTTAAGCACAACAGAGACAAGCACGCCTAACTAACCACCGACAGACAAACATGAAACAGAGGACGCGAGCACTTGCTTAACGGTTACCTCACCGAGCCTCCAGCAAGCGCCTAGACAAGAGCGCCTAGACAAGACAGCAAGAGCCTAACAGACAAGACAGATACACGAAAACAGGAATAAATGAGAGATAGGATCCACAGCACTAGCGCAAGAGGCTAGTGCGATCCAGGAAGACAGAACAGAAGGATCCACAGCACTAGCGCAAGGCGAGTGCGATCCAAGTATAGAAAGAGAGATGGAGATCAGACGGATCCACAGCACTAGCGCAAGGCGAGTGCGATCCTGGCAAGACAGATCAGATGAGATAGCTGGTAGCAACCGCTGCTCCAGCTATACTCCAAAAACAAAGATCGGAACGACTTCCTGTCGACCACCGCTGGGACAGGACAATCGCAACAGACAAACAAAACAGATATGCAATCCTAACTGCACTAGGGAACCTGCCTAGTGCAGTCCCAGGAATAACTCTAGGCTAATCTTCAAACAAAGAGCAAGGCTGACACTCCAAGAGTGTTTCACAAGACTAACCCTTATGACCAGCCTAGATCTGTGAAATCACATGGTATATATAGAGCAAGCCTACAAAGGATGTGGCTAGGCAATCTGCATGACAAACGTATGCAAATTCCTCAGCAGCAAGCTGCCAAACTGACAAAAGGTCTCTCTTCCAGAGACCTGAAGAATGCAGACCTGAACAGTGGTCAAAAGGCTGCCTGCCTGCGCAGGCAGCCGAGCGGATCCTCACAGTACCCCCCCCCCCCCTCTAGGGTCGGATTCCAGACAAGCCTCTAACCTGATATTTGCAAAAGACTCTAACTGAAGACTCATGAAGGTCAGGACAGCCCGACAAGGCCCAATTCCAGAGTCAGCCCACCCGAAACTGACCTCATCGGAAGGTGAAGTCACCGAAACATGCCCATCAGTACCACAAGTCTCAGTGTAACACCCATCAGGACTGTGAATGCCAGAGAAGAAGCCATCGACACCCACCGAGCCATGCCCACCACCTTCCAAGGACCGTCCAAAAATACCAAACCTGCCACAATACCTATTCGAAGTGTCCCTTTCCACAAAGCACCCACTGCTGATCTCATCCAAGGTACCAGAAAATATTTTTCCTAGGATCTCCCAGAACACTTTGAAGCTCCGCAGAGATCCCAGGAGGGCAGAACGATCACCAGGCTCACATGGAGAACTATCAAGAACCCCTATGGAACCAATGACAATTCCGGATTCAGAATTATCAGGACAAGCATCAAGAACAGGGCCTCCAGGGACCACCTCTGGGCATGCAGGCAGGCAGGCAACATCAGAACAGGTTTCCACCGAGGAAGCATCTGAGCAGGCTGGCAACCGAGACATACTTGGGCTTTCTGGGTCACAGAACACATCGGGGTACACTAGCCCAAGGGGAACCTTAGGACACGTCGAGGAACTGCCAACCTCAGAGTCTGTCACGACAAGACCAAAACCAGAACCGGGCAGAGAATCATCACGAGCAGTGGTCACAAGCACTGGACTTTCAAAAGAAGGCTAGGACTCAAACCTAGAAATCTCTGTGACAATAATATCATCATTGACTACGTATGAGTGAATCTCCACCAGAGCTGCAAGGGTAGTCAGCACAACAGCAATGCCTACTGAAGTGGACAACACCTCAGAAGGACTTGGGGGGCAGGAGACATCTCCTACAACTTCTGCACCCTTTGGGAGGAACTCGGAGGTCTCCAGGACATCAGACAAGACCTCAGGAACATCATTTTTCAAGTTTTCTGAGAAGGATTCTGAACTATCCATGTTACAGGGCAAAACTGGAACTTTATTTTGTGGACAGGGTAGATGTCCCAGGGAAGGTTCCACCATAAACTGAGACTGAATTTCATCATCATGAGCTGAATGTACAGGAATATTTACTGGAACACACACTGACTCCCTAACTTTAATCTCACTGCACCCAGAATTCTGCTTAGCAGTCAAACTAGCTTGCAACTCCAGAACTGCAGAAAAACAGGTGAGTATAGTAGCAATACCTAGACGAGCCTCTAGGGACACTGCAGGAGACTCTAAACAAGGCCATATTAACTCATCCAGAGTACAGGGTGCAGAATCAGCATTTTCCTCAGAACAAGACAGGGACTCACAAATGTCAGTGTGAGTGGAGATCATGTTTTCATTCATGGTACAGGGCAGATTCAGAGAAAGCTTCTCTGGGCAAAGCAAAAAAGCTTCAGCATCAGATTTGCAAAACCGAAGCGCTGTCTCACTCTTCGATTCGGCTAACAGTGTCAAATCCGAGGAGTCAGAACGCAAAACTTGCGAATCAAAAATCGCTTTAGGTTGTGAAACTGACGCTTCCATAGCGCAAACCTCCGTGGTCTGCGGGGCAGACGGTAAGGCGTTCAGAACAGAAACACTGGAGCAACTGTCACCAGGCAACGGGCCCTTACAGGTGTGAACAGGGTGAGACAAAGACGCATTTGCAGTAGAAATAGCGACAACATCAGGAAAAACTTTATTAAACATATTAATTTTACTTTTGATGCTGCATAATTTAGGAATTTTCCCCATAGCAGGATCACAGATGGAAGATCTTAAAGATCTGTCTCTAAATGACAAGGGGTTCCACACATCCTTGAGAAAACTGGCACATTCATGCTGATCACAATCTGCAGGAACATCAGAGAAACAGGCATCAGATCGCAGAGATTCAAACTGCACGCAGTCAGGAGAGAATCCTCCAGGATTCGCACAGGAATCAACCACAGTGGCACACCCACTCATTTCAGATCGCACAATGTCACGACTCACATGCTTTACCCCAGAAAGGCAGGAACAATCATCCGACAACGATGTCTCTTTATTGGAATCAATTGATTGATGTGTGTGCAACTCATTCAAAATCGTCTGCCATACATAAATCACCAGATCCACATCACCCTCGTCACATTCATCGGAATCAATTAAAAGGTACATAGAATCGAGACAATCATTCAAGACATCTTCGCTTTTTGCGATGTAAAAATCGTAAAAGGCTTTCCAATCAAAATCAAATTCCTCCATCAAGGCCCCAATGTCCCATGAGGCAAATGGAGGTTCAAACAGGCCAGTATCCAGATAATCTCCATATGGGTGGAGTTCAGAAACAAGAACAGATTTTTTTAACTGCTTTAATATAGTGTGCGATCCTACCTATAATAGGATCCACATAAGCTTTGGATTGGGGCAAAAAACCCGGAGACTGAGCAACATCATTATCATACTGAATGGTTTTGCACATTTCAGACTTGACAGAAATAACCTCTTTATTTGTGGTTGCTATGGGCAACGAATCTTTTGGCTGACAAGCCGAATCAGCAGATTGGCCTGCAAGCACCAATTCATTAACATATGGTAATGACACAGAAATGTTGCATAACCTAATCTGATCAGCGTCATGCACTGCAGGAAAAAACTCATAGAAATAACCTGGCAGGGGAATTCTAAGCTTAAGAGAAAATACATGACTCAGAAATCTGCGAGGGTTATGTCTCAGATTCTCGTCTCTGGCATACTCTTACAAACAAAGAAGAAAAAGTAGTCCCCTTAATATCACTGATAAATATGATACTCAAGCCAGGGTTGTGCAAAATATATATATAAAGTTCCTTTATTTAAACAACGTCATAATTAAAAACAATTAAAAACATAAGGATCCCTTGGCCTCATGCCATCCATATATACCTTTGTACTGTAATACAATAACATAGTAGATCCGCTCAGAGAAAGTAGGTCCCAAGGTTGTTGGTACACCGAACCAAAATACTAATAAATAAACAGCTGCTACTCAGTTGTCAGTAGCAAAAAATAGGGTAATGATGTGATAATCGGTGTTGCCGACAAGTCAGGGAGCCACATGAACAGATACCTTTTAAATAGTTACTGCTGGTTTAGACATGTGCAAAATACAAGTGAATATGGTACTACATAGTACAATCCATAGAGTCATTCCATAGTACAGAAAGTGCATATGCAATATATACGTGCCATCAATTGGTAAAGTGCAAAAACAAGGTCCAAACAGGACTCAAAAATAGTCATCCATGGTGCATACAGAAAAAATATATAAAGAACCAGACCAGTGTGAAAAAAAAAAGGAAGGAATCAAGGTGATCATGGACAATAAAGAAGAAAGAAAAAAACAGAGGAAAAACCACGTGTGTTAGGCCAAAACCAGCACAGAATGAATAGGTAGTGGATAAGTCATGTAAGAATGACCAGGTTCACATGACGTCCGAGCAGAGCTTACCCTTGTGGAAGGAAAGAGATGGGGCCGTGGGGATCCGGATCCTACCGGTTGCCCATCATGGCAACTGGAAGAGAGACACAAAGAGGTCTGGGAAAATGGACTCAACAGATGTGCAAAGATTATAGTACAAATGCTGATTAATCTGGATAGGGAACTTCTAACAAAACTGAAACTTAAGAGTCTGGACCTATTACAACAAATCTCTAAGTATGATCAAAAGACTCTGGTAGGACCATTCTTGGAGCGTTTAAAAAGTGATATTAAGCATATTGAAACAGATGTGATTGAGATCAAGAAGAAGAAACTGATAAGAGATAGACGCGATTATGCAGAGTCCAAGGCATACATATGGAGACATAAAAATAATAGAAGAGGGCAAAACTTCCCAAAGCCCCCCTATAGGCCAAAAAGAAAACCAAAGAAGCCTGTCCAAAATCCACAGGGACCGTCTGGACAAGGTGGAGCAGGGGGACCACCCAGGGACTATGTCTCTGACTCTAGCGATCTCAATGAATCAGATATTGAGAATAGTGCCTTGAAGCACTTGGGAAGGCTGGAAGAGCTGAGGCAAATAGGAAAGAAGCATAAGATGAACGAAGACAATTCTGGACTGCTGAATGACCAGGTATTATCTATTATTAACTTATCTAACACATAACTTACTGAGATAGAGAAAAGTCTATTAAAAAGAGGATTGACTTTTTCACCCACTAACAGGTTTGACCCATTCGAGATCATTAAAGACCTCTACTTTTTCTGCAGGAGGCTGATGCTTAAGAAGCTGTACCATACTTCTGATGATGTGGTCCCTCCTTTAGATGAACTAGGATTGGATGAACAGGATAAAAACATCTTTTCTGATTTAATCTCACTCTTGGAAGAACAAAGCACACAAATTGGGGTAAGTCAGTCCCCTTTTAGGCCTGCATCAAAATACCTGCCCTCTTTCAATACTTGTCCACAGATTCAAGTTTTCTTTGATGTGGTATCCTCAAAAATTCAACAAATTATAGATAATAAAGAGAGAAGCCTTGATAATTTGACACATCAGGAATGAAAAGCTCTAGGGGATTTGTCAAGGAGAACAGATATTATTATTAGGGAGGCAGATAAGGGAGGCAACGTGGTCGTTTGGCCAAGGGAGCAATATGAAAGAGAGATATATAGACAATTGAACAACACAGATTTTTATAGAAAACTTCCAGGGAATCCCACTGAGTGCTTCCAGAGAGAGCTGAAGATCCTTCTGGAAGAAGGCCTATCTGAACAGATAATTACCAATAAAGAATATAAATATCTATGGGTAGAGACACCGGTAACACCAACTTTCTATGTACTCCCCAAAGTACATAAAGATAAAAACAACCCCCCGGGACGACCAATCGTGTCGGGTATTGGAAGCCTCAGTGAGAAATGCTGCTCATTTTTGGACTTTTTTTTCTCCAGCCCCACGTTGTCTCCCTTGAGTCATACGTCCGTGACTCCATGGACATTTTGACGAAAATTCAGGATGTGAACTTGTGATGTGGAGAGTTTATACGCTAACATATCACATGATCACGGAATCCAGGCTGTGAAATATTTTTTTGATATGGAGACCTTAGAGAACCAAAAAAGAAACCTTTGGCTACTACAATTACTGGAGTTTATTCTGAAACACAATTTCTTCTTGTTCAACAACATTTACTATTTGCAGATTAGGGGCGTAGCCATGTGGGCAAAGTGCGCTCCATCTGTGGCAAATCTGTTTTTAGGATGGTGGGAGAGAGAATGTGTGTGGGTGTCGTCTCTGGAACGATTCCATCCCGCCATTGCGGGGTGGCATCGTTTCATAGACGACATCCTCATACTATGGCAAGGTCCCTCAGAGGATCTACAACGATTTTTGAATCTGTTAAATACCAATGACATAAACATCTTTCTAACATTTGATATCTCCTCCACAACAGTTAATTTTTTGGATTTACATATCGTGAAAGATAAAGATGGACAATTAAATACAACACTGCACCGGAAGAATACCGCTGTCAACAGTTTACTGCACTTTTCCTCTTACCATACGCCCACGACAAGAAGAAATATACCGGTGGGACAGTTCCTGAGGTTGAGGCTGAACTGCTCAACGCTACAGGCATTCGAGGAGGAGGCAGAAAAACTAGCAAACAGATTTCGTGAACGGGGATACCCCAACAAGTATGTAAGAAAGGCATGGAGAAGAGCTAGATTTACAGATAGGGAAAACCTGTTACAACCCTCCAGTAACAAAAAGAAAACAACTAGGAGTGATCAGACAGTCAGACTAACAACGAAATACAATGATAAATGGGATGAAATATATAGTATTATGCAAAATCATTGGGGCATCCTACAAAGCGATCCTATTCTTGGACAATATCTAACAAAGAAGGCATCAATAACAGCAAAGAGGGCGCCTACTCCACGTGATCAACTATGCCATAGTCACTACATGTTACCCAGAAGGACTTTAAGTACCAAGGGGAGCCACCCGTGCGGACATTGTTCCATCTGTAATCTAATGCCTCCAACCAAGTTTATAATAAACAACAGGGATGACAAAAGAATCTATCTGCAGGATTTTATAAATTGCCAAACTCCCTGGGTGATATACATGCTTGAATGCAAATGTGGAAAGAGATATGTAGGGCAAACCCAAAACCCCTTGAAAATTAGAATACAGAAGCATCGATCCACAATAAAATTGGCCCCTAGAGATAATCTGGAGGGAAAGGTACTCACTACGGTAGCGGCACATTCCCTACTTTGCACACCTGGGAAAATGGATGAATGAAAGGTCTACGGAGTGAAAAAACTACTGCTTAACAACAGAGGTGGCAATCACACAATAAAATTATTGCAGCTGGAGCTAAAGTGGATCCACAGATTAGGTACAAGATGCCCTGTAGGCCTTAATGAGGAATTTGGGTTTGGGTGTTTCTTACCATCATTGTGAGCCTTGGTATATGATAAACAGCATGTGGGATTGGGGTCACCCTGCGTATGACATGGGCACCACGTTTTTCCGGACTTTACCACCTTCTATAATATTGTAGGGAAGGAATATTTCTATACATTTACACATATCTATATATTTCTGTATTATTGTCTCACTGCTCTAAGATCTCAAGGTGAGGAGGTCTGACTTTCTTGATGAATATTAATCATGTTTCTTAAGACCCTGAGGTGAGAGGGTCTGACTTATGAGTTCCTCCTTAGGCCAGTATTCTTAGGGTTTTTTGTGTGTGTCTCTTCTCTTCTAAGACCGTGAGGTAAGACGGTCTGACTTCATACACCGGGGAGGTATATTGGTTCATTAGATGTGCCTTCCTAATGGATGAGTACTAATATTGTAGTAACCTTTGGCTACTACAATTACTGGAGTTTATTCTGAAACACAATTTCTTCTTGTTCAACAACATTTACTATTTGCAGATTAGGGGCGTAGCCATGTGGGCAAAGTGCCCACATGGCACTGTGTGTGCCCACTATTCTTGGACAATATCTAACAAAGAAGGCATCAATAACATCTGCTCCATCTGTGGCAAATCTGTTTTTAGGATGGTGGGAGAGAGAATGTGTGTGGGTGTCGTCTCTGGAACGATTCCATCCCGCCATTGCGGGGTGGCATCGTTTCATAGACGACATCTTTATACTATGGCAAGGTCCCTCAGAGGATCTACAACGATTTTTGAATCTGTTAAATACCAATGACATAAACATCTTTCTAACATTTGATATCTCCTCCACAACAGTTAATTTTTTGGATTTACATATCGTGAAAGATAAAGATGGACAATTAAATACAACACTGCACCGGAAGAATACCGCTGTCAACAGTTTACTGCACTTTTCCTCTTACCATACGCCCACGACAAGAAGAAATATACCGGTGGGACAGTTCCTGAGGTTGAGGCTGAACTGCTCAACGCTACAGGCATTCGAGGAGGAGGCAGAAAAACTAGCAAACAGATTTCGTGAACGGGGATACCCCAACAAGTATGTAAGAAAGGCATGGAGAAGAGCTAGATTTACAGATAGGGAAAACCTGTTACAACCCTCCAGTAACAAAAAGAAAACAACTAGGAGTGATCAGACAGTCAGACTAACAACGAAATACAATGATAAATGGGATGAAATATATAGTATTATGCAAAATCATTGGGGCATCCTACAAAGCGATCCTATTCTTGGACAATATCTAACAAAGAAGGCATCAATAACAGCAAAGAGGGCGCCTACTCCACGTGATCAACTATGCCATAGTCACTACATGTTACCCAGAAGGACTTTAAGTACCAAGGGGAGCCACCCGTGCGGACATTGTTCCATCTGTAATCTAATGCCTCCAACCAAGTTTATAATAAACAACAGGGATGACAAAAGAATCTATCTGCAGGATTTTATAAATTGCCAAACTCCCTGGGTGATATACATGCTTGAATGCAAATGTGGAAAGAGATATGTAGGGCAAACCCAAAACCCCTTGAAAATTAGAATACAGAAGCATCGATCCACAATAAAATTGGCCCCTAGAGATAATCTGGAGGGAAAGGTACTCACTACGGTAGCGGCACATTCCCTACTTTGCACACCTGGGAAAATGGATGAATGAAAGGTCTACGGAGTGAAAAAACTACTGCTTAACAACAGAGGTGGCAATCACACAATAAAATTATTGCAGCTGGAGCTAAAGTGGATCCACAGATTAGGTACAAGATGCCCTGTAGGCCTTAATGAGGAATTTGGGTTTGGGTGTTTCTTACCATCATTGTGAGCCTTGGTATATGATAAACAGCATGTGGGATTGGGGTCACCCTGCGTATGACATGGGCACCACGTTTTTCCGGACTTTACCACCTTCTATAATATTGTAGGGAAGGAATATTTCTATACATTTACACATATCTATATATTTCTGTATTATTGTCTCACTGCTCTAGGATCTCAAGGTGAGGAGGTCTGACTTTCTTGATGAATATTAATCATGTTTCTTAAGACCCTGAGGTGAGAGGGTCTGACTTATGAGTTCCTCCTTAGGCCAGTATTCTTAGGGTTTTTTGTGTGTGTCTCTTCTCTTCTAAGACCGTGAGGTAAGACGGTCTGACTTCATACACCGGGGAGGTATATTGGTTCATTAGATGTGCCTTCCTAATGGATGAGTACTAATATTGTCTCTGTCCCCGTCTGATTTGGTTTATAGGGCCCTGTGGCATATACTATCTGGATGGCTATCCTTACAAGAATATGGATTGGTCCTCCTGAAAGCCATCGGGCTGGAAGGCTGAAGAGACACACTGTTCCCGAATGTGCCTTAATGTTCTAATTTGAATATCAATATTTATGAATGTGCTCGTATATTTGTAAATTATCTACATGGAATGCCACTTTGGGATTCTTTTTATGTCCGATGGAGTTGTTTGCTAAAACCACAAAAAAAGTTTTTTTATATAATTTTTCTTGACTTACTGTTATCGTTGTATTTTTTTGGACATGTAAATTCCAGCTCTATATGTATCCTGACTGGATGTTGTTTATGAATATACCACTAGATGTCCCCAGTAAACTTATCTTGTCTGTTTACCTTTTTCCCCTCTCTATGCTGATACTTCTGTAATATCCTCTTTCACCACTAGATGTTTCTAACGAGACCATGACGGAGATCTCATTGTCACCAACGAGTCTTTTTGTTTTTAATCAGCCACCGTAGTTTGCAGGGGCGGACACGGCAGCGCCGTCGCTATGGTGACGGCACGCCTGGTCACGCCGATGACGCGGCCGCGTACATAGCGGAAGTTTAGTATTTAAGCACACGATCAGGAAGTAGACGATATCCCTGAGGTAGCTTCTGGCATAACCGGTAGGATCCGGATCCCCACGGCCCCATCTCTTTCCTTCCACAAGGGTAAGCTCTGCTCGGGCGTCATGTGAACCTGGTCATTCTTACATGACTTATCCACTACCTATTCATTCTGTGCTGGTTTTGGCCTAACACACGTGGTTTTTCCTCTGTTTTTTTCTTTCTTCTTTATTGTCCATGATCACCTTGATTCCTTCCTCCTTTTTTCACACTGGGTCTGGTTCTTTATATATTTTTTCTGTATGCACCATGGATGACTATTTTTGAGTCCTGTTTGGACCTTGTTTTTGCACTTTACCAATTGATGGCACGTATATATTGCATATGCACTTTCTGTACTATGGAATGACTCTATGGATTGTACTATGTAGTACCATATTCACTTGTATTTTGCACATGTCTAAACCAGCAGTAACTATTTAAAAGGTATCTGTTCATGTGGCTCCCTGACTTGTCGGCAACACCGATTATCACACCATTACCCTATTTTTTGCTACTGACAACTGAGTAGCAGCTGTTTATTTATTAGTATTTTGGTTTGGTGTACCGACAACCTTGGGACCTACTTTCTCTGAGCGGATCTACTATGTTATTGTATTACAGTACAAAGGTATATATGGATGGCAAGAGGCCAAGGGATCCTTATGTTTTTAATTGTTTTTAATTATGACATTGTTTAAATAAAGGAACTTTATATATATATTTTGCACTACCCTGGCTTGAGTATCATATTTATCAGTGATATTAAGGGGACTACTTTTTCTTCTTTGTTTGTAATTTTATAAGTCTTGGATCGTTGATCCTAGTCCCTAACGACAAATGTATGTTCCTTACAGGACATGGCTGTCAGTAGATTGAACTAGACAGTGAGTGTTGGGCTCATCTTTTTGAGAAAGTAATGTGTCTGGCATACTCATCAGCCAACACAAACAGATCCCCTTGGAAAAGATTGTAAGCAATCTGACCACTCCAAGTGGAAGTATTGGTGGCCTGAAATTCAGGATTTGCCAAGAATCTGGAACATTCTGATATAAATTCATCTCTGGTTTCAGAGTCCAGTATCTTAAACCTTTTAAAGATACAGGACCTATATTTGACCAAGTCGTACAAATCGGAAATTCCCTCTACACTAGGAATTTCGGTTTGGCTGGTCATACTGTAACGATTGTGGAATTCTCTCCGTGATCAGCGCACAAGACGTGCGCTGACACTGCGGAAATCCTCCACAAGCGTGTAATTTGAGGGAACCCAGCAAAAGGTGCAATGCACCTGTAGAGGGAAATTCCTGTCGGCAGGTGGAGCTGTGGAGTGCAGAGGAACAGCTCCTCTGCCCTGCCACAGATGCAAGACAGGAATTGCACGAAGGGAAGAAACGCAGGGCAAGATAGCCCTAAAGGAGAGAGAGCACAGGGACAGATTGTATGTGTGTGCACCAAACTAGTCGACAACCCGCGACGGTGCATACACAACAGCAGATATGAAGTAGGAACGCAATCGCGAGAGAGGCGACTGCCAGAGGTGACACAAGGTTACAGCAAGGCAGAGCACGAGAGTAGCAAAGGCACAGCAAATCATACAATGAGAAGATAAGGAAAATAACAAACGCTAGCTAAACGCGAACACTGCACTCATTCACAACAGTGCACGCGTTTATGCGCGGTCTCCGCGTGTTAAGCACAACAGAAACAAGCACGCCTAACTAACCACCGACTGACAAACATGAAACAGAGGACGTGAGCGCTTAACGGTTACCTCACCGAGCCTCCAGCAAGCAGTCGTAACAGACAAGACAGATACACGAAAACAGGAATAAGTGAGAGATAGGATCCACAGCACTAGCGCAAGAGGCTAGTGCAATCCAGGAAGACAGAACAGAAGGATCCACAGCACTAGCGCAAGGCGAGTGTGATCCAAGTATAGAAAGAGAGATGGAGATCAGACGGATCCACAGCACTAGCGCAAGGCGAGTGCGATCCTGGCAAGACAGATCAGATGAGATAGCTGGTAGCAACCTCTGCTCCAGCTATACTCCAAGAACAAAGATCGGAACGACTTCCTGTCGACCACCGCTGGGACAGGACAATCGCAACAGACAAACAAAACAGATATGCAATCCTAACTGCACTAGGGAACCTGCCTAGTGCAGTCCCAGGAATAACTCTAGGCTAATCTTCAAACAAAGAGCAAGGCTGACACTCCAAGAGTGTTTCACAGGACTAACCCTTATGACCAGCCCAGATCTGTGATATCACATGGTATATATAGAGCAAGCCTACAAAAGATGTGGCTAGGCAATCTGCATGACACACGTATGCAAATTCCTCAGCAGCAAGCTGCCAAACTGACAAAAGGTCTCTCTTCCAGAGACCTGCAGAATGCAGACCTGAACAGTGGTCAAAAGGCTGCCTGCCTGCGCAGGCAGCCGAGCGGATCCTCACACAACATAAATTTTTCCCCATATCTTGCCGTCCCTTACAGTAGATAGTAAAAACCTGACAAATGTGACAGATTTTAGACTAGCCCATCCCCTCATGGGGGATTCTCGGTATAACCTTTATTCTTTACAAAAGCACTCACTGGAAAGGATCTATACAAAGATAATGAGTAATTACAAAAGTCTACATTCTGGTTTAGGCTGTAGGACTAAATACTATATTTTTTACTGTTTCATTAGCAATAGGCAACAAAATCCAATGTCCACAAATATACATTTTGGCACATTTCTTTTGTAAAACGTCCTTTTTAAAACTTTGGAAAACTGGTCGGTTGATAATTTTATATGTGAATAAGACATTAATTTGCTAGAATTGTATGGGATCCGAAATTTAGACTCAGACAAAGGGCAGTCTTATGGTAAATAAGACAAGTGTCTAACATAGTGTACCTGCATAAAGAGTGTTTGATAGTGATAGCATGCAGTGTTGAGAACATGGAGCATATGCACAAGATGTTTATTAAAGTTGCAGTTGTAAACTGGCAAGGTAGCGTGTGTTGTAGAATCAGGGGTGATCCATACTATGAGTGCTTTTCTAAGTGGAAGTGATTCAAAAGCAAGACTTGTGGAAACAAAAAGAAGACACGGACACAAGGAGCCCAATCTGGTGTAATTGAGCTGGATAATGGGTAATGCTATAATAGCTGAAATGGTATACTCACAAGTGTGTGTTGCTCCAGGAGGCAACCACTCATATGGGCATGTGGGGATGTACCGTCCCCACTCAGCATTTGGATTGGAGGATATGGTGGTTGCAGCTCCACTAAAATGTTTTACTCCACAATGTGCTTTTGAGGTGAGTTCCCTCTATAGGGTTACTATGGCAAACTAGGAGATAGCTGGAGGCTCCCAAAATGAAAAAAAAAGATGTTCCAACATATTACTCTATATATGATATAATGGTAAATAGCGCCTTCCTTAAAGAAAGAGCTTCACAGCAAACGTATAAAAATACTTTTCTCCTTATTTGCACTTAGGACAACATGTTTCGCAGTAAAAACTGCTTCATCAGGTCATTAAACGTGCTTTTAAAAACTTAAATAAATACTCAGGGCCACTGTAATTTCCAACATTAAAACATGCTTAACACATGATGAGTAATCAAGTAGATACATTAAAACATCCCTATTATGTAAGTGTACCACACATAATCACAGCACGCTTAATCAATTATGTCATTATAGCACAAAAAAATCAATAACCACCATTTAATCAACATTAGTATTTTGTTTGTCATGCAGCCTATCTTTTATCAATTCTATATTAATAAAATCCCCTATTATGGTCACTCATAGAGTGATGGGTCATATATAGATGTATGTAGAAGTATAAGAAGGCTATGTGCAAATATGTGAACCTGTATATTAATTATATTACTGTATATATACTCGCATACAAGCCGAGGTACCCACTTTTCCCCCACAAACCAGGAAAACGTGATTGACTTGCATATAAGCCCCCTCCCCAGTATATTGACCTCCATGGTATACGGTAAATAGCCAGATGTGCCCCTACAGTATGAGGCATCTCCATACCCAGTATTATTAGACAGTTGTGTTCCTTAGTTTGAGGCAGCCCCTCCTCCCTAAAGCCAGATGTGTCCCAAGGTGTTAGATAGCCCCTCTCCCCATAGTGGTGTCTGCTGTGCTGCAGCCTGTGTCCCCCGCAATAGTTAGAGGGGCAGTGTCTGTAATCAGGCTTCCTGTGACCCCCCCCCCCATGTCTTTGCTGTCTGCTGTGCCTGTGTCCCCCGCAATAGTTAGAGTGGCAGGCGGTGTGTGTAATTAGGCTGCCTGGGACCCCTGATGTCTTTGCTTTCCGCATGTGTCTGTGTCCCCCGCAATAGTTAGAGTGGCAGGCGGTGTGTGTAATTAGGCTGCCTGGGACCCCCGATGCATTTGTTTTACTGCTGTGCTCACGTCCTCACTGCAATTGTGGAAGTGTGTATTATAAGGTTACCTGTGACCCCCAGACTTGAGACGCACGCCGTGCAGCAGTTTGTCAGTGCCGGTCTTCATCGGGGATTTCTTCTAGCTGCTCTGTACAGCTTGCTGTGTTTCAAGACGCCACTGGATGACATCATGGATATGAAACAGCGAGTAGTACAGAGTGGCTAGAAGGAATCCCAGATGAAGACTGGCACTGACAAACTGCTACATGGAGCGCGTCTCAAGCCTGGGGGTCACAGGAAGCTTTATAATACACACTACCAGAGTAAACTTTGCAGGGGGATGCGGACAACAAAGGCATCGGGGGTCACAGGCAGCCTAATTACAGACACTGCCACTCTAACTATTGCAGGGAGGGCACAGCAGTGGCGGACTGGCCCGGGGAGGGGGGGGGCGATTCCCCCCCCCCCCCCCGGGCTGCCTCCTGTCCTTGCATCAGGGCCGCCCAGGGCCAGGATTGTACATTTGCTGAAGCGGGTGGCCCTTCTCCCAAACGCAGAGTTACCATCCACCCCCGCTGTCTGTCTTGCAGCTGCACTTGCCTCCTGCTACCTATTCCGAATGCTGCTAAGTGTGGCTGCTAGGCAACAGAGATCCCACCCCTTGCCTGCAGACACAGCCAGCCAGTGAAGAGAAGAGAGCAGCCGCGCCTCCAGCGCGTCATTTGAGAAGGCAGAGACAGCTCGAGTATTCCAGTGCTGCCTGATGTCTCCCTGCCGAGTGTCTCCCTCAATTCCAGCCACCTGCGTCTTGTAGCTGGAAGGGATGGACAAGGACACTGACGGCAGCAGACATCTGCTACAGACCAGACACTTTGTAAGCCGACACCTCCTCTGCTCTTTGTTTGTTATGCTTTGAACAGGCCAGTTCGGAACACACTAGCCAGGCATCCCTCTGTCTGATGTATTCATGTAACCCTTTCGCTGCTGCCTGCTGGTATTAGCTGAAATAGCTTTTTGAAGCACTTTCTATTTAAGTCATGCATACTTATATATACTATTTTGGCTGCATACTGATATATTGTACTACCTCAATGCACTTACCTCTTGACTTAAAGGACTTCTGATGTGAAGTAGAAAATCTATTTTTTACTCACCTGGGGCTTCTTCCATCCCTGAGCAACTGTCTCAGTCCCTCGCCGCAGCCCTGGTCCTCTTTCGTGTCCCCGCTTGCTGTCCGCAATGATGGCGACCCGCTGCTGGAGTCAGCTCTTCTGCGCCTGCGTGTCCACATCATCTGGCGCATATTGTGCCTGTGCAGTAGTTTTGCGCAAGTGCAGTATGCGTGAGATTACATAAATGTGCAGCCACAGAAGAGCCGACCCCACCAGCGAGTCGCCATTATTGCGGACAGCCAGAGGGGACACCAAGGAGGACCGGGGCTGCAGCGAGGGGCTGAGATGGCTGCTCGGGGATGGAAGAAGCCCCAGGTGAGTAAAAAATAGATTTTTTTACTTTGCATCGTAAGTCCTTTATAAACCCATTCGCGTTCCGTCGTTTTCACTTGAGAAATGTTCACCTCCCATTCATTAGCCTATAACTTTATCACTACTTATCACAATGAACTGATCTATATCTTGTTTTTTCCGCCACCAATTAGGCTTTCTTTGGGGGGTACATTTTTCTAAGAGCCACTTTACTGTAAATATATTTTAACAGGAAGAATAAGAAAAATACGGAAAAAAAATCATTATTTATCAGTTTTCAGCCATTATAGTTTTAAAATAATACATGCCTCCATAATTAAAACTCACGTATTGTATTTGCCCATATGTCCCGGTTATTACAGCGTTAAAATTATGTCCTTATCACAATGTATGGCGACAATATTTTATTTGGAAATAAAGGTGCATCTTTACATTGATATTTAAAAAGTTTAGACCCTTAGGTAAATATTTACGTTTTTTTTTTTATTGTAATTTTTTTTTTTTTTATATTAAACATTTTATTTGAGTAGTTTTGGGAGGGTGGGATGTAAACAAGTGATTTATAATGTAAATGTGTGTTTGAATTTAATTTTTTTTACTTTTAGTTGTAGTTTTACTTTTTGGCCACAAGATGGCGGCCAAGAGTTTGTTTACATGACATCACTCTAAGCATAACACACGCTTAGAGCGATGCATGGGGTACGTTACAGCCAGAAAAAGCGAAGCTTCCGAGAGAAGCTGTCGCTTTTTCAGCGGGGGAGTGGAATCAGTGATTGGGCACGATAGCCCAATTCACTGATTGCCTGGCTAACGAACCACGGGCCAGGAGCGCGCGTGCACGCGCTCGATCGGCCGCGGGAGCACGCGGTAGCACTCATGGTTCCTGGATGTAGTTTCTACGTCCAGGAACTAAAATAGGTTAAGGCTTTATTAAGTACAAGGTATTAGTACAACTGGATGATGCATCGGAAGTCCTTTAAAGGAAACGTTAAAGTCTACCTGAGTTGTGTACTGGTGTATTTATACTTACCCGTGGCTTCCTCCAGCCCCATGAGGTGCTCCCTTGCTGTCCTCTCTGCCCACTTTGTTGTAATATTACACAACCCCTCCCAGTAATCTGGCCAGTAGCAGCCAGTCATGCGCTTCTACAATGCCCTGCCACGCACAAGTACTCTGCACCTGCACAGTGCACAGGCACAGAATGCTCTCAGCTGTGTGAGCATGATGGGGGTGAACATGCATTTGAGCCGTACCTGGGCAGAAGAATGCGGTCAGCCAGATTACCATGGGGGACTACAACACAACAGAGAGGGTGGCGAGGGAGCCTACGCACCTCATGGAGCTGGAGGAAACCCCGGGTAAGTATAAATACACCACATCTCAGAGACAGGACAGGTGACACAGGGACATGAGGTGACACACGAGGACAAAAGAGGCACAGTGAGAACAGAGGGGGAAGAAGAGATGTAACACGAGGGAACAAAAGAGATTGGGGGACAAAAAAGGCACAGGGGGACATGAGGTAACAGAGGGTGGAACAGAGGTGACACGTGGAACAGATGTAACATGGGGGGACAAAAGAGAAGGGGAACAGAGGTGACACAGGGACAAAAAAGGCACAGGGGAGCAAAGTTGACACTGAGGAAAAAAGGAACGGGACATGAGGTGACACAGAGGGAGACAAGAGACACACGGGTAACACAGAGGGGGACAAAAAAGGCACGGGGAACAGATGACATAGAGGGGAAAAGAAGAGGCACAGAAATGAGTGTTCTGACTTAAGAATGGATTCAGATTAAGAATGAACCCACATTCTCTATCTCCTTCATTAACCAGAGACTACCTGTATTTCGTTAGCCACTTTATTAGGTATGTTTTGCTAGTACTGAATATGATTTTTTTTGCCATCAGAACTGCCTTAATTCTTTAAGGCATTCCTCAGAGATTTTTGGTCCATACTGACATGATAGTGTCATGCAGTTAGCTCCGCCCACATCATGTCACGGTCAATCCCATTTTTGTTGTTCGCCTCGCTGTTGTAAACCCCCCCCCCCCCCAAGGGCCTCTGGGTTGTGTTTCCCCCCCCCCCAGGCCAAAAGGTCCCAGTCCTCCCCTGGGACACGGGCACACGCCGACAACAAAGGCATCCAGGTTCACAGGCTGCCTAATTACACAAACTACCACTCTATCTATTGCGAGTGGGATGCAGGCACATGCGGACAGCAAAGGCATAGGGGGCCACAGCCTAATTACACACACTACCACACTACAGCACATTCTGCCACGTTTGACTGCAGAGTACACACAGTGCCTTGCATATAAGTGAGGGGGTGACTTTTCAGTACAATTTTTGTGCTGAAAAATTTGGCTTATATGCAAGTATATACGGTATGTTCTAAAAGGAATTATGTCAGGAGATAGTTTTGATTTTGTTTCTATGCCTGAAATTACTGTGATGGGATTGGATCACATTGACTGATCACGGGGTCAGGAGCCAATGAAATCGGCCATCATAGCAATGCCGTCATCGCCTGTGACCATTGGAGATCGGCATGTTCGGTGGTAGCGGTGTGTCAGTGAGGTGTGACATTGGTAAGCGTGCGGCGGGATGATTGAAATTTACACCCAGGCAAAGATAACAGGTGCCAAACAGGGCATAAATTTTAATCAGAGCGGTCTGAAAGTGGTTAACATATTGTTTCTGTCTACTAATATTCTATGAAACATAATTCGGGTGCATATTATGTCGGCACCGCTCAGTTCGGCGCTGGGAGAGCCAAAAGACGGCTTTCCCCACTTCCGCTAAACTCCGAGGCGGCGTTAAATACTATTCCCCCTCCGAGTTGTCGCAACTCGGAGGGAGATGTAATTCGGGGTCTGGCAGCTGCCAGAGCCCCGAATTACTGCTATGTGGGGCTCGCATCATAGCATTGCTGCTATGACGGTGCCCAGTTTTGGCGCTCGGCTCTCAGACCTGCGCCGAAATGAACTGATCTGCATTATTCTTCCCTACACATAAATAACTATTGAAGGGAGGTCAGAGGAATATTTCAGCAAATAACCTCTTTGCAGTTCCATCCGCCTGTCAAAAATATACTGTATATTCTAGGGATTAAAAAATATATGGGAACAATGAAATGCCATTTACTATTTTTTATATATATTGGCATGTAAAAGATTGTGTACAAAATACAGCCAATGACAAGCTCGATTGGTGACTTTTGAGGATTCGATCACAGCATTATCAACCCCCCAAAGAATCACCTTCACAATTGTTTTTTAAGCCTTTCTAATAGATAGGATAAACTGAATCATTTGCTTTTATTGTCTTTTCATCTTACTTGAAACCATTTTCCCATTTCATTTATTTTACGCTTTAAAAAAAGATTTCCATATACAAAGATTTACCTTGTTTGTAGCAAATAACAACATAACAATGTACCAGAAATTGCTCTGTAGGAAACTCACATCTGGAAATACTAAGTCTTGAGCCTTTGATAAATATGTTTGGATGTGCATATAAGGTAAGGGCGGGGCAAAGAGCCAGAACAATTCTTTTTACTTTAGGTTTGGCTTTAACATCCAAATGAAAGACTTCTGACTCGGGGTTATGTTAAAGTACCAAAATATTCTTTGCAGAATTTTTTTTTCCTTTTCATCTTATCTTTGTTCTGCACACGTATTTATATTAATGGAAAAAAGAGAATAATGTTTACTAAGTCTTTTTTGAATCTGGCAAACACCTGGTCAATTTATATTTCATCCTTTGAATGTCATCGAGCAGCACACATTCTTTTGTAACAGTCGAACAATTGAAAATTGCTAAGAGTTAACACTGCAATCCTGCTTCCCAGAAAGGGGTATGCATTATCTTTTTTGTTGAATCCAGACAGTTTCATGTGGTCCCTTTTATTTTGTCTCCCTTTTTTTTTTTGCTTTTTGCTTTTAGTTTGTTGCCGACTGAGAATTCAAAAGAGTCGCTCATTTTAATGCTTGTAGACTAAAATCTTTGAAATGGTTTCAGCCATTTTGCTGCTCACCTAGTTTACAATTGACAGAACTTCCCAATTCCTCAGAACCTGCAGTCCCTGATATTATCCTGCAAGCGTTTCTGAAACTCATCCTAAATATAGAGTTTCATTCTTTCCAAGTTCTCCATTTTATTTTACAGCAGCAGAGCACCAAGTTAAGGGAATCTGTTCATCAAAGTCGTTTTTTTTACATAGTATTTTTTCCTGTTTGCAATTTTACAAAGATTTTTTTTCAAATAAAATTTCTGACTTTTTTTTTATTAAAGCTGCATGCAATGCAATGCATTTGGACTTTCATTTTACCTTAGGGCCCTTTCACACCAGAGGACTTTATCGGCGTTTTAACGCCACAGCCGAAGTTGGCGTTTTCTAAGGTAAAATGAAAGTCCATAGACTTTCGTTTTACCTTTCACATCTAACTCGGCGTTTTGGAGCGTTGCGTTTCAATGCTCCCAGGAGCTTTTTCAGGGCTGTTTACAGCCGAAGTTGGCTGTTGGCGTTTCAATGATAGTCAATGGAAAACGCCAACTTCAGCGTTTTCAAAGCGTTTTCAAACCGTTTTACAGCTGACTTGTTCACTTATTTTTATAGAAGAAAAAAAAAAAGGATGTTTTCATATGAGCTGTAAAACGCTTTCAAAATGCTTTGAAAACGCTTTGAAAACGCTATGTATTGGCATTAAGCAAAAGGCTGACTTTCAGCCTTTTCTACCGCAGCCTCTAGTGTGAAAGACCCCTTAGAAAACGCCAACTTCAGCTGTGGCGTTAAAACGCCGAAAAAGTCCTCTGGTGTGAAAGGGCCCTCATAGTTGAAATTAAACTCCTCAATGTGTTCATTAAATGCATCCCCTAGTGATAACATTTTTGCAACTTAGGGCTGGTGCGCACCAGGAGCGCTTCTGAGCAATTTTAAAAAGGCTAGCACTTTGAAAAGTGCTTGGCTAAAGTATTAGAATGGGATCGATCACACCAGAGCGATGTGATTTTTCCCAAATGCAAACGCGGGTCCCGCAGCATTTTCTAGGCAATTCAGCCTCAATGTTAAGTACAGGAAAGGTGGAAAATCGCGCTAACAATTGCTAGAAGAGCGATTTTCCAAGTTTATTTTTGGAAAAGCTGTTCACTTCCTGCTCCTCAAACTGTACAAAAAATTAAAAATTGCTACACCAAAACGCGCGAAAAATCCCTAGGCATACCTAGAAAATCGCTAAGCACATGCCTGAAATTGCTCTGAAAAATCGCTTGCAAAAACGCTTAGCGTTTGTGATTCTTCTAGCGCTTTTAGGTGTGCACCAGCCCTCACTTCTGAATATCTTTTTTTTGCTTATGATCAGCTTTAATGGTTTGTTTACACCTCAAGAGCTTTTCTAAGCTCTTCGTGATTTTAAAAGCTCTTGCTTAAGTTATCCTAGGAGTATGTAGATGTAATATAAGGGCAGTGTATTGATATAAACAATCAGCAGCCAGAGCCCAGAGGTAATCCAATCCACCATGGAACAGTATGTCAATGATAAACAATAAACATCAGCGCTCTCTATTGCACGCTGGCACACTGTGAAGCCTGTGCTCAATACTGTAGACAGTGACCGTCACCCCAAAACATATATATGCAGGAGTCAGGGCTAAGTTCATACATGGGAGTACACTTTATTGCAACAACTCAGTCAATAAAATAAAACACAAACTCACATTGTGGGTCCATGCACACTGGACCCTTTTGCTTTAAAACGCATCAATAAACTGATGACGGCAGAAGGCCGAAACCTGGTCAAGAAGGAGAACGGGCATTCTCTGAAATACAGTCTGGTGACTTTCTCAGCACTTGGCACTTTACTGGTTATTGTGCAATAGTGTATTGATGTGTTTTAAAGCATTGCATTATCAAGAGCTTTTTAAAATCACTATTGTTTAAAAATATTTGTTTTCTTTTAAAAAATGCTAGTTGCCTGGTATTCTTTTGATCTTTCTTTCATCAGTAGTGTCTGAATCACCCACCTGAAACATGCATGCAGTAAATCCCTTCAAATGTCAGTCAAACATCAGGCAGAAGATAATCAACAGGAAAGCCATGCAACTTGCATTGTTTAAAAGGAAATAAATATGGGAACCTCCGTATCCCTAAACTTCAGATGTCTTTTAAAAGGCAACAATTTTACTTGGCGTTTTACACATTTTGCTCTATTAGGCAGGGCTCACACATAAAATTCACATTGCCATTTTTCAAAAATGTGATTGCTGCATATGTCATGTATTTTAATGGTATTGCATTTTTTTGTGTTTGCATACGAATTTGCATTCACATTTTTCCTGTATTTAAGGTTCAGATGGCAGGTCTACTTATTTTTGTATGCAATGTTCAAATCTTGTTTCAATGTAAATCAATGGGAAAAATTGCAGAAATTTGGCATTTTACACAAAAAAATCAAATGCGATGTGAAAACTAATCAGATGTATCTTTGATGTAAATTAACTAAATTGGTATTCACTTAAAAATCTTTTGCATACAAATGTATTTAAATTTGGAAACAAACGTACACAAATGTTCATTCAGAAAAAAATACAAAAAACGAGAAAGCAGTTATGCTAATGTGCATGCATAAAATCTCATGCATTAAACGCATGGACAAGTGTGAACAGCCCCCAATGATGATAACCATTTTCTACCAGAATATGGTAATTCTATGGTAATAGTATATTCATAATGGTGCATAACAAGATGCATGGGGTGCGGTACTGCATAAAGTGCACGTTAACATTTGCAGTGAAGCACACATTGTATGTACTCAATGCTTCACTGTATGTCAAACCGCACCGATAACAAACAATGTGTACAGGAAATGACGTTACATATAAAATGCAGCAAACATTACCCCAGTTATGAAATGCAGTATATGTTACCCCACACATGAAATGCGTCAAATGTTACCCTACATATAAAATGTTGCAAACATTACCCTACAAATAAAATGTGGCAAACCTTACCCTACAGATCAAATGTGGATACCTTTACCCTATATACAAATGTGGCAAACATTACTTTTCATATAAAATGTGGCAACCTTTTTCCTGCATAGGTATATGGAGCCAAATGTGTCTCTCAAGTATAGGTAGCCTCCCCAGTATCGGTAGCCAAATACAGGGCCGGTTCAATTAACAATTGGGCCCTAGGGCAAAATTAGCCTGGGGGCCCCCCAACAGATACCCCCCGAACCAAAAAGCGTCATTGGAGGCCCTTTGTTGTAGCCAAATTTCCCTCCTGGGCCCCTGAGCTGGCTGCTGACCCTCCCCCAATCACCTCCCAACTTAACAGACTCTGCAGAGTCCCTGGGGAGCAACAGTTAAGATAGGGAGGGACACCTTGGGGGCCCCTACAGGCTTTGGGGCCCTGGGGCAATTGCCCATTTTTTCCTATGGTAGCTCCGGCCCTGGCCAAATATGCCCCCCACAGTGTAGATAGTCCCCCCAGTGTAGGTATCCAAAGTTGTCCACCAATATAAGGTAGACAGAGGTGTCTTCCTCCAGTGTAGGTAGCCAGCCACCTATGGGTAGCCAGTATAAATAGCCCTCACCCATAGGTAGCCAAAGGTGTTCCCCCGTATAGATAGTTCCCCTCGCCAATATGTAGCCAAAGGTGTCCCCCAGTATAGGTACCCCCTAGGCAGCCAAATGTGTCCCTCAGTGTAGGTAGTTTCCACCAATAGATAACCAAAGGTGTCCTCCAGTATAGATAGTCCCCCCATATGTAGCAAAAGGGGTCCCCCAATATATGTAGCCCCCCAATAGGCATGTGCCTTAGGTGTGTGCCCCCCCCCCATAGATAGCCAAAGGTCTGTCCCTGTTTAGGTATGCACTCCCCCAGGCAGTGAAAGGTGTTCTCCCACTATAGGTAGCCAGAGTTGTCTCTCCTTTTTCTAGTACTCCTCTGAGTCCCCATTACTTACTGTATCAAACCTCAAGATCAACTGCGACCCAAGGGGAGAGCGGTGCACAGTAGCTGCGCAACACTTCAAATACAGAAAATGGCCAGTGTCACTTCCGCATCTGAAGTACTTGCAGTTCTTCCCATCACTGCTGATCTTTAGGTCTGACAGTTACTCCTGTGCTGGGCTGCCCTGTAATTTGCTTGTGCCCCCCCATCACACACAATCTGTGAGTGATGGTGGGGCACAGCACAGGGCAGCCCAGCATGGAAAGCCCCTGCAGAGGGTCAGGCCCCAAGCTGTTGTTTGATGGCTCTCTGGAAAGCCACATTAATAAAATGTGGCTATATGGGTGGGCAGAGCATCAATTGGTCCAACTAAAATGGGTTCTGTTTATGTAGGGAGGATAGATGAACTTTATTAAAAATATGTGTAATGTGTCTGTATAAAATGTTCCTCTGCTGTGGTTCTGCTGCTTTATTTGTGTTTTTTGCAGGTGCTGCTGTGAAGGAGAAGAAAAGAAAAAAAAATGTTGTGTGATAGTATGTAGTACCTGTTACCTGGACATTGTATTCTGCCCCAAGAGTTGATTGGCTGTGGGCCAAAATGTGCGGGATGCAGCTAGACAATCATTAGAGACACTGTTTCTATAAAAAGACTGTAAAAGGGGCTGTCCTGTCACTCACCTCAGGACAGCCTGAAGATTGTGTCTCTTGTCACCTCTGCTGTTCTTCATGGATCAATTGGCTGATCAAATAATGGCTCTGGCTGCCTCTGACGGTGGCCCAGAGCTCATCCAGGAGTGCTTGAGGAAAGCTGCGGCTGTGCGCTCTGCAGCTGTGATGCCTGGAGTTGCCTCGGGGGCTTCTGCCCATTGCTTGCCATCTGATGGGGTGGGTTTGGTGACTGGATCCCCTCGGGAGTTGCGGAGCCGGCCGGGAGTAAATCGAAGAGGCCCTGCAGAAGAAGAAAGGATCAGGCACTTCATCCCGTTCCGGGGACCAGTACCTCCAAGTCTCGCGCGAGGATGCTGGGCTCAAGACTTTGCCTGCTAAGAGGGCCAGGCGCAATAAGAGGCCTTAGACGCCACCCCTTCCTTCGGATGCCGCGCGCCTGCACTCTCCACAACCGGATGTGACGCCGCCGGAACCGGAAGTGAGGTCTGCGCTTCGGATCCAGGAAGTGATGGGATGGGGCACAATCGGCGCTCCGGGAAGCCAAGATGGTCTGAGGTCTGCCTGGAATGTTGCTGCTGTTGCTGATTGGCCTGGCCCAGGGGATCTTCTCACAGGATGTGCCGGTGGCAGCCAAGGAGGACCCTCCAGTGATGTGCCCGGCTGGGAGGACGAGAGGCCGAGCACCAGCCAACAGGCAAGATGGGATCTGCAGCAGCGTCCGAGCTCTGCAGCGGCGAATGGTGCCCCTTCGGGTGACCAGGATCCAGGTGCCAGGTGCCAGGAGTTCCAGGAGGGATCCGGAGGACCTTCACACCGTCATGGGTGAGCAAGGGGGGTGCCAGGGGGGATGTTATTTTAGATAGGATGTCCATGTTATTTGATTGCATGAAGGATTTTTTAGCTAGGATGCCAGCTGCTCCTTCTCCCTCTCATACTGCAATGGCTTCTCCTTCTCCTGCTGCAGTTGTTTCCCCCTCTCCTGCTACAGTTTTCCCCCCCTTTCCTGCTACAGTTGTTTCTCCCCCCTCTGCAGCCACTAATCCTATTTCCCCTTCTGCTCTCCTTACTCCGTTTTCTTCAGCTTCTTCTATTACTGCTTTGTCACCAGCTGCGGTCTGGAATCTCCCGGCGGCAGCTGCTTCAACTGTTCCTAATGCACCCTTGTTGAGTAATCTTTTTTCAGATAGCAATTTAGCTGCACCCATTATTAAACAGGGTGTCTCTGAACACTCCTATAAAGAGGCTTTGACATGTGAGTTTTCTCCTCTGGCTACCATCTGCCAATGGCAGTGAAGGAAAATATTTGGAGAAAATAATTTGCTGACATTCTTTCTCTACTGCCTTTTAAAAAGGAGTATTTGCAAAAAGAAAAAAAAAGAAAAGGACGCTGAGGAAGATAGGCGCAGGCCGGTTTCTAAAACCATTAACAACTGGTTGCAAGCGTTTGGCATTTTTACCAGTGTTTTGTGTGAGAAATCCCCAGAGTTGGCAGTCAGTTTGTTTCGCTATCAGGACACCATCCTTGAAGCTCACAGGCAGTTTGGCAGTTACGCCTGGTGTAATTATGATGAGGAATTTCGTCAGAAGTTATCAGTTTAACCATCCTTAAAGTGGAGCTCCAAGGATGTGGGTCTTTGGTTAGCTTTGATGTTACCTCAAGGGGTTCAGTCCGCTAGGCCACAGGCAGGCACTTCACAAGCATCAGTGCCTTTCAAGAAGGGTATTTGTTTTGCGTACACTGAGTCAACCTGTAAATTTCTCGCAAACTGTTGCTACAAACACGAGTGCTCCTTTTGCTCAGGCACGCACTCAGCATCTCGTTTCAAAAAAGCTAGCTCCCAGGTTCAGTCTTCTACTTGGGAGATTTTTCTTAAAGGCACGGACGCCAGTGAAGCTGCAAAACATGCAGCCATGGCTAGACCTTCTGCCAAGGGCGGAGATCAGGGACTTGCTAATTGAAGGTTTTGTCAATGGTTTTTATATTCCCCCGTTTGAAGGGGTGGGTTGCAACTGGGTCGATAACCTACGATCGGTTTCATTGTTACCATGGGTAGCAGAACAAAAGATTTTAACTCCCTTGCCGGTCCAATACCCACGGCAAGGGGGCAGCAGAGCACTTTTTTTTTTTAAATCATGTAACGAGCCCAGGGCTCGCTACATGGTAGCCGCTGAGCAGCGGCATCTCCTCACCCACTCCGATCGCCTCCGGCAATCAGAGTGAGCAGGCAATCCCGTACAGAATGGGATTTCCTGCTGGGCTTCCCCGGTCGCCATGGCGATGGGGCGGGATGACGTCACCGACATCATGGACGTCGGGATGTCAAAGGGAATCCCGATCCACCCCTCAGCGCTGCCTGGCACTGATTGGCCAGGCTTCGCAGGGATCTGGGGGGGGGGCGGCTCGGTGCAGCGGGTAGCGGCGAATCTACGGGTAGCGGCGGCGATCGCGTACGACACGCAGCGTGTAGGGAAAAAAATATTGAAAATCGGCCCAGTGGGGCCTGAGAAATCCTCCTACGCAGGTTACCCCGAGCTGAGCTCGGGATAACCGGCAAGGAGGTTAAAGGAAGTTGCTGCAGGCAGGGTCGAGGGCCCCTTTTCGGTGCCCCCTTTGAGAACTTCAGATTATCTCCCCTTGGGGTAGTTCCTAAAAGAGAACCGAATGAGTATAGACTAGTCCATCACCTCTCCTTCCCCAAGGGAGGTTCTCTGAATGAATCGATAAATGCTGATCTGTGTTCGGTTAAGTATTTAATGTTTGATCAGGCATTGCAAATGATCAGATTGTGCGGGCGGGGCGCCCTATTGATGAAGTCTGATATCAAGGCGGCGTTTCGTCTATTGCAGGTTAACCCAGTGGGTTTCAACTCACTGGGTTTTCAATTTAGGGGTTCTTATTATTTTGACAAGGCTTTGCCAATGGGTTTTGCTTTGTCTTGTTTTTATTTTGAAACATTTGCGTCCTTTCTTGAATGGGCCACCAGATCCATTTGTACAGTAGGTATGGTGGGTCACTATCTAGATGATTTCTTATTTGTAGGAAAGCCTGATACCTCTGAGTGTGCAACCATTTTAAAGTCTTTTGTTCAATTAATGGAGCATTTTGGGGTTCCTCTGGCACCGGAGAAGACGGTCGCCCCTTGCACATCACTGACCTTTTTGGGCATTGAGATCGATTCCATAGCAATGGAATTTCGACTTCCGCGAGACAAAATTGATAAGTTGAAGTATTCTTTGAACGAATTACTGGGTAATGCAAAAGCTACCGTGGGTGAGATTCAGTCCCTGTTGTGCTTACTAGCCTTTGCAGGTCGTGTTATGTCGATGGGACGCGTGTTCTCTAGGAGAATTGCCATGGCGATTGCAGGAAAACCAGCTCCTAGGTTACATATACGCATCACTAGGGAGATGAAGGAGGATTTGCTGGTATGGTACCGTTTTCTGCAGGTTTATATTGGTTGTTCGTTTTGGCGATCTGACTTCGTTGCTTCATCCGATTTGCAATTTTTAACGAACGCTTCGGGTTCGATTGGTTACGGTGCCTATTTTAATGGCCAGTGGTGTGCGGGGGTCTGGCTGTCTTCTTGGGTCCTTAATGGTTTGAACATCGTCCTGCTGGAGCTGTTTCCGGTACTCACTGCGGTGGTGTTATGGGGCGAACACTTTAGGAACAAACGGATACTGCTCCAGACGGATAACAAAGGTGTTCTTTTCGCAGTCAATTGCTTGTCTTCAAAGTCAGGCTTGGTAGTGTCTTTATTGTGACATTTAGTGCTGCATTGTTTGTGTTATAATATTTGGCTAAAAGCTGTGCATCTGCCTGGTGAACAAAAAAATTATAGCTGATGCCTTGTCCCGACAGCGCTTCAACCTTTTCAGGGAGGCAGCACCAGAGGCGGATGTAGCCGGGCTGGATTGCCCAGAACACTTGTGGCAAATTATAACACTTTGATTACCAATTACATTCAGCATTCTCTGTCCGCTAGAACGTGGGCCGACTACTCGGCTGCATGGGAGAGTTGGGTGCATTTTATGTTGAAGCTGGGAGTCTCAGCGATTGACGAGTCTGAGGAACTAGTGCTAATTTTTATTTGCGACATGATCCAGGAGGGCAGGTTGATGGCTTCTGTCCAAAAAGCGCTGGCTGGGGTGTCGTTCTTCAAAAAATTACATGGTGGTAGTACCTGCAGAAATTCATTTGTAGTGAATTAGTTCATGAAGGGCTTACTAAAAAAGTCACCTTCTTGGGATCAGCGTAGACCAATTAGTTTTCATATGTTAGAGGATTTAGCTGGGATCTCGGGTTGTATCTGTACTTCCAATTACGAGATCAGGTTATTCCGGGCTGCTTTTGCTCTGGCACTCTATGGGGCGCTGCGGATTTCGGAGCTAGTGTTGCAAAAGAAATCAGTGGATACTGGCTTATTGGACCAGGATGTTGTTCTAGGCGACAACGAGGTGTACTTTTTGCTTCGGCATTCGAAAACCGATCGGTCCGGGAAGGGTGTCTGGGTTCATCTTTCTAGCCTGCCAGGTGCAGCTTCCTGCCCAGTTCTTAATGTGCGCCAATTTAAGCAAGATAGGTCCCATTCTGTCTCGTTTTTATGCCATGGGGATGGATCGGCTTTGTCGGTTTTTCATTTCCAGGCTGTTTTGAAGCAATGTTTAGCGAAGTTGGGTTTACAGGGGCTCAGGATCACTTCACATTCTTTCCGCATTGGGGCTGCAACGGAGGCGGCCCGCCTTGGCCTGTCGCAAGATATAATTAAACGGATTGGTAGATGGGACTCTGGGCGTTTTAAGTTATACATTCGCCAAAACTTGTCTGTTTAATAACTTCATTTGTATGTATTTCTAGGCCAGAAGAGGATTGTTTGGTTGATAGGACTTTCCTTTATACACTGGGCCAAGCACAGGGCAGCCATCCGCCCTTATACTTTGAATCTAGGAATGGATGTAGATTTATTCCATGGCTAGGACAGAGGGGTATGTCATAGTTTAATTTAATAGAGAAAGTTTCAAAAAGCATTTCTTCCTGGCCAACATATTGATCCTACATTTGGGGGGGAACGATATAGGAAAACGTAATGCCAGGTTTTTGATGCACCGCATAAAGGAGGACATTATTCAGCTTCACCAAAATTATGCCCAATGCGGTGATCATATTTTCTGAAATTATCCCTCGCTTAGTGTGGCTGAGAAATGCCGATTTGCGTTTTATGGAGTCTATCAGGAAAAGGGTGAATTTTGAAATCTCAAAATTCATACATGTGGTGCAAGGCTTCTCCTTTCGCCACGTTGACTTGGAGGGCGGCATTGCCGGATTATATAGAAGGGATTGGGTCCACCTTTCAGATATAGGTGTAGACATCTTTAACAACGGTTTCCAGTCAGCAATTGAGTTAGGATGCGGGTGGGGTGGGGCCGAGCTACGCCCGGCTGTTGGGTAAAAGTCACCCACTAATGTGGGTGGGCTTTGTGTTGTGCTTATTGAAAAATATTATTATTCAATAAAGATTCTGCATTTTGGTTATTTATGCAATTATTTATTTATCGTTATTAAAGGTTTTCAATTTAAATATTTAAATCCACCAATAAACCACCCGCGGCCTATTTTATCCAAAGAAAGGTGTCAGTATTTTATTTATTCGTTTGCATGTGGTTAAGGTATAATCACACATTGTATGCACTTGCCCTCCCATGGAAAGCCACATTAATAAAAATGTGGCTACATGGGTGCAGGCCGGCCATCAGGGGGGTACAACCGTGACTTCCGTCACGGGCCCGGGCCGGGCCCAGGGCCCGCAGCCTCGGGCCCCCCCGCCAGGCATCAACCTGCTGTCTCTTCTGGCCCCCCCTCCCCCAGCGGCCGTCGCTGTTAATACCTTCACAGCGGCCGCTCTCCCCTCTCCGGCGCCTGTACTTTCCAGCAGCATCTCTCGGCTGCTGTGTGTGTGATGATGCGACAGGAAGCATGGCTCGGTTCCCATAGTAACGGCGATACACATCGCCGTTACAGGAAGCCGCTGCTCTGCTTCCTGCTGCATCATCACACACAGCAGCCGAGAGATGCTGCTGGAAAGTACAGGCGCCGGAGAGGGGAGAGCGGCCGCTGTGAAGGTAACAGCGGCGGGGGCGAGCGGGGGGCACCACCTACCCATACTGGGGAACTATACTGGGGCACTATACTGGCTATACTGGGGCACTACACTGGCTATACTGGGGCGCTATACTGGGGCACTGTACTGGCTATACTGGGGCACAATAGTGGGGGCAACTATACTAGCTATACTGGGGCCCTATACTAGCTATACTGGGGCACTATACTGGCTATACTGGGGTACTATACTAGCTATACTGGGGCACTATACTAGCTATACTGGGGGCAACTATACTAGCTATACTGGGGCCCTATACTAGCTATACTGGGGCACTATAATGGCTATACTGGGGCACTATACTGGCTATACTGGGGAACTGTACTGGCTATACTGGGGCACTGTACTGGCTATACTGGGGTACTGTACTGGCTATACTGGGGCACTGTACTAGCTATACTGGGGCACTATACTGGCTATACTGGGGCACTATACTGGCTATACTGGGGCACTATACTGGCTATACTGGGGCACTATACTGGCTATACTGGGGCCCTGTACTAGCTATACTGGGGCACTATACTAGCTATACTGGGGCACAATAGTGGGGGCAACTATACTAGCTATACTGGGGCACTATACTGGCTATACTGGGGAACTGTACTGGCTATACTGGGGCACTGTACTGGCTATACTGGGGCACTGTACTGGCTATACTGGGGTACTGTACTGGCTATACTGGGGCACTGTACTAACTATACTGGGGCACTATACTGGCTATACTGGGGCACTATACTGGCTATACTGGGGCACTATACTGGCTATACTGGGGCACTATACTGGCTATACTGGGGCCCTGTACTAGCTATACTGGGGCACTATACTAGCTATACTGGGGCACAATAGTGGGGGCAACTATACTAGCTATACTGGGGCACTATACTGGCTATACTGGGGCACTATACTGGCTATACTGGGGCACTGTACTGGCTATACTGGGGCACTGTACTAGCTATACTGGGGCACAATAGTGGGGGCAACTATACTAGCTATACTGGGGCACTATACTAGCTATACTGGGGCACTATACTGGCTATACTGGGGCACTATACTGGCTATACTGGGGCACTGTACTGGCTATACTGGGGCACTGTACTGGCTATACTGGGGCACTGTACTGGGCGTGCACAGCAGTCTGTAGGGGGGCCCAGGCTTGATGTTGTGTGAGGGGCCCCAAAATTTCTGATGGCGGCCCTGCATGGGTGGGCAGAGCATCAATTGGTCCAACTAAAATGGGTTCTGTTTATGTAGGCAGGCTAGATGAACTTTATTAAAAATATGTGGAATGTGTCTGTATAAAATGTTCCTCTGCTGTGGTTCTGCTGCTTTATTTGTGTTTTTTGCAGGTGCTGCTGTGAAGGAGAAGAAAATAAAAAAAAATGTTGTGTGATAGTATGTAGTACCTGTTACCTGGACATTGTATTCTGCCCCAAGTGTTGATTGGCTGTGGGCCAAAATGTGCGGGAAGCAGCTAGCCAATCATTAGAGACACTGTTTCTATAAAAAGACTGTAGAAGGGGCTGTCCTGTCACTCACCTCAGGACAGCCTGAAGATTGTGTCTCTCTCGCCCCCCCTCCCCACTTGTCATGGGTAAGAGTTTTTGGAGGTTCTAGGAAAAGTCGGTGTTACCCGGGCCTGGTTCTGTAAGTCATTCCTTCTGTCTTCTTTTCCTTACGGTTATTCGGCATGTGTCTATGACCATGTTGTTTGGGTAAAAGTCACCCACTAATGTGGGTTGGCTTTGTGTTGTGCTTATTAAAAAATATTATTATTCAATAAAGATTCTGAATTTTGGTTATTTATGTAATTATTTATTTATCATTATTAAAGGTTTTCAATTTAAATATTTAAATCCACCAATAAACCACCCGCGGCCTATTTTATCCAAAGAAAGGTGTCAGTGTTTTATTTATTCGTTTGCATGTGGTTAAGGTATAATCACACATTGTATGCACTTGCTGTAAGAGATGATGGAGCCGCCGCCGGAACACACGTGGCATCGGACTCCGCATCCCAGGGGGATTCCGCTCTGCTGCCGGCGGGGCAATGGGGCAGGCGGCGGAGTCCGTAAGTCCGACGGACACCGCCGCACGCTTGCTGCCCAGAAGGTTCCCCGCCCTCTCGCCGGCTCAGTGTCTCCGGGTAACACGCGAGCGCGCAAGGAGACAGGAACTTTATCGTTCCCGAAGGGGAGTCAGCTGACCAGGCTGGTCAGCTGACTCCAACAGTGCTGAGGATTGGCTGGGTGGCTGGGGGACGCTGCTAGAGCGTTCCCCAGCATAAAAGGAGCTGTCTGTCAGTTGCTCCTTGTCTGCTGTCGTGAATACACTGTTGTGTTAGCGCTCAGACCTTAGCTCAGTGCCCTGGTGTTGATACTAAGGATTTCACACCTTAGTTAGGATTGTATTTTGATATTGTATCTGTGTTTTAAGTTCAGCTATCCTTGACCACTCTCTCGCTCTACGTTATTGTACCTTTGCCTATCTGATTCTTGTTGCCGACCTCTGCCTGATTCCCGATTACTCTTCTGCCTTCCATTCCTGTACTACTGCCGTCATCTCTGTTGCTGAACCCTTGCCTGTCTGACCTTTCTCCCTTCAGTGGAACGTCTCCCACTGGAGGGTTATCTCTGAGGCTTGCCTCTCCGAGACACCTGCCCCAAGCAGACGATTACTGCTAGGGGTCGAGATTCCTCACTCTGCCTGGATAGAGGATCTCACTCATGGGGTTCCCATTCAGAGGTAACAACGCCTCTGAGGAATTGCCGTGTGGTGTATATTTCCACACTTCCGTGATATATTACTGTCTTTATTGTGTTCTTTGCTGGTGTCCAGAGGTTAGCAATATATCGGATTATCGGTGATACTGCAGATCATCAATAATCGGGTATATATCTGCATTCTTGGTGATACTGCAGATCGCCAATAATCAGATTCTCTCTGCGTGTTGACACCAATCGTTACACTTGCCCTCCCATGGTCCAGCCCACCCTAATGTAAACAGGAAGTGGCTATAAATAAACAAGAACTTCTGTACTGCAGCAGAGAATCTTCAATGGTCAAAATAATTGTAATGTGTGTGTTCAGTGTGCCATCCTGTTTGCTTCATATATCTAATCACAGGGTGAGAATTTCCTTTTTTTTATCTTGAACTCGACTACACTTCACTGCACTTGTCCTTTAGTATATCACCCCCACTGAGATTTCAAAATGGATCAGGGAGTTTTCCTACATTCATTTCTAACTAAACCATTAAAATCATATTTGTTTAGCCAAGATGCACAGAGGGAATAACATTTTTGGATGGCCCAAGGAGTGCAACTTAAGTTTCAGCACTACAGGTGAAAGACATTAGCCAAAAAGGAAAATCATTTAAGAACATTACAAATACACTCGTTATCTTGCAAGCTTAATAGCCTTATTTTCTCACTCTGCTGTATAATGACAGCTCTCAGTGTTGGCGCAAGCTGGCTCTCCCAGAGTCTAATTGCTTTTAAATGTTAATAGAAGCAGATCACACAGTGCCCATCAATCTGCTCACAGGTAAGTGAGAAACTGCAGCCAGGACGCACTTCTCTCTAGAAGTAATTCAGGGGGTCAGAACAGGGACTCTGCAGCAGGTAGCCACATGTAGGAAACAAATATTAGAATCTCTGCGTAGCTCATCATAGTGTTTGCATCTTATACTGTTTTCGCAACATAAACTTCGATTAAAGTCACAGCTCCTACTCATCAAAGGCTTTATACAGATTTACATTCTTTTATGATTGATTAACTTTCTGTAATTAAAAAATGGAAAAAAAGGCCAGTCGTCTTCATATGCTCGGTCTGCTAGTGGTTTATTGCTTTTATGGCAGTTTAAGGTGCAGACACTCCACAGGCTTCAGCTATGAACAGACTGAAGGTAGTATGCAGAATTACTATGCACAGAATTGGAGCTGTGCCTTTCTCTGTTGCTAGGCGCCACAAAGGTAGTATTTTGTTGTTTTGTTTTGTTTTTCCCCCAGACCCTTTTATTTATTTTTTAAATGGAAAGGCTGTATCTAGGGTTGACAACAGAGATAAACTAAATGGTACCTTTAAAAAAAGAAAGAAAAATACTGGCTACCGCTATGTTATAGAGCTAATAGACCACAGCATCAATGCAGTTCAGATCATGAACTGGACATTATCCTTACCTTTCCACTGAGTAGAAACATTGTGTAGCATTTTGAAATGCATTTGGATAGAGAAAAATGCATCTATAAGCGTGAACACCAATACATTCTCTTAAGAGATAACTGTAATGAGAGGGATATGGAGGCTACCACATGTATTTCCTTTTAAACAATACCAGTTGCCTGGCTATCCAGCTGCTCCTCTGCCTCCTGAGTCCTAACACCTTTAGCCATAGACTCTGAATAAGCATGCAGCAAATCAGGTGTTTCTAACATTATTATCAGATCTGATGAGTATAGCCACATGGTTGTTTCTAGTGTTGTTCAAATAGATCATCAGGGCTGCCAGGCAACTGGTATTGTTTAAAAGGAAATAAAAGTAGCAGGCCGCCAGCCTACATTTAGAATTGCCAAAGAAAAACATTAGCATTAACATGGGGGGAGGGGGGGATAAGGGAAGGGTGTGGGAGGTTAGGGTGTAGCAGTAGTGCTCTGAATGTTTTTGTACATGGTCTCCTTTGAGTTCTGTAATAAATAGCGGAGATACCGCCGCAGAGACAAGCGGCATGGCGGCTATCTCCGCGTATCAGCCAGCGGCCTCTGCTGTGCGGTTACATGCTGAGACTTTGCCTGGTCCTTCTATTGCTCACAGGTTAAGGGCTACACGCGCACGAGCCGAGCGACAGGACCTTTATGCATCTAGGAGGGGAGTCAGCTGACACGCGGTCAGCTGATTCCAGCCAGTGTTCAGATTGGCTGAGTGACTGGGGCGGCGCTGTGGAGCATGGTTGGGTATATATAGGACAGGCCTGTCAGTAGCTCCTCGTCTGCTGTTGCAAATGCTATCGTTTATTTGTTATGACTTTCTGCTTCCTCTGACTATCCTCCTGTGTGTCGATTCTGTGCCTCAGCCATCTGATTCACGTTGCCAACCCTGCTTGTTATTGATGCTGAATCAGTCTTCCGTTTCTGTACTGTACCTGTCCGCTCGTTGCCCACTCTGCCTGTCTGACCTCGCTACCCGCACCAGTGGGCTTAGCCACTGGTGAGGGAAATTGCTGTCTGTATCACCAACTCCTAGGCTGCAGTACTGTCTGTATCACCTACTCCTACGCTGCAGTACTGTCTGTATTGCCAACACTACTAGGCTGCAGTACTACCTGAATCACCTGCTCCACAGGTTATCAGTAGTTCAAGCTCTGGTTGTATTATCTTCCACTTGCGTTGGTGCTTCCAACACTCTCGGCTGCAGCACGGTCTGACTCCCCTGCCCAATAGTACTACAGTACTGTCTGGGTCACCCGCTCCTCGGGTAAACCCGCTCATCCTTATTACTGTTACACCAAACTTTATACTACATTAGCTTGTGCTTTGCTATACTTGTATTATTGGTGATTCTGCAGATCACGAATAATCAGAAAATCTGTTCAGCTGACATCTATCGTTACAAGTTCTTTCTAATGAATTTTTACTGTATGTGGTGGCTTATTTTATGCTTTAGGCTAGGTACACATCATCATGCAATTTCTCCATCAAATCGACTGAAAATTTCCCATTGCTTAATAAATTCCAACGATTAGCTTTGGATATAGAAAAGATAGTGAACAGTACTGATCTCAAAACCAATCCCTTTCTTGATCGGACGGAGATCGGACATGTTGGAAATTATTAAACGAGGGGAAATTTCCATTGATCTGATGCAAAAATTGCATTGTGGCTACTTAGCCTTATGGCCCAACTCCATGCTTTATTTTCCTACTATTAGCACAAAAAATAAAAAAAAGTAGGCTACCTGATCCGCAGGGCTGAGAACATAGCTCAATGTCCCATCTTCCCCCCGAAGAGCCACCTCGGGTTCTTTTTAAACCCCCAACAAATAAGAAAATACTCAAAATATTTTAATAGTACTTTTTCACCAACTTTTAGGTACTTTTTCAATTGTAAAATGCGTAAAAGTTATTTTAAAGAGAATATGAAAATTATCTCCTAGGAGATGACTCAGGAAAAAACGTAATTGCATATGGGCCCAGGAGTCAACATATTTTCCTTTAGCTCTTTTGGGTAATTCTTTATTAATTCCCTACCCACCCAGAATCCAGATCATTGTTATTTGGGCTGTTGACGGGCCACCAAATGCTTCAATGACCTTGTGCATCTCCAATATAAAGATTGGAATGTAAACAGGGTCATCAAAACTTACTCAGAAAGAGGCAGAGCTACATTAGATCACTGCATGGCTCTGTCATTTAATATTCTAATACACCAAAATGCCAGATGTTTTTAAACCCCCGTAGATGAGCTGAGTAATTTATAAAATGATCAGTTAAATTACAAGATCACAATGTCAGGAGATAGAGATCACAACATAGCAGGGTGTTTGCAAAATCCAAATCCAAAAAAGTTCTATTGGCAGGACCAAATACATTTAGCACTGCCAAAGCAAAACATTAGTATTAGCATGGGAGGGGGTGGTTGTGGGTATAAGGGAAGGGCAAAGGGGGTTGGGGTTTACAGTCCAAAAGGGTGTGGAGTATATAAAGTGACAGTATGGGGGGCTGGGTGAGGAGGGTATAGGAAGGGTATACGGAGTATCCAGTGCATCAGTGAGAACCCAGCACTGTGGACGTCTACAGATGTTTTAAAGATATACTGTACTACATATGTTTTTGTAAAAATATGGAAACATTAAAAGGCTTATTTTTAAGACTGATTTTTCCAAAATAGAAAGTATATATAAAAAAGTTTTTCAAAAGTATGCTTATCATGTAACCTAATTGTGTCTTTTTTATTATTGGTGTACAGTTGTGTTGCTTTATAGTGTGCCACAAAGATGGACTTTTGATTTACTTAAAAAGAAAAAAAAAGAAAAACTGATATTACAGTTATGGAAAATGTAAGCGTTAAATCCCCACTAAAATCTACTATGCATCATTGACTCCGGTTTCAACATATTTTAACTTGATTCCCCAGGTTTTCTTTCCTGCCCTGATTACCTAAACAGGCACAGTTACTCTCCAGTAACCTTTCTTCTTTCAGTGATATGCAGAATATTTACCCTACCACACCAGGACTAATGACACCCCGGAAAAGGAAGTCCAGATGGAATCTTATGGCCATTATTCAATTCAGTTTTCCTCCTAAGTTTTCTGATTGGGGATATTTTCACATCTTGTAAATAAAATGCTCTTTAACCCACCAGCAAGCAAGAACATACTGAAAACTATTAATAGTACTCTTTAACCCGCTTTTTAGTACCTTTTCAAAGACAAAATTAAAAAGTATCTCAATAGAAAACCCAAAAGAAAATTTTTATTGAATAAGGCCTCATGAGCAGTATGCAATCTGAGGTAATAAAAAGCTAAAAACATGCAAGCTTCTTATCACCTAACATCAATCAGGATTTTCCAGCAAATTCAATTGCTGGCTTCATCTGAGTGATGCCCGGACATAAAGAGCATACTGTAAAGAAACATGCAAATAGTAGCTATTCACCTGAGCAATGCTTCTGTGTCTTGTTTGATGCTGAATGATGGGGAGAGAGGTATTTGTGCCAAGGAGCTGTCCTTCAGCACCACAGCACTGCTGCCTCGTTTGGCTGGGAGATGCACATGCACCAAATGTCCAGGCTTTCCTCGCATTTCTTAACAATAAATAGGTATAGTGTAATGATCGCTGCTGCAGCAGGTGTTGCTGGAAGTAGTAGTGCTGCAGCTCAGGCAGTTCTGATCTCTTTCCATGCAAGCTGCATAGCTTTGTCTGCCTTTCCCTGCTGTCAGCTTGTGACTGATTATCATTCACCTGTGTGGGAATCTGCATGTCTGCTCCCATTGGATGACCTCAGTATAAAGATCTTCTTCCTGCAGGGTTTCCTTGGGTTTTCATAGCTTCAGTTTAAGCCTGTCTTGCTGTCGCTTCGGCCCCCGATCGTGTTTCTTGTTCTAAAGATACTTTGCTGGTCTTTGCATCATATATTGGTTCATTGCCAATATATATGCATACCAGCACGTTTATTATTTTCCTTGTATTCGTGTTACAATGATACATCAGTGTCGCTGATATATACGTACACGAACTGTTTATATCCTGTGTTCAGTTAGTCAGTTTTCCAGCACGTTTTGGTAGTTTGCGCGTACCGTGATCACCCGTGCTGAGGTAGTTACCCTGCTCCTGGTTCTGTTTGTGGATTGCGTTCATCTCTGCGAAGAGATAACGAATCCTTCTGAATCCTGTTCCGTTTGTGGATTGCGTTCATCTCTGCGAAGAGATAACGAATCCTTCTGAATCCTGTTCTGTTACTGTTTGTGGATTGCGTTCATCTCTGCGAAGAGATAACGAATCCTTCTGAATCCTGTTCTGTTACCGTTTGTGGATTGCGTTCATCTCTGCGAAGAGATAGCGAATCCTTCTGAGTCCTGTTCCCTGTATTACTCCAGTCCTTGTCAGCGTTCCTGCTTATGTCATATATCGGTTCATTGCCGATATATACATATGTTAGTCAGACGTTACAAATAGTTTCATTGATAGCTGTAATTGTAATACGCTAGGAAAACATACTTTTGTATATTTGTCTGTGTTACGTTCATCTATCTTGATCCTGCTATTTCCTGACTATCCTGTCCTGTCTTTGTGAGGCACGCCATCGCCGCAACGCATTGGCTGCCTCATTCCAGTCTGTGTTATTGTGGACGCTTGCTGTCACTAAGTAGTGGCTAGTTTAGCAAGCGTTCATTCTGTTTACCTGTCCTGATCTCCTCAGTTCTGGTTTATGCGCTCAGCGCTACTTTGCACTGAGACGTTATAACGAAAGCATTGTTTGTGGCTGTCAGATCTGCACTGGCTCTGTGCGCCACAATCTCCTATTGGAGTCAGTCCTCCCCTCCACTATACTAGGGATAGCCTGTTTCCTTGTGCTAGTGTGTGTACCTCCTCCACGTCAGCTCATGCGTTGCATGCTGACTGTGGAGAATACACCACCAAGCCTTACATTATGAAAACCCCATTACCAATCCCCATTGTGGGGGGGATTCCCAGAAAGTATGACACTGTTAATTATGGTTCCTGTTCCTTTAAGAAATTTGAAGAACTTAGCTCTGAAAATGAGTTTTTCTCTGAATGTGCCAGGTTCCTGGCCAATCCTGATCTCCAAGCGACTCCTGTTTCAACCTGGGCACTCCAACTAAGTTATATTTTGTTTAAAGGGGAATTATTCCAGTGGGCATTTGATGTTCTCAATCATTCCGATTTGAAAGAGAGACCGCTGGAATTTCTAGCATTTGTGATCCATAACTGGTTGCGCATAGATCCATTGCCTTTTCCTCTTAATGAACTCCTGGCAGCAGGCCAATCAGCTACTCCTTCAATTGCTTGCAAAAATGTTCAGCAAGCAGAAAGTGTTACTGATAATTTTCCTGCAGCCTTGAATAAATCACCAAAAACAGCAGGGTCTAAGGCCAAACGCAAACGTTCTAAGAAACGTGTCTGATCTGCAGAGTCGTTATCCTTAGCGACTGAGACCTATAATGAGATTCTGCCATTAACAGATAATGAAATGCAATTGTCTTTCAGGGGAGTTAAATGGACTTATGAAACTACTAATGAACTTTCCTCCCTGGCTAGGGAAAATAAAGATTTTTGTTTAAAAGAATTATCTGAGTATGATTATGAGGAGATATTACAGAGTATTGAACAAATCAACTTATTTGTGAAGCAAGGAAAGTTTGCATACACTACAGTTCAGCACTTGCTACAGGTATTGGAGATTCTTAGGAATAAGGAATCTGCCAATCACCTGCTAATTAACCCAATATATGTCCCTGCTACAATCATATCTGCAAACCATGATCTGCCTGTTAAGTATGCTTGGAATCCTCCATTTGAGAAAGGAGAGATGGAAGCTCTGGTCAATTAATGGAAGAATGATTCAAGTTCATTTTGTCAATTTTACAGTGCAAAAAGTGAATTAGTATTGAATGCATGCATTAAGTCTGCCTATAACCTAATAAAAACTGGTGTGTGTGGGTATGACTTTGTGGCTCCATTGATTGATGTGTGGGAACTGATTTTGGATGATTTTTATGTGACTCCGAATTCGCAAATTTGGCGTTCTGACCCGCCTGCTTCAGCACCTTTGGCTGATTCAGCAGGTGATTCGGAGCTCTTTTTGTGTGAAATTGAAGTTCCTGCAATTCCACCCTGTACCATGGATAACTCAGTGTTACTTACCAGTAAAACAGAAGCCACTGATACATTCTTAACCTTGCCCTGCGCAAATTTCTCAGCAGAGAATCCAGAGGTCCTGCTGACTTCTGAGTCCAGCCTAGCCAGTACTCATGACTCTTTGTTCAGTGAAACAGACACCAGAAAAATCTTGCCTGCCTCTGCAAACACTTCTGCAGAAATTACCTGTGTTAATAAAGTTCAACTCCTGTCTGATCCAGCAGATGCCAATAGATGCACTACATCAGTTTCCGAGTCCCAGCAATCCTGTCTAGAAACCTCAGAACCCCAGCATCTGAATTTTCCAATTTTACAAATGAATGGTGATTCAGATGCGCAAACATTGTGTCTTGATCTTCCTGTTTCTACACCTCGCTCTAGTTCAGTGAATAGCTCAGAGCATCTGCTATGTGAACCTGAAATCGCAGAATTATTACCTTGTTCAGAAAATGTTCCAGTAAATTTGCCCTGTACCATGAATTGTGCAGTAGATCTCTCAAATGAAACTCAGGTCACAGAATCATTATGCTGTCCAGCAGGTGCTTCCATGGTTTTGCCCTGCAATATGGACTGTTCAGTGATCCTGTCCAGTGAAGCTGTGGTCGCAGAGTCTTATGCTTCATCCAGTACTTTGGATACTTCAAACCCTCTAGCAGAGGAGTCTGAGGCACTGCTTACCTCAGTTGGTGTTGCAGTAATATTCACTTGTCTAGCAGCTGTTTTGGAATTACAGTCTGCTCTAATAAAACTTGATGAATTTCTGCCCAGCAAAGCAGAAGCCATTAAAATACTGTCCTCGTCAGCAAGTGTGTTAGATGCCTTGCCCTGTATACAGTCTGATTTAACCAATGTTGTTGAGTCCCTCTCCAGTGTTGTAACAGCCGAGGAACTCCAGCCCTGTCCTCTGAATGTTTCAGAAGTCTTGCCCTGTAACATGGATAATTCTGATTCTCTGGTCAAAATAATAGAAATCTCAGAATTTCAGTCCGGTCTGATGAGTGTTCCTGAAACCCAGCCCTGTATCCTGAAAGATTCTGGTTCTCTGGCCGCTGTGGCAGAGGTTCCAGAGTCCCCTTCCTGTCCAGGGAATTCCTCAGTTTTGCCTAGTCCAGTGGGGGCTGCTGCAATACTGACTTGTTCTGCAGCACCTCATGAGCTCCAATCCAGTGTATTAGATGAGTCTCTGTCCAGTCCAGAGGTAGTTGTGGAGTCCCTATCTGGTTCAGTGCATACATCAGAAGATTTGTCCTGTCTTGTTAGTGCCCCTGAATCTGATTTGTTACTGACTTTGCTGGAATCAGCGACATCTAAGTCTGATCCTGCATTCTCGTGTAAAAGTCCAGTAGTTGCGAAGTCTAGTCATGATGATTTTTTTTTGGCCAGTCCTGGTTTTGGTCCTGTCTTGGCTGACCCTGAGGCTCACAGTTCCTTGACATGCCCAGAGGTTTCTCTTGTGCCAGTGTGCCCAGATGTTCTTTGTGTGCCAGAATGCCCAAGTGTGTCTAAGGTGTTAGCGTGCTCTGATGCTTCCTTAGTGGGAACATGTTCTGATGTTGCCAGTCTGCCTGCATGCCCAGAGATGGTTCTGGTCCCTGAAAGCCCTGATCTTGATGTTTGTCCTTGTGGCCCTGACTCGGGAATTGCCCTAGGTTCCATAGGGGTTCTTGATAGTTCTCCATGTGAGCCTAAGGGGCGTTCTGACCTATGGGGATCTCTTTGGAGCTTCAAGGTGTTCTGGGAGGTCTCTGAGAAAACTTGTCCTGGTGCCTTGGACTGGTTCAACAGTGGGTTTTGTGTTGGTAAAGACAGTCCCGGTGGGCATTGCAAAGGCTTTGGCGTTTTTGAACGGTTCCTGGAAGGCGGTGGGTATCGCTCAGGGAGTTTCGGAGGGCTTTCTTCTGGAAATCATGGTTCTGATGGGTGTCACACTGGGCCTTGTAGTACTGATGGGCATGGTTCTGTAGGTTCTGGTTCTGATGGGTCCAGTCTTGTGGGGACTGATTCTGGAATTCGGTCTTGCCGGGCTGTCCCGGTCATCATGAATTATCAGTCAGACTGTTTTGTTGGGAATTTCAGTTTTGAAAAGCGTCTGGAATCTGCTTTTAAGGGCGGGGGTACTGTAATGATCGCTGCTGCAGCAGGTGTTGCTGGAAGTAGTAGTGCTGCAGCTCAGGCAGTTCTGATCTCTTTCCATGCAAGCTGCATAGCTTTGTCTGCCTTTCCCTGCTGTCAGCTTGTGACTGATTATCATTCACCTGTGTGGGAATCTGCATGTCTGCTCCCATTGGATGACCTCAGTATAAAGATCTGCTTCCTGCAGGGTTTCCTTGGGTTTTCATAGCTTCAGTTTAAGCCTGTCTTGCTGTCGCTTTGGCCCCCGATCGTGTTTCTTGTTCTAAAGATACTTTGCTGGTCTTTGCATCATATATTGGTTCATTGCCAATATATATGCATACCAGCACGTTTATTATTTTCCTTGTATTCGTGTTACGTTGATACATCAGTGTCGCTGATATATACGTACACGAACTGTTTATATCCTGTGTTCAGTTAGTCAGTTTTCCAGCACGTTTTGGTAGTTTGCGCGTACCGTGATCACTCGTGCTGAGGTAGTTACCCTGCTCCTGGTTCTGTTTGTGGATTGCGTTCATCTCTGCGAAGAGATAACGAATCCTTCTGAATCCTGTTCCGTTTGTGGATTGCGTTCATCTCTGCGAAGAGATAACGAATCCTTCTGAATCCTGTTCTGTTACTGTTTGTGGATTGCGTTCATCTCTGCGAAGAGATAACGAATCCTTCTGAATCCTGTTCTGTTACAGTTTGTGAATTGCGTTCATCTCTGCGAAGAGATAGCGAATCCTTCTGAGTCCTGTTCCCTGTATTACTCCAGTCCTTGTCAGCGTTCCTGCTTATGTCATATATCGGTTCATTGCCGATATATACATATGTTAGTCAGACGTTACAAATAGTTTCATTGATAGCTGTAATTGTAATACGCTAGGAAAACATACTTTTGTATATTTGTCTGTGTTACGTTCATCTATCTTGATCCTGCTATTTCCTGACTATCCTGTCCTGTCTTTGTGAGGCACGCCATCGCCGCAACGCATTGGCTGCCTCATTCCAGTCTGTGTTATTGTGGACGCTTGCTGTCACTAAGTAGTGGCTAGTTTAGCAAGCGTTCATTCTGTTTACCTGTCCTGATCTCCTCAGTTCTGGTTTATGCGCTCAGCGCTACTTTGCACTGAGACGTTATAACGAAAGCATTGTTTGTGGCTGTCAGATCTGCACCGGCTCTGTGCGCCACAATCTCCTATTGGAGTCAGTCCTCCCCTCCACTATACTAGGGATAGCCTGTTTCCTTGTGCTAGTGTGTGTACCTCCTCCACGTCAGCTCATGCGTTGCATGCTGACTGTGGAGAATACACCACCAAGCCTTACATATAGGCTCAAAAGTGACCCTCTATACTTATTTACCTGGAAGGAGCCCAGATATTGGGCATCCCATTATTAAATGAGGCCCCCAGATTCCAGCATAAGCACCCAGGACTGATGCATGATTTAGACAAGGCCTCTACCACCCCTTTCTTAAGGAGCCCCCATATTATGTACCATGCAGGCTGGTATGGCTAGAATGGTGGAGCCCCATGCAGACTAACTCAGCCATCCTGATTACACCAACCTTCATGGGTGAGAAGGGATTAAGGAGGTGAAAAGTTCTCACCCATGTTTGACAGGAAGCATCCCTTTCAGGAGGGTGATATCTTTAAGTGCATAGGAGGAAAAGAACCCACTAGGCGATTACATTGCCCAAACGAGTTCATTACCACCCAGTCGGGTGCTAAATGCAATGGAATTGTCGGCTAATTTTAGAACTCACCAGCGCTTATTGCTGGTGAGTGTGTGAATTGCATAGGGCCCTATGTAGGATTTAATAAGCAATGAAGCATTGTCAAAGCCTCTCCAGTGAAAATATCATATAATGTCATAAACTGGTGCAGAAATACAAAACATGTCTGCTGTTATGTGATGAAAGAATACTGCTCTTGCCTAGAGGAATAAATTAGCAGATTAGCAATTAAGGAAAAATAATAATTAAAAACCTTACATTGCAAATGTAGTATACAACAGGAATTACACAACTACTAATTGGCAAGCTCCTCAGGAACCAAGGCTATGATCTCATATGATCCAGACGAGGGTAGAAAATCAAAAGAGTAGAAAACACTTAGTAGCAGGTATTTTTCCAATTAGTGGTGCCCAAGCCTGCTTATTCACTTATTGTATTATAACTGGAGATACACTATTCTGAAGATAGCTTAGTAATTCTGGCCCTATATCACTTTAATCCTGGAAAGGATAAAAAGGCAAGTTTTGGAGTGATTCCAGTCACCCCCAATTGCCAGTGCTTTACTGTGTTGCACTTCTATTATGCCTGTAATGAGGAGAGCTAAGGTGTGATTTAATATATCATAACACGGGAAAGGGAACATGTGGGAAATAAACTGTTTAGCTTAGTTGTAATTACATTATATTTACGAGCAAGTGAAAATCTTCTTTCCTGTACAGCGTTATTTTAACTCTCCTGATGCACAGATGACTGTGTGCGCGCGCACGCACGCACGCACACACACACACACACACACACACACGCACACACACACACACACACATACAGTATACACACACACACATATATATACACACACATTCACTCTCTAACGCACAGTGACTGAAAAATACTCTGACTTCGAGATAACAAAACTAGTTAGCCTTAGTTGGATTGTTTAGGTGCATGTCTTTTTGTGCCTTATTGAAATGTACCTAAAATATTTTCTTATTAGGATATGAGGCATGCTTATAAAGTTTAGGAATGTGTATTCATATTCTGTATTGGCATTTGCTCTTTAGAGGGCACTAGAGGGCACCATAGCAATAAGACTACGTTATGACCAGCAGTTATAGGGGATTCCTTGCCGCGTGTTGTGTGTCTTGAACTCCAAACCACTGACTGAAGAGGAGAGCGGCATGAGGGGCAGAGGAAGAGCGGAGGAAGCACTCACCATACTTACCGAGGCTCTGGCAGCAGTCAGCAGGTGAGGGCAATGCGGATAGGCTTCAGCTCAGTACATGCCGAGAGCTGCTCAACATAGCATTTATACATGCTGCTCTGCTCTGCTTGGACTGGACGGCGGCACACAGAAAATCAATCTTTATTCACAAAAGCAGTCACTGCTCAGCTGGCGGTGGGGGTGCACCTCACTACACACAGCATGCTTTCAATCAGAAAGTGGACCTGAACTCAGAATGTCCTCTCTTCTCTAAAAGATAAGCAACAGCATAAGAAAGCCGGAAGCCGGCGAAACGTCGGGGAAACTACCCGCCTGCATGGGACGCCACGCCTCCCCGCTCTCCACCCAGGCATCACTCTGAGACTTTTTGCCATCAGTCTCCTCCAGCGGCACCGCCTGCCACTTCACACAGGGAGCAGGGGAAGGAGATCTTTGGGGAAGCCCCAGCATGCACAGGAGACTCACGCAGGACATACACTGTGGAATTTGCAGGACAGCCTGACGCCAGGACCAGCCAGGACCAGCACTTCACCCTTTACCCAGAGGCATGGTGAGATGAACTGCGCTATGTTGAATATACCCTTTGAGGGACAATGTGATGGAGATGAGATATCCATGCAGTCACTGTTGGTAGCATTTGGGTGAGATTTTCAAGCTGATTCGAAGGCAGTAGTGTGCGTGTGATAATCAGGCTGTCTAAAAAAACAGTTAACAGTATTTACCAGTGGAATCAATGTGAGACGTGGATCGCTGGACTGTTTTCCCTGCCTCTGTGCTATGCTCTGTGCTACATTGCTCTCTTAATGGTGACCTGCTTGCTGCATGGCAATTGCAACATTTATATCCAAGCTTCTACTAACACTGCTGGAGTGCATCAATGCTTATTCTATCTAGCTCTAGATGCCGGCGTGTGCATGCTGAGATGAGTGGTGAGTGAGGTGGATGTAGCGTGACGGGGTGGCCATCCCATGTGTTTTTTAGTATTTCACTATACATAGGAATATGTTTTGGATTAATAAATTTTGATACGATTATCACAATCAATAGTTGTTTCTGGTGATTGTCTGGGAGTGTACGCCCTGCCTGAAAGAAAAATATTTTCTGCCACTGCCACACTTTCTGAATAGTCAACAGCATAATAACCTCTAAAGAAAAGCAGCTTTGTTGCAGCTGATACAAACCCTAAAATAAATCTTTAGTGTTTCTACTTCCTGATACATGGGAGCAGACATATTGTTAACATCCTGTGCTTTCAAATGAACTAATCTGCTTTGGCAGTCAGGCGACAGAGAGGAGAAATCAAATTACAATTTGTGATTAGACACAGATGAGGAGGAATTAGACAAGCTAAATTCTTTTAATACATACAGGGGACATTTCTCTGTTTTCCTTCTGTCCTGTGCAAGAATTCAGGTTTACTTTCAGCTTACTTCCACAATCAACATGTCTCCATCACATTTTAACTTTTATTGGTACACATGTCAGCACAGGTTGTGTACAGTTTCACTTATTAAAGCGTCACATATTTATTAATCTTCTCTGAATATGCTGGACAGGAGTCACAGTAAACTTGGGAAGGAGGGGGCAGCCCGTTACGTATACATGCTGCTTCGCCTCTGGCAGGGGAAGATGGATACCACCCACACAACTGTAAACAGCAGCTGGCCAGTACGGGTTGGTACATTCTGTGCTTATCCTTCTGACATTCATTTTGACGATTAACAATCACCTGTAGCTCCCAGCTTATACTCGAGTCAATCATTTTTCCAGATTTTTTAAGGTGAAAGTTAGGGTGTTGGCTTATACTCGGGTCGGCTTATGCTCGAGTATATATGGTACTTTCCCATGTTTATGAAGTGAAGAAAGTGAAAAATCTTGGTCTGAAAGTGCAGCAAACTTCTAAATTGTACCAAAAGTATTACCAACTATGACACAAACAGCAGTAGGGCAACAATAAAGTGCAGAAAAGTTTTGAGGCACTAGGAAATTTGGGCCCAGGGTAAAGCTGAAAAACTGATCACCCTCTTCCAGGCCACCGTGGACGCTGAGGTAAGTTGTAATTTTTCTGCCAGTTGATGCTGGGGGTTGTATTGCACTGTTTTTATAGTGATATGAGCTCCATTTTTTGATGGCGCCCAAATTAGTGAATGAGTGATTCTACTATTGGTATTTCATGGCGCTCATTTTTACGTGCACCTTTACTGCATGTGTGCAAGTACATCTATCTTCTGTTTGTTAGTACTTTTGCCCAACCCGCCAGCTGGGGTGGGAAGTTCTTAAATTAGGCAATGGGAACATCGCCTAATCCAATGAAACTTAACACCATCCCGGGTGGTAAAGAACTCACTTGGGCAATAGCATTGCTCAGCGAGCTCTTTCCATTTATTCTGGTAGTGATTTCATGCTGCCAGAAAGTGATGCTTCTCATCAGACATGAACGTCAGCTTAGACCGGCAAAGAGCAGATCTTAACCAGCTAACACACGTTGTTGTCACTTCATCTGGGGGTCTCCTTTAATAAGGAGACCCTCAGAGCTCTCTGTTGGGCTGCCGCACATCGCTGAAGCCCCACACAGCTGCCTCCGTTACCCCTTAGTAAATAAGCATTTTCATTGCTCCAGACAGTGGATCAATGGGGAGCCCCGGAAGATGCAGCGGCGGAAGATGGCGGCGGATGTTTGGTGGGTGAGTGCGCATCTCTGGGGAGTGAAGCAGCAGTGCCGTGGTGCTGAAGGACAGCACCACAGCGTAAAACCTTACTCTCCATCACCTGGGATATGGGTGCATCGCTCAGGCTTTTGCCTGAGTAATGCACATTAACAATCAGATATCACGTAAAGTAAACTGGCAATAGGATTTGCGATAATCCTTGTGCAATGGCAAGGTGATAAGTAGATCGCATCTGCAAGCTACTTATCACCTTAAATAGGTAATGGTGCCATGTTTTTTACTGTAAACTACACTATCTGAACCCAGTTACTCTTATCAATATATACAATAGAGTAAGTGCCTCAACCTTCAAACAAGAAGAAGAAGTAGTGCCCTACCCCCAGGGCCGGTCCAAGCAAGAAGAAGGGGCTGGTCCAAGCAAGAAGAAGAAGAAGTAGTGTCATATCAAACCAAGGGCAAAGAGGGATAATTTGCATATTCAGTAGCAGTGCATTGTGAGTAACCACAACTGTTCACTTATAGCTGAATTATTGCAGATTTGCTTCTGTTTTAAGAAGGAACATTACACCAAGCTTTGCTTTTTTTAGTAGGAGGGCTGTTTGGTCTCTTTTATCCTCCTATACATTCTTAGTAGTTTGGGTCACCCTGAGCTGCTTGGTTACTCTGTTGTACTGGTCCAAGCCCTATCTCATACAGCATTAGCAATCCCTGCTATGTTTTGATGAGGACCAAATGGCTGAAATAGGCTGTCACATATGGGTTTGATATGACTGTGTAAAACTTAATGCTATAGGCTTGCTTGACTTACCAAGGGTGAAAAGGAATAATTTGCATATTTAGTAGCAGTGTATTGTGGGTAATCACAAATCTTCACTTATAGCTGAATTATTGCAGATTTTCTTCTGTTTTAAGAAGGCAAATTACACCAAGCTTTGATTTTTTTTAGTAGAGGGTCTTTTTGGTCCCTTTTATCCACCTATACCAGGGCTGCCCAATAAGTCGATTGCGATCTACCGGTAGATCGCGCCTCTCGGCCGTGTCTTGTAAAAGTTTGTTGCGGCCAGCAGCTCATCGTGTTTAGCTGCTGGCCAATAACGATGCAGGCGAGGAGGGAGGGAGGAGAGAGGCGGCGTGGCCGCTACTTCATGGCTGGGGGTGGTGACGGGCAGCCATGCAACGTGCGTTCTTGTAACGTGCCCGGCGCCGCCCCCAGCCATGACGTAGTGGCCGCGCTGCCTCTCTCTTCGCCGCCGCTTCTCTCCTGCATCCCATTGGCCTGCCAGAGTTTCTCCTCGCCGCCTCTTCTCCTCTGCCTGCCTGCTAACCTACGCTGCAGGTACATATACCTGGAGGGCCCATATACCTGGCTAACTTACACTGGGGGCCCATATACCTGGCTAACCAACACTGGGGGCCCATATACCTGGCTAACTACACTGAGGGCCCATATACCTGGCTAACTACACTGAGGCCCCATATGGGTCAACCTGAGCTGCTTGGTTACTCTGTTGTACTGGTCCAAGCCCTATCTCATACAGCCATATCAATCCTTGCCATGTACAGATGAGGACCAAAAGTCTGAAACAGGCTGTCACATGTGGGTTTAATATGGCTGTGTAAAATTTAAAGCTATAGGCTTGCTATACACCAGTGATTCTGGATGCTTGCTTGGCTTACTAAGGATGAAAAGGAATTATTTGCATATTTAGTAGCAGTGCATTGTGGGTAACCACAAATGTTCACTTATAGCTGAATTATTGCAGATTTCCTTCTGTTTTAAAAAGGCAAAGTACACCAAGCTTTGCTTTTTTTTAGTAGGAGGTCTTTTTGGTCCCCTTTATCCCCCTATACATTCTGAGTGGTTTGGGTCACCCTGAGCTGCTTGGTTACTCTGTTGTACTGGTCCAAGCCCTATCTCATACAGCCATATCAATCCTTGCCATGTACAGATGAGGACTAAAGTCTGAAACAGGCTGTCCACATGTGGGTTTGATACGACTGTGTGAAATTTAAAGCTGTATGCTTGCTATACACCAGTGGCTCTGGATGCTTGCTTGGCTTATCAAGGGGGAAAAGGAGTCATTTGTATATTTAGTAGCAGTGCATTGTGGGTAACCACATATGTTCACTTATAGCTGAATTATTGCAGATTTCCTTCTGTTTTAAAAAGGCAAATTACACCAATACAGTGTGCAGCATTGCAGGAAGTGACGACAGTGGAACGCACGATGGAACACGGAAGAGGTGAGTCATCCCCGCCCGCTGCCTCTTACTAATAGTGGCGGCTGCTACTGTGCTTAAGCATGAGGGGGAGCGCACATGGGGGAGCCAGGTGAGGGGTGGGGGTTTCCTGCTGAGCTTAAGCTGGAGGTAGAGCACACATGGGGGACCCAGTTGAAGGGGGGGTCCAACCCCCCTCCTGCCGCTGTGCCCAAGACCCCCTTCCTGCCCTCTACCCTCTTATGCAGCGTATGCTACGCCGCGGGTCGGCTAGTTTTTAGATAAAATGTGTAATGGATGGGCTTTGGTGAAACATTTTCTGATTTACAGTAGTTAAAGAACTGTGTAAACTGAAAATATGTACTGGGTGTGAATCGACCTTTATGGTCTGGCGGTGTCATGAATTTATTTTATGGTGATAGACACCTGCATGGTACCACAGATCTGCCAGTTTAGATGAGACATAATCAAACAGTGATTTAGTAGTTCAACTCTTTATGAGAAATGTGTCAAAAAATGGCCAAGTAATCTATGAAAGCAAGTGCTTGGTAGTCATGAGAAATAAGTGCACTATTGCAGTAGTAATCAGCACCAAACCCCATTCTTATAATATGAGCAATCTCAATTTTGAATTGAGTACAACAGTACATTTCTACTTAATGATTTAATATTTTTATAGATAATACGTTTCTATTATTTTTGAAGTTAAAAAAATATCCGGGATTCCAACCAACCCCATGGCCATACACATTGATGATCAGCATAGAATCAGAACAAAATGGAAGTAAGCATTCCCTATCCCTATCCTTTGCCCCATGAAACCATGCCATCCCACATAAGGGTTACATTGAAAGAGGAAGTCAGAAGATCCTTCACTTTTGTAATGCAATAGTACAAAATGCAGACTAGCAACCGGCACTGGTGTACCCCATAATGTGGGAGACCAAATAGTCTTATGGTCCAGGCACATACTTGTGTTGCTGCACAATGTGGGTGGCCTTGCATGTAACAGAAATGCACAGCCCCTATGTTTCAGTACTGACCTCATTCATTAAACGTAAATTGGACAGCACAGTGGTAGTAGTACACACAGAAATGAAAGCAACAGTGTGTTGTGTTAATTTGCGATGTGAGTTTAGATTTAAGAGACTTCTAGGAGATTAGTTTTATCTTCTGTTTAAAATAACTTTTGCATTCTGCTATTAAAAAAGTACAAAAAGTAGGTGAAAAAGTCCCCTCGCAATTATTCGGAGTATTTTCCTGCTTGCTGGTGGCTTAAAAGGCATTTTTATTGATAAGATGTAAACTGTCGCCTAGGAGACAACTTTTGGTGAAAAAGGTAATTGGATCAGGACCTGTTTTTCTTAAACTTTCAGGATGAAATGGCTTCTTAATGTATCTTTGATAAAGGCTGAAAAAGTACTTTTTTTAGATAAGGGCATTCAAAATCAGTTGTTATAACAAATGATCAAAATCTTAAAGCGCTGTTTCTTGATTGAATGACCAAGACTCTATATAGATTCTTAGTCTGTAACTAATAAGGTTTTTTTAGGATATGAAAAAATCCTACAAGTAATGTTTTAACGTTTTCTGAGACCAGTGACAGAGATCAGATGTAGCACTATTTCATGAGATGTGAGATATATACTGTAAGTCATGCAAGCAAGATTTCAGGTCTATAAATATGCTAGCTTCAACAATCATTAATCTGTCTTGAGTAGAGATGGTCAATGAGATGAAATAGAGTTCATGCAAGATTATGCAAATGCTGTATGCAAATTCAAGCAGCTTGAAAATGGACCAATCCAATTCCGCCTTGGCAGGATTCAATTGGTGGATTTTAAGATGCATAAATTTGCATACAGCGTTTATCTGCATCTTTAAGAGGCAAGGCCTGAGTTCTTGGAATTTATTTTCCAGTTGTCGGAATGCAGCTGCAAGACTATGTGCTCTTTGATGTCGCTGTGTATCACACACTGAGCTGCATTGCTGAAATCTGATTAGCAACATGTTTGGCAGAAATCTTTTACATGCCTCTCACTTATTCAAACTAATAAAAATACTTAAACCTAAGTACAAAGTGTCCCATGCCATAATGTACATTCATAATATTTTGGCTTTATCTGATCGTCTGCAGCAAGGAGTCACAAGGTTCTTCTTCTGCCTTGTTGATAAATGTTGCCAAGACCTGACTCCCAGTAATTTGAAGACTCCACTGGTGATCCCTGGGCTACATTGTTGCCTGGAATCTCCTGATCTGGAAATTAAAAAAAATAAGGTGAAATAAAAGGACAACACCAAAGCATACAGTGATTGCTGATTCTACACAAGGTTTATCCACCCAGATATATATCCCATTGTGGGTGCATTTCTTGTTGTAATTGTATGGAACCCATAATGAGATTGGTATCAAAAGATATATGTAATCAACAATCTTTTATATTGTGGTGTGTGTCAGCTTGTTCATTGTTTGGAGCTAGCCTAAAAAAAATATAGATTTTTCTGAAACAAAGTTAAAATTGTAATTCAACGCTAAAGTTGATTTGACCTGTGAATTTGTTCTGATTTTTGCATGTGGCCTTGGCTGGAACATCTGTGCTTTATGCCTACTTTTGGCCTTTGCCAGCTAAAGAAAACTCACCGATACTTGTTTTGCGGCTGTGAGCATAATTAGCTATTGCTGACATTGTTTAATCAACCAATTGATGGATTATGAGGGCTAGTGCTAGTGAAAATGCATGTAGTGGATATGTTTCATTTTGTCTTCAAAGTAACAACTTTCGGTATCCTGCTGAAGTCATTTTCCATGACTCTCTGGTAATATTAAAAAGAATGTAATTACATTAAACACATAATAAAATCAATTTAGTTAATAATAAAGGACGGATTAAAATACGGAGATCTAAAATACAGGAGCATAAATACTTGGCCTGAGACAAACCTTTAAGAGTAAAATAAGCCTAGCAGGCACTTTGTGATGGAGGCTTTTCATGCATAGAGAAATTTAGCTCAATTGCTGATTTTAAATCAGACAAATTCTGTAATTTGTATAATCTTTTTTTTTTTCCCCAAAGAGTAAAATTGCATAGTAAGTATAGTCTGAGGAGTAATATAACCATCCTGCACTCTAATCATGACCTAGAACAATACACTAATCTAATCAAAAGGGAGGCAGGGAAAGGTGTGTGTGTGTGTGTGTGTGTGTGTGTGTGTGTGTGTGTGTGTGTGTGTGTGTGTGTGTGTGTGTGTGTGTGTGTGTGTGTGTGTGTGTGTGTGTGTGTGTGCGTGCGCCCGTGTGTGTTTGTGTGTGTGTGTGTGTGTGTGTGTGTGTGTGTGTGTGTGTGTGTGTGTGTGTGTGTGTGTGTGTTGTGAAAAGGAAAGGAGCCTAAACTCCTGTGCTGGATAGAGGAAGCGATCTGGACAATACTGTGTACGTCTGTGTAGTTGTTCTCATATGGTGCTGCTCTCTTGGGTGCCACTCTAGGTGGTATACAATCTGCAGTAGACAGTGGGATGTGGGGAATGGGTGGAAAAACAAGGGGTGGAGGGAGAGCACACTCAGGTTGTCATTCAATAAAAATGGCTAGCCGGCCGAGGAATATTCTCACCTGGATCTGTGGCTGACTGTCCCATATGGGGTGGCAAGCAGAAAGGCATTGACCCACTTGGACCCGGGACCAAGTCTTGGCAGAAGTCCTCCTCCACAAGGCATGCAGACGATAGCTTCCTTCAGAGCTGTACTGGCAGGCTGCTGCTTTGGTATATTATCCACCTAGCCAGAGTGCTGTGATGCTGCTATAGGCGGCTTCACTGTCAGGCAGTCGTGGGTGGGAAGAGTGTGTATGATGGCTAAAGCTGCTCTTGGCTCCACGTCACTCTGCTGAGGTGAGATAATCAGATCACAGATGGCTGGAGCAGGAGCTGAGATGCTCCTTGGTGATGTAACTGTCAGAGGAGGCTCTGCACTAGTCTGTGGAACCTAAACAAGCAGGGCACAGCCAGCGGGAGCAGTTAAGCAATTTGCCAGTGCAAGTGTCTGCAAGTAGGAAAAAAACAGCTGCTGCTGTATGGACAAAAGTGAAACTTTTATTGTATCTAAGCAATGCGTTTCAGAGGGCTAAACCCTCTTTCATCAGGCTAAAATATTTTTACAAGTGAGATGGATTTATATACAATTCACTCTTCATTGATTGGTATGACATGGAGTAGGAGATTATCCAAAAGGACAAATCCATATCCTTCTCAGTTTAGGTTCCCTTTAAAAGGAACCTTAAGTGACAATGTGACATGATAAAATAGAAATGTGTATGTACAGTGGCAATCATACAAATAACTATGCTGTGTTCCTTTTATTTTTTTCGGTCTGAGAGAATTCATATTCAATCATGGCATGGACAGTTTCTCTCCCTTTTGGGACCCAGTTGGACTATAGATTAACCCTCAATGATAAGGAATTACTGCCATAAAACAATTTTCTGGCACAGAAATGGGACAGCAAATTTTCTGGCAGAGGATAGATACAAAAGGTCAATAGTTCATATATTTTAGAAACACTGTTTCATTGAACAGAAACAAAAAAAATACATCTACTTTATTTTAAGTTTCAAAAACAACATAAAACTCTAGATATCTAAAAAAAAAGTTATTTTTAGGAGTTGGAGGATATATATATTTGTGTATATCATCAGTTTACTTTCACTTAAAGAGACACTGTAAAACCAAAAACGTCCCCTGGGGAGTACTCACCTCGGGAGGGGGAAGCCTCCGGATCCTAATGAGGTTTCCCCCTTCCTCCTCTGTCCCACAGGGGTCTCGCTGGAGCCCTCCGAACAGCGGCCCGACAGACCCGACTGCCTGTTCAATATTTACCTTTCCAGGCTCCAGCGGGGGCGCTGTTGCAGCTCTTCTGACAGAGATAGGCGGAAATAGCCGATCTCCGTCGGGTCCACTCTACTGCGCAGGCACAGGAGACTTGCGCCTGTGCAGTAGAGCGGCCCGACGGAGATCGGCTATTTCTGCCTATCTCCATGGGAAGGAGCGGGTACTGCGCCTGTGCTGGAGCCAAAAGGTAAATATTTACGTTGCCGCCGCTCTGGAAGGATTTTCTCCGCCGCCGTGGGACCGATGAGGACGGGGGAAGCCTCAATAGGATCTGGAGGCTTCCCCCACCCGAGGTGAGTACCCCCAGGGGAGTTTTTTTTGTTACAGATTTTCTTTAAGGTTCACTAAGAATTGTATAATATGAAATGAATCTGGCTTCTTTTTTATCTTTTAATAAACTACACTAAAGCCCTCTCCATGGAGTGGACATACATCTAATATCAAGATCTTAATGTTAATTTCTAAGGCATTGAATCACAACAGAAAAGGATAAAAAGTGCTTTGAGCCTTTGACTGAACTCTTTGCTTTTTATTGGATGAGAATGGGCCGAAGGGCCGGTTCTCTAATGATGCAAGGTGATCCATTTGCATCAGGCACAGAGATTACAGGAGCAGCTTGTTTATAATGTGTTTACACTAACAGCATGCAGTCAGAGTAGGAGGAGAAATGAGAGGAGAGCGAGCGAAGTGAAGAGGTCATCATTGGGGAAAAAAAGCTTGTTGTGCTGTGTGAGGAGTCTGACAGTGAGTGAGGAGGCAGAAGAGCAGCAGTGTTTCATTTGACTTGCACAGTAGAAGGGAGGAGGTGGCAATGCTGTCCTGACTGAGGAGGAATGGAGTAGTCGAGGGTGAGCAGCTTGTTTGTAACAGACTCACAGCCAGCCAGTGTGCTATTGTGTTGAGCTGCAGCATGTCATGTGAGAACATTAAATGAAGCAGAGTAAATTGTCGGGTGCTGTGCGATCATTCCAATTCGGAGGGTGGGAGGGGGGCAGGGGGTGCTTCCTCACAAGTTTGCCTCAGGCAGCAAAAAGTCTAGAACCGGCCCTAACGGGCCGATATCAGTCGAGAGGGTAGTGCTAGAACAGATGTCCACCAAGGTCATCAGGCCATTGTTACCTTTGTTCTGTTTCTTGGTGCAGAATCCATGGTGACTCTGCAGTGGGATAGCAGCAGTGCAATGCCAGCATCCCATTGGCAGCTGTAATACTGTAATGAGCCTTTTGAACTTCCTTGTTACTTGCAGCGGGGAAGAAAAGGGGTGATCCCAGCACTATCAGCAGGCACTGTAATGAGTCCTGATGCCTCTGTACTTCCTTGTTTAGTGGTTCCTTCTCATGACCCCGTCAAATGTGTGTAGTGTGCATATTCTAGCTGGTGGGGCAGCAGGGGTCAGTGTAGCTGGGTAGAGTAGCTTAGATAGAGACATCTTGGAGGGAATAGCTCCGCAAGACACCCTTTCACTATGTATGCACCCGGGTTTAGTATATTTTTAAAATCCCTGGTTTTTGTCCTCTAAACCTAGGTGCGTCTTATGGTCCTGAGTGTCTTACAGTCTGAAAAATATGGCAATTGTGCACAACAAGCTCAATCCACAGATCATTTTCCAGATGATACAAAATTGTGCAGAATCATCAACTCTCAGGAAGATAGTGTCATATTGCAACAGGATCTGGATAGGATGGCTATATGGGCACATACATGGCAGATGACGTTCAATGTTGACAAATGTAAAGTCATGCATTTTGGTCGTACCAATGGTCTAGCACCATACAAAATAAATGGGATACAGTTGGTAACATCAAACTTGGAGAAGGACTTAGGAGTACTCATCGACAACAAGTTAAATAATCGTACTCAATGCCAAGCCGCTGCAGCTAAAGCTAACAAAATTTTGGGATGCATTAAAAGGGAAATAAAAACTCGAGATGCTAGCATAATATTGCCCCTGTTTAACTCTCTAGTAAGGCCACATCTGGAATATGTAATTCAGTTCTGGGCACCACATTACAAAAAAGATATTGCAGTTTTAGAGCAGGTGCCGAGACGAGCAACAAAATTGATACGTGGGATGGAAGGTCTCGCTTACCAAGAAAGATTAGATAAACTGGGTTTATTTAGTCTAGAGAAAAGACGCCTTAGAGGAGATCTAATTAACATGTATAAATACATCAGAGGGCAATATAATAGCTTGGCGGATGAGCTTTTTGTCCCTAGGCCTTCTCAAAGGACTAGAGGACATGATCTGTGCATGGAGGAAAAACGTTTTAGCCATTTATTTAGGAAAGGGTTCTTTACAGTAAGAGTGATTAAGATGTGGAATGCATTGCCACAGGAAGTCGTTATGGCAAACTCTATACCTGCATTTAAAGGGGGCTTAGATGCTTTCCTTGCGTTGAAAGACATCCATGGCTACAATTACTAGGTTATGCCTAATGATGCTGATCCAGGGATTTTATCTGATTGCCATCTGGAGTCGGGAAGCAATTTTTCCCTTTTGGGGCTAATTGGACCATGCCTTGTGGGGGTTTTTTCGCCTTCCTCTGGATCAACAGGGGTATGTGGAGGACGGGCTGGAGTTGTACTTTGTAATGGTTGAACTCGATGGACGTATGTCTTTTTTCAACCAAAATAACTATGTAACTATGTAACTATATTGCATGCTTAGTGCTGATATCTCTGACAAATTGGGAGATTCTAAGCAGGCATAACAATTAATGTGAAATAATGTGAAATAATTATTGTGATTTGCCTTCTTAAAACAGAAGGTATTTGTGCTAATTCAGCTTTAAGTGAACAACTGTGAGTACTCACAATGCACCGCTAATGAATATGCAAATTATCTCTTTATGCCCCTGGAGCCAGGCTTACATCCAGAACTGCTGGTGTATAGCAAGCCTATAGCTTATATATTTTACAGAGCCACATCAACCCAACATGCAGACGGACTGTTTCGGGATGTAAGCCTGGCTTCAGGGGAGGTATTGTGCATATTCAGTAGCATTGCATTGTGGGTAACCACAGTTGTTCACTTAAAGCTGAATTATCGCAAATAACTTCTGTTTTAAGAAGGCATATGATATCCCAATACGCATGGCTTTTTTAGTAGGAGGAGCTTTCGGTCTCTTTAACCCCCTTGCCATTCCAATTACTGTGGCAAGGGGGCAGCGCAGCACTTTAAAAAAAAAAATTTAAATCATGTAGCTAGCCTAGTGCTAGCTACATGATAGCCGCTGAGCAGCGGCATCCCCCACCCACTCCGATCGCCTCCAGCGATCTGCGCAGGGAGGAAATCCCGTTCAGAATGGGATGTCCTGCATGGCCTCCCCGTCGCCATGGCGACGGGGCGGGATGACGTCACGGACGTTGGGACGTCAGAAGGAGTCCCGATCCACCCCTCAGCGCTGCCTGGCACTGATTGGCCAGGCTGCGCAAGGGGTCTGGGGCGGCGCGGCGCGACGGGTAGCGGCAAATCGGCGGCAAGCAGCGGCGATCGAGTTATGCAGGCAGCTAGCAAAGTGCTAGTTGCGTGCAATAAAAAAAATTGTGAAAATCGGACCAGCGGGCCTGAGTAATCCTCCTGCGCAGGTTACCCCGAGCTTAGCTTGGGATAACCGGCAAGGAGGTTAAGTCCCCTACACTTTCCTAGTGGTTTGGGGTCACCCCAAGCTGCTTGGGTATTCTGTTAATGTGAAATAAGTAGTAGAATACATATACAGTACAATATGTGGGGAATTTGCCCTTGCCTTCCATTGTCCTCTCATTTCAGTTTTGTAATTTTTAAAGCTGGAAAAGCAAAATAAAAACTAGGCAAGTCACACTTTTCAGACAGGAGAGCTGGCAGCCCCCACATTCCTCTTACGTCGGTTTCCTTCAAATCATTGCAAAAAGTATTTGTGTTCAAAATGTCTACACAAATTTTAAACTGCTGCTTCCTTGACTCCCATATCTTTATGTCACCTCCTTCAGACTGAGTAGCAGAGCACACTTAATGGTATGATTTATATAAAGTGTGATGCTGCTCTGAACGTGGTGTTCAAGAAAGAGACATGATCAGTGATTGCTCTTTCCTAACTTTATCCATCAATCCAGACAGATATCAAGATCAGCGTTTGTCAGAGAGGACAATCAGATATAGTCAGAGGAAAATATTGGAAACAGCTTAAAAGGTTTGTAAATTATCAAGAAGAGTTCACATTTCCCATGCACGTTGCATCTATGTTAAGAAGTTTCCTTTATCACAGCGCATTGCTCTGTGTTGTCTTACATTTATATGAACTAAAGTAAAGTTTCTATCCATTCATTTACGTCTGCCACTGCCACGTAGGAAGTCAAAATAAACATACGCACATCATAATTACCTCTTCAATCTCTCCCGTGTCCTTTTTGTCCACTGTGATTGATGAAATTCTCTGTCCCTCATTCTAAAAATGTTATCCCATGCAGTATTGTACAGAGTGTGTAACCCTGTAAAAGAGGGTCCCAAGTTTTTGCCAATACATTTCTATGTGCAAGGTAACTTTAGCATCTAAGGCAAAATTTCGCCTTAGATGTTCCCCTGTGGAACTAAAACGGCTAATGGGAGAGGAGTGGAGGCGCTGTAATGGTCGCATAGACTGTTGCTAGGTGACCAAAGCACACAGAGCAGTGGAACTTTCCAGAGGCCCTGCGCAGCCTGTCGGAAGCAACAGCGCAGGCGCGGAGGGGCAGAGCTAGAAGGGTTTAGCCGGAGGGAACTGGCTGGAACCAGTCAGAGCGGGCCAGAGAGGCAGAGAGAGTGGAACTTAGGAGAAGACAGGAGGCGGCAGTTGGGAGCGGGAGAGGAGGCTACGAGAGAGGAAGGCCACAGCTGTCACCCCGGAGGTTAGAAGGGGACCCGGCGGCCATGCAGAGACTACAGAGAGCAAGAAAGGCAGCAGCAACCTGGCCAGACAGTGACCAGAGGCCAGAGGCAGTGTGCACAAAGTACATCCGAGCCAGCCCGGACAGCAAGAAACCCAGGCAGCCAGATGAGTATAGGCCCTAGAGCCAACTACAAGTTACAGTGTGTGTTCAGTTAGTAGCCGGTGTTCAGCGGAGGCTTGCTGAGATAGAAATATAGCAACCTAGAACCTGAAGTGGCCAATTCTGTTCCAAAGTGCTGTTACTAGATATTGTTTGTATGCGAAGCTTAAAGACAGAACTACCTAATTAAGATAAAGTAATCTACTGCTGACTGTTCGAAGTTTATTGAGTGTACAGGCCTTGCTGTCACTAAGAGACATTAACAGCCTCCATGAGTACCCCGCAGAGCTGACACAGCCCCTGCTTGCTTAGGTCCTGACCTAGAGACATTGTTTCTGTCAAGTCCATTTCAAGTCAAGAAGAGTTAAAGGTCATGTGTTCTTCTGTGCTATGTTCTGAAGTGTTGCTAAGAGAGTGATACAAGAAGTGAACCAAAGTGTGATTTATGCATATTACTTAAATAAACGGTCCTAAAGAAAGAGGAGATAACTGAGCCCATGAGGGTAAAGAGAACCTGTCAGTATAAAAGAAGATAAGTGAAAGAGAAGGAGTTGCATTGTGTTTTGTGATACTAAAATTGTGCTACAGTGAGGAGTGAACTGACCTCTGACCAAGATACAGAGTCCACTTACTTGGAGTACAAGTTTTGCAACAACTCTAAATTAGAGCTCATTCAGCCTAAAAGTCAAAGTGCACAAAAAGAGAGTTATATCGTGGGAGGGTGATTCTGGTGGTATAGCTAGGTGCAATGGTCACTTTTATATTTTATTTTGTTTACTTTTATTTTTCTAACTCTTTTTGATTATTTGATTTATATTTTATTTCATTTGTTATTTTGGGAGGAGGCCCTATCCAGACAGGTGGTGCTAAGTGTAAAGTGGGCTTGGTGAGATATTACCAAGGGTAAAGAGTTTAAGAGATCTTCTGAGAACTGTCATGAGTTCCCCCAAAGTTTTGCTGAGAAATATAGCTTGTATTTGGTTGCAAGGGACTGAGCACTGTTTAGGAACTGAATTGCTCAGTAGACCATCCCCTTCCCCAGCCCACACCCCAACAACGGTACTGTGATGTAAACATGCTGTAAAGTGATTGATTGTTGTACAAGAAGACCTTGGTAGCTCACATTTCATACAATGGTTAATTTGCATATATTCAGCAGTGGTGCCTGGGAGACATCTCGAGCTCACTCCAACCTGAATTATCGCAAATTCTTTCTGTTTTAGGAAAGCAAACTTTTGTTTTACATTTCATATATAATGTGTATATGTAGTACCAGTGCACCGGCTGTGAAGACTAAGAGATTGTGTATTTTGACCGGTGATGTGCAAGGGAGGGGTATTGTGTTGTTGAAGCGTTACAGGTTGATTGAAGCTACTGTAAGAATCTTATATTTAGTCTCTGTGTGTGACTACCTTTCAGCATCAGTGCTTGTCCTTATCACCTTCGAAAAGTATACAGCCGTTAGCAGATTTCCACAGAATTGGAACACCAGAGCAGTTAAGAGTTTTTATTGTATCCAACAGGGATACTCGGTGCAATCTTGATTACAAAGCTTATCTTGAATATGGCATTACATTAGCTCAAAACACACGAAGCAAAACAAGCATCAGAATGTAACAATACGGATATTGAGCAAAGCTAAGATTAATATGAGTGCACTAGCACAGACATTTAGGGATCAACCTTATATATGGCAAAACCTCCAGATCCACAAGTGTTAACTAACCACATGCCCCCGAAGGTGGGATATTGGTGGGTTCCAGGTGTCACCCCTATTAAACACTTGCTATTGACTTATAGAACCCTGTGATTGACATCCGTCTAGTGCGCAGGAGCGAAACCTATGCCCTGTACTCCAAATACCTAGAAGCCTTTGTTTAGGAACACAAGTCATTGTTTGGACTTGGCCATCCCAGGCTAATGCTGGGGATACACGGTACATTTCTGTACCATGTATCGAGCAGCTGATCCGGCCAGCTGATAATATTCAGCTGGTCCGATCACGCTGCTCGACCCCTGCCCGCTCGATCCCCGCCGGCGGACAATGGCACTGAATCGAGCAGCTGATAAGGAGCGCCGGCGGGGACAAGCGGTAATCGATCCACGCGCACGCGCGGACGAGCGGGGACGCGGCGGTAGTAGATCTGGTGGCTAATTGGCCGCCGGATCGACCCGTGTATTTTAAGCATTAGACAGCCAGTCTGCACATCAAATAGAATAGATAATGCTGCATTCTGACCTTTGATGTTCCCTGTAATGTTCCCTATTATATTCAACATCCGGGCCTCCTAGAATCTGTATTGAGAGAGAACTCTGCATACAATCTTTGACTGAAACAATGTTCAGCTTGACTAAAATAAGGGCCATACCTTGCAAGACCCTCTAAGGATCTTACAGCTACCAGTGACCACCGTTAGGTCGCAAATAAATCTTTGATAATTTCAACTGAGTCAGTGTCTGGTGGTTCCTCTCAGCCGGAGCCCAGTGCTAATGGATAAACCGGTTACAAGTGTTGTACTCATGCCCATTTTTTTTTTCTGGTAACACAGTTTTTATCAAAGTGAAAAATTTTGCTCATACAGAAATAGAAATCAAGGAAAGAGCACCATATAAAAGAGCAGCAAATAAATCCAAAAAATAAAAAAAGTTTATGCAAACAGTCACTTACAATACTAAAAAATGCAAATGTATAGCTTCCGATGTAACATCATGTTAGAACGATAATCACATCAGTGAAGAAAGGAAAGCATGGGTGATCCAGGCCCAAATAAAACCAAAGTCAGAAAGCAAACCCATGGAGCTATTCTAGGGACACAATACCTATATTGATGAGCTCAAGTAGAAGGGAGAGTAAACTAAAAAAGAAAAAGAGAAGAAACGAGGGTCTATCCCCCTGGTCTGTCCCCCACTCATATATACCAGGGATGATCGTAGTCAGCCAACTTCGCTGCACTGGAACTACGCGTAGTTTTACGCAATTACGCTTCACCAAAGTAACTACGGCTTTGAAATCAAATATTTGCTGTGTATACATTTCGTAGACTACGCGTTAAAATATGCAATGTATGCCGATACTCATGCCCGTATGCAGAAAAAATGTTACGCATTAATTTCTCTTTATTGCTTATGCTGGGAACTCTTCTATGCGCACATTCCCCTTTCCAATGCGTAAATTTGTAAGCATAAAATCGCACGTGGAAAATTAGACACGAGTAACACATTCGTACTTCACTACGCAATACACATGTTAACTACGCATAGTTGGCGTAAGCTAGGCATAGCGGTACTTCGCTACGTGTAAATTCGTAAGCATAGTTTTGAAACTTCACCTACGAACTACAATGCGTAGATGCGAACTATGATGCGTAAATTCGCACTGGCGTACTTTCTGCTCATCCCTGATATATACTCATGCCCATCTTTGTTTCTGAGATATTCAGCCTCTCTGGGATGTTCTTTTGATAACTAACAGTACGGGTCTTGCTGAAAAAAGGGAAACGTGAGACAAACCTAGTAAAATAATTGATACTTACCTGGGCCTTCCTACAGCCCAGGCTGTGAGCTCCCTCACTATCTCCCTGGGCCACTCAGTTCATCCACTTACTGACCGGTAACTTGGCTCAGTTGTCCTTCATTGCACATGTGCGGGCCGGCATGCACACCCCCGTATTCCAAAACCATAGGTTCAAATGGTACTCCCTTGCAACTATGGCAGTGTGTTTCTGTTAAGTGTACTAACTTTCCATTTTCCTTTATGAGTAATTATCAGTTCCTCTATCAGTTACAAAACAAGTGCTAGGGATGAGTAAACTCAGCATTGGTGAAATAATGAAAATAATGTTCCAAATCTATCTAGTTAGAACATTAAAGAGGAACAGGAAATCAAAATAACATAATACATAAAATTGCTTATTTTTTTTTTTTTACAGTATTAATTTATAAATTATTTAGTAGGTGTTTTCCCATTGTAAAATCTTTCCTCTCCCTGATTTATATTCCAAAATTTATCACAAACAGTAATATATTTAGTACTGGCAGGTGATCTCTGGAAAATATCAATTTACTGAGAGTTCTAAAGCCACAAGAAAATATCTCTTGTCTCCCAGAACGCTTGGGGGTGGGAATTCCGCATAATAAACAGCTTAGGCTAAGCCTCAGTTCGAGGGTGGGCTACATACCACTATATAGCAATATATAGCTATAGAATGGTTTCTGATGCTGAAACCAGAATATTTAAAGTAAAAGTGGGTATCCTAAATAATTTACTACATTCTACTATATGCCACTACAGTGCCTCTTTAGGCCAGTTTCACACTGAATATTGGCGGTAGCGGTGTGCACCACCAAAAAGCAGGCCATCGGGGATTCCCGTGTTAGTATGCGGTAATCCCCGTCTTGCAGCAGGCCAAACAGGAAGTGATGCTAACTTCGTGTGGCTGAATCAATGGCGTATGCGGAAGCTTATTGCTAAAATATGCTTCCCCGCATGAGCGACATGTAAAACTTGCGGTGGTTGTTTAAAAACACGTGCATCACCATAAACTTACATGACTTACGGTCCACTGCACATCACCGCAGGTCACCACAGGAGACAACCGGTAATGTAGGTATGCGCTCACGTTCAATAGGGTACTTCTGGAGCACCGCACTGCATGCAATATGAACTACCCCATAGACGTTCATTGCCCTAGCTTTAGGCTGCTGCAAAATCCCAATACACACCGCACCAGTGTGAAAGGGCCCTTAACCTGCCTGGCGTTCTATTAAGATCGCCAGGCAGGCTGCGGGAGGGTTTTTTTTAATAAAAAAAAAACTATTTCATGCAGCCAACTGAAAGTTGGCTGCATGAAAGCCCACTAGAGGGCGCTCCGGAGGCGTTCTTCCGATCGCCTCCGGCGCCCAGAATAAACAAGGAAGGCCGCAATGAGCAGCCTTCCTTGTTTTGCTTACATCGTCGCCATAGCGACGAGCGGAGTGACGTCATCGACGTCAGCCGACGTCCTGACGTCAGCCGCCTTCGATCCAGCCCTTAGCGCTGGCCGGAACTTTTTGTTACGGCTACGCTGGGCTCAGGCGGCTGGGGGGACCCTCTTTCGCCGCTGCTCGCGGCGGATCGCCGCGCCGCGGCGGCGATCAGGCAGCACACGCGGCTGGCAAAGTGCCGGCTGCGTGTGCTGCTTTTTATTTGAGCCAAATCGGCCCAGCAGGGCCTAAGGGGCAGGCTCCGGTGGTACTGGATGAGCTGAGCTCGTCCAGACCGCCCAGCAGGTTAAGAGACTTCACAGTGAGAACCATGTATTAATATAAATTCTTTACACAAATAAAATTTTGTTTCTCTTTATATGTGAGTTATTTGCTGTTTATTTATAAAGTACACAGTAAACTCCCCTTCTCATATTTAGCCACACTTTATTCTCCATCCCCAAAGGTTGTGATGCTCAGCATAATCTCAATGGATGGGCAACTGACAAGAAGGTAACACTAATGGAATGTATGAATCAGCTTAGCCCACAACAGCTTTGCTTGTTGCATATAGCAAATAGATAAAAAAAAAACAATAGTTTGGTTTTTACTCTCTGTGTTTCATAGAAAATGGACAATGAACACTTTTTAGCAGCTATGAAATGGTTGCTATGTGAAAATGGAAATTTCCGGTCAGTTCAGTATATATTAATATACATGCGGAGTAAAATAATTGATTCAACAGGCCTTTCAAAGTGACATATGCAGGTGGACCTGTCAGTTTGGAATTCTGTCCTAAGGGAAGTTGTCATGGCAGATCCATTAACTTAATTAAAATGGATTGAAGGCTTTATGTACAATTAATTGCATCTCCAGCTGTAATTCTTATCATCCCTTTGCATAGTGATTGATTGCCCAATGAAAAGAATCTGATTGTAATAGAGAATTTTGTTTCCCACTCTAAAAAAAAAAGCAAAAAAACAAAACAAAAACAAGAATCCTGCCCTTTTCAGGGTCAAGTCTTGCAAAGGACACATTCAAGTTACCGGAAACCTTAAATGAGAGGAATATAGAGGGAACCATTACCATACTTTTTAAGCTACTGCTGGCTTGGCTGTTGTGCTAATTGCCAAAAATCGAGAGCCACTGAATCAGAATGAGTTTGCAGATCAGGTCAACTGACTCCATTCTCATAATATTGACTATAAGCTTATTGCAAGTGTGTAACTCAGAAACTGTTAAAAGAGGAAAAGATCAGTACGACAGCTAGGCATAGGCAGCTGGAATTCTTTCAGAAGGTCATAGCAAATAATGATGCCTCACACTCATGTCTAGTTGCCTTTAAATAACTACTACCTTTCCAGAAGACTTGGTTTAGGGAAAATGTAGGAAAGTGCAATGAGATGAAGCTGTGTTTTAGTCAAGCATTCGGTCATGTGCAGGGAAAAGATCTATGTTTTTAAATGACTCTGTATGTGGTTGGATGTGTAAACAAAGGTTGCATTCACTGTTCACTGTCGTTCCATAGTAAACTCTTAACTCTGACTTGCTATGTCAGACAAGCTAAAGGTCCGTACACACGCCGGACTGGAGGCAACAACGGGTTCATCGTCACCTCCCGCTGGGTGGGCGTTCCAGCGACAGTCCGGCGGATCGCTCAGAAACAGCTGTATCAGTCTGCAGACAGACTGTACACACGCCAGACTGTCTCTGGAACGCCCACCCAGCGGGAGGTGACGACGGACCCGTCGTTGACTCCAGTCCGGCGTGTGTACGGATCTTAAGACTAACTTATACTCAGTCCATATATAAAATATATTAAAGCACAAAATTTGTATTTTCTATTTTTGACATTTAATAAAAAAAAAAACTAAAACTGGAAAGTGAGAACTGTCCTTGGAGCATCTCAGAAGCTAACTAAGGGCTGTTTTCCACTGAGAAACGGGATCACAAGCGCTTCTCACATTTTCCCCTAAAGTAATTGCAATTTGATTCTGGCCTCATTGGATGGGTGTGTTGGTGCGATTGTGGTGCAGTTCTAATTTGCAATGGGAGAAAAAAAAGGGTGTGGAAATTGCTGATACATGGAAAAAATGCTAAGTGGTGCAATAGCTCTGTGATTTTCCTGCACTCCCTATACTTTGTATAAAGGGCCAATCACATGAAAAATGCAGCAGTCATGACAATTTTGATCAGGAAAAAATGCATTGCAAATGCAGTGCACTAAAGGAAACATGTCTAAGTTTAATGTCTAATGTCCATGTCAGGGCAGCATGGTGGCATAGTGGTTAGCACTCTCACCTTGCAACGCTAATTCCCTGGTTACAATGCCAGCCAGGGTACTATCTACACAGAGTTTGTATGTTCTCCCCCTGTCTGTGTGAGTTTCCTCTGGGCCCTCTGCTTACCTTCCACATCCCAAAAACATACAGATAAGTTGTTTTCCTCCTAAATTGACTGTAGATTATTTCATGCACTATATGATACATACATATGACTATGGTAGGGATTAGATTGTGAGCCCCTCTGAGGGAAAGTTAAGTGTGTGACAAGACTATGTACATTGTACAGCACTGTGCAGGATGTTGGCATTATACAAATACTAAATAATAATGTCCATAGTGTACTTAGCATTTTGAGATCATGCACTGAGTGGAAAATGGCTCCAAAAATAAACAAGAAAATTGGGCTTGACCAGTCATTCATGTTTACTCTTGTAAGGGTAGCTGAAGCTGCACAAGTAAGTAGTGCACACTTTACTCTAATACTATATACATTTGTCTTATGCCAGATCTACTGTATATGCAAATGGACATGTTTGTATGAAGGACAAACAGGAAATTTACCAGAAAAGTGCTATTATTTCTGCAGAAATAATTGCATCTACAGATCATCAGTTAAAAAAAGGCAGATTTGAAAAAAAAAAAAGAGAAAAGATCACCACTTTAGCTTCAGCCATACTTTTGCGTAATTTGCATTTTTCTGCAAAAGTTCATGAGTAAACTTATTAACATAAAATGGTTATCAGTCTAACTGCCACTTTATAGATCATCAGATTTATACTCCACTTTGAATCTAGAGAATGCCCTGGGCTACAATGGAAATCAATGACGTTTCTTGCAAACACCCTGTGTACCAGTTTGCAGCAGTTTTCCACTTTAAGCGCATGACTGCAATGCCAGTTAGTGGGCTCTGCTACTTTCCTTTTTGGGAAAAAGTAACTGTACCTTTTGGAGATCATTTACTAATTTCAAGTGAATGAAGCTGCTGATTGCCAATTTAGGTTAATTATGGTACAGCAACCAAAGCATTGAACAACGCTATAATAAATCTGATTGCCCTTTGATAAATTTGGCATAATACAAATGCCAATCAGAATGAAAAACAAAAACATTAACTTTTTGTTTTCCATTTAACCACTTGCCGACCGCCTTAAGCCGATGGGCGGCGGCAAGGGCTGGGTCCAAACGACCGCAATACGCCCATCAGCGGTGGCGGCGGCGGGCGTGGTTATGCGGCGATCGCGTAATTCGTGACGCGATCAGCCGCCGGCAACTGGCTCCGCCCCCCCCACGCTGTAACCCGTCGGCCATTCTAGCACCCCGATCGCCGCACAGAAAGTGTATAATAGGCTTTGTAATGTATACAAAGCCTATTATACAGGCTGCCTCCTGCCCTGGTGGTCCCAGTGTCCGAGGGACCACCAGGGCAGGCTGCAGCCACCCTAGTCTGCACCCAAGCACACTGATTCCCCCCCCCCCTGCCCCCTGATCACCCTCAGCACCCCTCAGACCCCCCCCTGCCCACCTCCCAGACTACAGGGCGAGGGCCGAGGCATAGGCTGGAGAGGCTCCAGCCTCAGGGTGCAGTGTAGGAGGGGGTGCACAATTCATTCAGCTGTCATTCCTAATTGTGTATGAAGCAGAAAGAAATAAGAAAAGGGGATACATAGCAGTGACTGCAAGCCAGATAACTAGATATTAAGGTGTTGGGGAGGTTGTGGGCCCTGTGGCCCTCTTAGTCTAATAGCAATCAGTGTGTGATGGCTGGGGTGGGAGGGATGGAGGGGCGCACTTTGCTGTCTCAGCCTTGGGTGCTGGAGGACCTTGTCCCTGCTCTGCAAGACTATATACATTGTACAGCACTGTGCAGGATGTTGGCATTATATAAATACTAAATAATAATGTTCATAGTGTACTTAACATTTTGAGATCATGCACTGAGTGGAAAATGGCTCCAAAAATAAACAAGAACATTGGGCTTGGCCAGTCATTCATGTTTACTCTTGTAAGGGTAGCTGAAGCTGCACAAGTAAGTAGTGCACACTTTACTCTAATACTATATACATTTGTCTTATGCCAGATCTACTGTATAGGCAAATGGACATGTTTGTATGAAGGACAAACAGGAAATTTACCAGAAAAGTGCTATTATTTCTGCAGAAATAATTGCATCTACAGATCATCAGTTAAAAAAAGGCAGATTTAAAAAAAAAAAAAGAGAAAAGATCACCACTTGAGCTTCAGCCATACTTTTGCATATTTTGCATTTTTCTGCAAAAGTTCATGGGTAAACTTATTATCAACATAAAATGTTTATCAGTCTAACTGCCACTTTATAGATCATCAGATTTATACTCCACTTTGAATCTAGAGAATGCCCTGGGCTACAATGGAAATCAATGACGTTTCTTGCAAACACCCTGTGTACCAGTTTGCAGCAGTTTTCCACTTTAAGCGCATGACTGCAATGCCAGTTAGTGGGCTCTGCTACTTTCCTTTTTGGGAAAAAGTAACTGTACCTTTTGGAGATCATTTACTAATTTCAAGTGAATGAAGCTGCTGATTGCCAATTTAGGTTAATTATGGTACAGCAACCAAAGCATTGAACAACGCTATAATAAATCTGATTGCCCTTTGATAAATTTGGCATAATACAAATGCCAATCAGAATGAAAAACAAAAACATTAACTTTTTGTTTTCCATTTAACCACTTGCCGACCGCCTTAAGCCGATGGGCGGCGGCAAGGGCTGGGCCCAAACGACCGCAATACGCCCATCAGCGGTGGCGGCGGCGGGCGTGGTTATGCGGCGATCGCGTAATTCGTGACGCGATCAGCCGCCGGCAACTGGCTCCGCCCCCCCACGCTGTAACCCGTCGGCCATTCTAGCACCCCGATCGCCGCACAGAAAGTGTATAATAGGCTTTGTAATGTATACAAAGCCTATTATACAGCCTGCCTCCTGCCCTGGTGGTCCCAGTGTCCGAGGGACCACCAGGGCAGGCTGCAGCCACCCTAGTCTGCACCCAAGCACACTGATTCCCCCCCCCCTGCCCCCTGATCACCCTCAGCACCCCTCAGACCCCCCCCTGCCCACCTCCCAGACCCATGTTTACACCCAATCACCCCTGTAATCACCCATCAATCACTCCCTGTCACTATCTGTCAACGCTATTTTTTTTAACCCCAAACTGCCCCCTGCTCCCTCCTGATCACCCCCCACCCCTCAGATTCTCCCCAGACCCCCCCCCCCAGACCCCCCTCTGTGTACTGTATACCTCTATCCCCCCTGTAATAACCCACTGATCACCTGTCAATCACCTGTCAATCACCCATCAATCACCCCCTGTCACTGCCACCCATCAATCAGCCCCTAACCTTCCCCTTGCAGGCAATCTGATCACCCACCCACACCAATAGATCGCCCGCAGATCCGACGTCAGATCACCTCCCAAGTGCAGTGTTTACATCTGTTCTCTACCCTAAACACCCACTAATTACCCATCAATCACCCATCAATCACCCCCTATCACCACCTGTCACTGTTACCCATAGGATCAGACCCTAATCTGCCCTTTGCGGGCACCCAATCACCCGCCTACACGCTCAGATTGCCCTCAGACCCCCCCTTATCAATTCGCCAGTGCAATATTTACATCTGTTCTTCCCTGTAATAACTCACTGATCACCTGTCAATCACCCATCAATCACCCCCTGTCACTGCCACCCATCAATCACCCCCTGTCACTGCCACCCATCAATCAGCCCCTAAGCTGCCCCTTGCGGGCAATCTGATTACCCACCCACACCAATAGATTGCCCGCAGATCCGACGTCAGATCACCTCCCAAGTGCAGTGTTTACATCTGTTCTCTACCCTAAACACCCACTAATTACCCATCAATCACCCATCAATCACCCCCTATCACCACCTGTCACTGTTACCCATCAGATCAGACCCTAATCTGCCCCTTGCGGGCACCCAATCACCCACCTACACGCTCAGATTGCCCTCAGACCCCCCCCTTATCAATTCACCAGTGCAATATTTACATCTGTTCTTCCCTGTAATAACTCACTGATCACCTGTCAATCACCCATCAATCACCCCCTGTCACTGCCACCCATCAATCACCCCCTGTCACTGCCACCCATCAATCAGCCCCTAACCTGCCCCTTGCGGGCAATCTGATCACCCACCCACACCAATAGATTGCCCGCAGATCCGACGTCAGATCACCTCCCAAGTGCAGTGTTTACATCTGTTCTCTACCCTAAACACCCACTAATTACCCATCAATCACCCATCAATCACCCCCTATCACCACCTGTCACTGTTACCCATCAGATCAGACCCTAATCTGCCCCTTGCGGGCACCCAATCACCCGCCTACACGCTCAGATTGCCCTCAGACCCCCCCCCCTTATCAATTCGCCAGTGCAATATTTACAACTGTTCTTCCCTGTAATAACCCACTGATCACCTGTCAATCACCCATCAATCACCCCCTGTCACTGCCACCCATCAATCAACCCCTGTCACTGCCACCCATCAATCTGCCCCTAACCTGCCCCTTGCGGGCAATCTGATCATCCACCCACACCAATAGATCGCCCGCAGATCCGACATCAGATCACCTCCCAAGTGCAGTGTTTACATCTGTTCTCTACCCTAAACACCCACTAATTACCCATTAATCACCCATCAATCACCCCCTATCACCACCTGTCACTGTTACCCATCAGATTAGACCCTAATCTGCCCCTAGGGCACCCAATCACCTGCCCACACCCTCAGAACGCCCTCAGACCCCAGCCCTGATCACCTCGCCAGTGCATTGCTTGCATCTATTTCCCCCTCTTATCACACCTTGAGACACCCATCAATCACCTCCTGTCACCACCTGTCACCCCCTAGCACACCTGCTCATCAGACCAGGCCCTAATTTGCCCCGTGTGGGCTCCTGATCACTCGGCCAAACCCTCAGATCCCCCTCAGACCCCCTTCTGATCACCTCCCCAGTGCATTGATTGCATCTATTTTCCCCTCTAACCACCCCCTGAGACACCCATCAATCACCTCCTGTCACCCCCCTAGCACTCCTATCCATCAGATCAGGCCCAATACAACCTGTCATCTAAGAGGCCACCCTGCTTATGACCGGTTCCACAAAATTTGCCCCCTCATAGACCACCTGTCATCAAAATTTGCAGATGCTTATACCCCTGAAGAGTCATTTTGAGAAATTTGGTTTCCAGACTACTCACGGTTTAGGGCCCGTAAAATGCCAGGGCAGTATAGGAACCCCACAAGTGACCCCATTTTAGAAAAAAGACACCCTAAGGTATTCTGTTAGGTGTATGACGAGTTCATAGAAGATTTTATTTTTTTGTCAAAAGTTAGCGGAAATTGATGTTTATTGTTTTTTTCACCAAGTGTCATTTTTCACTAACTTGTGACAAAAAATAAAATCTTCTATGAACTCACCATACACCTAACAGAATACCTTGTGGTGTCTTCTTTCTAAAATGGGGTCACTTGTGGGGTTCCTATACTGCCCTGGCATTTTAGGGGCCCTAAACAGTGAGGAGTAGTCTAGAAAACAAATGCCTCAAAATGACCTGTGAATAGGACGTTGGGCCCCTTAGCGCATCTAGGCTGCAAAAAAGTGTCACACATGTGGTATCGCCGTACTCAGGAGAAGTAGTATAATGTGTTTTGTGGTGTATTTTTACACATACCCATGCTGGGTGGGAGAAATCTCTCTGTACATGGACAATTGTGTGTAAAAAAAATCAAATAATTGTCATTTACAGAGATATTTCTCCCACCCAGCATCTGTATGTGTAAAAATACACCACGAAACACATTATACTATGTCTCCTGAGTACGGCAGTACCACATGTGTGGCATTTTTTTGCACCCTAAGTGCGCTAAGGGGCCCAAAGTCCAATGAGTACCTTTAGGATTTCACAGGTCATTTTGCGACATTTGGTTTCAAGACGACTACTCACGGTTTAGGGCCCCTAAAACGCCAGGGCAGTATAGGAACCCCACAAATGACCCCATTTTAGAAAGAAGACACCCCAAGGTATTCCGTTAGGAGTATGGTGAGTTCATACAAGATTTTTATTTGTCACAAGTTAGCGGAAATTGATTTCAATTGTTTTTTTCACAAAGTGTCATTTTCCGCTAACTTGTGACAAAAAATAAAATCTTATTTGAACTCACCATACTCCTAACGGAATACCTTTGGGTGTCTTCTTTCTAAAATGGGGTCACTTGTGGGGTTCCTATACTGCCCTGGCATTTTAGGGGCCCTAAACCGTGATGAGTAGTCTAGAATCCAAATGCCTCAAAATGACCTGTGAATAGGACGTTAGGCCCCTTAGCGCACCTAGGTTGCAAAAAAGTGTCACACGTGGTATCGCCGTACTCAGAAGAAGTAGTATAATGTGTTTTGGGGTGTATTTTTATACATACCCATGCTGGGTGGGAGAAATCTCTCTGTACATGGACAATTGTGTGTAAAAACAATCAAATAATTGTCATTTACAGAGATATTTCTCCCCCCCAGCATCTGTATGTGTAAAAATACACCACAAAACACATTATACTACTTCTCCTGAGTACGGCGGTACCACATGTGTGGCACTTTTTTGCACCCTAAGTGCGCTAAGGGGCCCAAAGTCCAATGAGTACCTTTAGGATTTCACAGGTCATTTTGTGATATTTGGTTTCAAGACTACTCCTCACGGTTTAGGGCCCCTAAAATGCCAGGGCAGTATAGGAACCCCACAAATGACCCCATTTTAGAAAGAAGACACCCAAAGGTATTCCGTTAGGAGTATGGTGAGTTCATAGAAGATTTTATTTTATGTCACAAGTTAGTGAAAAATGACACTTTGTGAAAAAAAAACAATTAAAATCAATTTCCCGCTAACTTGTGACAAAAAAGAAAATCTTCTATGAACTCACCATACTCCTAACGGAATACCTTGGGGTGTCTTCTTTCTAAAATGGGGTCATTTGTGGGGTTCCTATACTGCCCTGGCATTTTAGGGGCCCTAAACCATGAGGAGTAGTCTTGAAACCAAATGTCGCAAAATGACCCGTGAAATCCTAAAGGTGCTCATTGGACTTTGGGCCCCTTAGCGCAGTTAGGGTGCAAAAAAGTGCCACACATGTGGTATCGCCGTACTCAGGAGAAGTAGTATAATGTGTTTTGGGGTGTATTTTTACACATACCCATGCTGAGTGGGAGAAAGATCTCTGTAAATGGACAATTGTGTGTAAAAAAAAAATCAAAAAATTGTCATTTATGGAGATATTTCTCCCACCCAGCATGGGTATGTGTAAAAATACACCCCAAAACACATTATACTACTTCTCCTGAGTACGGCAATACCACATGTGTGGCACTTTTTTGCAGCCTAACTGCGCTAAGGGGCCCAAAGTCCAATGAGCATCTTTAGGTTTTACAGGGGTGCTTACAATTAGGCACCCCCAAAATGCCAGGACAGTGAACACACCCCACAAATGACCCCATTTTGGAAAGTAGACACTTCAAGGTATTCAGAGGGGAGCATAGCGAGTCCGTGGCAGATTTCTTTTTTTTTTTGTCGCACGTTAGAAGAAATGGAAACTTTTTGGGTTTTTTTTGTCACAAAGTGTCATTTTCCGCTAACTTGTGACAAAAAATAAAATCTTCTATGAACTCACCATGCCTCTCAGTGAATACTTTGGGATGTCTTCTTTCCAAAATGTTGTCATTTGGGGGGTATCTATACTATCCTGGAATTTTAGCCCCTCATGAAACATGATAGGTGCTCAGAAAAGTCAGAGATGCTTCCAAATGGGAAAATTCACTTTTTGCACCATAGTTTGTAAACGCTATAACTTTTACCCAATCCAATAAATATACACTGAATGGTTTTTTTTTTATCAAAAACATGTTTGTCCACATTTTCCGTGCTGCATGTATACAGAAATTTTACTTTATTTGAAAAATGTCAGCACAGAAAGTAAAAAAAAAAATCATTTTTTTGACAAAATTCATGTCTTTTTTGATGAATATAATAAAAAGTAAAACTCGCAGCAGCAATTAAATAGCACCCAAAGAAAGCTGTATTAGTGACAAGAAAAGGAGGTAAAATTAATTTAGGTGGTAGGTTGTATGACCGAGCAATAAACCGTGAAAGCTGCAGTGGTCTGAATGGAAAAAAAGGCTCTGGTCCTTAAGGGGCGAAAAGACTGTGGTCCTCAAGTGGTTAATATACATGTCCCAGTAATTTCCTTTGATGGAGTTGATTTGGCTCTAACATATTTGTGTGATGGCTTTCTACCACTCCATTTCTTACTCATCAATCAGACCTTTTCCGCACTTGTGACTTTTTGCCAATTTTAATAACCTCTGCTTTGCTGATTTAAATCCCCAAAAATAATTTGACTATGCTGCAATCTGAATGCACCAGAAGCTATGAACTGAGGGCAAAAAGTAGGGATAATAAAAATTGCACCCTGCAGAAAGAAAACACAGAGACAATAGGAGCCCAAATGGTGCAGTATGTCACAGTACCAAAAGTATGTAAAATATGCGTATGGATTATACTCACAAAGGTGGGTTGCAGAACGGCAACCGACCACTAGAAGCAGGTGGAGATGTATAACCCCGACTCCACTCGGGTGACCAGACGGAGTTGGTGATGGTCGCACTCTTAATAAAAAGCAAACCTCAAATGACCTAAATTGGTCAAAGAGGGTTGATTCCCCTCCAAAGGGAGGGTGAAGGCACAGGATATGGGGAAAAGAGGCGCCCAGAGAAGATAAAATATGTTAAAAACAAATCAAATGAAAAAAAGTGAGGTGGCTTACCTCAATGAAGACAATGAAGACAAATTCATGTATTAATAGAATTTTATTGCACTGGCAACGCATTTTGTGGGTGCATACCCACTTCCTCAGGCCAAATAGCCGCAAGACAAGAGTCACATTATTTGTGGCTGCAAGCACTATTAGGCACTGCTATTGATTCAATCAATTGATTTGGTAACTTCCAGTACTAGGTAATATTGCAGTGTGCTGTCTGTGTATGGCAATATTACAACAAGTTACTGTATCAGGCCCTATGCTACTAATTCCCAAATTCATTATGAACGCTAATTATATTCTTATATGATACTGAAAAATCCCAGTCACCACCCAGGACCACCATAGAAAAACATTGTAAACTTAAATTACATGTAAACGTATACAAATAAGAAGTATGTTTCTTTCAGAGTAAAATGAACTATAAATTACTTTTCTCCTATGTTGCTGGCACTTACAGTATTTAGTAGAAATCTGACAGAACTGACAGATTTTTGACTAGTCCATCTCTTCATAGGGGATTCTCAATATTTAGTTTATTCATTATAAAAGCACTTCCTGGAAAGGATGTACACAAAGTTGCAGGATGCCCCCTACCTTTTTGCTCACAATTTTGGCAGAAGGGACACATCTCATACACATCTCATTAAATAAAATACACATTTATTAACCCCTTACCTCCCCTCTCATAGTTAGCAAAATAAAACACTTTAATTAAAAAAAATACATAAAACATACATAAATAGTTACCTTAGGGACTCAACTTTTTTAATATGTATGTCATTCGGGTATATTACTGTTAGCTTTGCAAAAAAAGGGCTTGTAATTTGTGACAGGCATAAAACTGAAAAAATGTACCTTAATTTCCAAATAAAATATTGGTGCCATACATTGTGATAGCCTAGGGACATAATTTAAACATTGCAATAACCGGGACAAATGGGCAAATACAACACATGGGTTTTAATGAAGGTAGCACATATTATTTTAAGAATCTAATGGCCGAAAACTGAGAAATAATCATTTTTTTTCAATGTTTTCCTTTTAATGCTATTAAAATGCCTTTAGAATAAAACAATTCTTAGCAAAATGTACCACTAAAAGAAAGCCTAATTGGTGGAGAAAAAAACAAGGTATAGATCATTTTGTAGTGATAAGTAGCTGTAAAGTTATTGGCGAATGAAAAGGAGGAGCGCTGAAATGTGAAAATTGTTCTGGTCCATAAGGGGAAAAACCCCTCAGTGGTGAACTCAGGGACGATTCTAGACTTATTGCTGCCTGTGCTAAACTTGTGAAAAAAAGCCACCCCCCAGTATAATAACCCCTCCCCCAAATAGGTAGCCTGGATGGGGTAGCGAGCAGGAAGGGGGTATTAGGCACAGTGGTGGGGAGAGGTGTTGGATCCCACCTCCCTCACCTGAGTAGCCAGATCTGCACTCCCCCTATGGCTATTAAATGCAGCAGCAAGCTTATATTGTCAGGCAGAGGGCAGGGATTCACTCACCTCTTCCGCGTTACAGCATGCGTTCCACTCTCGTCTCTTTCTGCAATGCTGTCCACTTACAGTACAGTCCGCCACTGTGCCCAATACCCCCTTCCTGCTTGCTACCTCCTCCAGCTCGGCAGTCCCTCCACCCATGGCCAGGCAGGTGCCGCCCCCGTATCTGCTGCCTGAAGAACCCGCCTCACCTTATGGGCGGACCGGCTCTGCGTAAACTGGTTACATTTTACACTTTTTCGTAATAGTGGTCCTTTAAGGAGTCATTTTTTTATCAGTCCACTCCAGGTTTGCTGAATCACTTATGATAGCCTCAGTAGAGATGCTCAGAGCTTTCTGGAGATTCATTCGTATATCAGGCATATTGAATTGTGTGAGGTGTAGAGTAGGAGTGATATGTCAATCTTGTGTGACTCAGTGTTGAGTCCGTATAATCTGATTACTGAGCAACACCATGCAAAGCACAGACTGTTTCGAGCTCCTAACACTGAAGATTCTGCTGCTGACTGCAAGTAGTAAATGTCAGATATTTACAGATAATGTTTCCTGTTTCCCTAATTAAAAAGTTAAAAACATATATTTTTCCTACTAAACATAATAAACAAATACAAATCCATATTAAAAAAAGAGCTGTACTTTGCCTCTGAGTTATTTACATTGCGTTTTTGGATTTCACTGAAAAAAAAATATTCTAGAATAACTTGCACAGCCTGCTAAGCTTTAAATAATGACCTAAGAATTATGGTCTAATATCTAAATGAGAACTCACACTGAGAAAAGATATACTAACCATGGTAATCATTTAAAGCTTTTTTTTATGGAAATTACTTATTACTGACAGGTTAAAATAACTCAGAGATCCGGAACTCAAGAATTACTATTAAGATTCCTCCATGGACAACTCAATAACTTTGCCGACCGTGCACTCAAGGACAAACCTTCCTCTGAGAAAGGAGAGCAATTTATTTCACAGCTGCTTTGAAAATGCAAACTTCCCCTATTGATTCACGAAGACCTAATCATGTAACGCTCATTTCTGTTTATTAACTCAACACAGCACTTCCCTTCAATCAATATTATGAAGATGTTCATACTCCATCTTATGGCACTATCAAAGGGCGCAGTAATACATAGTGACACTGCAGATCCTCCTTTAAATAATTTTTTTTGTCATGTTTCAGAGCGTATCACAATACAATTATCATCATGACGTGTTCTTACTAGTCAGTGCTCACAACAAATTTATCACACCGGCTTACAATTATGGTCTGAATCATTCTCAGACATATTCGCTAATTAATTCCTCGGTAGAAAGAAAGCCCCTATTCATATGCTAAGATTGGAAATTACGGGTAATATTGTGCTGCTAGAACTTCTTCTTCTTTTTTTTTTTTTTTTATTCTCTCCTGTTTGCGTAAGAAGTGTAGGTTTGGGCATGTCAGCCAAACCCAATAGGACTTCAACATGCTGTTAATAAACATAATAAGATGTGCTTTGTAAAACTATTGGGATAAACATGATGATCTATCCAACATAATGCAAAAACACAAGAAACAAACAAACAACCCCCCCCCCAAAAAAAAAAATGGGATAGAGAAATGGATGGGATACAGAAATTATCTTAAATGGTTTCCAGCACAGATTTTTCCTAGGTCCAACCCACATCAGTCTAGTTCATTAAAGTGTAACTCGATTTTAACAATCGGAAATAATCCACCCCATGTACAAATATTTTTTCAAACCAATTTTTATATTTATTTTCTGTGATCTAATCACTCCTTGAAATGTTTCACTTTTGGCTTATTATTATTACGGACAAATTTTCCGTCAAGAAGAGGCCGGCTTGCTCCTATTACCCTATCGTTTCCTCTTCTTAACGGACCTCTGTTGTGAAAATCGTAACATTTAAAATACTTGTAAACACATAAAAATAAGAAGTCCATTTCTTCCAGAGTAAAATGAACCATAAATTACTTTTCTCCTATGTTGCTGTCACTTACAGTAAGTAGTAGAAATCTGACATTACCGACAGATTTTGGACTAGCCCGTCTTCTCATGGGGGGTTCTCAAGGTTTTCTTTATTTTTAAATACACTTAGTGAATGGCATATAATATACTAGATGGCGCTGCTTGACTTAGTTCTATTAATATTTATATTTGTATAAAGACAATCCTTCCACCTGCTGCTTCCTTAATTGCAGTGAGGGACCCCTTAACCTCACTGCCAAATTACCACACAATTAGATTCACCTTCTGACATTTATCACATGGTGGTGACATTTTTACTGCTGGCAGGTGATGTCACTTGAAGGAGATGCTGCTTGCTTTTTTGGCAGTTGTAAACAGCTGCTATTTCCCACAATGCAACAAGGCTCCCACAGTTTGATGTCAATACCTCAGTGCTGTGAGGAGCTGACATCACACTGTGGGAGGGGGTTCACCACAAAATCAGTCATACAAAGCCCCCTGATGATCCGTTTCAGAAAAAGCATAGATTTCTCATGGGAAAGGGGGTATCAGCTACTGATTGGGATGAAGTTCAGTTCTTGGTTATGGTTTCTCTTTAAAGAGGAACAGTAGTGAAAATAACATAATTAATAAAATTGCTTATTTTTTACAATATTAATTTATAGATTATTTAGTCAGTGTTTGCTCATTGTAAAATCTTTCTTCTCCCTGATTTACATTCTGACATGTATCACTGTGGGTGACATCTTTAGTCCTGCCAGGTAATCTGTACGGAATGTTCTTTACTGAGAGTTCTATGCACAGAGGGAGTTATTGCTTGCTTGGCAGTTGGAAAAATCTGTTATATCCAAGAGTGCAATGAAGTTCACAGACAACAAACTGTCAAGACCATGGTCATGACATCACAGTGTGGGAGGAGTTTCATCACAATATCAGCCACACAGATCCCCCTGATGATCTATTTGAGAAAAAGAAAACATTTCTTGTGGGAAAGGGGGTATCAGCTACTAATTGGGATGAAGTTCAATCCTGGATTTAAGTTCCTCTTTAAATTTGACAAAAGAGAAATTGTGATGGCTAGACAGATGAGTCAGAGCATCTCTGAAATAACAGGACTTAAAGCACACCTGACCTGAGGCAACACCACCTACATTAAAGGACCTCCGAGGTTGAGAAAATATATACAGGTATTGCATATACCTGTCATCCTAATGCCATCCTGATGCCGACTGTGTCCACGTATCCCCTCCGCGCTGCTCTTTTTAGCTGTAATATGGCCTGTACTAGCCCAACCCCCATTGGGTCGGGACTTGGGACCCGGAATAAGTTCTCCCCGTTCACAACATGAATGCACACTCAGGAGGTTGCCGGGAGCATGGCCACAGTGTCAAGCCATCCATACTGCGCATGCGCAGTTCATATTTGCAGCGATCTGTGCAAGCATGAAGAGAACTACACAAGTCCCGACCCGATGGTGGGCAGCCTAATACGGGCCATATTGCAGCTAAAAAAAGCAGTGCAAGGGGGAACCAAGGACGCAGTTGGCATCTGGATGGCTTGAGGATGAAAGGTATATATGCAATACCTGTACATATTTTCTCACCTCAGAAATTCTGTAATGTAAGTAGTGTTGCGTCGAGTTAGGTGTGCTTTAAAGGACCACTATCACAAAAATAGTAAAAATTTTGAATAACGTAAACACATACAAATAAGTAGTTTCTTCCAGAGTAAAATGAGCCATAAATGACTTTTCTCCTATGTTGCTGTCACTTACAGTAGGTAGTATAAATCTGACAGAAATGACAAATTTTGGACTAGCCCAGCTCCTTATGGGGGATTCTCTGGGTTTTCTTTATTTTCAAAAGCACTTAGTGAATGGCAGATGCTCCACCCTACTGCCAACAAAGTGTGCAAACAGGTAGGGAGCGGTCTACATCTTTATATAAATCCTTTTTGGGTAGTGTCTGTAACGCAGTGTCAAGAACGCAATCGCAAGAGATGCAATTGCCAAAAGTGACAGAAAGGCAGAGCAGAACAGAGCACGAGAATAGCAAAGGCACGGCAAAACAATAAGAAGATAATGAAAACAACAAACGCTAGCTAATCGCGAACACCGCACTCATTCGCAACAGCGAACGCGTTTATGGCGCAGTCTCCGCACAAAAAGTGCAACAGAGACAAGCACGCCACCCTGACTAACCAATGACAGACAAACACGAAAAGAGAGAACGTGAACGCTTGCTAAACGGTTACCTCACCGAGCCTACAGCAAGCGTTCGAATCAGACAAGACAGACAAGCGGAAAACGGGAATACGAGAGATAAGATCCACCGCTCTTCTGCCAGAGCGAGTGCGATCCGAGTTCAGGAACAGGATAGGAAAGATCCACTGCTCTTCCCGCCAGAGCGAGTGTGATCCGGGTTCAGGAACAGGATAGGAAAAATCCACTGCTCTTTCCGCCAGAGCGAGTGCGATCCGGGTTCAGGGACAGAATGGGAAAGATCCACTGCTCTTTCCGCCAGAGCGAGTGCTATCCGGGTTCAGGAACAGGAAGACAGATCAGAAGGATCCACAGCCGCTACCGCTAGAGGCTAGTGCGATCCAAACAAACAGACAGATGAGGTAGCCAGTAACAACCGCTGCTCCAGCTTACACTCCAGGAACATAGATCAGAAGGATCCACAGTCGCTATCGCTAGAGGCTAGTGCGATCCAAACAAGACAGACAGATGAACAGAAGGGGCTACCAGTAGCAACCGCTGCTCTGGTTAGCACCCCAGACAGACAGAACGATTTCCTGACGACCACCGCTGGCGACAGGACAATCGCAGCAGAGAGGCAACACTGACAAAACAGATAAGCAACCTAACTGCACTAGAGATGCTGCCTAGTGCAGTCCCAAGAATTACTCTAAGATAACTTTAACAAACCAACAGGGAAGGCTGACACTCAAGGAGTGTTTCTCAGTAACAAACCATGAAAGGATGACCAGCAAAGGATTCTGTGAAGGAGGCAACTAGGTGATTTGCATAACAAATGTATGCAAATTCCTCAGCAGCAGTGCAGGTCAGAAACTTGCAAAGGAAAGACAGGTCTCTCTTCCAGAGACCTGCAGCCCACAGACTAGAGGAATGGTCAAACAGCTGTCTGCCTGTACAGCCAGCTGAGCAGATCATTACAGTGTCTTTATAAAGAATAAAGGCCATGCTGAGAATCCAACATGAAAAAGATGGACTAGTCCAAAACCTGTCGGTTCTGTCAGATTTCTACTACCTACTGTAAGTGACAGCAACATAGGAGAAAAGTGATTTATGGCTCATTTTACTCTGGAAGAAACATAATTCTTATCTACAGTATATGTGTTTACATGTATTTTAAATTTTTTAAGTGCTGATATTTTCAGAGATTCTCTGACTCAGTCATCTAGCCATCACAATTTCTCTCTTGTCAATTCACTCATGCTTGAACATCTTTCTTGCTTCCAACATATTGACTGCAAAAAGTAACTGTACACTTGCTGTCTAATTTGAGATTATCAATGTTATTCACATCACCTGCTAGGGATCCATCAGTAATTTTAATGTTTTGGCTGATATATATATATATATATATATATATATATATATATATATATATATATATATATATATCTTCAGTGACTGAATAATGATCATGTTCACTGAATTAGTATGACTCATGCACTGTGAGGTGATTGCACATGTGCTGACAGTTTCTGCACTAGGGAAGTCTGCCTTGGAATGCACCATTGGGAATGTATGGAGTTTATTTTTTTTCTTCAATAATCTCAGGATAGTCTGGCGCTCAACACAAATGTCCGTCAGTATTTTACTTCAAAATTCTATACATATCCTCCCACTGAACCATTTCCAATAACCTTAATCTTCAATCACCAATCCAACAGTTCATATAAACAGATTGAGCTCACCAGAGTTCCAGGCTAACCATATACAGATTAGCAAGTACACATTTGGCCCAGCCAGTCTGATCCTCCCTTCAATCAGGAATCTGGAATCTTCATAGACTCGCAATGGAAAAAGGAAAATAAACATCTATGATGTAGTATGTTCACACAGGTTGCAATCACCTACAGTGCTCCCGCATATATTAATAATTAATGAATAATTAATATTAATAATTCAAACATTTATATTGCGCTTTTCTGCTGTTAGATTCAAAGCACTCAAGAGCTGCAGCCACTGGGACATGCTCAAGAGGCCACCCTGCAGTGTTAGGAAGTCTTGCCTAAGGACTTCTTACTGGATAGGTACTGACACTAGGCAGGATTTGAACCCTGGTCTCCCAAGTCAAAGGCGGTGGCTTAACCAGCACACTATCCACCAACCTCCACCAAAAAACGAATTCAAGCTTCTCACCAGATTGTCTGGCTGACCCAGCACAGACCAGCAGATTACGCTTTTTCTTTCAATATGTATTTATAGACTTCAAGAATTTATCATCTTGCAGTTATGCATTAACTGCTATGGCTGTGTAGCAAGCATGAGCACCTCTATTGTATTTTTTTCTAAGCATTGTTAGTTCCTGCATATGTTGTTTGGTATTCTGCGTTTGAAAAGTGTACTACATTGACATTTCTGATGTTTACAGGGCGTCCCCGACTTACAAACACCTGGCATATGAATTACCTGCCGATAAGAATGCCTGCAGATGAGTTGGGGTGACATCACAAACTCAGGGACTACCTCTCCTGTGCTCCATCAGCCCCATTCCTTTATCATAACGGGTGCAGTGGAAGCAGCAGTGTGTGTCTCACCTGCTCCATGGGTGGCTGCAAAGATCAGTAATGTCCTCTCTCTCTTCACTGTTCCCTATGCCTGTTTCTCTTGCTTCGTGTAAAGACCCGATCCAGAGAAGATGACACTAGGAGCATAGGGCATAACAAGAAGCTTGAGGGCATAACAGTTATAGGGGTACAAGGGGGACATGAGGCGCTGTGGAACATGAAGCACAAGGGGGACATACAAGGCACAAGGGGGACATCGGAGGCACAGGGGAACAGGGCCGGGCCAAGGCGGGGGGTGAGGGGGGGTGGGCTGGAGCTCCTCTAACTCTAATAGCAATCAGTGTGTGATGGCTTGGGTGGGAGGGATAGAAGGGCACACTTTGGTGTCTTAGCCTTGGGTGCTGGAGAACCTTGCCCCGCCTCTGTAGGGGAACATAGGAGGCAGAAGGGGGACGTTAGGAGGCACAGACGAGGGCAGAGATGACACAGAGGGGGACACTGGAGGCACGTGGAACAGAGAGGGCCCAGTGTTCTGAACCTAAACTGTAGTCAATAAAAAGAGTTTCACTTACCTTAGGGTTTCTACCAACCCCCTAGCTGGCGCAGTAGACTAATTAGTCAGGAAAATGGAGGATCATTGAGGACCAGCGCAGGCATAGGACAGTTGCGGTTTTCTGGTAGAAACCCCAGGTGAAACTCTTTTTATTGACTATGGTTTAGGTTCACTTTAAGAATGGGTTCAGATTAAAGGGAACCTCCAGAATAAAAATCTACTCAGCAGCACTGAAATGGCTTGGTGTTTCTTTAAAGGAATTCTATCAAAGATGACATTTTTGAGAAAACATCTTTAATCAATGTAAAATACATGTAAAAAAAGAAGTCAGCATATATTTTTGTGTCCTGTATATTTTTTCAACATGTGTGTGTAAGACAGTGTGCCCTGAGGACACACTGACGGCGACAGGGCACTGGAATAGTCCATGTTGATAGGGGTTGCTAATTGTAAAACCGAGCATTGCAGGCCGTTTCCCTAGCTCCCCCACCCGTGGCCGCCGCAGTAACGAGCCATCCGTTCTGCTCAGTTTATCCCCGGACAATAGTATGTGAGGGCGCACTTCCATATGCGCATTGATCAGTGTCCCCGTCCGGGCGAGTCAGTGGATGTTTGTTATTGAGGCAAAGGAGGGCGGAAGTGTTCCGTTCTGACAGAGCACTGTAATACATAATACATTTGTATTATAGCGCTCTGTCAGAACGGAACACTTCCGCCCTCCTTTGCCTCAATAACAAACATCCACTGACTCGCCCGGACGGGGACACTGATCAATGCGCATATAGAAGTGCGCCCTCACATACTATTGTCCGGGGATAAACTGAGCAGAACGGATGGCTCGTTACTGCGGCGGCCAGGGGTGGGGGAGCTAGGGAAATGGCCTGCAATGCTCGGTTTTACAATTAGCGACCCCTATCAACATGAACTATTTCAGTGCCCCATCGCCGTCAGTGTGTCCTCAGGGCACACTGTCTTACACACACATGTTGAAAAAACATACAGCACACAAAAAATATATGCTGTCTTCTTTATTTACATTTATTTTACATTGATTAAAGATGTTTTCTCAAAAATGTCATCTTTGATAGAATTCCTTTAATACTAATAGTTTCAGAACTTTGTTTTTCTTACACAAGCCTCATTTTTCGCTGCACTGGTGCCCATTTTTTGTTCAAATTTTGAATTTGAGATTTGAAGCCAAGGGTGCGCAGCTGGGAGAAGTGATCAGGACACAGGACAGTTAGAACTGTGTCTCATGCTCCCTGACACCTCCTTTAAACCAAAAAGATGTCTGCCCTTATGAAATCACAAACATTTGCCTGTTGTTTTAAAACAGGGTGGGTAAGACTCTATTTTAATTAACATAACTAATGTAACTTAATAACTGTATGTTGGTTGGGAATAGGCGTCAGGTAGGGTCTTTTTTGCAGGTGAGCTGTTAGGCACCACCAGGGGGAATCTTAGGGTTAGGCACCACCGTCTTGTGGTTAGGCATCGGTAGTGGAGGGTTCAATGTAAGAGTAGGGTTAGGTTTAGCTATAGTAAAATATTGGTAACTAGCCGACCCGCGGCGTACCATACGCCGCATAAGAGGGTAGAGGGCAGGAAGGGGGTATTGGTAGAGATGAGCGTAATGACCTAATTACGATTTTGCGAAATTTCGCGTAATTAGTGTAATTACGATTATGGCCGTAAGTACATAATCGTAATGAAGAAGGATTTCGCGAAATTTCGCGTAAGCGTAATTTTCGCGTAATTTTCGCATTACAGTCGTATCATGCCGTAATTTCGCATTAAACGCTACCGTAATTTCGCGTTAAACCGTAACGCTCCGTATAATATAAAAAAGCCGCCGACTTTAAGGGTTAATAGCAAAGCCCCCTTAAATGCTAAGAGCCTCAAATTTGGAGAATATATTAAGGAGATCAGGAGGAATAAGAGGAAACATTTTTTTTTCAAAAAGACCTTATAGTTTTTGAGAAAATCGATGTTAAAGTTTCAAAGGAAAAATGTAAACATTTAAAAACCCGCCGACTTTAACGGTTAATAGCAAAGCCTGCTTAAAGTTTAGGAACACCAAATTCCCAGGGTATATTAAGGGGATTAGTGGGAATAAGAGGAAAAATTTTTTTTTTCAAAAAGACCTTATAGTTTTTGAGAAAATCGATTTTTAAGTTTCAAGGGCGAAAATGTCTTTTAAATGCGGAAAATGTCAGGTTTTTTTGCACAGGTAACAATAGTGTATTATTTTCATAGATTCCCCCAAGTGGGAAGAGTTTTACTTACTTCGTTCTGAGTGTGGGAAATATAAAAAAAAAAACGACGTGGGGTCCCCCCTCCCAGACCTCTTTAACCCCTTGTCCCCCATGCAGGCTGGGATAGCCAGAATGCGGAGCACCGGCCGCGTGGGGCTCCGCACCCTGACTATACCAGCCCGCATGGTCCATGGATTGGGGGGTCTCGGAAGGGGAGGGGCAGCCAAGCTTTCCCCTCCCCCTCCGAGCCCTTGTCCAATCCAAGGACAAGGGGCTCTTCTCCACCTCCGATGGGCGGTGGAGGTGGAGGCCGCGATTTCCTGGGTGGGGGGTTCATGGTGGAATCTGGGAGTCCCCTTTAAAAAGGGGTCCCCCAGATGCCCACCCCCCTCCCAGGAGAAATGAGTATAGAGGTACTTGTAGTACCCCTTACCCATTTCCTTTAAGAGTTAAAAGTAAATAAACACACAAACACATAGAAAAAGTATTTTAATTGAACAAAAAACATAACCACGAAAAAAGTCCTTTAATATTCTTAATTAACCATTAATACTTACCTGTCCCTTTAAATAAATGATCCCACGCAATATCCTCGGAAATGTTCTATCAGTTACAATGTAACAAAGTTATTACAATATAACAACTTTGTTACATTGTAACTACGCCGCACCCGACGTCACTCACCGCCGCCGCCGCCGCGTCTGCGCTGCAGGACCCGACAGAGCTCTGAGCTATAGCTCAGAGCTCTCGAAAGCATCTTTGTATTTGGGCTCCAAGGAGCCCCATTGGTCCTTAGCAGACCAATTGGGTTCCTTCTGATTTGAAGGAACCCCATTGGTCTGCTAAGGACCAATGGGGCTCCTTGGAGCCCAAATACAAAGATGCTTCTCAGAGCTCTGAGCTATATAGCTCAGAGCTCTGTCGGGTCCGTGCAGGACGCTAAGTCCCCGCCGGCTCCGCTGCCCTCCCCGCCTCTCCCACATGTCACCCACATGTCACCCACATGTGGGTGACATGTGGGTGACAGATGTGGGCGGGGTGGACAGCGGGAGCTGCGGGGACTTAGCGTCCTGCACGGACGCGTATGCGGCGGCTGAGCGGCGAGTGGCGTCGGGTGCGGCGTAGTTACAATGTAACAAAGTTGTTACATAATAACTTTGTTACATTGTAACTGATAGAACATTTCCGAGGATATTGCGTGGGATCATTTATTTAAAGGGACAGGTAAGTATTAATGGTTAATTAAGAATATTAAAGGACTTTTTTCGTGGTTATGTTTTTTGTTCAATTAAAATACTTTTTCTATGTGTTTGTGTGTTTATTTACTTTTAACTCTTAAAGGAAATGGGTAAGGGGTACTACAAGTACCTCTATACTCATTTCTCCTGGGAGGGGGGTGGGCATCTGGGGGACCCCTTTTTAAAGGGGACTCCCAGATTCCACCATGAACCCCCCACCCAGGAAATCGCGGCCTCCACCTCCACCGCCCATCGGAGGTGGAGAAGAGCCCCTTGTCCTTGGATTGGACAAGGGCTCGGAGGGGGAGGGGAAAGCTTGGCTGCCCCTCCCCTTCCGAGACCCCCCAATCCATGGACCATGCGGGCTGGTATAGTCAGGGTGCGGAGCCCCACGCGGCCGGTGCTCCGCATTCTGGCTATCCCAGCCTGCATGGGGGACAAGGGGTTAAAGAGGTCTGGGAGGGGGGACCCCACGTCATTTTTTTTTTTATATTTCCCACACTCAGAACGAAGTAAGTAAAACTCTTCCCACTTGGGGGAATCTATGAAAATAATACACTATTGTTACCTGTGCAAAAAAAACTGACATTTTCCGCATTTAAAAGACATTTTCGCCCTTGAAACTTAAAAATCGATTTTCTCAAAAACTATAAGGTCTTTTTGAAAAAAATTTTTTTCCTCTTATTCCCACTGATCCCCTTAATATACCCTGGGAATTTGGTGTTCCTAAACTTTAAGCAGGCTTTGCTATTAACCGTTAAAGTTGGCGGTTTTTTAAATGTTTACATTTTTCCTTTGAAACTTTAACATCGATTTTCTCAAAAACTATAAGGTCTTTTTGAAAAAAAAATTTTCCTCTTATTCCTCCTGATCTCCTAAATATATTCTCCAAATTTGAGGCTCTTAGCATGTAAGGGGGCTTTGCTATTAACCCTTAAAGTCGGCGGCTTTTTTATATTATACGGAGCGTTACGGTTTAACGCGAAATTACGGTAGCATTTAATGCGAAATTACGGCATGAACGAAACGCGAAATTTCGCGTTGAAAATTACGCTTACGGTATTTTCAATTACGATTTTAATGGCAATTTCGCTACGCTAATTTCGCATCGTAATCGCAAATTTCGCATGCGTAATTATAGTAATGCGAAATTACGAAAATTTCAGCTCAACTCTAGGTATTGGGCACAGAGGCGGGGAGGGGGCTTGGACCCCCCCTCAACTGGGTCCCTCATGTGTGCTCTACCTCCAGCTTAAGCTGAGCAGGAACCCCCCCTCACCTGGGTCCCCCATGTGCACTCCCCCTGCAGCTTAAGCTCAGCAGGACACCCCCCCCTCCCCCTCCTGCTTAAGCACAGTAGCAGCCACCACTATTAGTAAGAGGCAGCGGGCAGGGATTACTCACCTCTTCCGTGTTCCATCGTGCGTTCCACTATCGTCATTTCCTGCAATGCCGCACACTGTATTGGTGTAATTTGCCTTTTTAAAACAAAAGGAAATCTGCAATAATTCAGCTATAATTGAACATTTGTGGCTACCCACAATGCACTGGTACTAAATATGCAACTTGCCCCTTTCCCCCCTTGGTAAGCCAAGCAAGCATCCAGAACCACTGGTGTACAGCAAGCATATAGCTTTCAATTTTACACAATCATATCAAACCCACATGTAGACAGCCTGTTGCAGACTTTTGGTCCTCATCAGTACATGGCAGGGATTGATACAGCTGTATGAGATAGGGCTTGGACCAGTACAACAGAGTAACCAAGCAGCTCAGGGTGACCCAAACCACTCGGAATGTATAGGGGGATAAAAGGGACCAAAAAGACCTCCTACTAAAAAAAAGCAAAGCTTGGTGTAATTTGCCTTCCTAAAACAGAAGGAAATATGCAATAATTCAGCTATAAGTGAACATTTGTGGTTACCCACAATGCACTGCTACTAAATATGCAAATAATTCCTTTTCACCCTTAGTAAGCCAAGCAAGCATCCAGAACCACTGGTGTATAGCAAGCCTATAGCTTTAAATTTTACACAGCCAGATCAAACCCACATGTGACAGCCTGTTTCAGACTTTTGGTCCTCATCTGTAAATGGCAAGGATTGATATGGCTGTATGAGATAGGGCTTGGATCAGTACAACAGAGTAACCAATCAGCTCAGGGTGACCCAAACCACTCGGAATGCATAGGTGGATAAAAGGGACCAAAAAGACCTTCTACTAAAAAAAAATCAAAGCTTGGTGTAATTTGCCTTCTCAAAACAGAAGGAAATCTGCAATAATTCAGCTATAAGTGAACATTTGTGATTACCCACAATGCACTGCTACTGAATATGCAAATTATTCCTTTTCACCCTTGGTAAGTCAAATAAGTTTTACACAGTCATATCAATCCTACATGTGACAGCCTATTTCAGCCATTTGGTCCTCATTAGTACATAACAGGGATTGATAAGGCTGTATGAGATAGGGCTTGGACCAGTACAACAGAGTAACCTAGCAGCTCAGGGTGACCCAAACTACTAAGAATGTATAGGAGGATAAAAAAGACCAAAAAGCCCTCCTACTAAAAAAAACAAAGTTTGGTGTAATTTTTTCACTGCTACTGAATATGCAAATTATCCCTCTTTGCCCTTGGTTTGATATGACACTACTTCTTCTTGCTTGGACCAGCCCGTTCTTCTTGCTTGGACCGGCCCTGGGGGCAGGGCGCTACTTCTTCTTCTTGCTTGAAGGTTGAGGCACTTACCCTATTATATATATAGATAATTACTGATATTTTACTAATGAAAAGTAACACTTTAAATAGTAGAGTATCTGTAAGTATACCAATATTCTACTATCACCACTGATCCAGTGCCTGATTTTCCATGGCACCCAAAATCCCCATGCACGCGTGCTTGTATGTGCTTTCCATGTACCACAGCCTCTTGAAGACACTCCTGTCTTCTCATACATGCCTAAGACTTATTAATATATTAATTGGTTTTCTACTTATTTCTAAAGCGTGTAAGTTTTAGATTGTCAGTCCCATAAAAGGACACTAAATGATTTTCAATCCATTTCTTTGTATGAAACTGCTGAAAAAACTATAAGCACTTTGTAAATTTATGAAATTATATAAAAAAAATAGGAAAAACTAAAAATTGCATCTGTCAACATTTATTTTTTTTAATTCCTCTATTTAGGTTTTTCCATCACTTTAATAAAAGCTACATTCTAAACTCACTGATAAATTAGGTTTGAACAAGGTTCTGAATGTATTTATTTCTTTTTAGCAAATTAAAAAATCTGCTGTAGTCTGTCGGTGTCATCAGGCGTCTCTCTCAAAACAATGTTTACTTTGCCAAATTGTACCATTTGCTAATATTTTTAGTGCTGTTATTTCATGTAAACACATTTGCCTATATTTCTTATTTAAGCTTAACATGCCAAATCCAAGCTGTTAACGCTGAATAAAACACAGATTATTCTAAACTCAATTTTAAAAGTCATTTCGCACTCTGATTGATTGTTTTTAAAACCAAGGGGAAACTTTTCTATGAGTTAATGATAGACTTTGATGTCGTGTCACTTTTGGAATTCAGACCATATGATCTCTGTGTGTGCTCTGTCACTCATACATTAATGTGTACGTAAAATATTCAATAGTCTGTTTCATTTGGACAGATGTACAGTTCAATGTTAAAAGGTATTATTTTACAAAAGTTCACCTTGAGCATCATCAGGGTTCTAAACCAGAACTAGGTCAAGTGAATTGTGCATGTGCTGTGTAACATGACTGAAGGCGACTGGGAAATTTTACAGAGCTGACTATGGGACAACGGAGCAGTGCGGGAGGATGTAGAGGAAACCCATGGCCCACAGGGGACTGAAGGAAACCTCGGGTATGTATAAATGCTTGCCTTTCTTTTATCTCAGGTACACTTTAACCTCCCTGGCGGTAAGCCCGAGCTGAGCTCGGGCTATGCCGCCGGGAGGCACCACTCAGGCCCCACTGGGCCGATTTGCATAATTTTTTTTTGTTACACGCAGCTAGCACTTTGCTAGCTGCGTGTAACCTCCGATCGCCGCCGCTACCCGCCGATCCGCCGCTATACCCGTCGCCGCAGTCGCCCCCCCCAGACCCCGTGCGCTGCCTGGCAAATCAGTGCCAGGCAGCGCTGTGGGGTGGATCGGATTCCCCTTTGACGTCACGACGTCGATGACGTCGGTGACGTCATCCCGCCCCGTCGCCATGGCGACGGGGGAAGCCCTCCAAGAGATCCCGTTCTTTGAACGGGATCTCTTGATCTCCATTCGCCGGCGGCGATCGGAGGGGCTGGGGGGATGCCGCTCAGCAGCGGCTATCATGTAGCGAGACATTGTCTCGCTACATGAAAAAAAATAATAAAAAAAAAGGTATTTGCTGCCCCCTGGCGGATTTTAACAAACCGCCAGGGAGGTTAACAGCTTACCTTTTAAAATGACTATATTTTGAAAGAATAATTTTTAGAAGAGCTTAAAAAGAGCTTGAAAAGTATCTATAATTGTGATAATTAATTGCTTAAAGCCTTTAACATAAAAAAATATATGGAATTGGGGCCAGGGGCGTAACTAGGCCCCACCGTGCCCCCTGCAGAATTCTGAGTGGGCCCCCCCCAGAAATTCTGATCGGGGCACCCCTGGGCCTGTTCAGGGCCGTTTTGGGGGGCTTTAGGGGTCGCAGCATGAGGGGAAAGCCATGCCCACAGTCGGCGGGGAGGGCGGACGCCCCCCACCCTCACCTCGGGGCTCTCCCCTCTGCGCTCCCCTCCAGCTTAATGAGTGTCCTGTTTTATACAGGAAGTCATGTCAGGGACTAGAGTAAGGAACGCATGTTGGAGCGCATGGGAGATGGAAGGTATGTATCAGCTGCTGCCTGCCGCTGCCCGCCGCTGCCCGGACACTCATTAAGCTGGCGGGGAGCGCAAAGGGGAGAGCCCCGAGGTGAGGGAGGGGGGACCATCCCCCCTCCCCGCCGACTGTGAGCATGGCTTTCCCCTCATGCTGCGACCCCTCCAGCCCCGGGGGCAGGGGTCGCATCCCCTATTGTTACGCCAGTGAAACGGGCACTCTTGAATGCTCTAAAGTTACTGTAGCTATCAGGGAAATGGTCTAGGAGAGGCATCCTAGATTCTGGTACAGAGGCAGATTCTGGGGCTAATGAGGAAACAGGAGCAAGAGGTGCTTGCAAATTCTGAAGGTTTTCCTCTACTTGGTGAATCTCATGCTGGGCCTGGTCGGTATTTCTAAGTGTGGATGCCAGGGTACAAAGCTGTTCAAAGTGGGTTTCCTCCCCAGTAGGATTCATGTTGGCTGTTTTATATTCCCAGGGTATGGTGGCTAAGAAACTACAGATCTTCACCAGATCATTGATACCTGTCTTAAGGTTCATTGTCACCAGTGATGAGCGAAAACGCAAAAATTCTTTTAGCCGAATTTTTACAGAATTTTCGCCTAATTTCATTTCGACAGGCGAATTTTCGATCAAATATGTTCACGTTAATTTTCGCCTAATGCCTGTTATTTTCACGTTAAATTCGTAGTTCATCGCATACGTATTTCCGTGTAGTCATAGTACCGTACGCGTGTGGTAACGCGTCTATACGTATGTATTCGCAGATTATTGTGGACATTTTTCCACATAAGGGCATAAGCATCCGCATACAGTGACGTTTCTTGCAGATTATTGTGGACATTTTTCTGCATAAGGGCATAAGCGTCCGCATACAACGAAGTTTCTTGCGTATTAATGCGGACATTTTTCCACATAAAGGCATAAGCATCCGTATATAGTGAAGTTCCTTCAATTTTCGATGCTGGTTGAAAAAAATGCGAATATTTCTGAAGATTTTTGTGAAAATTCGCTGAATTCGAAAAGAGGATTTTCGATGCGAAAATGACTTTGGTGAAAATTCGCAAGCAACACTGATTGTCACACACAACAATTTCATCTGATGTTAACCTGCAAATGATGGAGACAATATTACAGTCTTTTCTGTACAGTTCTTATCCAGTTCTGTACCATGCCTGAAGAAGAATTGTTTTAAAAATTGGCAAGAAAACTAAGTAAAGTTAGTCATTAAAGCTGTTACCTGAATCAACATTTTAGATTTCGAATCAAAATCAATTATTTCGCCAAGTACAAATGGGGGATTGTAAATGGAATTGGTTTTTGCTCATACAGGTTCTGGAAGGATAAGGAGGGATAATATCCAAAAGCCAAAAGCCAAAGCTGCCATACTACAGTGCCACCATTCAGACTTGGCAATCATCTGTCATCCCTAAGGAGACATGGGGGGAGGGATGCAAAGGTTCAGCAGTGATGAGTCGGTTCATCATGGCTGATAATGCTAAGGATCCTGATTGCTGACATCTAGCAGTGCTGGCCAAGGTGTTCCAGTTCAGAAGTTGCAGTAGTGTTTATTTCTGTGATGGGTCCCGATTCCTGGGCAGCATTTAGCAGGGCTAGTCAAAATAATCTGCTTGTCACAGAAGCATCTGGCTCTGGCAGACTTTACTTCTGGTTTAGTGGTTGACATCATGGAGGGGCTGAGCCAGAGGGGTCCCTGCTGTGGTGGCGCAGCAGCAGCTGATGGATGAATAGATGAATGGGCGGAGCTGGCATCCAGCGAGGCCAAATGTTTCCCGATCAGCGCACTGTCTTCCTACCTCAGTGGAGCCCTGATCTCCTGTGTAGCAGTGTTGGACTCCAAATGGCCTGTACCTGCACATTTATTGGTTTGATTTGACATATCTGTTTCAGGACTATCACTGGACCATACCTTACTTGCCCAGTCCAATAAAACTTAATGGAAATTCTTAAATATTGTTCAAAATTACCTTTCTATTTCATTGTACCTCTAGCTATGATTTTCTAGACATGTCCTAAAAGTTACCTTGCAAATCTTTCAAAACATGACAACAGTCTGTCATTTGATGAGCGGAAAAAAAATACATTTTGTTTTTGTATAGTAATGAAACCAAGGTTTTCCATAGCATTTCAGTTACACAAACGGGACACATTCCTGTTTAGAGCAGGGATGTTCAGCTCCAGGGCCAGATCCATGCCAGTGTTTAAGATAAACAGAGAAATGGAGAAATGTGTTCTACTTGATGAACCACACCTTTCCTGATTCAGTCCCATCAATTAATTTGAGCTGTTCCAAAAATATGTGAGGACTTCAGCCCGTGAATATCAGCCCATGAATATCAGCATCCCAAAAGGCCAGGAGTTAGGGTAGCCCAGTCCTGTACATAATAAGTGCAGAGCAGGCAGCACAACGGAGCAATATACATACCTGCTCCTGGTGTAATACATATCTCCTCCACTTCCTGTTTATTTTGCAAGTGCCGTGCAGCCAGCCAATCACAATGTGGGAGCTGAAGCCGCATGGTGATTGACTGGTGGCATAGGCAAACTAAACAGGAAGTGGAGATGTGCATTATGGTATATGTTTAATGCTCCGTTGCACTGACTGCTCTGCTTTAATTATGCATTGAACCACCCCCTCTCCTGGTCACCCTGTGACTGCAGGGGTTGCACGGGGCTATTGCTACTCCGGTGATGTCATCACTATACTAGGAGGTTGAGGGTGAGTATATGCACCCTATGGAAAGAAACACAGAGACAACAGGAGCCCAGATGGTGCAGTACGTCACAGAGATTGATGAATAAATTAAATTAAATTGTAATACTCACAAAGGTGGGTTGCAGAATGGCAACCGACCACTGCAGGCAGGTGGAGATGCACAAACCCAACTCCACTAGGAATACCAGGAGACCTTGCGATGGTCGCTCTCTTGAAAAAACCACCAGTGGTCAGGTGTAGGAGCTCCCCACGGATGGCGTGAGACAGGAAAAAGGGGTAAAGAGGCACCCAAAGTGAATAAAATACATTAAAAGCAACTAAAATAAAAATAATTGAGATAGCTTACCTCAATGATGACACACCCATATATGATTGGATATTTATTGGTAAAAAAAAGCACATGCAACGCGTTTCGTGGGAACTTGCCCTCTTCCACAGGCCAAATAAAGTTTCTAAAACCATCAAGAGAGGCGCTTAGTGCTACAGTTTAGCATTATAACAAACATATAGGTTAATAAATACGTATATAATATATAAATAAAAAACAAAAATTGCAAGTAGAAAAATTAATGTGACAATAAAACATGAGGATACAATGGATGCACACAAGTCTATGCGATCAAAAAGTAGCTGATATATAGTTCGTAGAATTGCTATGAACTGGTTTGCAGGGGATATGTAACATAGGACACTGGCAAAGGCTAATATGGAAAGGATTCAGGTGTTTTATTATTCCACCAAAACGACTTGGATTTCTGCAACTTCGATATTCCAGCAAAACAGAACTGAAAAAACAGCAGCATAAGCAGAACTACAGGCATATGTAGGGTCCACAGATAACTCCATACATTACAAGTAGTCCAAGGAGAAAGTCCAGGCAATTAGTCCAGTATTCCATATGCAGGCAATGCAATGCTTCAGGAAGCGTCTTCAATCCCATAACTACTGGTTCCAAGGGTTTAGAGAACTAGTGCCACAGCTTGCTGTTTCCATCACTGACTCACTCCAACAGCCCCAAGTACCTGACCTTATATTGCAGATCCAGGATCCTGTCTACCTGTGGCCACCTTGCTCTCAGACTATTCAGTAGATACAGATAATCCCCTCCTCCAGGAGCTGTGTGGTCCAGCAGAAAGGAGTCAGACCATTGTCTATTGGTAAACATGAGCAGATAAGGACAAGTCTGCTAGCAGACAATAGAACAATAGAAACTCCACCTCAACCCAGCAAGCTAAAATCAACACAAGACAACATGCAGATCACAGCAAGCACTCTATGCAGGAAAATAATACATTTTGCAAGAATAAAAAGCATACATCACATTCCTCCCCCCATACTTCCATGTACCCCCAGGTGAACCCTTAATTGGGTGAAGCTGGGGTACAGGTACATGTTAAATGTGCATAATTACTCCTTAGTCTAGGTGGGAGTTCATAGTTCACTTTTCTGGTCCTTGTTCGTGCCAGTTTAACTTTTACACGACGTCCGCACAAGATCTGTCCACTCAGCCCAGCTACGGCCCTTTCTGCATCTGCTGGATTCTCAAAGTCTACAAAACCAAATCCAGGTGGACTTCTTGCAACCCAAACATGATGTATAGGTCCATAGCGGCCAAACGCCTGTCCCAACTCCCGCTCGTTGCCCCAGTTTCCTAAGTTTCCAACATAGACCTTGGATCCTGCCCTGTGAACTTTATCAGACCTTTCCATTCCAGACATGGCACCAGTCAATGCACCACTTGACAAACTAATGCAATTAATCCCCAAGGCATCCTCTCTCTCCACGGTGGTACTGAAGTTTGGGGAAATATCTGAGGAAACGACCATGACATTTCTCCCACTAGCATGCTGAGCATATTTGGCAGCTTTCTTGTCTGTGGTGATTTGAGGACATGCGGCCACCAGGTGTGCACGTGATCCACAGCCAAAACACAATTTTTGACTGGGAGATCTTGAGGTGGAAACCGGATGATATTGACCCCCACTTACCGCAGTTCTTGAGGGTTCCGTAGGTCTTGCTCTGGGGAAGGAAGGAACGACTATTGGAATCTGTGCTTGAATCTCTAGAAACTGGTCAGCCAAATGTGTAGCCTCCTTCATAGACTTAGGATTACGATCCAAAACCCAACATTTTATGTCAGGGGCACAGGTATTTAGAAATTGCTCCTTAAGAAACAGTTCCTTTAAGTTCTCCATAGATTGCACTCCACTACCTTGAATCCATTGATTAAAAACGTGGTCTAGTTTCATTCCAAATTCTGTGTGGGAATCCTGTGGTAATTTAGTTAAATGGTGAAAGGACTGACGATACATCTCTGGAGTCTTAGCATAACGAGTAAGAAGGGCTCGTTTCACTTCAGGATAATTAATCCTTTCAGAAAGCGGCAGTGACCTAAATGTTTCACTGGCCCGGCCAGTAAGTTTTCCCAAGAGGATGCGATGCCACTCCAGGACTGGCACAGCATGGGTTTCACATATTAGTTCAAAGGTTTGTAAATATGCATCAATCTCCTCCTTACTTTCATCGAACATGGGAAACAATGTATACAGCTTAATAATATCCAAATACTGTTCCGATATTAATCTCTGACCCGATGCTCCTTGTTGACACATTGCCAAGTCACTGACTAGTCGCAAGAGGTTTTCATACCTTTCAGAGGTGGCAGGGTCTCTTGGCTGTGCCTCCTGCTGGACTTCTGGACTTTGTGCTAAACGATCAATTCCATCAACTGTCTCTGCCAAAAAACTCACAATATCCTGGTTTTCATTGAGGTTCTGAGCCGATTCCAGTAACAGCTGAACCATGGCTGCTTTCTTCAATCCATCAGGGTTCAGTCCACGATTCCTGCATAGTTTACGAAGTGTTCCCAAGCATAGTTCAAGTAGTGTATCCTCCATATTCTAGCAGTACCAGCGTCCTAGTTCCCACCACTTGCCACCAGATGTGATGATATGTAACATAGGACACTGGCAAAGGCTAATATGGAAAGGATTCAGGTGTTTTATTATTCCACCAAAACGACTTGGATTTCTGCAACCTCGATATTCCAGCAAAACAGAACTGAAAAAACAGCAGCATAAGCAGAACTACAGGCATATGTAGGGTCCACAGATAACTCCATACATTACAAGTAGTCCAAGGAGAAAGTCCAGGCAATTAGTCCAGTATTCCATATGCAGGCAATGCAATGCTTCAGGAAGCGTCTTCAATCCCATAACTACTGGTTCCAAGGGTTTAGAGAACTAGTGCCACAGCTTGCTGTTTCCATCACTGACTCACTCCAACAGCCCCAAGTACCTGACCTTATATTGCAGATCCAGGATCCTGTCTACCTGTGGCCACCTTGCTCTCAGACTATTCAGTAGATACAGATAATCCCCTCCTCCAGGAGCTGTGTGGTCCAGCAGAAAGGAGTCAGACCATTGTCTATTGGTAAACATGAGCAGATAAGGACAAGTCTGCTAGCAGACAATAGAACAATAGAAACTCCACCTCAACCCAGCAAGCTAAAATCAACACAAGACAACATGCAGATCACAGCAAGCACTCTATGCAGGAAAATAATACATTTTGCAAGAATAAAAAGCATACATCACAGGGGGTATTTAAACAAAAAGTTATGACAAATGGTCACTCAAATAAAAGCGCTACTAAATCTCGTAGTTGACGAGAGGAATATATTTCAATGCAATGTATTCGGACACAGAAAACTTGTGCAAATGATAATGCACATCCACGTATTTCAATGCGTATGTGCATAGAAATAGCTAGGTAAGCAAATATATAGAGAGATGTATGCATTTACACATTACATTCCCGTAATGATGAAATATGTATAATGAGCACATATTGATGGGAGCTCAAGTATAGGGTATTAGTCCCCAAAACAAACCATTAATATCCAAATAAATAGTTAACTAATTGATTAATAAATGAATAACCATCTCTCTTTTCAGACTAGGCATACTGTATGGGAAATGGGAGGGCCACAGGTGTGCCGGACTTTGCACCCCCCCCCCCAAAAAAAAAAGATAAAACTTTCCTGGCAGTAAATAGCTTCTGAAAGCAGGAAATAATTAAAAGGGTCAATAGTTCATAGATTTTAGCTCTGGCATAGTTGAACAAATGTGTCATTGAAAAGAGGGCATGAGACAGGAAACACTTAAAAAGTAGATTTAAAAAGAAAATAAAACTGTGGGATAATTAAAAAGTCATTTTAAGAAGGAGGGGGACATATACAGATACTTTATCTCATTAGTTTATTTTCACCTCAGATGTCCTTTAACAAAATATACATATTTCTATTAAGATATTCAGACTGACCACCAGATCCTCATATTATCTTATAGACAACACAAGCTACTCAAACTTGTACTGAAATTTCCAGATCACAGCCCAGTTTTTAGTAATATTTTTTTAATGCTTGTATTTACAAAGTAATAACTCAGTAAAATGATTTTGGCTTCACGGTTTAAAAGAAAAAATAAATGATAAAGAAGCAGACGACACACTGTCAACTGCCAGCTAACCATCATTTTATTGCTCCGCTGGTATTTATGATATGTATAAAGTCATTTTTGTCATAAAGAAAGCTTATCGATTTTTATTTTCTGTTCTAGTTTTTATGACAAATCACAGTCTTTTTTTTTCCAGCCAAATATTTTGTTCACAATAAAAACATTTATAGTCACATAATACTTTTAGCTGACAGACAAAAGAACCTTCCAAATTACAATTTGAATCAGCTGAATAATATTGAATAAATTGTATTTAAACAGAACTTGGTTAGAGACATTTTAACATAACATATTGAACCGTATCTGCTGATAAATTATGTTTCAGTTAAAGAGAGCAATTATTAGATATTTATATTGTTTAAAGAGCAAAACCCCTGTCCACTTTCAAATTTGCTTCATTATTAATACCGATTGCATTTTACCAGTAAAGTATAACGTAAGTAAAATGAACTGGACTTTATACCATGATGATTAATGTAATGTTTTCAAAATGTTCTCTGTCTCTGTAAGTACGGTGATTCTTTGACCTTTCCTCTGTTCTAAAGAGATAACTGTTGATGTGAAGTGTCTTCAATGTAATTTCTGCCCTTACTCTATCTTTAAATAGTACCTGAACTGACATGTAACATGATGAGATAAACATAGGTACAAATAATACTAGTTCTGCTAAGACATTGGCCCATATACAATTATTTTTTTCTCCTGCGTTATCTCCTTGGATATAATTTTCAGATTCACTTTAAAATAACATTTAAGCATTCTACAGTTGTAAAAGTTCCTAAAACTAAGTAAAAGGGTATAAACAAAATTATTTTGAGTATTTTCTTGCTTTCTGATGGTTTAAAATGCATTTTAGGTGTGAAAAGGTGTGAAAAGATCACCTAGGAGAAAAAGTGAATTGCATATGGCTGGGCCATTGTCTGATTGAAGTCCTTGACCCATATGCAATTCCCTATTTCATTTTTTTCAAGTTTTCTCCTAGGAGATAATGTTTGTATCTTTTGTTTAAAATAACTTTTTAGCATTCAACTGTTGAACAAATATGAAAAGTAGGTAAAAAAAGCCTTGTCATGCTTGCTGGTGGCTTAAAGCGGGTTTTATTTCCAAGGTATAAAAATATCACCTTGGAGAAAACACAGGAGAAAAAGTGAATTGCATATGTTCCAAAATGCCTTTTAAACCACCAGCAAGCAAAAAAGTACTCAAAATAATTTTGATAGTGCTTTTTTTTCACCTACTGTTAGGTATTCTTTCAATTGTAAAATGCTTAAAAGTTATTTTAAAGAAAATATGAAAATTATCTCCTAAGAGAAAACTTAAGATAAAAAGTTAATTGCATATGGGCCCTTGTCTATTTTCCTGCATTGCAATATTAAAGAAACTACAGTTTTTATCTATCCAATTGAGCTTATTGAGCAGCTTGTAGAATACAGCCTGAGGTCCAAAAAAATGAGTAGAAGACAAAACACTTTTATCAGGCTGAGAAAAGACTGCTGACAAATTACTGAATGCTCATCGTGTTCATAAAACATTATGCAGACACACTCAGATAAGATCTTATATAAATAAGCAAGTTTTCCTCTAATCTGCGGCAGCTATGGCAACAAGCTTCACATAGATAGCATATTACAAGACATTTATTCAGTTGTTTGTGGAAGCTGGGCACAAACACTAGATGACACTCTGCCAAAGTGACTGAAAATCTACTGTGTATGGATATCCCTTAAGGTCACCTAAGATCCAGCATTTCAGACCTATTACGACAACAACATCCAAGCACATTGTTCCCCTCCTCACCTTGCCCTCAGGAAGCTGCTCCATTGTCTTTCCTTCCCTCTTCATTAAAGCAGATATGACCGTAGTGCTGCAAAGCAATAACGCTAGGTACTTAAAAATGTACGTGTAAAAAAAGGTGCCTGGAAAAGGATGCCAAATGTAGATAAACATTTTCTCTTTAATGAAAGGGTGCCAGATGTAGCCGATAAACATGGTTTAAGCCCTCCCTGACCACCTAACGCCAATAGGCGTCGGAACGATGGCTCCCCCAGGACTGCCTAACGCCGATAGGCATCAAGTCCTGGGGAGGAGATAAGCAGGGATTGCACATCCCCACTGACTTATGGAGCGGAGCTCCATAAAGAACCTGCCAGTTGAGACTGCATATAAAAGTTTGACAGAGGCGCCAGAATAGAATAAAAAACACAGTTTAAAAGGGGGAAATTGGTGGACTTACTTCCCTCGAGGAAAAACAGACAAAGATTCGTTATTTTTAATCACAAAAAAATAACATTTATTTGTAGCTCTGATAAAAATAACAAATCTTTGTCTGTTTTTCTTCGAAGGAGGTAAGTCCACCAACTTCCCCCTTTTAAAACGTTTTTAGACATTTTTATTCTATTCTGGTGCCTCTGTTCAAACTTTTATACTCCGTCTAGTCCATCCTTTGTGGAAGAGTGTTATCCCTGATTATTCCTGCCTACAGAGAACAACTTCTTAAAACCTGGGTGGGGGTCAGGTCATAATTCTCCCCACCTGCCGTTTGAGTGGTTACCTGTTTGGTAACCCACATTTGTGAGTATATTTACTACTGCTTATACTACACCACTGTGGATCACAAACGTTACATTACTATATTTGGCTCTCGGTCTCTGTTTTTGTTTTACAAGTGCTAGCTGAGACTGGCAGACTAAGATAAGAAAAATGCAGAAAGTGGTTGTACAGTGCTGCGATCTAGTGCAGCGCTGTATGGGGGACAGCTCTGTCACTGTGGTCCTCAAGCAGTTAATTTATAAAAAAGCATCTGTTGTGATTTCATTTACAGAAGGCGCCAAATGTAGCCGCTATTACAATATAACCCTAACCTTAACCCGCCATGGTGGCACCTAATCCTAACCCCCCCTATGGTACCACTCAGGGGTGCTCGCCAGTGATCTCAAAATCAAATTTACCCGTGATCACGGGTAGTTTTTTATGAATACAGAAGTCAAATTTGAATTTGAAGATCGATACCGATCACGAATTCGAATTTGATTGTATCCGAATTTTACACTCAAATTCGGCCATGATCACGGGTGCTAAACCCATGATCACTAATTTGGATTCAGCTACCGTCGCCCAAAACCCGCCGAATTTAAGGGTTAATAGCAAAGCCCCCTTAAATGCCAGAATCACCAAATTTGCAGGTTACGTTAAGAAGAAAAGTGGGAGCAAGGGGACATTTTTTTTTTTCAAAAAAGACCTTATACTTTTTGAGAAAATCGATTTGAAAAGTTCAAAGAAAAAAAAGATACATTTAAATGCCGGTCAATGACAGATCGTGGGAAATATTTCCCAGCAGTTAATAGCAAAGGCCCCTTACATCCTAGCAACACCAAATTTGCAGGATATGTTAAAAAGATAGTGGGAAACAATATTTAAAAAAAAAATCAAATTTTTTATTTTCGGGGAATGTTCTGAGTGTGGTAAATCTGAAAAAAAAATGGCTTGGGGTCTCCCTTCCCGAGTCTCTGTAACCCCTTGTCCCCCATGCAGGCTGGGATAGCCACAATGCGGAGCCCCGGCTGACTGGGGCTTTGCACCCTGAGCTATACCAGCCCGCATGGTCCATGGTATGGGGGGCTCCGGGGGAGAGGGGTGGCCAAGCCTTCCCCTCTCCCCCTGAGCTCTTGTCCAATCCATAGACAAGGGGCTCTTCCCCACCTGCAGTGCCCCAGGATTAGGTGGGGGCGATGACTCCCTGGGGGGGATCATGGTGGCATCTGGGAGTCCCTTTAAGAAGGGGACCCCAGATGCCCACCCCCTCCCAGGAGAAATTAGTATAGGGGTACAAAGTACCCCTTACCCATTTCCACAAAGGGTTAAATGAAATAAAAACACGACGATGAAAAAAGTCCTTTAATAATCTTAATTAACCAGAAATACTTACCTGTACCTTTAAAAAAATGTTCCCACACCAGTATCCTCGGTAATGATCCCATCAATACAGTATGCTCCAATCTTGCCATCTTCAATTACCTTGATTGAAGATCTCCCACAGCAATTAGCTATACACTATACCTTAGAACAGAGTTCCCCAACCCTGTCCTCAAGGCCCACCAACAGTACATGTTTTGTAGAAAACCGCAAACATTCACAGGTGGGGTAATTAGTGTTGCAGCAGAGCTGATTAACTACCTCTGGGGATTTCCACAAACATGCACTGTTGGTGGGCCTTGAGGACAGGGTTGGGGAACACTGTCTTAGAATGTTTCCTGTCAATGCATAGTGCCGGTGCATTCAATTCAATACAAAAAGAACCGGCTCATTCATGAGCCGGTTACAATAGCTTAGTACCGGCTCTTTTTGTATTGAATTGAATGAATCAGCTCTGAACCGATTCATTTCATTCAATAGCTGCCGGCTCCCGCTGTCTCTCCCCACTTGGCTGCACCTGTCACCCTCACCTAGGCTGGCACCCGGTGCACCCATGGTGAGGGTGACAGGTGAGGAGGCGGGGAGAACAGTGGGAGCTGGCGCTGTGCGATGGCAGGACGCATTCGAAGTGCGTCCTTCGATACCACATGTGTGGCACTTTTTTGCACCCTAACTGCGCTAAGGGGCCAATGAGTACCTTTAGGATTTCAAGGGTCATTTTGCGGCATTTGATTTCCAGACTACTGCTCACGGTTTAGGGCCCCTAAAATGCCAGGACAGTATAGGAACCCCACACATGACCCCATTTTAGAAAGAAGACACCCCAAGGTATTCCGTTAGGAGTATGGTGAGTTCATAGAAGATTTTATTTTTTGTCACAAGTTAGCGGAAATTGATTTTAATTGTTTTTTTTCACAAAGTGTCACTTTCCGTTAACTTGTGACAAAAAATAAAATCTTCTATGAACTTACCATAGTCCTAACAGAATACCTTGGGGTGTCTTCTTTCTAAAATGGGGTCATTTGTGGGGTTCCTATACTGCCCTGGCATTTTAGGGGCCCTAAACCGTGAGGAGTAGTCTGGAAACCTAATGTCGCAAAATGACCTGTGAAATCCTAAAGGTACTCATTGGACTTTGGGCCCCTTAGCGCAGTTAGGGTGCAAAAAAGTGCCACACATGTGGTATCGCCGTACTCGGGAGAAGTAGTACAATGTGTTTTGAGGTGTATTTTTACACATACCCATGCTGGGTGGGAGAAATATCTCTGTAAATGGACAATTGTGTGTAAAAAAATTAAAAGATTGTCATTTACAGAGGTATTTCTCCCACCCATCATGGGTATATATAAAAATACACCTTTAAATACATTATACCACTTCTGAGTACGGCGATACCACATGTGTGGCACTTTTTTGCACCCTAACTGCGCTAAGGGGCCCAGAGTCCAATGAGTACCTTTAGGCTTTACAGGGGTGCTCAAAATTTAGCACCCCGCCCACTTGCCAGGACAGTTAACAAACCCCACAAATGACCCCATTTTGGAAAGAATACACAACAAGGTATTCCATGAGGGGAATGGTGAGGTCATTGAAAATTTTATTTTTTGTCACAAGTTAACGGAAAATGACACCTTGTAAAAGAAAAAAAAAATTCTGCTAACTTGTGACAAAAACTAAAATCTTCTATGAACTCACCATGCACCTCACAGAATACTTTAGGGTGTCCTCTTTCCAAAATGGGGTCATTTGTGGAATCTGTCCTGGCATTTTAGGGTCTCTGCAATCATTACATGTATGGCCAGTATTAGGAGTTTCTGCTATACTCCTTATATTGGGTATACGGGTAATGCACTCTGGGCTGAAAGGAAAAATGAACTGCAAACATACCTTGCTCCACATCAATGGCAGATCTTCCTCCACATCAATGGCAGTGATAACCGCAGGAGAGAGACACACCGTGCCACCCTGCACTCAGGGTGAGCCACCAACTTATGTGACTGGGCCTCAGAACTTTAGTATACAGCATTATGCCTGTAGTATACAGCAATATGCCTGCCAATATAGATGACTCTGTGTGGCATTAAAGTATCATCATAGGCCCAAAGTAAATCACATATAAACCGGGGGTGTCCACACTCAAGGGAAATTCAAACATGCCGTCTTATATCGCCAACCCAGCACAGATCAGCAATATCAAGCATGGAAACCGATCCTTCTTCCGACTTTTATGCTTACCTGTTTGTTTGGTTTTCAAGCTTACCGCTCCTCCCCCTGGGACAATGTGCGAAATACCACTGAGTGTGTGCCTACTCCTGTGTCTGGAGTTCCCTAGGTTCTAATAGTGTACCTGCTCGTGGTACCTCTCAAAACACTCCCCTAGGCATAGGCCAGGCTGGTCAGGACATTTGGGACAGTAAAAACTGGCGTCAGTCCTTCTTCTAGCACTGCTGCAGACACGACAACGTTTTCTTCGGATGCGTTGACCTGGGGGTACTGGGAAGCTGATAGGCCGTGATTCCTTCCATGCAGTCGGCTAGTTGCATCTGGGGGGGGGGGGGGGGGGGGGGGGGCTGGCACCTCCTGGATACAGGAGGTTCAGATCAATCTGTTCCTGAAATTGAAGGAAAGATCCAGTTTCTCCCAGCCTTACTGTAGAGAACAAAGCTGTTGTAAACTGCCAATTGAATCAGATAAAAAGACACTTTCTTATACCAGCGTCTTGTTTTCCGGGAAATTAAATAGGGCGCTAACCTCTGGTCATTGAAGTCCACCCCCTCCCATGTTGACATTATATTCGTGGACGACAAGGGGCTTTTCAATGACCTCAGTTGCCCGTTGAATTTGGACTGTCCGTGTCTGTGTGAATGGTGGACAGAAAGTAAACGTCCCTCTTGTCCCTCCATTTTCACCACGAGCAGGTCGTCAGTACGCAAGGCGGCCCTCCTGCCCCCGTTCAAGTCTGGTGGTAACGAGCCATTGGGGGGAATCCCTGGCGACTAGGCCGCGCAGTGCCACAGCATCAGATTCCTTCTAACTTTAAGTGCTGAAAGAGGGCCACACTTGTGTAATAGTTGTCCACATAAAGATGGTACCCCTTCTGGAACAAGGGTGGCACCAAGTCCCACACAACCTTTCCACTGCTCCCCAGGTAGTCAGGGCATCCGACCAGCTCCAATTTTGAGTCTTTTCCCTCATAGACCCTAAAACGACATGTATAGCCTGTGGCCCTTTCACAGAGCTTATACAGTTTCACCCCATACTGGGCGCGCTTGCTTGGGATGTACTGTTTGATGCCAAGGCGCCCGGTAAAGTGTAAGAGGGACTCGTGTACGCAGATGTTCTGTTCAGGGGTATAAGCATCTGTAAATGTTGATGACAGGTGGTCTATGAGGGGCCAAATTTTGTGGAGCCGGTCATAAGCAGGATGGTCCTTTTCATGACAGGTTCTGTCGTCATTGAAGTGCAGGAAGCGCAGGATGGACTCAAATCGTGTCCTGGACATGGCAGCAGGGTACAAGGGAACATGATTTACTGGGTTCGTAGACCAATACGACCGCAATACATTCTGTTTCATTAGTCCCAAGTGAAGCATAAGGGCCAAAAAGATTTTAAGTTCGGAAACTTGGACTGGTTTCCACCGGAAAGGCTGCTCTCCGGGTGCTCGGTGATGAATTGTGTGGCTTTACGGTTGGTCTCAACCACAATTAAGTCCAAGAGAACCTGGTTGATGAACAGCTGCAAAAAGTCTAGGGCCATTCCTAGATGAGCTGTCGCCACCTGGACTCCAGACTGGGCGGTGAAAGGGGGCACTACGGGTGCGGCGGAATCAGGGGATTGCCAATCTGGATGTGCCAGCACCTCTGGGAGTCTATGGGTACTACGGGCCCGTCTTCTTCTTGGTGGCTGCGACGGGGGTACTACTGCACGTGCCACCGTACCAGTTTCAACTTCCATGCTGGCGCTCACCACTTCACCAGGGTCTACGGAAGTACTGGTACTAAGTCCAGGAGATGCTGCGCTGCTGGTGCCTGCCTCACCAAGAAAACTCTCATCAGTGCTAGCACCACCCTGCTGCCCTTGAGGCGGATCCTGCGCCACCTGCGGTCTAACAACATGGGGTCTGGTACGCCTGGCTCTAGCTGGGACCAAAACCTCGTCATCACTTTCGGTCAGAGAACCACTGCTTTCCACAGGTTCAAATTTGGACCCAGATGATTCGTCGGCTGAGTCTTCCCAAACGCTCTCATCCGACTGGTCCATGTACCTGTATACCTCCTCATCGGAAATCCCCCTTCTTGCCATTGTGGACTGTTAAATTTATGGGGTTTTCCTCTGAGACTACCCAGAAAAAAAGAGCACCTACCTAGCAAAAGGGAGTATTTGAGAGGTAGAAAGCTGTGGTCACTGAGTTTTGATAAAAAAAAAAATCAAAACTGATCTTTACAGCGCCACAGCTAGTGTACAGTGTTTTTTGCAGTGATCAGAAAAAAAAATCTGTCACTACAGTGGGGCGGCTGAACGCAAGTGCGGGCGAACGATCAGGCCTGATCGGGTAAACACTGCGTTTTTAGTGGAGCCTACACTAAGGTGACCCTAATGTACTGCTATAGATCTGTCCGATCAGGAATGATCACTAGATACTATATAGTACCAATGCTGATTAGCGACAGTGATGGCGCTAATCGGCGACTAATCGGTGAATGCGGTGCAGTGGGCTGGGCACTAACTGACCCTAACAAAGGGGCCTAGCTAACTGGCCTAACTGCTAACACTAGTGATACTAAAAAAGTGTCAGTTTTCACTGATCACTGTTTTTAGATCACTAGGATAGTAACAGGGGGATGATCTGGGGGTGGGGTGGGGGGGGGGGGGGGGGTTTGGGGGTGGTGGGGGTTTGGGGGTGGTGGCAAGTGGGGTCTCAGAGGCAATCAAACAATCACGGGACAATCAAAGCCGATCACGGGACAATCAAATACAATTACAGCACAATCGAATCCAATCACAGCACAAGCAAATCTGATGCACTCGGAAGGTGGTGGTTGGAGGTGGTGGTGGGGGGGGGGGGGGGGGGGGGGAGGGGGGTTGCGGTGGCGGGAAGTGGGGTCTCAGAGGCAATCAAACAATCATGGGACAATCAAAGCCGATCACGGGACGATCAAATACAATTACAGCACAATCGAATCAAATCACAGCACAAGCAAATCTGATGCACTCGGAAGGTGGTGGTTGGAGGTGGTGGGGGGGAGGGTGGGGTTGGGAGTGGTGGGAAGTGGGGTCTCAGAGGCAATCAAACAATCACGGGACAATCAAAGCCGATCACTGGACAATCAAATACAATTACAGCACAATCGAATCCAATCACAGCACAAGCAAATCTGATGCACTCGGAAGGTGGTGGTTGGAGGTGGTGGGGGGGAGGGTGGGGTTGGGGTGGCGGGAAGTGGGGTCTCAGAGGCAATCAAACAATCACGGTACAATCAAAGCAGATCACGGGACAATCAAATACAATTGCAGCACAATCGAATACAATCGCAGCACAATCAAATACAATCACAGCACAGTCAAATACAATGCACTCGGAAGATGATTAGGGGGAGGTCTGAGAGCGATTTGAGGGGGTTGAGGGTTGATCAGGAGCCCGCACGGGGCAGACTGAGTCCTGATCTGATGAGAGGCAGACACAGCGGGTTACTGATCAAAGATCAGTTAGTGATTGCTGGGGAGGACAGATGTAAACAATGCGCAGGGGATGTAATCAGGAGGGGGGTCTGAGGGCAATCGAGGGTCTGGGCAGGTGATCGGTTGCTCCCACTTTTCTTCTTAACATAACCTGCAAATTTGGCGATTCTGGTATTTAAGGGGACTTTGCAATTAACCCTTAAAATCAGCGGGTTTTGAATCACGACCGAATTTTCCCCTGACCCGGATTCAAATCCACCCGAACCGAAATTCGAGTCCATTCGAACTGGCCGAATCTGAATTTCAATGTACTTGAGTAGAATTTGGGTACATTCGAGCATCCCTGGTACCACTTTTACACAGTCGGCTCTGGTGTCCTTTTCAACTTATACCACTTAGAAAGCATGCTTATTCCTATTCCATGAATGATCATTTCTATGATTTAAATCACACTATGAATAAGTGTAATGCCCTGCCATTTTGGCATCAGTAGTGTCTGAATCAAACACCTGAAACAAGCATGTGGCTAATCCTTGTCAGAAACATTTCATCTCTCTGCCTATTCAGGGTCAATGGCTAAAAGAATTAACCACTTTGCATCCAGATCTTGTTTCCCCCTTATTGACCACAGAAGTTTTGACATTTTAGCTATGTCCCTATTTAATCAGCAATAACTTTATCCATACTTATGACACCAAAATGAAATGTATATTGCTTATTTCAAGACAAAGTAGGCTTTCATTGTAGCGCATTTTTTCATTAGATCTATTTTCTTTTCTATGCATTTTAATTGAAAACAGAGAAAAAAAAACTTTGGCTGTTTGGCTATTTCTACCAGTTACCACAACACTTAGATTATAATGCTACAGTGTGTATTTTTCACTATGAATTAAGAATATAAAAGCATTTTTAATGGTAAAAATCAATCTTATTGGCTCAGAACATATATTCCTTTTCACTAATAAGTGCTTCATTAGATAGTGCCAGAGGTGTGCACAGGAACAATGCCCAACCATGCACAGCTGTGCTTCAGGTACAACTTATATCTACGCCCTTGTGGCTTAGATAATGTTACAGAGGACATAGATATACTGCAGTGATGGATGAAGTGGTTAAAGTCTGAGGATCAACTGTGCATTGTAATAATAATGACAGCCTCCACATCCATCTCACTTCAGGTGTCCTTTAAAATGTCTGAAATAATTGCCAATGTTGTATTGTAAAGTAGCAAAATGTACAGTAATTTTTTTTTTTGTAAACCAGGTGTTACTGAATTAATTTTCTACAGTTTGCGTATCAGTTACTTACTACTGAATAATAGACAGCTGCTTGTGCTTTTAGAAAAACAGTCACACTGGATTTATCAGTTTTTTACCATTTTTATCTTTCCAGCTAATTACATATTGTGCTGGAAAACAGGCTCTTATGCTTTGTAATCTTTAATTTGACAATACGCACAAATATTTTTTCTTTTGTATTGTACTATACAAATGGTGAAAAAATTATTGATACAGACCTTATTCATGAGTTAAAAAAATGCTAAAGCCATAAATATTCTGGAGGTAAAATTAATGCAGTTAAAGTGGAAAAACTAACCACAGGTGTATATTAGCTGCAGATTACCATGTTACACAAGCAGCAGATTATAATATCATCTTTCCCTTCCTACAACCTTTATTTAACCAGAGAAGTCGGCCTCTATTTTGGCATCTGTCTTGGGCCAGTTGATGGCAGCTATTGCACTACTGTGACATACCTGCACCATCTGCTGGCCAAAGATTCATGCCTGTAACCTCCTTATTGCAGAAACACAAAATAACATATTTTTGGTGGTTTCCATAAAAAAAATTAATATCCATAAAGAAGCAACACTACATTCTATAATAAACCTAATGGAAGCAAATGCATTATTGGTAAATGTAGGTCTCACCTCGTCTCACCTTGTCATCTTTACAAAAATATGGCAGATCTTTTCAAAAAGATTGGGTGGATTTGTCTTCTAAAATTCCCACAACTTCACAGCAACTACTTTCACTGTCCACAGAGCTTGGTGATGGACATGTGAGAGTAACAGCAGGACTGTTATCCACCTTATCTATACATAGACCATACACCATCCCCATTTGGACAAACATACAATGTTGCTGATTATTATTATTGTTGTTTTAAACTTGGTTTAATGATTCTTTATTTCACATCACACACAAAAGGGTCTCTCACATACAGGGCTTGATTCATTAAACCATGATAACTCATATCACAGCCGTTTTCGTGTGCATTTTTGTGTTTGCGCACAATTGCGAATTATCACGCGCAATCACAAATTTTCACGCAAAAACGATATCCTTTTCGCACAGAAATTCGTGATTGCGTGCAAACGCAAAAATGCGCGCAAAAATGGCCGTGATATGAGTTATCATGGATTAGTGAATCTAGCCCACAGTGTGATTACTACTTACTAGTACTTATTCCAGTCAGTTTCTTTGGTATTGTAACCTATTCCAATGATACGTCGGAATACAGTGGTGTGAAAAACTATTTGCCCCCTTCCTGATTTCTTATTCTTTTTCATGTTTGTCACACTTAAATGTTTCTGCTCATCAAAAAAACGTTAACTATTAGTCAAAGATAACATCATTGAACACAAAATGCAGTTTTAAATGATGGTTTTTATTATTTAGTGAGAAAAAAAACTCCAAATCTACATGGCCCTGTGTGAAAAAGTGTTTGCCCCCCTTGTTAAAAAATAACTTAACTGTGGTTTATCACACTACTTGAGTTCAATTTCTGTAGTCACCCCCAGGCCTGATTTCTGCCACACCTGTTTCAATCAAGAACTCCCTTAAATAGGAGCTATCTGACACAGAGAAGTAGACCAAAAGTACCTCAAAAGCTAGACATCATGACAAGATCCAAAGAAATTCAGGAACAAATGAGAACAAAAGTACTGTAATTGAGATCTATGAGCCTGGTAAAGGTTATAAAGCCATTTCTAAAGCTTTGGGACTCCAGCGAATCACAGTGAGAGCCATTATCCACAAATGGCAAAAACATGGAACAGTGATGAACCTTCCCAGGAGTGGCCAGCCGGCTGACCAAAATTACCCCTAGAGCGCAGAGAAAACTCATCCGAGAGGCCACAAAAGACCCCAGGACAACATCTAAAGAACTGCAGGCCTCACTTGCCTCAATTAAGGTCAGTGTTCACGACTCCACCATAAGAAAGAGACTGGGCAAAAACGGCCTGCATGGCAGATATCCAAGGCGCAAACCACTTTTAAGCAAAAAGAACATTAAGGCTCGTCTCAACTTTGCTAAAAAACATCTCAATGATTGCCAAGACTTTTGGGAAAATACCTTGTGGACCGACGAGACAAAAGTTGAACTTTTTGAAAGGTGCGTATCCCGTTACATCTGACGTAGAAGTAACACAGCATTTCAGCAAAAGAACATCATACCAACAGTAAAATATGGTGGTGGTAGTGTGATGGTCTGGGGTTGTTTTGCTGCTTCAGGACCTCAGGACCTGGAAGGCTTGCTGTGATAGATGGAACCATGATTTCTACTGCCTACCAAAAAATGCTAAAGGAGAATGTCCGGCCATCTGTTCGTCAACTCAAGCTGAAGCGATCTTGGGTGCTGCAGCAGGACAATGACCCAAAACACATCAGCAAATCCACCTCTGAATGGCTGAAGAAAAACAAAATGAAGACTTTGGAGTGGCCTAGTCAAAGTCCTGACCCTGAATCCTATTGAGATGTTGTGGCATGACCTTAAAAAGGCGGTTCATGCTAGAAAACCCCCAAATAAAGCTGAATTACAACAATTCTGCAAAGATGAGTGGGCCAAAATTCCTCCAGAGTGCTGTAAAAGACTCGTTGCAACTTGCAAGTTATCGCAAACGCTTGATTGCAGTTATTGCTGCTAAGGGTGGCCCAACCAGTTATTAGGTTCAGGGGGCAATTTCTTTTTCACACAGGGCCATGTAGGTTTTGAGGTTTTTTTCTCACTAAATAATAAAAACCATCATTTAAAACTGCATTTTGTGTTCAATTATGTTATCTTTGACTAATAGTTAACGGTTTTTGATGAGCAGAAACATTTAAGTGTGACAAACATGCAAAAGAATAAGAAATCAGGAAGGGGGCACATAGTTTTTCACACCACTGTATGTCCGACACTGACTTTTTTCTCTATAGGTCCAAGGTCGGAAATAGTCATATATAAAATAAAGTGGGCACTGCTAGGTGTTGCAGCACCATCCACTTCAGATCAAAGTTTAGGGTGGATGTCATCACCTGTGCACTGTTATGTTTGAGATGGGACGCCTTGTACTAGGAAGGAGAGGTAACACATGTGGATCCTGGAGAGGTGAATGAACATAACTGCTCCTGATGCACACTCTGCAAGCACCCCTGATTCTGCCACTGTGCCCAAGCGATGTCCCACCCTGCCTGATCGTAGAAATGGCCATTCCCACTCCTAGAAATGGCCATGCCCCTTTTTTACACTAAGCCGAGAAACTTACATCATACATTATATAAGCTGCTAAAAGGGACATAGCATCGGTATGGAGATCCTCACACCCAATGACAAAAATATGCTGGTACAGAAAAATCTTTAGAACCTAGCTAACCAGAACTCTCAAGTAACCAGAAAACAATTCTGGTCTTCCAGGATGTACAAAGTAATTTTTACAGTATGTTATACAAAAATAAAACTGTTTTACATTAACATTGACTTCATTTGTCATCATTTGTTTTTAACTGCTGTATTTCAACATTAATACAGAGTTTATGGTGTGTGTATAGAACCTCATACTACATTTATCTATCATATACCAAACTTCATAGGTGCTGGATAGCTTAAATATTGCTGTTCAATGTATAATGGGTGTAAGTACTGTAGATCTCACAATTAGAATAAATAACTCAGAAGGTAGCACCAGGTTGGCACTACAGTTGAAAGACTTGCATGTTGAGCTGTGCACAATAAACAGGTTTTACCACGTGTCTTCTATGATGATTGCCAACAGCGTGCTCTAGCAGAAGAAAACCAGTAGGCAAGCATCAGTAGAAAGCAGGGATGGTCGTAGTCAGCCAACTTCGCTATGCTGGAACTACGCATAGTTTTATGCAAAACTACGGCTTCAAACTCAAATATTTGCTTCGTATGCATTTTGTAGACTATGCGTTAAAATACGTATGCGGATGCTTATGCCCATATGCAGAAAATGTTACGCATTAATACCTATTTAAATGCTTATACCAGAAATGCATACATTCCCCTTTCCAATGCGTAAATTTGTAAGCATACAATCGCACGCGGAAAATTAGACGCAAGTAACACATTCATAGTTCACTATGCAATACACATGTTAATTACACATAGTGGACGTAAGCTACGCATAGCGGTACTTCTCTAGGCGTAAATTCGTAAGCGTAGTTTTGAAACTTCACCTACAAACTGCGATGCGTAGATGTGAACTATGATGCGTAAATTCGCACTGGCGTAGTTTCTGCTCATCCCTGGTAGAAGGAGGAAAGCTGGCACTGCTGAAAGTTGCAAACATTTATTGGATACATAGGTGCATCAAAAGTGCGGTGGAACCATGGTGACATAGAAACAAAACCATACCATATTGATGATCAGGAACACGTGTTGGTGCGGTGGGTGCAGGGTACAGGAGGAGCCTGCCGGTTGTTTCGCACAAGGCTGTGCTTCTACTGAGGCTGTAATAACTCTACTGAGAAATGTAAAGGCCTCTGGTACTTCTGAAAAATGTGCTCAGATAAATGTTCTTCAAGGGAGGGAGAGTCCCAATAATTTCAAAGGGACATCTTTACTTGGATTTTGGTAGTCCTTCACACTGCAATTAACCAATAAGATGATGGTGCCAGCAATGTTCAGTGTAATGGACCCTTTCTCTCCCTCCCCGCCACCACCTGTTTTGATTCTCTACCTCTTTTGTTATTTGCAGTTATTTATAGTGAAGTGATCATAGACTTTTTATGATTTCTATTGTTGTTGACTAATTCGACTGAGCTATGAGATTATTTCAGTTTTCACTATTTGTTATTCAATCCCTACCTACACAAACCAAACCCATTGTACTCTAATTTTAGATCCTGTTTTCATTAGATACAATGAGTTTGCATAAGATAATTTGTGTTTTGAATAAGATATTGTTTGCTGTGTACGCCACCTTGTCTACCTATTTTGATGACTGCCAAGCGAGCGTTCTCATCTACTATTTTTTTTTTTTTTTTTTGATATGTTGATGACTAACGCTCTTACAGTCTTTTTTAACACTTATCAAGCAGATACATTATGGCAAAATATTAGATGCCAAAATATCCTAGTTTTTGTTAGGACTCACTTTATTAACCTTTATATGTACAGTATGTTCCTCTATGCTGTCTTATAAAAAAAGGTACATTAGTACCACTTAAAGAGACACTGAAGCAAAAAAAAAACTATGATATTATGATTTGTATGTGTAGTACAGCTAAGAAATAAAACATTAAGATCAGATACATCAGTCTAATTGTTTCCAGTACAGGAAGAGTTAAGAAACTCCAGTTGTTATCTCTAAGCAAAAAAGCCATTATCTCTACGACTTTCAAAGTCGTGGAGAGGGCTGTTTTCTGACTTTTATCATCTCAACTGTTAGTTAACTATTTACTTTTTCTCTGGCAGAGGAGAGGTCATTAGTTCACAGACTGCTCTGAAAGAATCATTTTGAATGCTGAGTGTTGTGTAATCTGCACATATTAGAGAATGATGTAATGTTAGAAAAAACACTATATACCTGAAAATAAAAATATGAGAATATTTTCTTTGCTGCTAATCTTCTAGTAATTATTCATAGTACACAACCAATTCATTATATCATATATTTTTTTTCGCTTCAGTGTCTCTTTAAGTATGGGGTGCCACAGGGCTCTCTCCCCTGCTTTTTACAATTTACATGTTACCGCTTGGGAAATGAATACAAAAACTCGACCTGACATACCACTGCTATGCTGATGCAACAATATCTTTCCTTCAAGCCTGGTGTGACAGACCCAACTCCAACTATAAACGCCTGCTTAGGTGAACTACAGCAGTGGATGAGTGACAACTGGCTGAAACTAAATGCAGACAACACGGAAGTCCTTCTTGGTGGGCAGTGCATGACAACAACACAACTTCACTTGCAGTCTTTACCACTGGGAATAGGAGGCACAGATCTACGCAGCTCTGATCATGTGTGTAGCCTGGGAGTTCTAATTGATGGGGATTTAAGCTTCAGAACTCACATATATTATGCTGTGGTGAAATCATCCTATTTTCACCTGAAGAACATCACAAAAATCAAGCACCTCATCCTCCCAGAAGATCTGCTAACCTTAGTTCATGACTTGTACCACCTACAGCTGAACAGAATACTGCTGCCAGACTGCTAACTAACCCTATCACTGCCACATAAAACCAGTCCTGCAGTCCATTCACTGGCCACTTGTAAAATGGAGGATCCTATTCAAGATCGACCTACAGACATTTAAATCACTACATAATTTGGGCCTGGATACATGAAAGAAATGTTACAGCTGTGCAGCAATCCCTGCAATCCCCGATCCACAGGTTCTAATAATCTAGTCATACCCAGTCATATACCAATTTTTGGTCCCAGAGCCTTCTGTCATGCAACTCCTATGTTATGGAACTCCTTGTATAAATGGAACTAACATGTATCCAGCGCTGCGTAATATGTTGGCGCTTTATAAATACAATAAGTAAATAAATAAATAAATGTATAAATACATCAGAGGTCAATACAAAAGCTTGGCAGATGAGCTTTTTATCCCTAGGGATGTACGATAGACAAGGGGACATGATATGCATTTGGAGGAAAACATTTTTTGCCATCTATTTAGAAAGGGGTCCTTCACAGTGAGAGTGGATAAAATCTAGAACATCTTACCTCAGGAAGTAGTTATGGCAAACTGCATTTGAAGAGGGCATGGATGCTTTCCTTGCATTGATGGGCACCCAAGGGTATATTTTTAGGTAAATCCCAGGAGTGGATATAGCAATTTATCTGATTGCCATCTGGAGTCAGGAAGGAATTTTCCCTTTTACAGTGGGATGCGAAAGTTTGGGCAACCTTGTTAATTGTCATGATTTTCCTGTATAAATCAGTTGTTACGATAAAAAATGTCAGTTAAATATATCTTATCGGAGACACACACAGTGATATTTGAGAAGTTAAAAGTTTATTGGATGTACAGAAAGTGTACTATAATTGTTTAAACGAAATTAGGCAGGTGCATACATTTGGGCACCACAAAGATGAAATGAAATCAATATTTAGTAGATCCTCCTTTTGCAGAAATTACAGCCTCTAAACACTTTCTATAGGTTCCAATGAGAGTCTGGATTTTAGTTGAAGGTATTTTGGACCATTCCTCTTTACAAAACATTTCTAGTTCATTCAGGTTTGATAGCTTCCGAGCATGGACAGCTCTCTTTAACTCACGTCACAGATTTTCAATTAAATTCAGGTCTGGAGATTGAGGTGGCCATTTCAGACCATTGTACTTGTTCCTCTGCATGAACGCCTTAGTGGATTTTGAGCATTGTTTAGGATCGCTGTCTTGTTGAAAGATCCAGCCCCGGCACAGCTTCAGCTTTGTCAATGATTACTGGACATTGGTCTCCAGAATCTGCTGATACTGAGTGGAATCCATGCATCCCTCAACTTTGACAAGATTCCCAGTCCTTGCACTGGCCACACAGCCCCACAGAATTATGGAAACACCACCATTTTTTACTTTAGGTAGCAGGTGTTTTTCTTGGAATGCTGTGTTCTTTTTCCTCCATGCATAACTCCCCTTGTTATGCACAAATAACTTAATTTTAGTTTAATCAGTCCACAGCATCTTATTCCAAAATTAAGCTGGCTTGTCCAAATGTGCTTTAGCATACCTCAAGTGGCTCTGTTTGTGCTATGGGTGGAAAAAAGGCTTCCTCTGCATACAGCATCTCCTTGTATAAAGTGCGCTGAATGGTTGAATGATGCACAGTGATTCCATCTGCAGCAAGATGATGTTGTAGGTCTTTGGTGCTGGTCTGTGGGTTAACTCTGACTGTTCTAACCATTCGTCGCTTCTGTCTAGCCGAGATTTTTTTGTGTGTGTCACTTGGAGCCTTAACTTGAACTGAGCCTGTGGTCCTCCATTGCCTCAGTATGTTCCTACTTCCTAACTGTGGAAACAGACAGCTGAAATGTCTGAGACAGCTTTCTGAATCCTTCCCCTAAACCATGATGGTGAACAATCTTTGTCTTCTGCTCATTTGAGAGTTGTTTTGAGACCCCCATGTTGCTACTCTTCAGAGAAAATTAAAAGAGGAGAGAAACTTACAATTGACCCCTAAATACTCTTTCTCATAATTGGATTCCCCTCTGTATGTAGGTCAGGGGTCACTGAGGTTACCAAGCCAATTTGAGTTCCAATAATTAGTTCTAAAGGTTTTGGGATCAATAAAATTACATCAGTGCCCAAATGTATGCACCTGCATAATTTTTTTTAAACAATTATTGCACATGTTCTCTAAATACAATAAACTTAATTTCACTTCTCAAATATCACTGTGTGTGTGTCTCCTATATTATATATTTAACAGACATTTTTTTATCGTAACAACCAACGATTTATACAGGAAAATCATGATAATTAACAAGGTTGCCCAAACTTTCGCATCTCACTGTATGACTAATTGGCCTAGGCTTGTAAAGTTTTTTCACCTTCCCCTGGATCAACTGGGATATATGCAGGTTCATAGTGTTTGCTTTTATTTATGTATTGATTATTATTATTTATTTAATTAAAAAAAATTCTGGGTGGATGTCTTTTTTTCAACCAAACTAACTATGTAACTATGTAAGATCTTATTGGCCACCATCAGAGTCACCAGAACAGTGCTAGTGGTGGCTGATTATTTTTTAAGTGTGAACAGTGCAGTGGTGAAGAGACTGGAGCCTGAGAGCTTGCAGTTTTAAATACACAAAGGGCCATATGCAATTCCAAGTGATAAGAAGTAGTAGTGGATACTATAGCAAATAGCAGCACTGGGTCCCCAGTTTGAATCGACTATCTGCAAGAAGTTTGCATGCTCTACCCATGTCTGTGTAGGTTTCCTCTGACTACTCTGGTTTCCTCTTACATCCCAAAAACATACAGATAAGTTAATTGGCTTACCCCTGAAAGGAAAATAATTGGCCCTAGAGTATGATGGCCATATGTGATTTCGATTATGAGCCCCTATGAGGGTCCCACTAGCAGAGCTTTTTTAAGTACTTGTGTTTGGAAAAACTCTTGCTAATGTAATGCTATGGGGGATTTTTAAAAAATCACATCCCTTAAGTGGGGTCAAACCCATAGCATTCTATTAGCAAAATGAGGGTAAAGAAACACCCACGGGTTTATAAAACTGAGTTAAAAACAGAGTATGCAGATCCAGTATACATGAAGCGCTCCATGCATGCTGGCTCTACATACTCCGGCACTTTTATTGGCCTGAGGAAGCAGGCTTAGACCCGTAAAACGCGTTGCCTGTGCAAAAATAAAATTCTCTTTTTTTTTCCTATGAGAATGTCCCTATTGAGGTAAGCCATTTTATTTATCACTTTTACTGTTGTTTTTAACTCCGTTTTATAAGCCCCAGGGCACTTCTTTACCCTCATTGTGCTTACTCACCCCTCCCACATCTGCTGTGATTGAAGCCTTTATTGTCTTTTAAAGAAGAAGCGGCCGCCACCAGTCCCAGTCTGGGACACTTCGAGTGGAGACGGGTTAATTATCTCCACCTGCTTCCTGTGGTCGGTTGCCCCCAGCAGCCGACCTTTGTGAGTAGCCATTTTAGCATCATAAAGATTTCAGTGTTACTGACATACTACACCATTTGGGCTCTCGATTTTTGTTTTGTCTCTTCTTTCCAGGGTGTCCTGACACCCCATCCTTTGCATTCCATGACCAAGAGCTTTTCAAATCACAACCACTAACAAAAGGCTTAGAAAAGCACTGCTTGTAGGTTCTAGGCCTGAGTGACAAGACTATAAAGTGTGTGGAAGTGGGCTCAAATGAATCCACAAAACACAATGCCATTTGTCATTGTCATTTTTGAGGTATACCTTTTTATTTCCATTTTCGTTGTTTTTAACTTAGTTTTATGCACCTCTGAGGCTACAGTAGATTTTACTTATCTGCAGGCCACCATTGATCTGTGGCCCAGTCAGAATGAAGATTTGGCAGAAAAGCTGAGGCCTAGTGGAAAAATCCAAACTTAATGATCTGCAACATATTATGTATGGGAGATATTTTTCAAGAAAGTTCTATTTGGTTTGAATATACTTTGTGCTGGTTAACTAGATTACTTTTGAACAACAGGTACTGTTAAAATATATTTAAGGGACATGGCCCTGTGGTTATTATCTTGTGCAGATTTACTCTGAGTAGAAACTTGCTGCATAGATTTATTACAGTTCAATGAACCTTGCTGAGCGGAAGATGTAATGGATTGCTTTTTTTGTTCTTCAGACTTTCTTAAAATTTGTATACATAATATTTGCTACATTCTTCTCTGTTTTGTTTTATATTACACAAACACAATCCAACTAAGAAAAAATGACTTTTTAGGGCCCTTTTCCACTAGCAATCGCTAGCGTTCGCGCTAAACGCTAGCGATTGCTGAATCGCAAGTGCTGGAAACTTCCCGGCGATTGCGTCCACGATTTTGCTATGCAATGCACTGCATAGCAAAATCGCGGCAAAGATCGCTCCGCGGTGCGATCACGTTTGAGTCAAAAACGAATCGCGGTAGTGGAAATTACCTACCGCGATTCCTATGTTAAAAAGCAAACCGTAGCGATTTCAAAATCACTAGCGGTTTGCGATTTTGCGATTCAGCATCGCAAACGCCGCTAGTGGAAAAGGGCCCTTATACAAATCCTTTGAACTCCCTTTTTTGATCCATTACAATTGTTAATTGATGAACTAGTGTTGCTACTTTATAATATAAAAGTGTTTCCTTTATTTTGTTTGATTTGTTAAATAACTGGATGACAATTCCCATGTTATATTATTTATGAAAACCTAAGCTAATAGGTTCAAATCCGGGCTAGGACACTATATGCACAGATATGTTATATCTCCCTTATAAGTGTGTAGGTTTTTACTGTGTACTTTTAAATACTCTTACATTAAAAACGTTAATTGGTTCCCCTCTAAAAAACTTTGCAGATATATTGTTTAATAATTGTTCATAGCTCTTTACACACTGCTGACAATAATTATCTGCCAATGTATCCGTCATGAAGGTCGTTCTGAATGCACAAAAAGTGGTGTTTTAATCTCTTAAGGGAAGAAATCACAGTACATTCCTAAATGTGTGGAATTAAGTGCTTTGAAACGTCCAGCATGAGTTCACGGCGATAAGATAGTGTAAGGGTTAGATCCGGTTCACACTTACAGATAAAACGCCACGTTAAATGGACCACAAACAACCGCTAAGAGCTTTAGTGATAACCTCAGGTGGACAAATCATTGTTTTTACTAGTTGACACCTCCAGGAGATAAATGTTAGTCCTCTCAGTGGCAGTCTTTGTGTAGTGGTGTGTAGTGGCTGCCGTGCATGTGTGCACGTTCTTGGGAGTGAAGGTGATCGTATTTTTCCAGCTCCTATGTAGCTTTTTGAAAAAAAAAATGTCCTCTTGTTCCCGTTGTACTTCTGAACATATCTGGCTAATTTGGTGTTCCTAGCATGTAAGGGGGCATTGCTATTAACTGTTAAAGTCTGCAGGTTTTTAATCATGAATACCACTTGTGATTCATGATTACATGCAGTTATTAGACTCAAAAACCGCACTCGAGTCGGGTATCACTCTCTACTCATAATCGTGATCACGAGTCAAGTCAAGTGGGCGGAGTAAAATTCATGATCACTCATGATTGGGGGTATCCGAGCACCTCTGGAGGTGGGTGGTTTTCTGTCCCTCTGCTTGTGAAGGCTCCTGATTTGGTTCTGTTAAATACAAGGGAAATTGAGTGATTCTTTTCTGCTCCATATGTTATTAAAAATATCAACTTGATTATATGAAACATTTATTATAGGATACCCTCAAGACTTTGTACTATAAGAAAGAAGCTAAAAATAAACTTATTTCAGGTGATGCTTGAATATAACTGCTATCTAAGAAAATCCCTATGGATCTTGGAGGACAAATGACTTTTAGTTTCAACATGCCACACTACTCTTTTAGGTGATAATTCCAGGACATCTTTAGAAAGGATAGGCCTTTTAAATATCAAAACCAAATGTAAACATACATTCATACTAAGTCAGATTAGTTTAAAAAGGCACAATATGCCTCCTGTTGAAAGGGGCGCATGCTATGAGTGGGCATTGGGACCCGCCTACCATGTGCCTGTCATACTAGCAGGCACTAGGGCTGCCAACTATCTGAACTGCAGTTTGCATAGCAGACACCCTTTTTAGCAGGATGTTTGGGGTTAAGGTTAAGCAACCACGAGGGGTGGGGAGGGGGGTTAAGATTAAGGCTAGTTGCTCAAAAGGGGGGATAAGGTTGGGCATCCACTGGGGGGAGAGTTAAGTTTAGGACCTGGGGGAGCGCTAAAGTTAAAGGACACCAGAGGTGAAAATAAACTAATGAAATAAACAATTGTATTGATCCTCCTTCTCCTAAAAATGACTTTTTAAGATATTCCACAGCTTTATTTTATATTTAAAATAAATCTACTTTTTAGTTTTTACTGTTTTATTGTTTTTGCTCATTTACACATTCATTAAAGTATGCCATAGCTAAAATCTATGAACTATTGACCCTTTTTATCTCTTTCCTGCTTTCAGATGCCTTTTTCTGCTATGAAAGTGTTTTATAGTTGTAATTTCAGTAAGAGTCACACTGTAGTCTGACTCAGTCCTCACTCATACAGAAACTGCAAATAACATACCCGATGTTTAACTCTTTCAGGCAAAGAAAGAATAAAAGGAACACAGCATAGTTATTTGTGTGCTAGGCACTGTACATACACATGTCTATCTCATCATGTCACATGTCACCTCGGGTATCCTTTAAGTACCAATATTTTTACTATGTGAATGAAGTAGTACAATATTGGTAAATGTACCAATATTCTACTACCAGCTGTTTCCTGCTCACTTTTCAACAGGTACCATACTTTTTTCAAATGTGACGCATACTTAGTTTCCTCTATGATGGTCTAAGACACATTCTAATCAGCTCTCTGCATAATTTGCAGAGGATGCTGAGTTGTATTTAAATAAATAGTAAAGAAGAGGACACCGACTAGCGATCCACCTTGTTTCTTCTATTTAATTTTACAGTTTGCTCCAGTTATCCATTTAGGCATATGATAAACTGTAACAGTCAGAGGGTGGTAGAGGGGATTTAGACAATAATGTGACTTCATTTAATCTTATTAATGTGGCCTATGAAGATTTCTGAGATGATAAGATTCATTTGCAATGTTTCCACTTTGCCCAGTCCATGGCAGATGTTGGTCATCACATATTATTATTAAATTATCCTGATGAGTTAAAGCACTGTTCTCAGGTCTTGTTCATGTTCTATATGGATCTATATAGTTATGTACCTATATGTGTCCCGTGTGCAGTGTGTCCCAGCTTCAGTCTGTCACATCACATGTATTGTGTCCCAGGTTTTTCTGTCACATGCAGTTTGTTCCAGTCTCATTCTGTCACATGTAGTGCACCGCAGCTTTATCCTGTCGCAAGCAATGTGTCCTAGCTTGTCCTAGCTTTATCCTGTCTCATTATTCTCTCACATGCAGCTTGTCCTAGCTTTATCCTGTCTCATTATTCTCTCACATGCAGCTTGTCCTCGCTTGAGTCAGTCACATGAGCCATGTCTTAGCTTTATTATGTCACATATGGTGCACCCCAGCTTTATTCTGTCTTATGCAGAGTGTCCAAACTTTATTCTGTCTAATACAGCGTGTTCCAGCTTTCAGCGCCACCCCGCCCATGACGCCAAGTGACGCATTTGAGCGGCATCTCGCAATACTGGGGCAACTACACTACCTATTTTGGGGGCAACTATATTACCTATACTGGGGAAACTATACTACCTACCTACACTGGGGTAACACTAATACCTATACGGGGGGGGGGGAATTTTTACAAGTTTGCCCCAGGCAGCAAAAAGTCTAGAACCGGCCCTGCCTGCTTTATTTTGTCACATGCGGTGTGTCCCAGCTTTTCTCTATCACATTTAGCTTAATTGTGTTACAAGCAGCGTTCCCCATCCCCAGCTTTATTCTTTTGCATGCAGCGTGTCCCAGCTTTTTTCTATAACACATACAGTTCCAACTTTCCTCTACCACACCTATAGTTCCAGCTTTTCCCCATCATCCGAAGAGTCCCAGTTTTTCCCCATCACCCGTAGAGTCCCAGCTTTTCTCTCTCCCAGGTAGTGTCTCCCAGCTTTTTTTCTGCCGCATTCAGTGTCCCATCTTCATCCTCAGCTACTTCTTTGGTCCAGCTCCAAGATGTATACATTTCAAGAAAATTAACATAAAATTTGCATCAGTTAAACATTCTTAGCCCTTCATTGACCATCTCTAATTGTAAATCATTAACTCAAATGAAATATGAGGATCAGGTGGTTTGATTTCATGGTGTCACCACTGGCAGCATGTTTATTGCTGGTGTATAAAATGAGAAACTGCTGAATTCAAAAGAACATCAAGGTAACAGGTCCTCTTAATAACTGCAACATCTACATTCCTTTAGCTTCCTTTAAAACCTGAATCTCACAAACTCATGTTTTCCCATTTGGGGTTGTGATAACTTTAATAGATTGCTTGGCTAGTAGAAATAGCGTTTATGAAACAAGTGTGCTGCATGTACCTTATAAGATACCTGCTGTGTTAGTAAAGCTTATTTCTGGCCATGCAGTGAACAGCACAGCATGGCACCTGGCAGTATTTTGCAGCACGTATTGCTATGCATTATGTTGTGGTCCCTCCAATTGATGCTGTATTAAAGTCATCTGAAAATGCACACCAATCCAGCAGGAATCATTATTAGGTTGTGTTGCATTGCAGCACACTGAGGTGAATGAGCAGCAATAAGCTAAATGATGTACAACTGAACTTCATACCCTTGTCTAGGAACAAAAGTAGCCACTAATGAACACACATTATGCTTCCCTAGTAGTATAAATATGTAGCTGTGAAAATGGAAGTCACTGTTAGGAAGTCATTTCTAACTTACTAAGGGTTAATAACTTATTATGTTAGCACATCAGGGACGGTTATTTAATGAACTGCTGTTTGTTTGCCTTTGTTATGATATTTAGATTGATCCCATAAAAGTACGAACTAGGCTTTGGCATTCCCATGTTTCCTGACCTTTCTTTGGAATTTTGAGCTGTTATTGGGTGCATACTCAAGAGTGGCAAGGCTCATATTAATTCAAAGCTTCCTTTTTAATTTGAACAGTGCAATAAAATACTGCAGACTTATATATGGTGCAAAAGGTTAATTGGGAAGTTGTGAAATTGATGAAATACCGGTGGTACCAGAATACACGGTGTCCTGTATGGATTTATTCCAAACTGTGACTGGCAAAGGATAAGGTGTTGCTCATACTGATATAATTCATATCATATATTGCAATAAATTACTAGTTAAAGGACACCTGAAGTGACAAGTATACGGAGGCTGCCATATTTATTTCCTTTTAAGCAATACCAGTAACCTGGCATTCCGCTGCTGATCTTCTGCCTCTAACGCTTTTGGCCATAGACCCTGAACAAGCATGCAAATCAGATGTATGACAAAAATCTGACTGAATTAGCTGAATGCTTGTTTCTGGTGTGATTCAGACACTACAGCAGCCAAATAGATGAGCAGGACTGCCAGGGAACTGGTATTGTTTAAAAGGAAATAAGTATGGCAGCCTCCATAAACATCCCACTTCAGGTTCCCTTTAACCTCCTGAGCGATAATCCCGAGCTGAGCTCGGGGTATGTCATGCAGGAGGAGTTCTCAGGCCCTGGTGGGCCGATTTGCGGGTGGAGTGGGTGGGGGGATGCCGCTGGGCAGCGGCTATCATGTAGCGAGCCCATGTTACGTCTAAACCAGAGGCATTGCTAGGAGGGCACCAGGTCGGAGTGAATTTGCGGCGCATGTCGTGTAATCCGTAAGCAGGCAGCATGTCCCCCACGAAAACAAATAGATAATGAGCTGCATTTAACATAACTAGGCAGAGTACACTCACCTGCCTTCTCTGCTGTGCTGGATGACCGTCGTGACTGGCGCCATGATGATTCTGTGCTGTGCTGGTGCCCACCCTGGTGATGCTGCGCTGGCCATCTTCTGGTGGTGGCGCTGTCCTCACTTACCATCATGGCTGCCTTCCAGGTAATGCTGTGCTGGCTGGTCACCCTGGTGATGCTGTTCTGTGCTGGCTGGTCACCATGGTGATGACATCTTGTGCTGGCTGCTCACCCTCGTAATGCCATTCTGTGCTGGCTATTCACCTTGGCGATACCATTCTGTGCGGGCTGGCGATCCAGGTGATGCTGTACTGTACTGGCTCTATGTGGTTGAGCAGGGATATGTCACTGCTGCCATCTTCCCACCTCCTGCTCTTTGTCCTGTACATTACTAGGACAAGTTTTTGTAATCAGAACACAGCAACCACTGATAGATGGAGGCAGGTCACTAACTGTAGGCTGAAAATATCGGTAACTTACTTATTAGCAGGACAAAGAAGTGGAGAGGTGGAATTTTGGCCCTAAAGCAGAATTCCACAAGCTTTAGTTATCAGAATTTTGATTATATCCATCCAAGCAGTACTGTTAACAAAACCTGTTTTAACTCCTTCAGCAAGGCTTTTTTCAAGACAGCTTATAAAATGTCAGCAGAGCTTTTAGGGAGAGAAGCTTTGTGTGACTGGTGATGCTGTGCTGTCCTGGCTGCCTCCTAGTTGGCTGGCTTGTGGAGCAAGCCCAGTGGCTGTCTGTTTGTGCTGCTTGCTGGCTTCTGCCCTGGTTCAGGACTCTGCTGGGAAGCTTTGGCACCGGGGAGGTTTTCGAAAATGGTGCCTGTGTGGAGGACGTTGGTGGGTGGACATAATGGTGACTGACAGTGTGCACAAGCAGGGTGTAAAGGTACACCAACCACCTGCCTATAATCTAAGTATAAGCCCCCTGCCAGATGCAATTGGTAGGGGGCATAGCGGCAGTGGTGAGTGGAACTTGGGAGAAGCGTGAGGCTGGCTGGCTGAGAGTCGGAGAGCAACAATGGCGCCCATATCCCATAACCGTTTGCTGCTGCTGCTGCTGCTGTTCAGCAAAGATGCCATTTAGGGCACTAAAACCAAGCATAAACATACGGAGCACCATGATAACAGGTCTGGGGTTAGTGCCCCAGATCTAACCCCTAGCGACACGCCTAGTCTGAGGATGTTAACTGCCATGCTCTTCTGCAACTCCATGGGGGGATGGGGGGACTTCCTGTCCACGGGCGATAGCAATTGCCCGGCTACTGAACAGGAGCAGTTGACAGGCGATGAATTCACTGCCGTTAGCTGCTTGCATGAATGAGGCTCTACCCTAATGCTTATTGATCTTCTAATGGGATTGACGATATCAGGAACATGTCTGACTCTCAGATATATGGCTGTGTTGTATGTTGTATGTTCGTGCCCTATTTCTCTCAAAAATATTATGCGCATGATTTATTATTGGTAAAAGTAGGAGAGACTGACTCTCCCAAGATCTCCTCCTTTTACCCCTTATGACTTGCTCTACATAATTGGCGGTTGTTTAGGGTTAAAGGGCATCACTGGTGTATTAGGGGATGCACAGAGGCGCACAGTTATGATTTTGGAGAAACCAGCCATATTTTGAACAAAGGCTACTGACCTGTCAGAACCTCTATTTACAATGCAGCTTTCTGGTAAAAGGGCCTACTTAAGCTCCAGCTTATATAGCAACAGTGACAATTTAGTTCACATTGCACACTTTTTGGATTAATACATTTTGATAAATTGGTATTTCTGGGTTGTTTGTTCAAATTGGTATCTTCCACAGTATTATTTCTTCTCCTGCGTTTTAGTGCACATTGCACAAAGGGCAACAACGTGGCAGGGATGCTGACTACTTATTCTTTTGAATATGCAGGTCCTGCATTACATACTGGACACTGACAAAGTCTAGAGGCTCTGTGATACAGAAGGCAGACTTACAGCATCACATCACCCTATGCTACGTCCAGAGGTGTATCCAGGGAAAACTGCACCTATCGCAAACTGAAATCTGCCCCCATGGAAGGGGAGGGGGGGATGCATCCTCTAAATATTTTATGTAGTCTAAATTAAATGTGTATAATTTGAAGTTAAGCAAGGCCTGTGAGAATGGAGTGTTGCAAAAGCCAAACATATCTCCAAATAACAGTTAGGCAGCCTTTTCCCCTAAAATATGTAACCAGACAGCAGAATGTCCCCCAGATAAAAACTAGTATCTGTATGGAGAACACCAAGGATAGTATAGAGTATCGCCCCCAGTAAGAGGCTTAGAAAAAACTATTATGACAGCTTTCTTTTTGTCTTGTCTTTTTGTTAGATTGATGGACTAAAGTTGTTCAAGTCATAGCCGGCCTTTGACCTGAGCGACCCGAGCAGTCGCTCAGGGTGCCGGCTTCCAAGGGGGCACCTAGAGCTGGCTATCTAATGGAGGTAGGGCACCTACTCCTGGCTACCTATACTGAGGGAACCAAAACCTGTCTACTAATACTGGAGGCACTGATGCCTGGCTACCTATGGGGGGAGACCTACACCTGACATCCTATACTGGGGGCACCTATTCTTGGCTACCTATATTGAGGGCACCTACACATGAGATCCTATACTGGGGGCACCTATACCTGGCTACGTACCTATACTGAGTCTGAGGGCATTTTTTTTTTGGGGGGAGGGGCATGCACTGCGGCTATAACGTGTGGTGAAAATTGTCGGTGCTCTGCTATCATTCAAAATGGGGGAGGGGTCCTAACTGTCCCACTGATTGTATTTGGAAATATTCCTGAAAGTTTCTAGCCTTCATTTTTAAGTGTATTCAGGATAAAGCACTCTTTCCATCCACTTTGTGGTTATTAGTAATTTTCTATTACACATATGTGATGTATCACCACAGAGATCTGAACGTTTGGCGTGATGTGCCACAACTTCAAAAAGGTTGAGAACCACTGTCCTAGGAGGTAACTCAGGAGAAAAGGTTAATTGCATATGGGTGTGTGTGTGTGTTCTCTGTGTGTGTGTTGTCTGTGTCTGGTGTGTGTGTGGTGTGTGTGTACGTGCAAAGAGGATGGGGGGGTTACCAAAATCAGGTTTCACTCCGGGCGCTGTGAAACCTATCCGGCCTCTGCATATTCTCAATCTGCCTAGAGCAGGCATGGGCAAACTTGGCCCTCCAGCTGTTACGGAACTACAAGTGCCACAATGCATTTGCCTTTATGAGTCATGACTGTGGCTGTCAGACTCCTGCAATGCATTGTGGGACTTGTAGTTCCGTAACAGCTGGAGGGCCAAGTTTGCCCATGCCTGGCCTAGAGAAAACATAATCCTGGTTGGTCAAAAAAGATCTATAAACACCATGTTCATTCCCCCTCTGTTCTTACCAATAAGTGTAGCTTTTCTCGTTATCAGCTTACAAGTATAATAAAGCCTGCCTTTTTAAGATATATAATGTACCATGTAAAGAAAACTTATAAAGAAAGAACCCCCACTGACTGTCATCTTGCATAATTAATAGTGATGATATAATTACACATAATTATACCTGCACTAAATACACGCAGCACTGAAGCCCCAAGTATGTTAATAAATGCAAATATACCAAAAGATTAGATCTGCTGCAGATTGTTCCTCTGCAATATATTTCTATGAAAATTTACAGAATATTTAAACATATACTTTACATTTCACAAGCAGGTAGTATAATGTCTCGATGCTTAAAAGGAGCTTATGTAAGCTATTGTAGTCACAGGTAATTCAGCGGTCACAATGATCACTAGGAATGATGTATGATCTGCAATTATGCATTCATAAAGGCTCTCTCATTTGCATGCTGTCCAAACCGGTGAGTACCACAAGGGATAGACTTAAAGTGATCGGAAAGGTCAAAATTAATGTAGTTGTGTGGGATATTTATCAATGGTGATGAACTTCACTGCTGTCGTTAAGAGGCACTTATAAGCTGAATTGACATTGATTTAGCTACTCTTATCTTTGTTAACAATATTATTAACTCCTTTTACGATTTTATAGATAGCGCCCACAAATGAGTGATGCAGAGTGAAAATACACAATATTTTTTATTGTATTCTTTATTTTTCTCAATATTTAGTGCAGCACTTAGCAGGGAACAATAAAACCATTAATAACAGTTGATTCATCTGAACAAGCCTCCAATTTATTGTCCTTTCTATAGCTAAATATCCTTGCACATAACTTTGGTGGACACATTTTAAATTAACATTATGTTTTTACTTTGAAATAAAGTCAAGATGTCTGGATAAAATACACCCTACACACTGGTGAGGGAATAATGTAATTGGAAGGGAGGAGTTACACAATTCTTCTTCTCGAAAGACTTTACTGTCCAAAACTAAAGCCCTGTACACACGCCTGACTTAGGTCGGCTGAGGTGGCCAATAAAGACCGCCTCAGCAAATAATCGGCAGTGTGTATGGTAGCTGGTGATCCACAACCTACAAGCCATCCACCCCAGTGACCCCAATCCCATTGTTTGCGCTGCCCCCCCACCCGCCACGTGACATCATGCATGACCGGGTCATTGTCCCTCCGTCCTCCCTCCGTTCCCCCACATGGCAACACAGCCATCATCAGCTACACAGCTGACGCACGTGTGTGCAGCCTAACCCAGCAATGTCACCCAAGAGGATTATGTCCTGATCCCCGAAGGGCGACATCTGTCAAAGGTGAGTACGCAAAGATAGTAAAACTTCCAAAAGCATCAGCAGCTCACTTTCTGTAGGGAAATAGTGGTGAAAAAGGGCTGGCAACAAAACATGCACACATTCCATTTAGAAGTGTAGTGGCACTTTACCTAGGAAATCACCTTCTAAACAGATAGATGATATGGTCTTTAACAGACTTAAAGGGATACTGTAGGGGGGTCGGGGGAAAATGAGTTGAAGTTACCAGGGGCTTCTAATGGTCCCCCACAGACATCCTGTGCCTGCGCAGCAACTCACCGATGCTCCGGCCCCGCCTCCGGTTCACTTCTGGAATTTCAGACTTTAAAGTCTGAAACCACTGCGCCTGCGTTGCCGTGTCTTCGCTTCCCCTGATGTCACCAGGAGCGCACGGCGCAGGCACAGGCCATACTGGGCCTGCGCAGTATGCTCCTGTTGACATCAGTGGGATCGAGGACACGGCAATGCAGGCGCAGTGGTTTTCAGACTTTAAAGTCTGAAATTCCAAAAGTGAACCAGAGGCGGGGCCGTAACATTGGGGAGTGGCTGCGCGGGCACAGGATGTCTGTGGGGGACCATTAGAAGCCCCGGGTAAGTTCAACTCATTTTCCCCCGACCCCCCTACCGAATCCCTTTAAAGTGTACCTGTAGTCAACAACTTGAGCATGCATTAGCACAGGCCTGCTCTGTGTTCTTCGCTAAAAGCCAAGCCCAACTGGGTCTATGATTTTTCACATGAGCAAGCCATCTGCGCAGTAGCATGGACCTGATCAGGCTCGGATTTCCATTAAACTTAGCTGCTGTGCAGGTTTTAATCTTTCAGTAGGGTTGGTCAGAAAGGCCGATGAACGATTCTGCAGCTATTCACATTTCCAAGGAGGTTTTTTTTGCCATTTTATGCATTCTCTCATTGGTCAAATACTTCCCAGTTGACTCTGCATCTCTGATTAGTCCAATGTTTCCAAGTTCTATGATTGGGTTAAAATTTCCGAGTTGCAGTAATGCGGTATTTCCACAGAAATCTGATTTTCATTTTTCAATTTTCGAGGAGACTTTTTGCCAATTTCCAATCAGAAAAGCGGAAAGTTCAATTCTGCAAAATCCAAAGTGCATCCCTATCTTTCAGTACATATCAATTTCCTAACATAAGTGTGAATCAGCATTATAGAAAAATGCTGGTCTTTTTTGCTTCTGGTTCCCATGGATGTGTATATAGCTGCTTTGGTTATAGTTACCCCCTTTTCTAAGCTGTTTCTCTACCATGAGCCACTAACTGAATTAATTCAAGTGAAATTCCAACTTTGTTAAAAAATAGGCACACCTTTTTTTCTGCTCTACAAATTGCAAGGATTAAGTCCACATGCAGGGTGGCACCCAAAAAAATGGCCATTCTACCTGTCACGAGGATGATTACAGAACCCATCCCCGTGTGCCTGTTACTGAATCTGTGCTTTGTGTGCGCTCCTCAGGTTTATTAAAGTCTGTGCTGCATGTCCATATGAGTGTATTACCCATATGGCAATAAAGGCTTTAAAGGGACTCCGAGCAGTGCAGAAACTATGGAAAGATGGATATCATTTTAAAGCTCTCTTTCTCCTCTTTCCAATGATATACAGGATCTTCTCAAAAAATTATCATATTGTGATAAAGTTTATTATTTTCTGTAATGTACTGATAAACATTAAACTTTAATATATTTTAGATTCAAATACACACAACTGAAGTAGTCAGGTCAGGAGAGTTGGCAGGCCAATTGAGCACAGTAATACCATGGTCAGTAAACCATTTACCAGTGGTTTTGGCACTGTGAGCAGGTGCCAGGTCGTGCTGAAAAATGAAATCTTCATTTCCATAAAGCTTTTCAGCAGATGGAAGCATGAACCCACTTTTGAACCAGAAACAGCGGCAGAAGCGCCTGACCTGGGCTACAGAGAAGCAGCACTGAACTGTTGCTTAGTGGTCCAAAGTACTTTTTTTCGGATGAAAGCAACTTTTACATGTCATTCGGAAATCAAGGTGCCAGAGTCTGGAGGAAGACTGGGGAGAGGGAAATGCCAAAAACCCTGAAGTCCAGTGTCAAGTACCCACAGTCAGTGATGGTCTGGGGTGCCATGCCAGCTGCTGGTGTTGGTCCACTGTGTTTTATCAAGGGCAGGGTCAATGCAGCTAGCTATCAGGAGATTTTGGAGCACTTCATGCTTCCATCTGCTAAAAAGCTTTATGGAGATGAAGATTTCATTTTTCAGCACGACCTGGCACCTGCTCACAGTGCCAAAACCACTGGTAAATGGTTTACTGACCATGGTATTACTGTGCTCAATTGGCCTGCCAAATCTCCTGACCTGAACCCCATAGAGAATCTGTGGGATATTGTTAAGAGAAAGTAGAGAGACACAAGACCCAACACTCTGGATGAGCTTAAGGCCGCTATCGAAGCACCCTGGGCCTCCATAACACCTGAGCAGTGCCACAGGCTGATTGCCTCCATGCCACGCCGCATTGAAGCAGTCTTTTCTACAAAAGGATTCCCGACCAAGTATTGAGTGCATAACTGAACATAATTATTTGAAGGTTTTTTGAGATATGAAATTTGGGTTTTCATGAGCTGTATGCCAAAATCATCAATATTAAAACAATAAAAGGCTTGAACTACTTCAGTTGTGTGTATTTGAATCTAAAATATATTAAAGTCTAATGTTTATCAGTACATTACAGAAAATAATGAACTTTATCACAATATGCTAATTTTTTGAGAAGATCCTGTATAAACCACCGCCCTACACCTTTTAGTTTTCGCTGTGTTAGGATTATAGTAGTATGGTTATAGAAGGGGTGTGTAATTGCATGTTCAAAATCAGGTACATAGTTGAAAATACTGAGTGGTTCACAAAAAGAAAAAAAAACAGCCTGCCTGTCGCCACATGCTCAATTATACATACAGATGCTGTCCAGTCTGTTCCTGTGTGCCTGTTACTAGATCTGTGCTGTGTGTTCTTCCAGGTTTTTTTAAAGGGACTCCGAGCAGTGCAGAAACTATGGAAAGATACATAAAGTTTTAAAGCTCTCTTTCTCCTCTTTCCAATGATATATAAACCACCACTCTACGCCTTTTAGTTTTCGCTATTTTCGCGATTGAAATTACATGCGACCACGACTTCGATCATGAAAATAGAGAAAACTAAAAGGCATAGGGTGATGATGTAGGTGTCGCCAGAAAGAGGAGAAAGAGAGCTTTAAAATGATATCCATCTTTCCATAGTTACATTGTATTACACAGGGCGACTTTTTCTGCTGAATGGAGCTGCTGACTTTGAGAAAAAGTCGCACTGTGTAATACACTTGTTTTTTTTTTTTTTAAACAGTTAAAAATACATTAGGGACTCCTTTTTTAATATGTATGTCATGAGGGTATAATACAGTTATTTTACTATGTAAAGTCTTGTAATTACGGACACAAAATAAAAAAAAATAAAAAACAAAAACAGACAATTTACACCTATATTTCAAAAAAAAAAAAAATACTGTTGCCATACATTTAAATGGTGTAATAACCGGGACAAATGGGCAAATAAAATATGTGGGTTTGAATTATGGTAGTAGCATGTTTTATTTAAAAATTAAACTGAGAAACAATGACCATTCTTGTTAAAATGCATTTAAAATAAAATCATTCTTAGCAAAATGTACTGCCCAAAGAAAGCCTAATTGGTGATGAAAAAAATAAGGTGTAGATCATTTTGTTCTGATAAGCAGTAAAAAAGTTATTGGCAAATGAAAGGGAGGACCACTGAAAGGTGAAAATTCCTCTGGTCCTTAGGGTAAAAACCCCTTGGGGGTGAAGTGGATAATAATGTTTTATGTGTGGTGCTGTTGCAGCACCATCCTCGCTGTCCAGTGCCCCCTGTGGTTGGTGTTTGGGCTGTGAATGTTGATAACGGGTGGGAAGGAAGTGGTAGTTCTCCTCCTCTTAGTCTATCCCTAGGTACGCCCCTTTCTCTCCCCCATTTATCGTTCCTATATTACTGTATCACTGCATAGAGTGCAGGAGAGCTGTGACATGTGTGGGCTTGGGGAGATTGAGCATGGAGCCTGGGAAAGATAGTGTACAGGTTCAGAGCTCATTCTTAGTAATGGATTAAGAGAAGGAAAACTGCCACTTCCTTCCCACCCATAATCAACATTTCTCTGAGTAGAATACAACAGAGCAGTGCGGGGACCACAGGGGGCTTGTGGCATGAAGGACTGTGAGGATGGTGCTGTGATATATGTCTTCAGCACCGCACATAAAACATTATTAAACATGTAAACCGAGAACTCAGTTCATGGGTATTTTAAGGATGGTTATCATTCTTGTTTTTTTTTATATCTTCGCTTAGTTATATGCAAAACAATGAGTCCACCACTTGCTCTGTTTACATATATATGTATATTTTTCCAGTCTTAGCCCTTATATGATGTTGTTTTTTTCCCTTCAATACAAGTGGCTACCTTTACATTCTGCTGTATGTTCTAAGCACTTTCATCAGCCAGAGATCCTCGGTGGGTCTCAGAATAATAGGGCGCTTGCAAACAGCAATCATGTAACATTATTGAAGCAATGCCGTTTTCCTTTTAATTTACTGCGCACCTCACACAGATTCTGCTTCGGAAACCAAACAAATGTGACATGCAACAATTAGCTCTTTACCACGAATCTGCAACGGTGCATTGACACAATTCAGTTTACCCGGCAATCTCTACAAGGCTTTCACAGCGATTACCATTCTTCTAATGAATCTAATTAAATGCAAACAGAGAGATTTCTCATTGACTTTATGAAAAACAATTTTAAATGCAGCTTCATTTTGTTAGCGTATGGCTTTTCATTGTGTCACATTCCATTTCTGGGGAAAACTCCCATGAAATGCATATTTAACACAAAAATGTTACATTATTGTGCCGGTATAGTATATTTTTTTAAGCATACTTTATCCGTCACATTTAGAGAGTTAGATTAACATAAATTCAGGCAGCGAACAATAGGGGTAAGTGATTTAAGGCTCCGTGCTACTTTAGAGTAGGATCTGTTGAATATTTATACCGTATTGTTTTTGACATTTAAGAACTCAATTATCGAATGAGTAATCAGCCTTTTGTTATGTTACTTTGGAAAGTAAAAATAAATTGCTCAAACTGGAGAGGTTATATGCTGGAAACATTTCTTGGAGATTTTTATGATTCCTTGTCATCTCAAGGAGAAAATATGCATAGTTTCTTGAAAGGAGCAGATTGGAGAGCTGCTGTGAAAACACCATCACCATAGTGCAGTTATCAAACATAAAAATAACAATCTAAATTATCTATAGGTATTTATTTTCTGCCAGGATGGGTGACTCCTATCCCTTGACTCGGTGGCATAGCTTAAAGGGGAACTGAAGAGAGAGGTATATGGAGGCTGTCATGTTTATTTCCTTTTAATCAATACCAGTTGCCTGGCAGCCCTGCTGGTCTATTTCTCTGCAGTAGTATCTGATTAAAACCAGAAACAAGCATGCAGCTAGTCTTGTCAGATCAGACTTATAAGTCTGAACCACTGAAACACCTGATCTGCTGCATGCTTGTTCAGGGGCTATGGCTAATAGTATTAGAGGCAGAGGATCAGCAGGGCTGCCAGGCAACTGGTATTGTCTAAAAGGAAATAAACATGACAGCCTCCATATACCTCTCTCTTCAGTTCCCCTTTAAGAGACTGTCCCCCAGTGCAAACTTTACACTAGGCTACCCATTACGGTACTGTGCGTATGATAATCGCATAATGCGGGCCAGCACTATGCAAGATCGGGGAATGCAGATGAAAAGGAATGGACATGCCTGGATTTAAATCACATGAGCCTACAGGCACAGATGTCATGGCACCCTAGACTTTGCCCACCATGAACTTAGAAACCCCTTCCTAACTGCACCTCCCCTACTCCCTTGCCTGCATAGGTAGCTTCAGGTGCCATCTAGTATTAGGTAGACCACAGGTACCCTCAGTATTAAGTAGCTAGAGGTGACCCAAAGTATTAAGTAGCTAGAGGTGCCCCCAGAAAAAGATAGATCTCATCAATGGACTGAGAGTCGGGTGAGCAACCTCTCATTTACACTCCACTCAGGACTCTGCATAGAAAGGAGAGAGGGAGGCACTCAGGGAGGGGAGTGAGTCGCCTTTCCCTCACCAGGCGCCTGTAGACATGTGCCTACAGTGCCTTATGGTAAATCTGGCCATGGTAATGGATTGTTAATGTTTATGGTTTCCAAATTTCAATAACCCAAATTTAAACACCAACACTGGCTATATCTACTCAAAGCACATATAGAGGTGATCATCATTACTACCACAGCTCCATTAAAGGGATAAAGCAGTGTAACGATTGTGGAATTCTCTCCGTGATCAGCGCACAAGACGTGCGCTGACACTGCGGAAATCCTCCACAAGCATGTAATTTGCGGGAACCCAGCAAAGGTGCAATGCACCTGTAGAGGGAAATTCCTGATGGAGACACAGATGGAGCTGTGGAGTGCAGAGGAACAGCTCCTCTGCCCTGCCACACACGCCAGACAGGAATTGCACGAAGGAAAGAAACGCAAGGCAAGATAGCCCTGAAAGAGAGAGATCAAAGCGACAGAGGGTATGTGTGTCCACCAAACTAGTCACCACCCTGCGACGATGAACACAACATGAAGACAAAGTGAGAAGCCAATCGCCAGAGATGGCGATTGCTAACAGCGACACAAGACCAAATAAGCACAGATGAGGAGTGTATGTATGCCCACCAATCTAGCCGTCAACCTGCGACAGTGGACACACAACAGAAGAAACCAAGTGAGAACGCAATCGCAAGAGAAGTGATTGTGGAAGATAATGAGCACAGGGACAGATTGTATGTGTGTGCACCAAACTAGTTGCCAACCCGCGACGGTGCATACACAACAGCAGATATGAAGTAGGAACGCAATCGCGAGAGAGGCGATTGTGAGAGGTGACACAAGGCTACAGCAAGGCAGAGCACGAGAGTAACAAAGGCACAGCAAATCATACAATAAGGAGATAAGGAAAATAACAAACGCTAGCTAAACGCGAACACCGCACTCATTCGCAACAGTGCACGCGTTTATGCGCGATCTCCGCGTGTTAAGCACAACAGAGACAAGCACGCCTAACTAACCACGGACAGACAAACATGAAACAGAGGACGCGAGCGCTTGCTTAACGGTTACCTCACCGAGCCTCCAGCAAGCGTTCGTAGCAAACAAGACAGATACACGAAAACAGGAATAAGCGAGATATAGGATCCACAGCAATAGCGCAAGAGGCTAGTGCGATCCAGGAAGACAGAGCAGAAGGATCCACAGCACTAGCGCAAGAAGCTAGAGCGATCCAAGTATAGCAAGAGAGTAGCAAACCAGAAGGATCCACAGCACTAGCGCAAGGTGAGTGCGATCCTGGCAAGATAGATCAGATGAGATAGCTGGTAGCAACCGCTGCTCCAGCTATACTCCAAGAACAAAGATCAGAACGACTTCCTGTCGACCACCGCTGGGACAGGACAATCACAACAGACAAACAAAACAGATATGCAATCCTAACTGCACTAGGGAATCTGCCTAGTGCAGTTCCAGGAATTACTCTAGGCTAATCCTCAAACAAAGAGCAAGGCTGACACTCCAGGCGAGTGTTACACAGGAACTAACTCTTATGACCAGCAGAGGACTCTGGGAAACATAGCTCTTTATACTGCCAGTCATCAAAGGAGGCAGGTAGGAGATTTGCATAACGAGTGTATGCAAATTCCTCAGCAGCAGAACAGACCAGAAACTTGTAATGGACAGACAGGTCTCTCTTCCAGAGACCTGCAGACCACAGACTAGAGGAATGGTCAAACAGCTGTCTGCCAGTGCATCCAGCTGAGCGTATCATTACAAGCAGCAACCGGAGGAAGGTCACATGTGAGATAATTAGGGAGGAGATGCTGGGTATCTAGTTTAACTGCCTAATGACTGCTCCACGCTGATTGACATGAGCAGCGCGGCAGCCTCAGGACCACTCCACACGGATTGGTGTGAATGGCTGGGATTGGAGATAGCACGGGATCACACACACTGATGCGCATGCATCCCTGCTTGAATGACGGAGTGGAACTTCATCATCAGTCTCCCGCCAGCGATTGCTGCTAGGGACTGTTAGATGCCACTAATAAGAACGCTAATAATCATGAACAGTGCTGCTATCTAAGGCAGCGCTGTACTGAGGACAGCCATGTGACACGGCTGTCCCCCTAGGAGGCAAAAGTGTGATCCACTGTCATGGGCTGAAGCCTATGACAGCCGATCATGCTGATTGGCTGGCGGGAGAAGGGAGGGAGATTATAATTATAATAAAAAAATAGGGCATTTTATTTAAAAACAAATAAAAGAAATATTTACAAAAAACAACCAAACATCCTGGCACCGTTCTTAGCCCCTCAACAGAGAGCTCTGTTGGTGGGCAGAAAAGGGGGGGAATCACTTGTGTGCTGAGTTGAGCGGCCCTGCAGCGAGGCCTTCAAGCTGCAGTGGCCTATTTTAGTAAAAATGGCCTGGTCACTAGGGGGGTTTAAGACCGCGGTCCTCAAGAGGTTAAAACACATGCTGTGTGGCTAGTATAGTGAGATGCTGTCTTAAAGTGAACCTTAAACAAGTAAAATTATGTAAAATAAACACATGCAGTACCTGCAAATGAACATTACATACTAACCTCGCCATCAGTGCCTCTCACAAGCTCACCATTTTCTTCTAACAAGGAATCCCTCCATTTGTGAAAAGATTTTGTAAGAACTGTGGTATATCAGTTGCTGTCAGTTATATATCAATTGCTGTCAGTTACAACTGAAAGGACAACTGATGAGAAAGGTAATGTCCATGTTACCCTATGGCTGAAATGGGTGATATTACAGTTTAACAGTGTGCTGACTAAGAAGCTGTTTTAGTGGCATAATAATTTCATTGATCACAGTGAACAAACAGGACGCAGGAGAGGAGAAAGAGATTGATGAGTAGACTACACGGGAGTTAAGTATGACATGTGTATCATTATTAACTTTTAACTTTCATTTAAGGCTTGCTTTAAGTCAATAATGGCGTGCTTATCGGTATATGAGGTTGGGGAGCCTGAGAACCGGCCAATCCCAACTGCTTGGCTTAAAGGAAACTAGAGCTAATTAAAAGAAAATGTTTTATACATACCTGGGGCTTCCTCCAGCCCCACCGCTCGGATCGCTCCCACGCCACCGTTCTCCACTGTCTGCAGCACCAATCCGGGTCCAGTCACTTCTGTCAGTCGGGGCCAGTCTGACGTAAGAGAAGTGTGCTCTTTGCGTATCTCTCCAGCAGCCACCGGAGAGCTACATAGAGGGCGCACTTCTTCTGCGTAGACTGGCGTCAACTGGCAGAAGTGATGGGTCCGGATACCGGAGCTGCAGACAGTGGAGGATGGCAGCGTGGGAACGATCCGAGCGGTGGGGCTGGAGGAAGACCCAGGTATGTATAAAACTTTTTCTTTTAATCACACTTTAAATGAACGAGCATCTATTTGGAACTGTTTAATATGTAGAGAGCCACTGCCACACTTCCTATCTCAGGACACTGCAGATAGGGATGGCAATGCTTAGGAGAACTCACGAAGAAGCATGTGATCAGTTTGATCAGTTAGAAGAAATTTCATTGCCAGACCAGCACTATAATTAACTGGAAGTTCTATTTGAAACCACAAAATTACCTCCAAAAAAGACGTTTCTCATGTAGGAGTACTTAACTGTTTGTAAAAAAGGAAATACAACTGGCACACCTGCAGGCATAGTTGTAATAAACAATATCTTTATTTTAGAGAGGCTGAATGCAAATGTGTTCCGTGAATTTTAAAAGACATTCTTATTTTCAATGATGACATTCTGAAAGTTAGCCTGTGGGTAGTGACTGTACAACTGTTATTTCTGAATAATGCAAAACATACTCATAGAATAGGGGGGAAAACACACTAAATAAATAAATAAATAAGCACACGATTATACTGTAGAAATGTAGTGCTTGTTGGATTGTGATGAATGTTCTACAGTACTACAGGGATTAGATTGACCAACTGCCTTTTATAGTCCTCATTAAAGTCCTGTGCAATTGATAGGGGTAATGCCTTGGGCAGAGATTAGCTTGCAGAAACAAAAAAAATACAATAAAAGATCAATTGGAGCGCTTCATTTTGGCACAGCAAAATGTTCCACTACTAATGGCATCAATACTGCACATTGACTACAATGTGATAAAAACACCAAAGAAAAATGGGAGATTTTCACACTGCCTTCTGATAAGTGTATTTAGCAGTGTGTGTTTTATGGGTTTTAAAAGCACAAGAAATGAATCATTGTCTGAAAAGTTGTTTGTGTAAGAAAGAAAGAGAAAAATATCTAAGGAAGTTTAAAAAATACATACTGCATTCTCCATAGCCTGGCTCATTTGTATATAATATAATATGGGCGTAGTGGTTTGTGCGCTCACCTTGCTAGGCATGGTTCCCGGTTCGATTCCTAGCCAGGTCAACATCTGCAAGGAGTTTGTATGTTCTCCCCGTGTCTGCATGGGTTTCAATCGGCAATCCGGTTTCCTCTCACAACCTCAAAACATGCAGATACGTTAATTGGCTTCTCCCCTAATTTGGCCCTAGACTGCAATACTACATACACTATACATAGACATAAGACTATGGTAGGAATTAGATTGTGAGCCCCTCTGAGGGACAGTTAAGTGACTAGACAATATATACTCTGTACAGTGCTGCATAAGATGTCGGCGCTATATAAATACTAAATAATATTATATGCTATCCAATCAGCAGGGAGGGAAGGGACGCAGGCGGGGACCGGAGCTATGGAGGAGACAGCTGAGACTGATACTTACAGAGGTAAACAGCTGGCTGTGACACGCTGTGTGCCGACAGCTCGGCATTTGATTTATGGGGCATAGCAGAGCGTGGGGGGGCTTAGGGGGGATCGGTATAGCATCAGAGGCTGGGCAGTATAGGCAGACCCAGCCTCTGTGTGCTGATAACATTCTTAGAACCCACGTTGGGTTCTCTTTAACTATTTCTGCCATCTGGACGTGAAGCTCACGTCCGGGCGGCTGCTCTTCTGCAGTGCCGCGCTTCAGCCCGCTCCCGCGCACGATCGCGGGCATGCCCCCATGGTGTCCCCGGTATCCCTGGGATCAGTGAACAGGAACATGGTTCCCGATCACCGATCCGTATCCCCAGCAGAAAAACCGAAGCGCTCTTAGAAGAGGCTTCAGTCTTTCTGCACGTAAAAATGTCCGCATTCCCCTTGTGCTTCCACTTAGCGAGAAGCACAAGGAGGGAAAAAAACTCATCTTGTGGACAAATAGTAAAATTACATCTACATATTTTTTACATTACAATTTACACATATAATAACATTAAACATTAACTGTTTATTTCCCATGCCAAAATATTACCCAAATAAAATTTTTAATGGAAAAAAAATTACAATTTAAAAAAAAAAAAAGACATAAATAGTTACCTAAGGGTCTGAACTTTTTAAATATGCATTTGAAGGGGGTATACTACGAACATTTTTTTAAATCATAAGCTTGTAAATAGTGATGGGCGCGAAACGGAAAAAATGCACCTTTATTTCCAAATAAAATATTGGCGCCATACATTGTGATAGGGACAAAATTTAAATGGTGTCATAACTGAGACAAACGGGCAAATAAAATACATAGGTGTTAATTATGGTAGCGTGGATTATTTTAGAGCTATAATGGCCGAAAACTGAGAAATAATGAATTTTTTTCCATTTTGTTCTTATTAATCCTGTTAAAATGCATTTATAAAAAAATTATTCTTAGCAAAATGTACCACCCAAAGAAAGCCTAATTAGTGACAGAAAAAAAAAAACAAGATATAGATCAATAAATTGTGATAAGTAGTGATAAAGTTATTAGCGAATGAAGGGGAGGTGAAAATTGCTCTGATGCATAAGGTGAAAAATCGCCGCGGGCTGAAATGGTTAAACACTGTCACAAAAATCTTAACATTTAAAATATATGTAACCATATACAGATAAGAGGAACATTTCTTCCAGAGTAAAATGAGCCATAAATTACTTTTCTCCTATGTTGCTGTCATTTACAGTAGGTAGTAGAAATCTGGCAGAACCGACAGGTTTTGGACTAGCCCATCTCCTCAAGTGTAAGGTGAGCAGGGAGGGTGGCCAGCATCTTTATTTAAATCTTTTTCAAGGAGTGTTTTTATACAGAATAAAGGCCATGCTGAGAATCCTCTATGGAGAGATGGACTAGCCTAAAACTTGTCGGTAATTCCTACTACTAAATTCTACTACTTACTGTAAGTGACAGCAGCATAGGAGAAAAGTGATGTATGGCTCATTTTACTCTGGAAGAAATGTACTTCTTATTTAAATGTGTTTAAAAATATTTTAAATTGTGACAGTGGTCCTTTAAGGCTTTAGTTTGCCTTCCCTAGTTTTTCTTTGCAATGAATAGGCTACACTTGGCTCACACAGTTTTTGCATTTGCTGCAATTTTTTTAAGAGACATTCCCTTTGGAAAAGTCAGTAATGTGATCCAGAGTCCATTCACAAAAGTGTGCAGATAGAAGGCTGTACTTAGCTAGGAAGTAGCTGTCATTGCTGATCATACACCACTCACCTCTTCCTGCTTAGAGGTTTACTCTTTGTGGTCAGCACTATAGCTACAGTAAATTCATGACATGAGACTGTTGTAGATGCAGTGCTGACACCAAAGAGTTAAAGGGGCACTTAAGTCTGGGAAAAAAAATAAGTTTTACTCACCTGGGGCTTCCAGCAGCTCCCTGAAACTGTATTGTGCCCAAGCCGACTCCATCAGATGCTCCTGGCCCCGCCGGCAGCCACTTCTGGTTTCAGTGAGAGGAGCCGACAGGCCGAGAACGCGAGTAATTCTTCGCGTTCCCAGCCACAATAGTGCCCTGTATGCTGCTATATGCTATGTGCTATATGCTATAGCAGCACAGAGGCACGATTGTGGCCGGGAACGCAAATAATCGCGTTCCCAGCCTGTCGGTTCCTGTCACCGAAACCGGAAATGGCTGCCGGCGGTGCCAGGAGCATCTGATGAAGTCGGCGTGGGCACAATACAGCTGCAGAGGACTGCTGGAAGCCCCAGGTGAGTAAAACTCATTTTTTTCACAGACTTAAGTGCCCCTTTAATCTCTTACCAGCAGCAGAGGTAGGAGAGGTAGGGGTCATGAAATCTATGGCGCAAGTGAGCCAGGTAATTTAAATATAGATGATGCAAAAGTGCAAATGGACAATAAACAAAGAAATGTGCATTACTAAGTGTCATGATCGCTGCTGCAGCAGGTATTGCTGGAAATAGTAGTGCTGCAGCTCAGGCAGTTCTGATCTCTTTCCATGCAAGCTGCATAGCTTTGTCTGTCTTTCCCTGCTGTCAGCTTGTGACTGATTATCATTCACCTGTGTGGGAATCTACATGTCTGCTCCCATTGGATGACCTCAGTATAAAGATCTGCTTCCTGCAGGACTCCTCAGGTTTTCATAGCTTCAGTTTAAGCCTGTCTTGCTGTCGCTTCAGCCCCCGATCGTGTTTCTTGTTCTAAAGATACTTTGCTGGTCTTTGCATCATATATTGGTTCATTGCCAATATATATGCATACCAGCACGTTTATTATTTTCCTTGTATTCGTGTTACGTTGATACATCAGTGTCGCTGATGTATACGTACACGAACTGTTTATATCCTGTGTGCAGTTAGTCAGCTTTCCAGCACGTTTTGGTAGGTTGCGCGTACCATGATCACCCGTGCTGAGGTAGTTACCCTGCTCCTGGTTCTGTTTGTGGATTGCGTTCATCTCTGCGAAGAGATAACGAATCCTTCTGAATCCTGTTCTGTTACCGTTTGTGGACTGCGTTCATCTCTGCGAAGAGATAACGAATCCTTCTGAATCCTGTTCTGTTACCATTTGTGGATTGCGTTCATCTCTGCGAAGAGATAGCGAATCCTTCTGAGTCCTGTTCCCTGTATTGCTCCAGTCTAAGTCAGTGTTCCTGCTTATGTCATATATCGGTTCATTGCCGATATATACATATGTTAGTCAGAGGTTACAAATAGTTTCATTGATAGCTGTAATTGTAATACGCTAGGAAAACATACTTATTGTATTTTTGTCTGTGTTCATCTATCTTGATCCTGCTATTTCCTGACTATCCTGTCCTGTCTTTGTGAGGCACGCCATCGCTGCAAACGCATTGGCTGCCTCATTCCAGTCTGTCTTGTTGTGGACGCTTGCTGTCACTAAGTAGCGGCTAGCTAGCCAGCGTTCATTCTGTCTACCTGTCCTGATCTCCTCAGTTCTGGTTTATGCGCTCAGCGCTACCTTGCGCTGAGACGTTATCGCAAAAGTATTGTTTGTGGCTGTCGGATCTGCACCGGCTCTGTGCGCCACAATCTCCTTTTGGAGTCAGTCCTCCCCTCCACTATACTAGGGATAGCCTGTTTCCTTGTGCTAGTGTGTGTACCTCCTCCACGTCAGCTCATGCGTTGCATGCTGACTGTGGAGAATACACCACCAAGCCTTACATTATGAAAACCCCATTACCAATCCCCATTGTGGGGGGGATTCCCAGAAAGTATGACACTGTTAATTATGGTTCCTGTTCTTTTAAGAAATTTGAAGAACTTAACTCTGAAACAGAAAATGAGTTTTTCTCTGAATGTGCCAGGTTCCTGGCCAATCCCGATCTCCAAGCGACTCCTGTTTCAACCTGGGCACTCCAGCTAGTTTATATTTTGTTTAAAGGGCAATTGTTTCAGTGGGCATTTGATGTTCTCAATCATTCCGATTTGAAAGAGAGACCGCTGGAATTTCTAGCGTTTGTGATCCATAACTGGTTGCGCATAGATCCATTGCCTTTTCCTCTAAATGAACTCCTGGCAGCAGGCCAATCAGCTTCCCCTTCAATTGTTTGCAAAAATGATCAGCAAGCAGAGAGTGTTCCTGATAATTTTCCTGCAGCTTTGAATAAATCACCAAAGGCAGCAGGGTCTAAGGCAAAACGCAAACGTTCTAAGAAACGTGTCCGATCTGCAGAGTCGTTATCCTTAGCGACTGAGACCTATAATGAGATTCTGCCATTAACAGATAATGAAATGCAATTGTCTTTCAGGGGAGTTAAATGGACTTATGAGACTACTAATGAACTTTCCTCCCTGGCTAGGGAAAATAAAGATTTTTGTTTAAAAGAATTATCTGAGTATGATTATGAGGAGATATTACAGAGTATTGAACAAATCAACTTATTTGTGAACCAAGGGAAGTTTGCATACACTACAGTTCAACACTTGCTACAGGTATTGGAGATTCTTAAGAATAAGGAATCTGCCAATCACCTGCTAATTAACCCTATACATGTGCCTGCCACAATCATATCTGCCAACTGTGATCAGCCTAAATGTTTCGCTGTTAAGTATGCATGGGATCCTCCATTCGAGAGGGGAGAGATGGAAGCCCTGGTCTGTGAATGGAAGAATGATTCAAGTTCATTTTGTCAATTTTACAGTGCAAAAAGTGAAATGGTATTGAATGCATGCATTAAGTCAGCCTATAACCTAATAGAGAATGGTGTGTGTAGGTATGACTGTGTGGCTCCTTTGATTGATGTGTGGGAACTGATTTTGGATGATTTTTATGTGACTCCGAATTCGCAAATATGGCGTTCTGACCCGCCTGCTTCAGCACCTTTCGCTGATTCAGCAGGTGATTCGGAGCTCTTTTTGTGTGAAATTGAAGTTCCTGCAATTCCACCCTGTACCATGGATAACTCAGTGTTACTTCCCAGTAAAACAGAAGCCACTGATACTTTCTTAACCTTGCCCTGCACAAATTTCTCAGCAGAGAATCCAGAGGTCCTGCTGACTTCCGAGTCCAGCCTAGCCAGTACTCATGAGTCTTTGTTCAGTGAAACAGACACCAGAAAAATCTTGCCTGCCTCTGCAAACACTTCTGCAGAAATTACCTGTGTTAATAAAGTTCAACTCCTGTCTGATCCAGCAGATGCCAATAGATGCACTACATCAGTTTCCGAGTCCCAGCAATCCTGTCTAGAAACCTCAGAACCCCAGCATCTGAATTTTCCAATTTTACAAATGAATGGTGATTCAGATGCGCAAACATTGTGTCTTGATCTTCCTGTTTCTACACCTAGCTCTAGTTTCGTGAATAGCTCAGAGCATCTGCTATGTGAACCTGAAATCGCAGAATTATTACCTTGTTCAGAAAATGTTCCAGTAAATTTGCCCTGTATCGTGAATAGCTCAGAGCATCTGCTATGTGAACCTGAAATCGCAGAATTATTACCTTGTTCAGAAAATGTTCCAGTAAATTTGCCCTGTATCGTGAATAGCTCAGAGCATCTGCTATGTGAACCTGAAATCGCAGAATTATTACCTTGTTCAGAAAATGTTCCAGTAAATTTGCCCTGTACCATGAATTGTGCAGTAGATCTCTCCAATGAAACTCAGGTCACAGAATCATTATGCTGTCCAGCAGGTGCTTCCATGGTTTTGCCCTGCAATATGGACTGTTCAGTGATCCTGTCCAGTGAAGCTGTGGTCGCAGAGTCTTATGCTTCACCCAGTACTTTGGATATTTCAAACCCTCTAGCAGAGGAGTCTGAGGCACTGCTTACCTCAGTTGGTGTTGCAGTAATATTCACTTGTCTAGCAGCTGTTTTGGAATTACAGTCTGCTCTAATAAAACTTGATGAATTTCTGCCCAGCAAAGCAGAAGCCATTGAAATATTGTCCTCGTCAGCAAGTGTGTTAGATACCTTGCCCTGTACACAGTCTGATTTAACCAATGTTGAGTCCCTCTCCAGTGTTGTAACAGCCGAGGAACTCCAGCCCTGTCCTCTGAATGTTTCAGAAGTCTTGCCCTGTAACATGGATAATTCTGATTCTCTGGTCAAAATAATAGAAATCTCAGAATTTCAGTCCGGTCTGATGAGTGTTCCTGAAACCCAGCCCTGTATCCTGAAAGATTCTGGTCCTCTGGCCACTGTGGCAGAGGTTCCAGAGTCCCCTTCCTGTCCAGGGAATTCCTCAGTTTTGCCTAGTCCAGTGGGGGCTGCTGCAATACTGACTTGTTCTGCAGCGCCTCATGAGCTCCAAACCAGTGTATTAGATGAGTCTCTGTCCAGTCCAGAGGTAGTTGTGGAGTCCCTATCTGGTTCAGTGCATACATCAGAAGATTTGTCCTGTCTTGTTAGTGCCCCTGAATCTGATTTGTTACTGACTTTGCTGGAATCAGCGACATCTAAGTCTGATCCTGCATTCTCGTGTAAAAGTCCAGTAGTTGCGAAGTCTAGTCATGATGATTTTTTTTTTGGCCAGTCCTGGTTTTGGTCCTGTCTTGGCTGACCCTGAGGCTCACAGTTCCTTGACATGCCCAGAGGTTTCTCTTGTGCCAGTGTGCCCAGATGTTCTTTGTGTGCCAGAATGCCCAAGTGTGTCTAAGGTGTTAGCGTGCTCTGATGCTTCCTTAGTGGGAACATGTTCTGATGTTGCCAGTCTGCCTGCATGCCCAGAGATGGTTCTGGTCCCTGAAAGCCCTGATCTTGATGTTTGTCCTTGTGGCCCTGACTCGGGAATTGCCCTAGGTTCCATAGGGGTTCTTGATAGTTCTCCATGTGAGCCTAAGGGGCGTTCTGACCTATGGGGATCTCTTTGGAGCTTCAAGGTGTTCTGGGAGGTCTCTGAGAAAACTTGTCCTGGTGCCTTGGACTTGTTCAACAGTGGGTTTTGTGTTGGTAAAGACAGTCCCGGTGGGCATTGCAAAGGCTTTGGCGTTTTTGAACGGTTCCTGGAAGGCGGTGGGTATCGCTCAGGGAGTTTCGGAGGGCTTTCTTCTGGAAATCATGGTTCTGATGGGTGTCACACTGGGGCTTGTAGTACTGATGGGCATGGTTCTGTAGGTTCTGGTTCTGATGGGTCCAGTCTTGTGGGGACTGATTCTGGAATTTGGTCTTGCCGAGCTGTCCCGGTCATCATGAATTATCAGTCAGACTGTTTTGTTGGGAATTTCAGTTTTGAAAAGCGTCTGGAATCCGCTTTTAAGGGCGGGGGTACTGTCATGATCGCTGCTGCAGCAGGTATTGCTGGAAGTAGTAGTGCTGCAGCTCAGGCAGTTCTGATCTCTTTCCATGCAAGCTGCATAGCTTTGTCTGCCTTTCCCTGCTGTCAGCTTGTGACTGATTATCATTCACCTGTGTGGGAATCTGCATGTCTGCTCCCATTGGATGACCTCAGTATAAAGATCTGCTTCCTGCAGGACTCCTCGGGTTTTCATAGCTTCAGTTTAAGCCTGTCTTGCTGTCGCTTCAGCCCCCGATCGTGTTTCTTGTTCTAAAGATACTTTGCTGGTCTTTGCATCATATATTGGTTCATTGCCAATATATATGCATACCAGCACGTTTATTATTTTCCTTGTATTCGTGTTACGTTGATACATCAGTGTCGCTGATGTATACGTACACGAACTGTTTATATCCTGTGTGCAGTTAGTCAGCTTTCCAGCACGTTTTGGTAGGTTGCGCGTACCATGATCACCCGTGCTGAGGTAGTTACCCTGCTCCTGGTTCTGTTTGTGGATTGCGTTCATCTCTGCGAAGAGATAACGAATCCTTCTGAATCCTGTTCTGTTACCGTTTGTGGATTGCGTTCATCTCTGCGAAGAGATAACGAATCCTTCTGAATCCTGTTCTGTTACCATTTGTGGATTGCGTTCATCTCTGCGAAGAGATAGCGAATCCTTCTGAGTCCTGTTCCCTGTATTGCTCCAGTCTAAGTCAGTGTTCCTGCTTATGTCATATATCGGTTCATTGCCGATATATACATATGTTAGTCAGACGTTACAAATAGTTTCATTGATAGCTGTAATTGTAATACGCTAGGAAAACATACTTATTGTATTTTTGTCTGTGTTACGTTCATCTATCTTGATCCTGCTATTTCCTGACTATCCTGTCCTGTCTTTGTGAGGCACGCCATCGCTGCAAACGCATTGGCTGCCTCATTCCAGTCTGTCTTGTTGTGGACGCTTGCTGTCACTAAGTAGCGGCTAGCTAGCAAGCGTTCATTCTGTCTACCTGTCCTGATCTCCTCAGTTCTGGTTTATGCGCTCAGCGCTACCTTGCGCTGAGACGTTATCGCAAAAGTATTGTTTGTGGCTGTCGGATCTGCACCGGCTCTGTGCGCCACAATCTCCTTTTGGAGTCAGTCCTCCCCTCCACTATACTAGGGATAGCCTGTTTCCTTGTGCTGGTGTGTGTACCTCCTTCACGTCAGCTCATGCGTTGCATGCTGACTGTGGAGAATACACCACCAAGCCTTACATTAAGTAATGAATATTTACTATATTGAGCGTTAAAAATGGCAGGTTAATATACTATACTTAAAAACACTATATTTAAAAACAAAAGTCTGAAGAGGGATGATACAAATTATGAAATTGAGCAAGTTAACAAGTGTTATTTTTCAGAATCAGAATCTGTGTTTTTTTTTTTTGCCAAGTAGGACAGAGTCATAGCCGTAATTGATTGTGGCACATATATGGAACATACAAGACTTGAAGTAAGAAGTATGGTAATACTCAAAGACAGCAAAGTAGCAGATAAGCCAAACATAAGCAATACATCAAATCATCTAAAACAGTGCTCCAATAACAGGGGGCGATAGGGAGGCAAACAGCAGCAGCCTATTTTGAAAAGGAGGGGAGATGATCGTGGGAAGGTGGGGCATGGAGGGAGTTCAGGAGATTGACAACAGGGGCAGAATGTGTTTCTGTGCCTTGAGGTCCTAGTGAAAATGGCCCAGAACCTCTAACCTGAAAGGAGTTGATTGAATAAACTGTTGCTTTGGTAGGAGTAGAAATTTGGACTGCTTTTTCCAGTAAAATTCTGTGTTATCTTGTTTGACCCTCAACTTGGTTCAGCATATTGCTGTATTGTGAGTGAGAAACATTGCTCCAGACCAAACTGCTTGGGACATTTCCTGGAACTGATCGGAATGGAGTTTCTCATACCTCCTACATAGGCCCACTGAGTGACATAATGCCCACCTACCTTGGGCTTGCTGCTCTTTCTGCTTCTTTGACCAGACTCTTGAGTATTTGAGACAGAAATTTCACTCCAGAAGATCCAACATTTCTAAAGAACCATCAAGACCTCAAACTAGATGAGCAATTCTCACCCTTTTTATATACACCAACTGAATGAGTTTGTCTACCTTCTCATTGCTAGTTCTTCTTGTGCAGCTCCCTAGTGTTTAAGGATGTGCCTTAAAGCAATACTGAAGCAAGTTAAAAAATGTGAGTTAGATACTCACTTATGAAGAGGGAAGGCTCTGGATTCCATAGATCCATCCCAATCATCTCTCCATCCCCTAGTTCCACCACCGTGTCCAGGTAAAGTTCTTCAACCAGCTTGGTCAAATACCTCTTCAGTCCTCCTCGTGCAGCCTTCAGAAGTACTCATATCCAAGAGTACTTCCTAAAATGAGCAGATCAGTTCTACACACGCTTGAGTCAAGGCTTGCGCATACACAGCACTAATGTGCCCGTCTTGGGAAGCACTTCTGGATGCAAATTCCTCAGTAAGCCTGCGGAGAAGTTCTAAAGGCATGAAAGTTCAATGGGGGACAGTGTTGGAATGAGGGGACAGAGCGAGGACCAGGGAGGCTCTAGGGGGTCCAGAGCCCTCCATCTCTATAGGTGTGTATTTTTTGCAACTTGCTTCAGTATTGCTTTAAGGCACATCCTCTAGCACCAGGGAGTTGAACAAGAAGAACTATCAGTGAGGAGAAGGTGTGCAAGTTTTTTTTAGTTTTTTTTTTAATGAGCACGCTTTTAGCCATGATTTGTGGTGGACTATAAAAATTATTACAGGCCAATAGCAAATGGCCAAAAAATGCAGCATGCAGAGTGTTTTCAATTGGCCATAACTCACTTAGTTGGTATATATAAAAGGGGTGAGAAATTCTCATATAGGTCAAGCTCTTGGTGGTTTTTAGAAATATTGGATCTGGAGTGAACTTTCAGTCTCATGACATAATACATTTCAGTGATATGAAGACAAAACAAAAGTGACTACAAACATAAGTTATTAGATTGGCCTAATCAGTTTGATCAATTTTATCTTCCTTGAAGCTTTCAAAAAAAATTTAAAGAGGAACTTTGTTGAAAAATAGTAGTGGGGGCAAAAAATAAATCGATATATTGCAAAGTGATATTGCTTTGTTCACCATGTCAATTGTTCATGTTGTGTGATCCCCAATGAGTCTGCGCGTCATCAGCTTTACTACTGGCAGACAAAAAAAAATAGGAAGTACCAACTGCCTTTTATATGTAACCACACCAACTAACAATGGAATAGGTTACAAGGTTGTGTTTAAAGGCCATTACATTTTGGACTAGGCAGCCTCCCGCCATACTGTGCATGAGCAGCCACGTGCATGGACCCGCTCCCCCATGTGTCGACACACGTCCCACAGCCTCAGCCCTGTGTGCTCACGCCATCTTCTCCCCCATGTACCTCACGTGCCAGTAGTTTAGGAACCGCACATGGGCACTACCCCAGGTGGCACACATGGAAGCAGGTGGATGCAAACAATTACTATTTTATTAGGTAAGATTATTACACACAGAGCAAAATAATGGTTGCTTGGCAGTTGGAAAGAACCATTATTTCGCACAATGCAACAAGGTTTACAGACAGGAAACTATCATGGCCAGTGTGTGGTCATGACATCACACTGTGGGAGCCAAACAGACCCCCCTGATAATGGATTCAAGAAAAGGTAAAGATTTATTGTAGGAAAGAGGGTATCAGCTACTGGTTGGGATGAAGTTCAATCCTTTGTTAAAGTTCCTCTTTTAAGAGAATCTGAAGTGAAAATAAAATTATGATATAATGAATTGTATGTGTAGTACAGCTAAGAAATAAAACATTAGCAGCATGAGTCCAGTACCGGAAGAGTTAAGAAACTCAAATTGTTATCTATGCAAAAGAGCTTTACTGAGCTCTCCGACTTTCAAAGTCGCAGAGAGCTCTGTCTTCAGAAGCTTATCAACTCAACTGTCTGTCACTGTATTTTGTTTTTTTCTGCAGAGGAATGTTCAAAACGCCATTAGAATGCTGAGTGTAGTGTGTAAACTGCAAATATTAGAGGATGATGCAATGTAAAAAAAAAAAAAGAAATATGAGACTATTTTCTTTGCTACTAATTGTCCATACTACACAAACAATTCATTATATCATAATTTTTTTTTCGCTTCAGTGTCACTTTAAGCTTTAAACTGTATGGGCCTGATTCACAAAGCGGTGCTAACTCTTAGCACGGCCGTTTTCGATCGCGAATTTTCACGCAAAACGATAACGTCTTCACATGCAAACGCGAATTTTTGCGTGAAAATTCGCGTTTGCACACGAAAACGTTATCGTTTCGTTACAAAAATTCGCGAACACGCGCGAAGCGAAAATTCGCGCGAAAACGGCCGTGCTAAGAGTTAGCACCGCTTTGTGAATCAGGCCCTATGTTTCCTTAAAGTGAACCTCCGGACTAAAAATCTACTCAGCAGAACTGAAAAGGCTTGATGTTTCTTTAACAGTTTCACAGCATCAGAACTTTGTTTTTCTTACTAAAGCATCAGTTTTAGCTGCATTTTTAGCTAAGCTCCACCCATCAAAGAAAAAAAGCCCAGGCTTTTTTCCCTGATACTGTGCAGAGCATGATGGGATTTCCTATGTTGTTATTCACGTTGCCTAGCAACTGGGAGAGGTGTTGAGGACACAGGATAGTTGGAACTGTGTCTCATGCTCCCTGTCACCTCCTTTCAACCAAAAAGATGGCTGCCATCATGAAATCAAACATTTGCCTGTTCTTTTAAAACAGGGTGGGTAAGAGATTATATTACCTATCTATTTTAATTAACATAACTAATGTAACTTAATGACAGTATGTTTGTTTAGGCTGGAGTTCCTCTTTAAGTATGCCTAAAATAATTGAGGCTCTTATAAGTGATATATTTACTGTTACACGCCCTACTGCCTATTGACCGACTCTAGCTTCCGTTCAAAAACATAAGATTGCCACTGCTAGTGTTTACTTCACATAAATAAGTCATTGGAATTCCATACTCACTTACTCAATGTATGCAGATGTTTTTCAGCCATTGAATAGAAGGAATGTATCAAATTATGACAGTTGTCAGTTTACAAGTGAATAAGCTGTCAGGAGTCAGGACAATTTAAAAGCACAATGATTCACATAGAGAGTGAGATTAGCACACCGTCTAGCTTGTTTACCATAGTATAAGCACAATATACAGTATACAGCTTACACTGTATTTACTTGAGTTTACATGCCTGTATCTTAAAGCAAACCTGAACTCAGAACTTCCCCTCCGCTCTAAAAGAAACGCAACAGCATAATAAAGCATTTAAAGAATGATTTATTAGTTACAGCTTATACAAATCCTGCAACAAATCTGCAGTGTGTTTACTTCTTGCTTTCATAGAAGCAGACATAGGGCTTGATTCACAAAGCGGTGCTAACAGTTAGCACGCTGGTGAAAAGCCCTTTATCACACCTACACTCAGTTTAGGCGTGATAAGTTTAGGTGTTATAAGTTTAGGCGTGATAAGTTTAGGCGTGACAACTATAGCACCAACTGGATTAGCACCGCAGTGCACAGCTGATCAAAAGTTTTGTGCTAGCAAAGTCTGGTGCACTTCGCATAGAGTATAATGGCGCTGCTTTGCATGCGGAACTTTGAGCGCGATCTAAACTTATCTAAACTTATCACGCCTAAACTTATCACGCCTAAACTGGCGATTCACCAGCGTGGTGCAAATGTTATCACACCTAAAGTCTCTAACTGGGTTAGCACCGCTTTGTGAATCGAGCCCATAAAGTTAACATCCTATGTTTACAAATTAGCAGCTCTGCTGTGGCAGAGGTGATTCCTGAGCTGACACAGCTGAAGAGATCAAATTACAGTGGTGATTAGTCACAGATGAGGGGAATGAGACTAATGAGGCTAAACTCGCTAAATACATAAAAAGTGGATTTCTCTATGTTTTCCTTCTGTCCTCTGCAAGAGTTCAGGTCCACTTTAAAGAGAACCAGAGACAAAGCACCCTAATGTATTTTATTACATTTATCAGTGGGAACATGACAGTAAACACCTACCCTGCTTTTAGTTTCAATCGTATCTGCTTAATTAGTCTATTAGCAGCTGTGATAGGAATCCCCGACTGGCTCAGTCGAGGTTTGACCTGGAATCATTATAGCTGAGTCACTTTTCTGTGGAGTCTTTTCAAGCCCAAGCCTGCCACCGCCTGGCTCAGATTTCCTGCTTTGCATACTGAGAGCTGTGATGACACGGGAGGGGATGCTGCTGCTGAGAGAGAATCTCTGAAACAGACAAGTGTAGCTGCAAGCCTGCAATATGATCTGTGTGCTCTGTGTGCTCTCAGCATAGATAATGATGATGACTGCAGTTTCATTCCTATGAGAGACACTTCCTACAGGCAGCTGCACATCATACCAAAATGAAAGCACACAATGAAAGCCTGCAGCAGCAGCCCTGCTTGTCTACAGTCTCATATAGCCTAGACAGCACATCCAGAACAACTTATAACCCGGAAGCAGAAGGGATATGAGCCGGCGGCCATATTTGATTTTTCCTGGAGCAATAATGGATAAAAAACACTAAAAAAAGCACACCAAAGCAGCGAAATTATCAGGTAGAGCATTTATTCTTTAACCTCTTGCCGACCGCGTCACGCCGGAGGGCGTGGCCGCGGCGGCAGCCCCAGGACCGCCCAACGCCAATTGGCGTAAAGTCCTGGGGCTCTGTTTTGCAGGAGATTGCGCGCAGGCTGCGTGCGCATCTCCTGCTTGGGGGGCGGAGCTCCGCCCCGCCTTCAGTCTCCGAGCGGCTATTGCCGCTCGGGAGACTGTTAGACGGCGTGATCGCCGTCTATTTACTCTGTGCAGCGCTGCGATCAGCAGCAGCGCTGCACTGGGGACAGCCGTGTGACACGGCTGTCCCCCTGGGGGACAAGAGAGCGATCGGCTCTCATAGGCAGAAGCCTATGACAGCCGATCGCCGTAATTGGCCGGCTGTGGGGAGGGAGGGAGCGAGGGAGGGAAGGGATTTAAAGGAAGAGGGTTTTTTTTTAAAGCGGCAACACAAATATTTATTTAAAAAAAAATAAACATGGGGGGAGCGATCAGACCCCACCAACAGAGAGCTCTGTTGGTGGGGAGAAAAGGGGGGAGGAATCACTCGTGTGCTATGTTGTGCGGCCCTGCAGCTTGGTCTTAAAGCTGCAGTGGCCTTTTAAACTAAAAATTGCCTGGTCACTAGGGGGGTTTAGCCCTGCAGTCCTCAAGAGGTTAAGAGCTATCAACTGATATCTTTATTTTGTGTGAAACATTAATCTCTGGTTCCCTTTAACCATTATTGTAATTTTTTTAAAACTATATCTATTTCCTCTAAAGCTATATATCTCCTTAATGAGCATGTGCTAGCATACAACAGAATTAGACAGATTCCCATTGTATGTGCTATAGGCGGGAGCTGAACTACATAAAAAACAAACAGTATCTATTAACTCTGTCAGGACTGGATGGCTCTGGCCCCTTTGAGACCAGAACTGTCCTTTCCCTGATTTAAATGTGATTGCTGTGATTGGTTCACAGCAATCTCAGGGTCAGGAGCATGGCAGCAGAGTGAGCGGGTGGCATGAACAGCGAGAGTGATGAGACTCAGTGGCGTAACAATAGGCCCTGCAGCCCATGCTACCGCGGGGAAGCCCGGGCCCCCCCCCCTGGGGCCCGCTCGGGCCATTTTGTGGGGGCTGGAGAGGTGGCAGCATGAGGGGAATCCTTGGCCACAGTCGGCAGGGAGAGGGGAAGTTCCCCCCTCTCCCTCACCTCGGGGCTCTTCCCTCTGCGCTCCCCTCCAGCTAGATATAGTGTGGGCATCGGGCAGCGGCGGGCAGATACATACCTTCTTCCTTGCGATCCACTGCAGACTCCTCGCTCTAGCGGCTGACGCCACTTCCGGAAGTGACGTCAGCCACTAGAGCGAGGAGTCTGCGGTGGATCGCAAGGAAGAAGGTATGTATCTGCCCGCCGCTGCCCGCTGCCCACATTACATCTAGCTGGAGGGGAGCGCAGAGGGGAGAGCCCCGAGGTGAGGGAGAGGGGGGAATCTTCCCCTCTCCCTGCCGACTGTGGCCAAGGCTTTCCCCTCATGCTGCCACCCCTCCAGCCTTCACAAAACAGGCACGAGCGGGCCCCGGGGGGGGGGCTCTGAAATTCTGCAGGGGAGCCCGGTTGGGCCTAGTTACGCCACCGATGAGACTGCATGGAAGGGATATATGAAATCTACGCCCCGGCAGGAATAGGCAGCCACAGACAGGCATAGATTCCAATCATTAAAGGGAACCTTAACTGAGAGGGATATGGAGGTTTCCTTTTAAACAATACCAGTTGCCTGGTAGCCCTGCTGATCTCTTTGGCTGCAGTAGTAGCTGAATCACACACCTGAAACAAGCATGCAGCTAATCCAGTCTGACTTAAATCAGAGCACCTGATCAGCATGCTTGTTTAGGGGCTGTGGCTAAAAGTATTAGAGCAGAGGTGCCCACACTTTTTCGGCCTGTGAGCTACTTAAAAATTAGCAAGGCAAAATCATCTACCCTTGTACAATTTTAGGAGCACAATTGTATATACAGAAGTGAAAATGTAGAGCGGTCAGAATCTACCATGAAGTCCTTTGCGATCTACCCATTGAGCACCCCTGTATTAGAGACCCAGGATCAGCAGGAGAGTCAGGCAACTAGTATTATTTTAAAAAAGAAAATCCATATCTTTCTCAGTTTAGGTTCAGTTTAGGTTCCAATTAAAGAGAGTCCGAGGTGGGCTCAAAAGATAAAAAAAAGTAGGCCACCTGATTCAGGGGGCTGAATGGATCAGGTAACCGGGAGGCGGGGGAGTGGCAGGAGGCAGGGCCAGGGAGAGAGAGCTGCACAATGGAATGGGCAATGGAATGCAGGAATGCCCCTGGTGGGTGTTTTGAACAGGGAATCCATCTCCCTGTGTTTACCTCTGAGATAGGGACAAATATTGTAGCTAATCTCAGGGGGCTATAGCGCGGCGGTGGGGGGGGGGGGAAGAGATCAGCAGTGTGGGGACACAGAGGCATGTCATGAGGCAGAGAACACATGCCTCTGTGTGCCATCTGCCCACCTTGGATTCTCTTTAAGGTCTGGAACCAGTGAAACTAAACAGATGTGGCATCTTACAGTATAACTCTATATGTATTACCTTTATTGGTACAAAATCACAGTATTAAAAACCCCCTATAAACCCAATTAAAAACAGTTTCTAACTACGGAGCTGTTCTCTTAATCATGCATGCTACTCAGTTTTTAGGGGAGAATGCAGGTATCGGGGATTCCTGTTTCTTTAAACTATTCCAGCATCCATCTCCATATAGAGTAATATCGGTCTTTATGCTTAGGCCAGTTGACCAGAACCATCTGACCCATCCATATGGGCTTTCTTTGGGGTCGGCCAGTAACTGCTCACTCCAAGAGAGCGCTTCCTTGGTGATCCAGCCAGCTCGCAGGTTGTTTAGCTCAGTCACTTTTCTAATTGGCATCTGGAGAAAATCAGACCAGGCTTGCACTCAGTACCAGCTGCAGCTTAATTGGAGAGCGCATCTCTAGCGGGTGGCTGCGGTAACGTACTGCTAGAGTGGAGCTTTTTCATAATCTACTTTAAACAGAAATTCAAATTTTAAGCCCTACAGTGGTGTCATCTCAGGATATATACTACGGATCCTGTAAAATGCCACACTGGAAACAACATGATTACCCCTTCAAAAGAACCACTGTGTCCAGTTGTCATTAAAAACAAGGCTAGTCTGCGCAAATTACACCAGGTCTCTACTCTAGTGTCCTAACAGTAGGATGTGCTTTTCAGTGAATAAATATACCAGATACTCATATGGAGGCTGCCTACAACTAGAGATGGGCTAAACCTCCGATTTTCAGTTTGCGAACTTTCCACGAAAGTTCAGTTCGCGCGAACTTTCACAAACTGCAATAGACTTTAATGGGGAGGCAAACTTTGAAAACTAGAAACACTTATGCTGGCCATAAAAGTGATGGAAAAGATGTTTCAAGGGGTCTAACACCTGGAGGGGGGCGTGGTGGAGTGGGATAGATGCCAAAAGTCCCGGGGAAAAATCTGGATTTGACGCAAAGCAGCATTTTAAGGGCAGAAATCACATTGAATGCTAAATTGCAGGCCTAAAGTGCTTTCAAACATCTTGCATGTGTATACATCAATCAGGGAGTGTAATTAGAGTACTTCTTCACACTGACACACCAAACTCACTGGGTAACGCACCGCAAACAGCTGTTTGTGTAGTGACGGTCATGCTGGACTAGTGCGCACCATGGCGAGAGTGCAGGCCGTGGCGGGTTTCAAGCCCATATGGTGGCCGGGCTGAGGTAGCTGACAGAACAGTGACTGTCCAGCTGATCAAATTTGGTCTGTCCACAATGAAGCAACAACCTTATTATCGTGGGTGTGCCCCCCCCCCCCGTCACACTCATATAGCCGTCGGTCATTGCTTCATTGTGATACGCAAGCCCCTTCACCGCGGCAAGGTAATGATCACGAAGGGGAACTGGCACATGTACATGCCTTTTCTTTTGTTGTTGCAGCTGCAGTGCAGCCAGAAAAATTAGGCAGGCATTTACACGCACCAGAAAAAATATTATAGTGGCCGCTGCTAGCAGCGGCCTTAAAAATTCAGGAATCCGCCTGGAGTCCTGGACCCTGTTGGTGGTGGCGGAGAAGGCAGTCAACTGGCCTGCGGGCAGATATGCTGTGTGGGGACTGACTTAGTCTTGGGTGCAGGCAGTCACACAGCGTGCAGGCAGAGATGCTGTGTGTGGGGACTGACTTAGTCTTCGGGCAGACCTGAGCGTGCTTTGCAGACCAGGCATCCGTGGTCAGATGGGCTCTTGACCCAACACTGTGTGCCAGAAATGTCACCACTTGCTTTTCAACATCACGGTACAGTTTAGGTATCGCCTTTTTTGAGAAAAAAATGCGGCCTGGTATCTTCGACTGCGGTGTGTGGCTTTGCTTTTGTGTGCTGCTTTTCCTCAGGTGGTCATCCCATTGCAGTTTGTGCTTTGTAATCATGTGGCTTCATAAGGTAGTTGTCCCTATGCGGGTCTTGGTCTTGGTCTCAAATTGGTCTCAAAAATTTCCATGCCGCTGAGCCCTGGGGTGATGGCACTTTGGTGGTGGCGGCCGACTGAGTGTTAAGTGGGTTGCCAGAATCAGAGCAGGAGGCGGAAGATATGTCACGCTTCCATGCAGAAGCTGAAAAAGATGAGGTGTTCTGTGTTAATCAGTCAACTACGTCCTGACAATATTGGGGGTTGATGGCCTGTGCCTTCTTCTGAACACTGTACTTTGGTCGAGGGCTGCACGAAATCACGACAGCGCAACCCCGAACAGACCTGCCAGGTGGCCTGCCTCTGCCTTTTGTTTTGTCCATATTGGGGGGGATGAAGTGAAAGATATGCAGATAAAAAGCCGCGATCACAATCCACATATCCCACTTGTCCACACAAAAAAGGTATAGGATTTCCCTGTAAAACAAATTTTACATAGCACAGTACTGTAAAATTTAGACCACCCGCTGTGTACTCCAAAATAAGTGTATAGAGCTTCCACCAGGGTTGTTTAAATACTTCTGGGGGACACTATGCCCCCGTAGTGCGTCACACTCACCGTGTTTCCCTCTTGATTTTAAGCGTATCAGCCCTCCAAACACCTGGGCAAAGCGATCCTTGAATCAAAAATCCAGATAAAAACCTAGAAAAACAACTTTACATAGCGCAAAACTGCATACATGAAGCACCCAGTGATCACTCAAAGAGGTGGTGAAAAAAGGGGGCCTCCACCAGGAAACACTTGATACTTGGGGGTCTTATGCCCCCTTAGTGGGTCACACTCACCGTGTCCCTTCTTGTGTATATTGCATATAAGCCCACCAAGACACCTGGGCAGCACAGTCCTTAAAAGCAAAACCTTAAAAGATACAAAGCGGACTCTGCATAGTGTAAAACCTTAAACAATTTATAAGACCCTCAAGTATCAAGTGTTTCCTGGTGGAGGCCCCCTTTTTTCACCACCTCTTTGAGTGATCACTGGGTGCTTCATGTATGCAGTTTTGTGCTATGTAAAGTTGTTTTTCTAGGTTTTTATCTGGATTTTTGATTCAAGGATCGCTTTGCCCAGGCGTTTGGAGGGCTGATACGCTTAAAATCAAGAGGTAAACACGGTGAGTGTGACCCACTACGGGGGAATAGTGTCCCCCAGAAGTATTTAAACAACCCTGGTGGAAGCTCTATACACTTATTTTGGAGTACACAGTGGGTGGTCTAAATTTTACAGTACTGTGCTATGTAAAGTTTGTTTTACAGGGAAATCCTATACCTCTTTTTTGTGGACAAGTGGGATATGTGGATTGTGATCGCTGCTTTTTATCTGGATTTTTAATTGAAGAATATATGTGTTCTTGTGGATCCTGCGTATCCCCTATCTGATTGGTGAAAACGTTTTTTTTGTTTTTTTAATTCTCTTACTGTGACACTGTGTTGTGGAACGCAAGCTTTGAGCCTCTTTGGAATTTCTGAAGTTAAAGATATGCACTGACTTGACTAATACAATGTGCAGTCACACAGGTGCAGTTAACAGGTATGCACAGAGTGGTATATCACACTGTGTGCATTCACATAGGTAAGTGGGTGCACTGAACACAACAGGTAATTATATGCAGTGATGGGTATTACAGTGTGCACCTGTCAAACACAGACAGCTACCGGACAGGTACAGTGACACTGCGTGCGCTCACGTAGGTAGGTGGGTGCACAGTGAACAAAAGATAGGTAGGTATATGCAGTGATGGGTATTACAATGTGCACCTGTCACACAAAGACAGGCACCGGACAGGCAGAGTGACACTGCGTGAGCTCACATAGGTAGGTGGGTGCACTGTGAACAACAGGTAGGTATATACAGTGTTGGGTATTACAATGTGCACCTGTCACACACACAGGTAGTCACTGAATGTGCTGGGCCTGGCAGTGACACACACAGTAGGAATTACCAAGGCTGTCTAAGCAACACAAGTGTTAGTGGGACACATACACACTCACACACACAAAAAAAATAGATCACAAGAACAAGATTAGATCTCAAAAGAGGTGTTGAGGGGTGCTTTTTTGCAATAAGAATCAGCAAGGTGCAAGCTAACAAGCCTACAAGAGCCTAACTAAGCTTTCCCTATGAGAGTCTGCAACAGCTTTCCCTTCTCTAATTAATGCAGGCACACGAGTGAGTCCAAAGCCTGACACTGCCTGCCTTTTATAAGAGGGGAGTGGCTCCAGGAGGGAGTGTAGCCTGATTGCCTACAATGTGTCTGCTGACTGTGATGTAGAGAGTCAAAGTTAACCCTCATGATGCCCTATGGGAGCGAACCGAACTTCCAGAAAAGTTCGCGTTCACTGGCGAACGAACCACCGAAGTTCACCGGGAACCTTTCGGCCGGCGAACCGTTCGGGCCATCTCTACCTACAACTTCACAAGTACTGTTGGAGACCAGAACTGTGCCTGTTTCAAACTGTTTAAGTTACCACTTAACAGTGCCGCTGTGCCAGGCCTTTGACCAAGTGGCAACTTACCACACAACAGCTGTCAGGCCTTTCTTTCTTCACCCCTACTGCCTAACCTGATCTTTGTACCCAACAGATGTTTTATGGACGCAGTGCCTGTTCTCTCCATATATATGAATATGCTGTAACTGGCAGTGCCGGATCTCCTATTGATCTACTACCAAGAGAGATTCCTTTATAATGTTGCCCTTTTCACTATATACATATATAATATGTATTTTATATAGTACAATTAAACTATTCCTAAGGTTTTGACACAACCTGTAAATTCTTTTATAGCTAAATATAAAAATACAGCTTCACTTTGAGGAACAGCATGGTCTTTATTATCTCAATAAAATTTAGCTGTACAAAATCCTTATGAATATGAATTATCAAAATTCTTTGGTTGAAGACTATGTTTACTGGAATTAGTATGTAGATCTAGATAATTGCTTATGCATAGAGCAGAGCTTCCTCCAGTCTTAGTTTATTATGCTGGTAGGGGATTTATACTCTGATTTTTGGCTACCTTTGGTTATAGTAATATTTATATTAGTACATACAGAATGTAACTGATAGTTTCCAGTAGTGTGCATTATATTTTAGTCCTATTAAAGTTTTATTGTAATCAGATCTTTGTTTTATTTTGAGTAAAACTATTGCTATTATTGGCTATACACATTCTTAAATCACCTAGAGCAAAAGTAGTTCTTTCCATGTGTAGAAATAAAGGCTATACAGTAGCTATGGGGACATGATATGATGGTAAAAAAATGTGACTGACTATAATCAGTTATTAATATAAAAATTGTAACTTAATATGTTATTGTTAACATCATTTTCCAGGCAAGTCTTTAACCATAAGCAAAGCTAGGAAATTATAAATAACCTACTTAATCTACATGGACCATATAGATTTGCACATGGTTTACCTGGTCATAGTAGGTGGATTTGACACTAGTGCTGCTCACCAGTATTCCCGATATCCGGGTAACCCAGAGATCCAAACTTTTTTATGCTGTCCAATTCGGATTCCGGATTTATTAAAAATCCGGTTAGCTATCTGCGGCTATTTGCCCGCATAACCCGGATATCTGTGGATATTGCAGATATCTGGATCCAAAATACTGTAACTAAGGAGATGACGCCCTGGAGCCAATCAGAGGGCTCCCAGCAGAACCAATCACAGACAGGAACCCTGGCCAGCCCCACCTGACCTCATTGAGCCAATCAGAGGGCTCCCAGCCTAAACCCTGGCACCCAATCACAGAAAGGAACACTGGCCAGCCCCCTGTATAATAAGGAGGGCTGATATGATGAGACATATCATCTTAGCTTGCTGAATGCTCACTGAGAGACATGCTCCAGTGTTGGTGGCCTACCAAGGACTGTACACAGTTATAAACCTAAAGCTGTTCAGTGATTAACCCCTTCACTACTATCACTACACTATTGTTAAATCATTAATTAGCTTGATTGATTTCATAGTGTGACACTCAGAGTGTGTGCTCCAGTGCTGCTGGGCCAAGGGCTGTGCACAGTGATAAGCTGTTCAGTGATTAACCCCTTCACTATATCACTACACTATTGTTAAATAATTAATTCGCTTGATTTTATTTGTGTGACAATCAGTGTGTGCTGCAGGCAGCTGCTATGTGTCTGTGTGTGTGCTGTGCACAGACCTGGCCAGCTGCTGCCTACTGGCCAGCTACTAGCCTTAGGTATAGGTTAAGTTAGGAATTAGGGGATAGGATTACTGTGTTATTGTGTAGTTAGTACTGTAGTACTGCAGTCAGTGTGCTAGTAGTTGTTAGAGTAGTAGTACTACTGTGTTAGCTTTCTACAGAACTGCTGTGCTGTGAGCAGTGGCAGTGTGACAGTTAGTGTGCACTAGTGTCTTCTCCTCTGCTGTCTGACTGTCACTCTGCACTTGGCACATGTCACGTGGCACTTGGCACATGTCACTTGGCATGTGTCACGTGGCACTTGGCACGTGTCCTGTGGCACTTGGCACGTGTCACGTGGCACTTGGCACGTGTCACTTTCCACGTGACACTTGGCAAGTGACACGTGACACCTGCCAAGTGCCACGTGCCAAGTGCCACGTGACACGTGCCAATTGCAACGTGCCACGTCTGGCATGCTCCTGTCACACATTACACCTGCTGCATTGCTCTGCTCCTGCTGCCTGTGCAGCTCCCACCGCCAGGTCAGGGTGCCACAGGCCACTGATACCACCTATATTTAACCCAAAACACAATTGCTGTGTAATTTTTTGGAGGTGTCTTAGCTGGAAACTGTCATGTCCCAGTTGTGCGGTTGAACTTTGGACACAATGTAGGCTGCACGACTGCTGCCTGGAACCTAGGCCTAGTGTTAATTGAAAGACATTTTTTTTGGGGGGGGGGGATTTTAAGTCCCCACATCATCAATTAGTGTTCCCCTTTACAAAATATTGATGCTACATGCCTCATATACCCTAAAAATGTTTTAAAAGTAATTTAAAGGCCACTCCCGGTTTTCTATCCGATATACGAATCCGCCGGACACTAGGGTAAGATATCCGATTTGGATTCTTATCAGGAAAATTTGAACTCGGATATCCAGCCTGGATCGGACAGCGGGGTATCCGGATCCGAATCAGATCAGGATTTTGAAAAGGGATATCTGAGCAGCACTGGACACTAATACACTAATTTATGCATTGTATGTAATACACTAATGTATCTAATTTATTTAATTTACTAAAACACCAATATGAATACACTAATTTATGTGTATGCAGGTATTCCTTTTAAAGGTAGAGCCTGACATTCCTGAATGCTTTAAAGAGAATCTGTATGCTAAAATTCTTACAATAAAAAGCATACAATTCTATTCATTATGTTCTCCTGGGCCCCTCTATGCTTTTTCTGCCACTCCCTGCTGCAATCCTGGCTTGTAATTGTCAGTTTTAGGCAGTGTTCACAAACCAAAGACATGGCTTCTAACCAGCTTGTGATAGGCTGAGAGGAGCACAGTCTGTGACTCACACAGAGCCTGCAGGGCGCCTGGAGAGGGTGTGTATAGCTTCTATCCTATCACAAACAGAGCAGCACATTCCTGACTGAGTGCCTGAACCAGACAAAGCCATCAGAGGAAAGAAGATTAAATTATATAACAGAGATAATACAGCCACTGTGCAACTAGGAAAGGCTGCAGTAAGACAGACCACATTAGAACATGTATAGGAATTTATAGAATAGTAGAAATGAGGCAGAACATTTTATTACAGAGTCTCTTTAAAGAGAACCGGAGGCGGAATATTAAAATCTTAATAGATAGGACCCAGAGGCATGTCATGTGCACAATGACATGCCTCTGTGTCAATCTATTGCCGCTGCTAGCACTCTCTTTGCTTTGCTGTACTCCCTGAAAATATTGTCAGGCTAGCAACAATCTGCTAGCCTTTGTTTACCTGAGGCTTGTCAGTCAGCTTCCTCAGCATCGCCGCCTCCATGAAAGGCTCCCCCCACCACTCCCCACCTCTGCTAACTTCCTCCAATCGGAAGCCAAGCCGTGACCCAGGAAGTAGGTCACGCAAAGCTTCTTTTCCTGCAAGGGACACCCCTTCCCCATTACTCTGCCAACAAGCTCCTTGTCGCCAGATTCAGGGGGGGGGGGAGGGAATAGCATGGCATAGAGTAAACTGAGAGCAGTGTGGAGGGCACACAGAGGAATGTCCTTCAGATGGAGACATACATCTCTGTCCCTTTTTTACATTAAAAACCATAAGTACACTTTAACTGCAACAGTGTACATTTGACCCAATAAACAAGTAATCTAACACCAGCATTGTTCCTTTACGCTGTTTATACTTATTTATCTTCTTGCTTGCTATTATTATTTTCCTTGTTGGATTTCTGGTTTAGCTGGGCTCTATGGATGTACAGTGAAGTTATTAATGATCATCACTTGATGCGTTGCAACACTGGACCTGGACATCCCTAAAACTCCGAAGGATAAAATCTCCTGCTATCAAAATCAATCAGATTAGAAAGAAAATACTAATCCTTGTAATTCTTCTTTTATGATGCAAATAACAACAAATGAAAGGACTATATGCAAGATGATCTAAGCTTTCACACACAGTAAAAAGTAAATAACACTGATTGGACTTATCTCTAGCCGAAATGATGAACTACTAATAAAAAGAGACAGAGAGATTCTTTTTAATTAGATTCATTATGCTAATTGAATCTAGCATTAAGTGCATGGTAGGTTCCCTAGGAACTGCTATGACTTTCACAACCACATCCAAGGTGGGATTTAACTTGCCTAATGAAGCACTATTAATATTTCATAACAAAAGATAATGTATGCCACACTGCACATGAAGCAGGGAGGCTAATGGGATGGAAAAGGATTGCTTATTTTGGTGTATTGTCTGATAAGTACAGTTCTTCTGAAAAACACTGGTACTTCTATTGTAAACCTTTTTAGAGGACCTGACCAGTTCCACAATGAGTTTGATAGCGTTAATTAAATACACTTGACTGATAAAACAGAAACATTCGGCGTTAATGAAATGAGGCTTTAAAGGGCTCGATGAATTTTAATAGATACGAAATTGATTACATATTACTCATAGTGGATTCATTTTCATAGCCTCAACCTAGGGATCATGACATACCGATGGTTCCTTAACAATATATTAGTACAATTAGCATGCAGAGATCCGTTGTGTGATTTATTAGTATAATTAGTATCTGGAGATCAGACATGTGATTTATTAGTATAATTAGTATACAGAGATCAGATGTGTAATTTATTACTATAATTAGTATACAGAGATCTGATGTGTAAGCAATTTCAAGCTCAACCTTTAGAGAATAAACCTTTGACTCTTCGAAGCACAGTTTGGTGTTGGTGATTTACACTGGTAATACACTGGTTGAATTGATCTCAGGCTTGGTTTACGTTTTGGTTTATTAACAACTAACAAAGGCAGGGTAATTGGAAGAGACAGAAAACACAAAGGCCACCATAATGCCATGTATGGCAGGTCGGAATTACCTACATGCAAACAAGGTAGAAATAAAAACCTAGTTAGGTCAGGAAGGCACCTTTGGCACATGTTTGACAATTTAATTAAACAGTGTTGAGAATGTCCAACTAGCTGGTTCCTTGACCCAGTCATAATGTAATCTTGGAGTGTATTACATGGTCTGTGTAGTATGGGCCTGAAATTTAAATATATTAATATAGCACATCATTTCCATTTTTCACTCATGAATTGCATATTTTTTCCACTCTATGGAATGGACTTTTCCTGGAAAGTAATAAAAATACTGCCTGTTGAGTTTCCATACATGTCATCCTCTTCTGACCTGAATGAACTGATGTGCAGACTAAATATCATTGGATAAAAATATTTAGTGCAAAGAGCATTCCAAAATTTCTCTGTATGTGTGTGTGTGTATGTGTGTGTGCGCGCGTGTGTACTGTTGCATAGTGGGCATTGACCATGCAAATTGCTAATGGGAAAATATTAGCTCTAACAGGACCACGACATTATATATATGATTCTTTACATTTTATGAAGAGTGTAGTAATATCAGCAGCACGGAATACGTTGGTGCTTTATAAAATAATAATGATAATAAAAATTATTATTATTATTATTATTATTATTATTATTATTATTATTATTATTATTATTATTATTATTATTATAATCAATATAACAGCTGCATCATATATGAGACAGAAAGGCTGACAGAAAAGAAGATAAACAAAAGGACAAATACAAATATTTTTAATTCTTTTAACAAATAATGTCACTTGCATACCTGATATTTAACTCTTTCAGGTGGAGATGGAAAAAAGGAACACAGCCTAGTTATTTGTGTGCTTGGCATTGCACATACACATGTCTATCTCATCATGTCACACGTCAGCTTGGTTGTCTTTTATTGAGGAAATCTTGTGTAGGTCCTGAAATTCAAGCAATCTTTGAAGTAGGCTGTTTTTTTGCCTGTAGTTTCTGGAATTTTTTCCCATCCATAGCCTTACAGATATTTATCTTGTTTACAGTTTAAACCATTCAGACGTGTCACACCAATTATTGTGTTTTATTTCTAACCTAGAAGTAATCATTTTGCAATTCCAAAACGTCACCATCCCTAAGGGTCCTTTTCCACCACCGGCGATTGCGATGCTGAATCGCAAAATCGCGCACCACTAGTGATCTTTAAATCACTACGGTTTGCTTTTTAACATAGGAATCGCAGTAGGTCATTTCCACTACCGCGATTTGTTTTTGACTCAAACATGATCGCGCTGCGGAGCGATCTTTGCTGCGATTTTGCTATGCAGTGCATTGCATAGCAAAATGGTGATCGCAAACGCCGGGAAAATGTGTTCACATTGCTGAATCACAGTCGCTAGCGTTTAGTGCGAAATCTAGCGATTGCTGGTGGAAAAGGGCCCTAAAACTATTTTGCTCATAGTCTTGAACTATTGTATGTCCCTAATAAATGATAGACATTGCTGATTTTGTTATTTTCTAAGTTGCATGTATGCTACAAAAAAAACAAAAACCTGTTGATGGAAAGAAACTGTTCACCATATGTCCTCTATGTCCTCCCATAATAACTGATAGCAGCCTTGAGATTTAGCTGTCACTGAAGTCCTATTGAATTTTATTATTTTTTCCAGGGCCATAACAATATTATGGAGCAGTACTTTTCACATATATTTATTTCAGCTGTATATTTAGCCATTTGCCTGATGTTCAAATTAAAGCCCAAATTTATCATCAACAAGAAATAGGAAAAGGCCCATCTGTTTGCTAAAATTTCAATATAAAAATACAAATTTTTGTGAGCTTTTGAGGTCTCATGACAGCTCCAGTTCAGTTTTCTAGAAGCTTGTTTACATGAGGAGAGAGTATAGTAAAAATCAGTGTGCGATTCCAGTTGAAATCAATTATCGTGCTGGGTGTGTCTGAGCCCAGTGTGCAGTTGATTGGGTTAAGGTGGAGATAGGTGAGGTCATGAGTTTGGTTATAGTGATGAGTGAAAATGTGGATATTCTTTTCACATTAATTTACGTGAAAATAATATAACATTCGACTTTCAAGCAAATATGACATCAAAAAGTTTGAGATTTTCCATGACTTTTAGAGCTAAAATACATTTTAGTGAATTTTTGCAGTAAAAATAATGAGTTTTTGCACATTTTCTCACCGGAAAGAAAAAATCGTTTTCTTTGACCATATTGCAAAAATACAATGTGATATTGCTAATATTTTATCACAGCTGAAAATAGGATTTTCAATGCGACAATGACTTTGGCAAAAATGTGCAAGCAACACCGTTTGGCTAGTCTGTCTCCTGGTACTGGTTGAAAAGAATGACAGATCTTTTTGCAGGCACAATTTTAGTACTGTATTTCAAAGATGTATTCAGCTGTTGCCTGAAGTGCGGCTTTAATCGTGTTCTATTTGGTTTTATTTTAAAGCTGCAACAATTTTGATGTTTTTGCTATATATTTTATTCTAATTATAGTGGATATTACTTTCTTAAGTGTCAAAATAACAATGAAAAAAGGCTATTTAAGGAAATAATGGTGCTACAGGTTTGACAAGTGTTATTGAATGTATTCACTGAAGCAACTGATGCAGCAAGAAATAACGTGCTATAAACAGAAAACATCCATGTTGACAACAGTAACTCTGCAGTATGGAACTAAAATGCTCTGCCTTTCCCACTTTATGGTGACTAGCTAAGAACAGACATAGGCTTCCAAGAAGCACCCAATAGGTTCTTCAGTTTTGAATGGAAAGGTTTTCCATTAAACCTTGTTTTCTTCTATTCAGCCAAGCTGTACAAATGAAAAAATAAAAATGTGTGGACTCTGTGGAACAACAAATTGAAATGTGTTTCCACTCACAATAAGGCACTTTAGAGTCTCCATAATGACAATTTAAACTGCAGTGATTTGAGCTATAGCTATTCTATAGTGTGAAATCAGAAAAGCAAAGACTAGTATGTTTTAAAATCTTCAGTCTGAACAAATCTTATAAACTGCTTTGTGGCAATAGCGACAAACCTTGAGCAGTTCACCTTTTAATGGGAAAGTACAATGATAGTATTGTTGTTATTATTGCATTTATATATTTATTATTCAACATATTTAATAATTTAATTACATATTTAATTATATGTTGACTATTGAAAACAGACAGTTGTTCCTCTGAAAAGGAAGGCAGGGGGGAGGCATGGGGAGTGGTGCCATCTGACTACAGGTCTTACTTGCTTTCTAAGGTGGCCACACATAATACAATAAAATCATCCAATTTTACAGCAATTCAATAAAATCGATTGTTTGTACAGTACAGAAAAATCTAAAACTTTTTTTTTTTATTTGAGCAAGAACTCCGATCATGTTTCCCATTTTTTTCCCCCTCGATTGAGAGTAGTAGAAACTTCTGATCAGTTTTTTTGTAAGATTGTATGGTGTATGGTAGATTGACAATTTCTGTAAAACCAATGACAAATGCACAGTAGGATTTAATGTGAGGATAACATTATTACTGATAGTAGCCTTGAGATTTAGCTGTCAAAAGTCCTATTGAACTTTATTTTTTTTTTAGGGACATAAAAATAATATGGAGCAGTATATTTCTCTTATATTTATTTCAGCGTTATATTTAGCCATTTTGTTCAAATTAAAATCCACATTTATCATCAACAAGAAATAGGAAAAGGCCCATCTGTTGGATAAAATTTCAATATAAAATATGAATTATACTTTATAGTAAAATCTTGGTATTAAATACTTATGTGTGAGAGAACGCGGAAAAGCGTGGAAGCGTGCATCTAGTGACATGGCAGAACGCGGAAAAGCCGCCGCTTGTACTGACAGCGAGGCGGCTGGTTCCGCGTCCAGCGCAGCGGTTTGCACGCAGCAACGTGCAGCTGGTGTGGCTGAGCCTGTTAGTTCACACAGATTTCTGCGCGCTGAAAGGCAGAACTTTTATGATGGTCAAGGGGGGATCAGCTAATCAGACCGGTCAGCTGACCTCAGAGCTGGTAACCATTGGTTGATCACTTTAGGGTGGCGCCAGAGACCACTGCTCTATATATGGTTACTGCTGGCCACTCTCTAATTATCTGCCGCTGCGATGACTACGTGGAAGCACTCAGACCTTAGTCAGATCCACGGACCTCACACCCAAGACTAGGGAACTTGTATTATCATTCTGTTATACTTCAGACTAGTTCCAGGGTGTAGAGACCACGGACCTCACACCCAAGACTAGGGAACTTGTATTATCATTCTGTTATATCTCAGACTAGTTCCAGGGTGTAGAGGCCACGGACCTCACACCCAAGAGTAGGGAACTTGTGTCATTATTCTGTTATACATCAGACTAGTTTCAGGGTGTAGAGACCACAGACCTCACACCCAAGACTAGGCATTGTTTGATATTTGTTATGACCTGTTGCTTTCCTGACTATCCCTCTGCTTTCTGATTCGGTACCACGCATATCTGATATCACGTTGCCAAACCCTGCCTGACTTGGATACCGAATCAGCCTTCTGTCTTTGTACTTTATCTGTCTGTGTGTTGCCGACCTGGCTTGCCGGACCTCGAGAGCTATCTCTCTCCACTTAAGAGATAGTCTCCAAGATCAGTCAGTGACATCCACCTTCATGTGGATTCATATGAGACAGCTAGACCCCATTCAGATATCAATAACAGTGTCCCTTATGTATTGGGGGAGCATGATGTTAGACGTACGTTTCGAGCCATCAACCCACGAAAGGCAGCTGGACCAGATGGTGTCTCAGGACGTGTTTTAAAAGAATGTGCAGACCAACTAGCTGGGGTCTTCACTAGGATTTTTAATCAGTCCCTGTCTCAATCAATTGTACCAACTTGTATAAAATCCTCTGTTATAGTTCCTCTGGCCAAAAAACAGACCATCACTAGCCTTAATGATTACAGGCCAGTCGCATTGACACCTGTGATTATGAAGTGTTTTGAGAAGCTCATCAGGAACTATATATTGTCTTTTATTCCTCCCATGTTTGATCAACATCAGTTTGCCTATAGATCAAATAGGTCCACAGAGGATGCGGTGGCTACTGTCCTCCATGTTGTTCTGTCCCATCTAGAGCAGCGAGGGAGTTATGCACGATTGCTTTTTATTGATTTTAGTTCTGCTTTTAATACTATTATACCCCATAGACTGGTGACCAAATTGTCAGACATAGGGCTTCCATATTCAACTTGCCTCTGGATTAAGAACTTTTTGAGCGATCGTCCTCAGAGGGTTAGAGTGGGTACAAATTTTTCCTCATCTATCAGTCTCAGCACTGGCTCTCCTCAGGGCTGTGTGCTGAGCCCCCTGCTCTATACCCTCTACACTCATGATTGTGTTTCTGCCCACCATAGTAACACCATCGTTAAGTTTGCTGATGACACTACAGTGGTGGGGCTTATATCAGGGGGGGATGATTCTGCCTATAGGGATGAGGTAGAAAGGCTGGAAATGTGGTGTAGAGACAATAATCTGCTCCTAAATGTAGCTAAAACTAAGGAGCTTATAGTGGATTTTAGGAAGAAGGCAGATGACATTCAGCCACTTATTATAAATGGAAATATTGTAGAAAGGGTCACAGACTTTCGTTTTTTAGGAGTTACTATTAAAGAGGACCTGACTTGGGGGTCACATATTGCTGAAGTAGTGAAAAAGGCACAGAAGAGGCTATATTTTTTAAGGGTGCTTAGGAAGAATAATATTCCTGAGAAATTGTTGGTGTCTTTTTACCGCAATACAGTGGAGAGTGTCCTAGTCTACTGTTTCTGTGTGTGGTTTTCAAGCTGCACAGTAGCACAGAAAAAGCAGCTTCATAGGGTAATTAAGGTTGCCCAGAGGATAGTTGGCTGTCCTCTCCTTTCATTAGAAGAATTATATACGTCTTATTGTTTCAGGAATATTAAGAAAATTTTAAGCGATGCCTCACATCCAAGACATGTGTTATTTGAACATCTGCCTTCTGGAAAACGTTTAAGACTTATAAAAACTAAGACAAATAGACTAAAGAACAGTTTTTATCCTTCAGCCATTTCTATGTTAAATGCTGCTAAGTGGCCATGTTGATAAGGGGTGTGTGCAATGCAATGTATGTAAGAATGGAATGTTATGCTGTATTTGCTTTTGCTGGAAAATTGCACTTAAGAATTTCGTTGTACAATTTCGGTTGTTACAATGACAAAGATTTTCTTCTTCTTCTTCAGGTGTCACTCACTCTCTGGTCCTTCCTACTTTCAGCCTGAATCCACCCCTTGGAGAGTCTCAGGCTGCTGGAAGGTTTCTGTACTCTCCATAGCAGTATCTTCTGTACTGCTTAGGGTCACCTGTTCATCAGGTGGGTTGCTGAAAGCAGTGGTGCTCAACAGAGCTCGAATATTCGAGTAGCTCGAATATTCGAGCTCTTTTTCAGCTATTCGAGCTCGGTATTCGAGCTCCAAATAGCTGGAGATATTCGAATGGGCTATTCGAGTGAACTCGAATAGCACATTCACTATTCGCGCTATTCGAGCTAACAGCGCTATTCGAGCTCGAATACCGAGCTCGAATAGCGTCATAGCCCAGATTGATGTCCTCAGAGCCAATCAGAGGGGGCTCCCAGGCCCTCTGACGGCAGCCAATCACTGAGGGGGACCCTAGCCAGCCCCTACCCTATAAATAGCGGCCGCCATGTTCGGTTTTTCCGTCCTTGCCTGACTTTGTACAGAGAGAGATCTGCTCCTTTGTGCTTTGGCTTAGCAAGAGCTTTATTGTGGTCATTCACCTAGCGTTTTTGCTCACATACACCTCCTATATACACCTATATTGTTGTTAGTTAGATAGACATTGTATTTTAGTTAGTAGCTTGTGTGTTACTAGAGAGCCAGCTGCTGCAGGCAAGCTTACACAACTTTAGGCCTCAGGGCCTGCCTGTGTGGACAGCTCAGCTGTTCTCTCCTGTCCTCTGTTAGTTTATTTCTCATCTATACTAGTATTTCTGCTGTCCTTTACTAGCTACTGAGTGATTGTATTTTGTATTGTAGTTATATAACTGTACTAGGACACTCACTGTCACTGTTTGTTCATAGCTCCTGCGTGTGACCGTGTGTGTGTGCGTGCACTGTCTGTAGTGTACACACACTCTATTTCCTTCTGATTACTGATTAATTATTGTAATTTCTAGTTGTACTTCCTGACTGTTACTACTTACTTACTGTACTAGGGACACTCACTCAGTCACTGTTCATAGGCTAGCTCCTGCGTGTGTGTGCGCGTGCGTGCACTCAGTGTCTGTAGTGTACACACACTATATTTCCTTGTGATTACTACTGATTACTGAATCTGATTAAGTTGTAATTTCTAGTTGTACTTCCTGACTGTTACTACTTACTTACTGTACTAGGGACACTCACTCAGTCACTGTTCATAGGCTAGCTCCTGCGCGTGTTTGCGCGTGCGTGCACTCACTGTCTGTAGTGTACACACACTCTATTTCCTTGTGATTACTACTGATTATTGTAATTTCTAGTTGTACTTCCTGACTGTTACTACTTACTTACTGTACTAGGGACACTCACTCAGTCACTGTTCATAGGCTAGCTCCTGCGTGTGTGTGCGCGTGCGTGCACTCACTGTCTGTAGTGTACACACACTCTATTTCCTTGTGATTACTACTGATTACTGAATCTGATTAAGTTGTAATATCTAAATGTACTTCCTGACTGTTACTACTTACTTACTGTACTAGGGACACTCACTCAGTCACTGTTCATAGGCTAGCTCCTGCGCGTGTGTGCGCGTGTGTGCACTCACTGTCTGTAGTGTACACACACTCTATTTCCTTGTGATTACTACTGATTACTGAATCTGATTAAGTTGTAATTTCTAAATGTACTTCCTGACTGTTACTACTTACTTACTGTACTAGGGACACTCACTCAGTCACTGTTCATAGGCTAGCTCCTGCGCGTGTGTGCGCGTGCGTGCACTCACTGTCTGTAGTGTACACACACTCTATTTCCTTGTGATTACTACTGATTATTGTAATTTCTAGTTGTACTTCCTGACTGTTACTACTTACTTACTGTACTAGGGACACTCACTCAGTCACTGTTCATAGGCTAGCTCCTGCGCGTGTGTGCGCGTGCGTGCACTCACTGTCTGTAGTGTACACACACTCTATTTCCTTCTACTGAATCTGAGTGATTACTACTGATTATTGTATTTTCTAGTTAGTGTACTAGGGGACACACTCACTGTTCACTGTTCACACTTACTGATTACCGATTATTGTATTTTGTATTTGTACTGTACTAATCAGTTAGCGATCTAATCACTTAGTGATTAGTGTCACCTCACCCACCAACCCACTCCATTAAAGTACCCCACTTTTCACCCGCCCTTTTTAAAAACTTTTGTGTTTACGCCCAAAACATCTAAGATGTCTGGAAGTGGCAGCCAGCGCGGTTTGGGCAAGGGGAAGGGCAGCAAGGGAATCAGGAGGAGAGGGAGCAGCATTGTGGCAAGCTGCGGCCGCGCCACCATGCACAGTTCCGCAGCAGCAGCAGCAGCGTCAGTGGCTAACATTCCTCCTATAGCCACTGGCCGTGGACGCCTTGGGCGCCGCCCAGCAGGAGCACCTGCTCCGATTTTCCTCCAGCCGGGTCGGAAACGTCCCATTGAGGAAAAGGATGCAGCCACTGTGGTGCAACTGATGACAGAGGATGAGCAGCCCGCCATCAGCTCTGCATCCGAGGCCTCCACCCTCACCACCACCACCACCACCACCACCCCTGTTCGCAGCAGCCGCCCAGCAGGGCCTGGGGAGGAGGCCAGTTCACCGTCAGTCGCCGACCTGTCACTCAGCAGTTTTTTTTACCCCAGGCACCATCAGGGTATTGTCTGCTGTTGTTTGGCGATTTTGAGGAGGAGATGCTGATGGGCACTTTGGGGGAGGAGGGATTGGACAGCAAGACTGTGGCGACAGTCAAGCAGCCCATCCATGCATCAGGAGAGGAGTTTGGGGGGTCATCATCCCAGCAGGACATGTTTCAGGAGGGGGAGGATGATGATGACACGGTGACAGACAAAGACTGGGTGCCACCAGCTCCAGGGGATGTCGTCATCAGCAGCTCTGAGGAGGATGCACTTGTGGGCCTTGCAAGGAGGCGCATCATTGCAAGCATTGGCAGCAGTAGGCAGGTCCCACAGCCTGCTGGTGTCTCAGGCTCAGCAGCAGCAGCAGCAGCATCTGCCAGTACCACCACCAGCTGCACCCAAGCCCCCGCCCCAACCACCACAGGGAGACAGGCAGCAGCGGCTCCAGGCCGTAGAGGGTTGTTTTTGTCACCAATCTGGCGGTTTTTCACCATGCCCACAGTGTACAGCAAGTACGCCACTTGCAACCAGTGTCAGCGGAAGTTGAGCAGAGGTGCAGACCCCTTAAAGTTCAGCACCAGCTCGCTCATCAACCACCTTGCTGTGAAACATTTCCACCAGCATGAGGAGTTCCAGAGGCTGAAGGCATCTGGTGCTGGCAGTGGCACCACACCCATCACTGCACAGCCTTCAGCAGCAGCAGCAGCAGCAGCAACAGCGGCCACCCGCCCTCCTGCTCCTCCAGCAGCACCAGCAGGAGTGCGGAAACGCACTGCTCCTCCCCCCTCTGCAACTCCTGCCGCCGACACTGAGGCCTGTTCTGGCAGCCAGTCCTCAGTGGCCTCCTCTGCTGTGTCTGCTGATTCCCGTGCCAGCAAAAGGCCACGCCAGAGCCTTTTGAGCGAGTCCTTCCAGGGGGTGGTTAGGGCTCTGCCTCCCAGCAGCCGTCGCGTGCGGCAGCTGAACGGCTTGCTGGCACGGGCCATGTGCTCCCAACTGCTGCCGTACACGCTCGTGCAGGAGGGGAGCGACATGCGTGCGCTGCTTGCTTGTGCAGCCCCAGACTGGCAGCTCCCCAGCAGACACTTCTTCGCCCACAAGGCCATTCCTGCACTGCACCGCTTTGTGATGGCCAATGTGGAGCGAGGGCTGGAGCACGCGGTTGGTGAAAGGGTCCACGTCACCATGGACTCCTGGAGCAGCCGCTTCGGGACAGGCCGCTACCTGTCCTTCACTGTCCACTGGGTCAGCTTGGTGGAAGGGGGTGAGGATGGGAGAGCAGCAGCGGGCACAGCAGCAGCAGCAACACAGTGGGTGGTGCCACCCCGCAGGGTCAGGGGAACTGCAGCAGGTTCCTCCGATCCTCTGCCATCCTCCGGCACACCTGGCCAAACCCCCTGCCTCAGCAGCAGCGTGAAGGCCCGCCACTGCCAAGCGCTGCTGCACTTGGTCAGCCTTGGGAAGACCAAACTGACGGCAACCCATGTGTTGGCCCAACTCCAGGAGCAGGAGAGGATTTGGCTGACCCCCAGAGGCCTCAGAGTCGGAGAGGTGGTGGCCGACAATGGGGCCAATCTGGTTGCCGCAATAGACAGGGGAAACCTGACCCACATCCCCTGTCTTGCCCACGTGCTGAACCTGGTGGTGCAGAAGTTCTTGCGCACCTACCAGGGGATGGGCGAACTGCTGGAAACGGCAAGGAACGTTGTGCGTCACTTCCGGTGCTCGGCTGCAGCCTGTGCGAGCCTGGAAGACGTGCAAAAGGAGCTGGAGCTGCCACGCCATCGGCTGATCCTTGACGTTCCGACTCGCTGGAACTCCACCCTGGCGATGTTGGAGCGTCTGGTTGAACAGAAGCACGCTGTCAACCAGTACCTTGCCCTGGCCACTGTGTCCGCCGCTCAGAGAAGGGACAGGACCAGCAACATCCCGTCCATCATCCCCGATGATGACTGGAGGCACATGAAGCAGGTGTGCTTAGTGCTGGCTCCCTTTCTGCAGGCCACTAACATGGTGAGCAGGGACCATGCTATGGTCTGCGAGTGGGTGCCCCTGGTTTGTCTGCTGAACAGGGCCCTCGATGCTTTGCTGGAACAGGGAGCGGCAGCCTTGGACCAGCAGGAGCGTCATGCAGCTGCACAGTCCACCACTGAGGGGGAGGAGGAGGAGGACTTGGTGGAGGTCCCTGACCTTGCTGCTGATGAGGGGGATCAGCACAGCGCAGCTGAGTTGGTGCGGGGGTGGAGAGAAGATGAGGCTGAGGAGGCAGAGGAGGAGGATGAGGACAGCACTGCCGTCGATGTGCCAGCACACGTGGCCCGCCTCTTCCCAATGGCAGCGCACATGCTGACGTGCCTGCACAAGGACCCCAGGGTGATCCAGATGAAGCAGAGGGAGGACATCTGGATCAGCATGATGTTGGACCCACGCCTCAAGGGAAAGTTGAGCCAGTTCCTGCCGCCTGCAGGAGGAGACCCAGCGCAACAAATAAGGAGCTTGCAGCAGGCCCTTGTTGAGCGCTTGGAGGAAGCCTTCCCCCAGCCTTCCACCCCCACTGTCCAGCCAGCACAGAGGCAGCAGCAGGTGCCTGCATCCAGCAGCAAGCACCCCACAGACCTGCTGTCTCTCAGCAACGAGCTCTACAGGACTGTAGAGGCTCCAGCAGCAGTGACTAGAGAGGAGGTGCATGCAGCAGCATCCTCCTCCGGTCACAGCCAGCGCCTGACCCGAATGGTGGCTGACTACATGGGGTCCTACAGAGGGCTTGACAGCGATGCCCCTGTTGATCCCATGGAGTATTGGGTCAAGCGCCTGGAGATCTGGAGCGAGCTGGCGCAGTACGCCCTGGAAGTGCTGTCCTGTCCCCCTTCCAGCGTGCGGTCCGAGCGCTGCTTCAGTGCAGCTGGTGGCGTGGTCACCGAGAAACGCTCACGTCTGTCTCACAAGTCTGTGGACAGACTGACGTTTCTCAAGATGAACCAGGCGTGGGTGGAAGGCGAGTTCCTGGCCCCTGTTGTCAACGAGAGGGGGACATGAACTGTCTACCGGAAGAACCATCGTTAATGTGCCTTACCACCCTTTACCACCTCCTGGCTCCTGCTCACTAAGCCAGCCTGGTTCACTTTGACTATTACGTCGCCTGCAGCCACACATTTTACATCTACAGTGGGCTGCTGTGTACTGCCCTTCTGCTGTCTGTCTGTGTTTCCCACTGCCAGGGTACACAGAATTACCTTCTGCTGCCACTCTGCCACCAGCTATTACGTCAAACAATAGCTATATCTGTCTGTGTAATTTGTTGTAAAAACAAAGCAAATAAACCATAAAAAAAAAAAAAAGGTTTAATTTTTCTGAGGTACCCGGGTTGAAAACTGTGTTGTCCCAGTTGTGTATTGGACACGATGTGGGCTGCACGACCACTGTCTGGGACCTCCTGCTGTGTTTATTTACAGCCCTGGTATCACCGCTAGGTACCAGGGCTATTATGTCACGCTGCCTGCCTGGCCTGCTGCCACACTCACACTACTCCTCCATTCCTCCTGCTGCTGCTGCTGTCTGTCTGTGTTTCCCACTGCCAGGGTACACAGAATTTCCTTCTGCTGCCACTCTGCCACCAGCTATTACGTCAAACAATAGTTGCTCACATTACTCCTCCATTCCTCCTGCTGCTGCTGCTGTCTGTCTGTGTTTCCCACTGCCAGGGTACACAGAATTACCTTCTGCTGCCACTCTGCCACCAGCTATTACGTCAAACAATAGCTATATCTGTCTGTGTAATTTGTTGTAAAAACAAAGCAAATAAACCATAAAAAAAAAAAAAAAAAAGGTTTAATTTTTCTGAGGTGCCCGGGTTGAAAACTGTGTTGTCCCAGTTGTGTATTGGACACGATGTGGGCTGCACGACCGCTGTCTGGGACCTCCTGCTGTGTTTATTTACAGCCCTGGTATCACCGCTAGGTACCAGGGCTATTATGTCACGCTGCCTGCCTCATTGACTGCCTGCTGCCACACACTAATCCTCCTCCTCCTGCTGCTGAATTTACCTCCTGCTGTCTGTGTGTTTCCACTGCCAGGGAGCACATACAATGGCGCTTCCAACATGCGTGCGCCACCAGCTATTTGTTACGCTCAAAAATAGCTGCATTTCTTTAAAAAAACCAAAAAATTATATATACTTTTTATTAATACTGTGTGATATTATTTTTAGAGGTGTCCGGGTTGAAAACTGTGTTGTCCCAGTTGTGTATTGGACATGATGTGGGCTTCACGACCGCTGTCTGGAACCTCATGCTGTGTATTTACGGCCTGGTACCACCGCTAGGTACCACAGCCTATTATGTCTTGTCTCGCTGCCTGCCTCATTGACTGCCTGCTGCCACACAATCATCCTCCTCCTCCTGCTGCTGAATTTACCTCCTGCTGTCTGTGTGTTTCCACCAGGCACGTGCACAGGGGGGTGCTCTGGGTGCCCAGGCACCCCCCTTTTTAAAATCTTCAAAAAAGGCCCCTCTCGTCGCGCAAAATAAGCTCCGCCCCCGACCGCGATAAGCCCCGCCCACCCGTGGGAAGCCCCGCCTGGGACACTTTCAAGTGAAGAGGCCCAGACAGGAATCCTAGTGTGGCATACTGACCTCTCCCTCCACCTAGGACCCATACTGACCTCTACCTCCCCCAGCACCCATAGTGACCTTTCCCTCCACCTAGTACTCCGTGACCACTCCCTACCCAGTACCCACAGTGACATCTTCCTTCACCTAGCACCACAGTGACCTCTCCCTCCACCTAGCACCCACAGTGACCTCTCTCTCTTACCCAGCACCCACAGTGACCTCTCCCTCCACCTAGCACCCACAGTGACCTCTCCCTCTACCTGGGACCCATTGTGACCTCTCCCTCCCCAGCACCCACAGTGACCTCTCCCTCCACCTAGCACCCACAGTGACCTCTATCTTACCCAGCACCCACAGTGACCTCTCCCTCCACCTGGGACCCACAGTGACCTCTCCCTCCCCAGCACCCACAGTGACCTCTCCCTCCACCTGGGACCCATAGTGACCTCTCCCTCCCCAGCACCCACAGTGACCTCTCCCTCTACCTAGCACCCACAGTGACCTCTCCCTCCACCTGGGACCCATAGTGACCTCTCCCTCCCCAGCACCCACAGTGACCTCTCCCTCCCCCAGCACCCACAGTGACCTCTCCCTCCACCTAGCACCCACAGTGACCTCTCTCTTACCCAGCACCCACAGTGACCTCTCCCTCCACCTGGGACCCATTGTGACCTCTCCCTCCCCAGCACCCACAGTGACCTCTCCCTTCCCCAGCACCCACAGTGACCTCTCCCTCCCCCAGCACCCACAGTGACCTCTCCCTCCACCTAGCACCCACAGTGACCTCTTCCTTCACCTAGCACCCACAGTGATCTCTACCTCCACCTAGGACCCATAGTGACATCTCCCTCCACCTAGCACCCACAGTGACCTCTCCCTCCCCAGCTCTAGCAGTGATCCTGCCTACCCCAGAACCCACACTGACCTATCACTCCCCCAGCACCCACAGTGATTTTTCCCTCCCCCAGTGGCTACCCTCCTGTCCCCTGCAGCACCCACAGGGACCTCCCATCCCAAAAGCAGCACCTACAGTGACCTCTCCCATTGCCAGCGCCCACAGTGGCTTCTCCCAACACCCAGCATCCACTCCCTCCTCCAGTAACCACACTGACTTCTCCCAGCACCCACAGTGGCCTACCCTTGCCCCAGCACCCACACTGACCTCTACCTCCATTAGCAGCAACTATGCCATTCATAGCAGCACCCATAGTGACCTCCCACCCTCTGCACCCACAATGACCTCTACCTCCCGAGACCCACAGTGATCTCCCCCAAAGGACCCACAGTGACCTCCCTTTCTTCCAGCATCTATACTGACCTCTACTTTCCACAGCACCCACAGTTACTTCTCCCCCAGCACCCACAGTGACCTACCCTTCCCCCATCAACCACACTGACCTCGTCCTCCCCTAGCAGCAACTATGCCATTCATAGCAGCACCCATAGTGACCTCCCACCCCCTGCACCCACAATGACCTCTACCTCCCGAGACCCATAGTGATCTCCCCCAAAGGACCCACAGTGACCTCCCTTTCCTCCAGCACCCATACTGACCTCTACCTTCCACAGCACCCACAGTTACCTCTCCCCCCTGCACCCACAGTGACCTACCCTTCCCCATCAACCACACTGACCTCAAGCTCCCCTAGCAGCAACAATGCCATTCATAGCAGTACCCACAGTGACCTCCCACCCCCTGCACACACAACAATCCCACCAATATTCAGCACCCACATCACACTTAACCAGTTACCCCCACTATAGAAAGCACCCAGTACTTGCACCAAGCACCCTGCACCCAATACTCACATGCGGCCTCAATATGGCACTTAGTACTTGCATCAAACAGCCACATGACACCCAATACCTGCACCCCTTTACCCTATAGCTGGCACCCAGTACTCAAACCTACATGGCACAGTACTTGCACCCAGCTCTGACATGTCACTCACTACTCACACCTGCACACAGCCTCCACATGGCACCCACTCACATAACCAGTACTAGCACCCGAAGTACCTGCACTCAGAACCCACGTGACACACAACACCCACCCAGAGCTAGCACCCAGTACAGGCATGGCACCAAGTATTTGCACCTATGTGATACCCAGTACCTGCACCCAACACCCACATGTTTCATCTGCAGTAGTTCCAGTTGCACTAAGCCTCCACTTTCTGCCCAGCACCCACACCAAGCACTCACATATGACATCCAGTACTTGCACCCAGAACTCAAAAGGGACTGAGTACCTGCAATCAACACCTACATGATAGTTGATACACCCATACAGCCAGAATCCACATGACACCCTGTGCCAGCACCTAGAACTCACATGGCACCCAGCATCTTCCTTTAGCACCCACATGTAGAGTTGAGCTGAAATTTTCGTAATTTCACATTACTATAATTACGCATGCGAAATTTGCGATTACGATGCGAAATTAGCGTAGCGAAATTGCCATTAAAATCGTAATTGAAAATACGGTAAGCGTAATTTTCAACGCGAAATTTCGCGTTTCGTTCATGCCGTAATTTCGCATTAAACGCTACCGTAATTTCGCGTTAAACCGTAACGCTCGTATAATATAAAAAAGCCGCCGACTTTAAGGGTTAATAGCAAAGCCCCCTTAAATGCTAAGAGCCTCAAATTTGGAGAATATATTAAGGAGATCAGGAGGAATAAGAGGAAATTTTTTTTTTCAAAAAGACCTTATAGTTTTTGAGAAAATCGATGTTAAAGTTTCAAAGTAAAAATGTATACATTTAAAAACCCGCCGACTTTAACGGTTAATAGCAAAGCCTGCTTAAAGTTTAGGAACACCAAATTCCTAGGGTATATTAAGGGGATCAGTGGGAATAAGAGGAAAATTTTTTTTTCAAAAAGACCTTATAGTTTTTGAGAAAATCGATTTTTAAGTTTCAAGGGCAAAAATGTCTTTTAAATGCGGAAAATGTCAGTTTTTTTGCACAGGTAACAATAGTGTATTATTTTCATAGATTCCCCCAAGTGGGAAGAGTTTTACTTACTTCGTTCTGAGTGTGGGAAATATAAAAAAAAACGACGTGGGGTCCCCCCTCCCAGACCTCTTTAACCCCTTGTCCCCCATTCAGGCTGGGAAAGCCAGAATGCGGAGCACCGGCCGCGTGGGGCTCCGCACCCTGACTATACCAGCCCGCATGGTCCATGGATTGGGGGGTCTCGGAAGGGGAGGGGCAGCCAAGCTTTCCCCTCCCCCTCCGAGCCCTTGTCCAATCCAAGGACAAGGGGCTCTTCTCCACCTCCGATGGGCGGTGGAGGTGGAGGCCGCGATTTCCTGGGTGGGGGGTTCATGGTGGAATCTGGGAGTCCCCTTTAAAAAGGGGTCCGCCAGATGCCCACTTCCCCTCCCAGGAGAAATGAGTATAGAGGTACTTGTACCCCTTACCCATTTCCTTTAAGAGTTAAAAGTAAATAAACACACAAACACATAGAAAAAGTATTTTAATTGAACAAAAAACATAACCACGAAAAAAGTCCTTTAATATTCTTAATTAACCATTAATACTTACCTGTCCCTTTAAATAAATGATCCCACGCAATATCCTCGGAAATGTTCTATCAGTTACAATGTAACAAAGTTATTACAATGTAACAACTTTGTTACATTGTAACTACGCCGCACCCGACGTCACTCGCCGCTCACCCGCCGCACGGACCCGACAGAGCTCTGAGCTATAGCTCAGAGCTCTCGAAAGCATCTTTGCATTTGGGCTCCAAGGAGCCCCATTGGTCCTTAGCAGACCAATGGGGTTCCTTCTGATTTCAAGGAACCCCATTCGTCTGCTAAGGACCAATGGGGCTCCTTGGAGCCCAAATACAAAGATGCTTCTCAGAGCTCTGAGCTATAGCTCAGAGCTCTGTCGTGTCCGTGCAGGACGCTAAGTCATGTGGGTAACATGTGGGTGACAGATGTGGGCGGGGTGGACAGCGGGAGCCGGCGGGGACTTAGCGTCCTGCAAGGACGCGTAAGTGTATGCGGCGGGTGAGCGGCGAGTGACGTCGGGTGCGGCGTAGTTACAATGTAACAAAGTTGTTACATTGTAATAACTTTGTTACATTGTAACTGATAGAACATTTCCGAGGATATTGCGTGGGATCATTTATTTAAAGGGACAGGTAAGTATTAATGGTTAATTAAGAATATTAAAGGACTTTTTTCGTGGTTATGTTTTTTGTTCAATTAAAATACTTTTTCTATGTGTTTGTGTGTTTATTTACTTTTAACTCTTAAATGGGTAAGGGGTACAAGTACCTCTATACTCATTTCTCCTGGGAGGGGGGGTGGGCATCTGGGGGACCCCTTTTTAAAGGGGACTCCCAGATTCCACCATGAACCCCCCACCCAGGAAATCGCGGCCTCCACCTCCACCGCCCATCGGAGGTGGAGAAGAGCCCCTTGTCCTTGGATTGGACAAGGGCTCGGAGGGGGAGGGGAAAGCTTGGCTGCCCCTCCCCTTCCGAGACCCCCCAATCCATGGACCATGCGGGCTGGTATAGTCAGGGTGCGGAGCCCCACGCGGCCGGTGCTCCGCATTCTGGCTATCCCAGCCTGCATGGGGGACAAGGGGTTAAAGAGGTCTGGGAGGGGGGACCCCACGTCGTTTTTTTTTTATATTTCCCACACTCAGAACGAAGTAAGTAAAACTCTTCCCACTTGGGGGAATCTATGAAAATAATACAATATTGTTACCTGTGCAAAAAAAACTGACATTTTCCGCATTTAAAAGACATTTTTGCCCTTGAAACTTAAAAATCGATTTTCTCAAAAACTATAAGGTCTTTTTGAAAAAAAAATGTTTCCTCTTATTCCCACTGATCCCCTTAATATACCCTAGGAATTTGGTGTTCCTAAACTTTAAGCAGGCTTTGCTATTAACCGTTAAAGTCGGCGGGTTTTTAAATGTATACATTTTTACTTTGAAACTTTAACATCGATTTTCTCAAAAACTATAAGGTCTTTTTGAAAAACATTTTTTTCCTCTTATTCCTCCTGATCTCCTTAATATATTCTCCAAATTTGAGGCTCTTAGCATTTAAGGGGGCTTTGCTATTAACCCTTAAACTCGGCGGCTTTTTTATATTATACGGAGCGTTACGGTTTAACGCGAAATTACGGTAGCGTTTAATGCGAAATTACGGCATGAACAAATAACCATTGTAATGCGAAAATTACGCTTAAGCGAAATTTCGCGAAATCCTTCTTCATTTCGATTATGTACTTACGGCCATAATCGTAATTACACTAATTACGCGAAATTTCGCGAAATCGTAATTAGGTCATTACGCTCATCTCTACCCACATGACAACAAATACCCCAGTAGCCAGCACCCATCACCCATATGTCACCATGTACTCACTCCCAGTACCCACTTGGCACTCAGTATTTGCACCTAAGACCCACATACCCCCATAATCAACACCCACATGGCACAGTACTCACACGTCACCAAGTTCCAAAGCCATTATATGCACCTAGTACCCGTCCTTGGCCAGCATCCATATAGAACCCAGTACCCATCCTTGGTCCGAACCCATATGAGACACGGTACTCTCCCATGGCACACATCCAGACCACACATGGCACTCCCTACTCACTCATGTCCAACACTCACATGGCTCCCTGTACCAATTAGCACTCACATGGCACCCACTATTGTTTATCCCCATCTGCTACTCATTCAGCACCCAATACTGCATAGCACCCACTGCAAATAAACACCCAATACAAACTGGACCTTGGTAACCAAAGCAGCTTGACACAGACTTTACTTTGGCATCTCGGCACCCACTGCAACTTACCACAAAGTGAATCTTTGTGTCTTACCATCTACTGCATCTTGGCACCCACTGCACCTTGGCACTTACTGCAGTTTTGCATCTACTAATGCTTAGCAACCACTGCATATTGGTAAACACTTGTTTGCCTGAAAAGAGGCTTGGGTGCTGATCAAGAGGGACAGAGGTCCCAATAATGAAAGGTGAGTCTGTGCCTGCACAGTGGGCTCCACTGTGCCCACTTTAACCCACAGTGGGCACCTATCACTGCTGATTTGAGGGTGGTAGCACCAAAAGAGTTGGAAGGAGACACAAAGTCTGCCTGATACTGCTATAAAGGTGTGTGTGTGTGTGTGTGTGTGTGTGTGTGTGTGTGTGTGTGTGTGTGTGTGGGGGGGGGGGGGGGTTAAGACTGCCTTATTGCTTTCTGGAGAGGGGGTATAACATACAAAATTTAACACGATTTTTCGATTTCAAATTTGAGCACGACAAGCTTGAGGATCTTCTGCATGGCCCTGCCCCTTCCTGCAGCACCCACACTGACCTCTACTTTTCCCATCAGCCACCCCTTCCCCTCATAGCTGGCAACCAGTACTCACATTCACATGACACCAAGTATCTGCACCCAGGCCTAAAATTGCACCCAGTACTCACACCTGCACACGGCACCCACTATCTGCACCAAGTATCCACCTAACCCGTACCCACACCCAAAGTACCTGCATTCAAAACCAATGTGATGCCCAAAGCCCACCCATAGCCAGCACCCAGTACAGGCATGTCACCAAGTATTCGCACCCATGTCACACCCGGTACCTGCACCCAGCACCCACATGACATCCAGTACATGCACCCAGACCTTACATGGCACTAAGTTCTTGCAATCAACACCCGCATGACACTCGATATCCAACCATAGCCAGAATCCACATGACACTCAGTACTTACACACAGAACCCACATGGCACCCATCATCTGCATTCAGCAGCATGACAATCAATACCCCCCTAGCCAGAAACGAGGAAGGGGGGGGGGGGCATGCGGGGGAAGGCATTGACAGGCCCCTTTTTTAAATTTGAGCACCCCCCACTTGAGGACCCTCTGCACGGCCCTGGTTTCCACTGCCAGGGAGCACATACAATGGCGCTTCCAACATGCGTGCGCCACCAGCTATTTATTACGCTCAAAAATAGCTGCATTTCTTTAAAAAAAAAATATAAAAGAGAAATAAGTGAAGAAGAAGAAGACGATATAAAAAAAGAAGGAGAAGAAGAAGAAGAAGAAGAAGGAGAAGAAGAAGGAGAAGAAGAAGAAGGAGAAGAAGAAGAAGAAGAAGAAGAAGAAGATGAAGAAGAAGAAGAAGAAGAAGAAGAAGATGAAGAAGATGAAGAAGAAGAAGATGAAGAAGATGAAGAATATGAAGAAGAAGAAGATGAAGAAGAAGAAGATGAAGAAGATGAAGAAGAAGAAGAAGATGAAGAAGATGAAGAAGATGAAGAAGATGAAGAAGAAGATGAAGAAGATGAAGAAGAAGAAGATGAAGAAGATGAAGAAGATGAAGAAGAAGAAGATGAAGAAGATGAAGAAGATGAAGAAGAAGAAGATGATGATGAAGAAGAAGAAGATGAAGAAGAATAAGATGAAGAAGATGAAGAAGAAGAAGATGAAGAAGATGAAGAAGAAGAAGATGATGAAGAAGAAGAAGAAGATGAAGAAGAAGATGATGATGAAGAAGATGAAGAAGAAGAAGAAGAAGAAGAAGAAGACGATATAGAAGAAGATATAGAAGAAGAAGATATAGAACAAGAAGAAGAAGAAGATATAGAAGATAAAGAAGAAGAAGAAGTATATACAGTACTGAACAACATTTTGGACACAACTTCTCTTTCCACCTTTTTTTTTTTTTTAAAGGAACATCCCCACATACTCACTTGCTGTTGTTACTTGGAAAAAAAGATGTTTCTTGCATCATTCACCCTCAAAACAAGTGTTGGAAGCTATTTAAGGCCAATTCGAATAGTCAGCTCGAATAATGAGCTCGAATACCGACTCGAATAGTGAGGTCGAAGTCCGAGGTCGAATCGAATAGTAAAAAAAATTTGATTCGAATATTCGACCGAACGCGAATAATTTACTATTCGAATTCGACCAAACTCGAATAATAAAAAGGGGTATCCGAGCATCACTAGCTCAAAGTCATACTGTTACACCAAACACTCACCATATACATATCTAGAGGTGTCCAGAGGTTAGCACTATATCTGTATTATTGGTGATTCTGCAGATCATCCATAATCAGGTATAGATCTGTATTCTTGGTGATACTGCAGATCACCAATAATCAGATTCTCTCTGCGTGCAGACATCGATCGTTACATTATGATTTACTATTAGCGTAACTGGGCACCCATACTTCTGTGCACCTTTATTTGATGGACACCCTTCACCCAGCACCCTCACCTGCCTCTTTCCACCTAGCATCCTCAGCTACCCTTACCTGCCCCTCCCTAGCTAGCACCCTAAGCCTTCACCTAGCACCCTCACCTGCCTCTCCATAGTTAGCACCCTCAGCCTCCACCCAGCACCCTCATCTGCCTCTCCCCTGCTAACACACTAGCACTCACCCTGCACCCTCACCTACCTCTGCTGACCCAGCATCCTCAGCTACCCTTACTTGCCCCTCCCTAGCTAGCACCCTAAGCCTCCACCTAGCACCCTCACCTGCCTCTCCATAGTTAGCACCCTCAGCCTCCACCCAGCACCCTCATCTGCCTCTCCCTTGCTAACACACTAGCACTCACCCTGCACTCTCACCTACCTCTGCTGACCCAGCATCCTCAGCTACCCTTACTTGCCCCTCCCTAGCTAGCACCCTAAGCCTCCACCTAGCACCCTCACCTGCCTCTCCATAGTTATCACCCTCAGCCTCCACCCAGCACTCTCACCTGCCTCTCTCCTGCTAACACACTTGCATCCACCCTACACCCTCAACCACCTCTGCTGACCCAGCATCCTCAGCTAGAATAACCTGCCTCTCCCCTCCTGGCACCCTCAGTCTCCACCCTCATCTCTCTCTTCTCAACCTTACCTGCCTCTAACCACCCAACACCCTAACCTGCCTCTGCCAACCCTCACCTGCCTCACCCAACACCCTCATCTTTTCACACACCGTTCACACTCATCCTACCTCACTTTCCCCCACCAAGCACCTTCAGTTACACCTCTCTCCACCCACTCAACAACCCTCAGCCAGAATCAGATTATGCCCACCCAGCACCCCCCACCACCATCACATTATACCCACCCAGCAACCCCCGCAAGCATCACATTGTACTCACACAGCAACCCCTTGCAGCATCCCATTACCCCAACCAGGAACCTCCCAACTGCAACAAATTATTCCCACCCAGCACACCACACTAAAAATAAGATCTCAGCACATTGATAAAGCAATGGAGTTATGGGTGTGTTTCTCAAAGATTAGGCCACATATACAGACATTGTGTGCTTCACTATCCCACCAGATGTCCCACCAATTCTCTTTCTTCATACCTCTGAAAATTTCTAGGCCTCATTTTAAAGTCTATTCAGGATAGTGCACTCTTTTCATTCATTTTATTCTTGTTAGTATTCTTCTGACTATTATACATATTTGATGTGTCACAGAGATCTGAATGTTTGGTGCGATATGTCAAGACTTCAAAAAAGTTGAGAAAAACTGTGCTACGGCATCTAGTTGTAATAGTGGGGATATGTATGTACATATGTTCACATAAAAACTATACACAGTATACAGTATATGAGAGCTCTATTCCGTTGGTCAACCAGAGTTACCTCTGAGTTCTCTCATGTATTTATGTGTGACCACAGTATATCAGTAGTATGTTCACAATGTATTCAGTGTGAAATATCACTATAGTAGTGTCTGCCTATTTCGCGGCCGGATTTATCATAAGGCACTGTAGGTACATGCCTACAGGCGCCTTATGGTGGAAAGGCAGCTCACTACCCTTCACTAGTGCCTCCCTCCTTCCCTATGTGTAAATGAGACGTTATTCACCTTGCTCTCGGCATTCCACTGACGAGATCTCCCTTCAGTCAGGGGCACCACTAGCTATTTAATAGTGAGGATACCTCTGGCTATCTAATGCTAAGGGACAACTGTAGCTACTTATAACGGTGGGCAAGGGAAGTAAGGGAGAAGTGATAGCTGGGCCAGGAAGCACACTTGCAGTGCAGTTTGGCGGGGGCTTATAGGCACATGGAGTGCAAAGTCTAGGGTGCCAGGACATCCATGCCTATAGGCCTCTTTGATGTAAATCCAGGCTTGGCCTATTTGTTTGCTATCAGAATGAACATACATCAGTATTTATGCTCTTGTAGTACAACTATTTGAGTAAGTAAAATAAATGTCTGATGTGTGTCGTACCCAAATCTGAATCATGTTTCAGCTTCAATCACCACAATTTATCAATGTGTTTACATATGACTTTGGATGTGAACAATGAGTAATTTATAACTGTTATGCACCATTTGCACTGTATGGGCTCCATTTGAATCACTTTTTAAAGGTATATGTTTTCCTTTTGATTTTTATCACCAACCGAGTTTTGTTTGCTCTTTTTTCCCCAGACATCTCCCCCGGCCGCCGGGATCCCCTTACCTCCATTCTTCTTCTGGGGAGCCCCTGCGGCCAATCAGGACAGCCGAGCAGCCATTTGTAGTGATTCAGCATGACGTTGAGCGGCATGACGTCATCGGGGGCAGGGGGAAAAGTTAAAATGGACCCGGACTCAGGGCCGATTTGTACTTTTTACTGCACAAGGCACATTATCACCAGCTGCCCCTGAACCGACAGCGACAGCAGCCTAAACTTCCCACCACGGCAGGGATTACATTATAAGCTCCTGTGATGACAGTTAGTTACATGATAGCAGGGATTAGATTGTAAGCTCCTTGGCGAGCGGCATATTTGGTGACTGACAGGCAGCTCAGAGATTACTGTTAGCACCCGTTCGCTGCCCCTTCTTCCCCTTAAGTGCAAGATCAGGCTGTTGGTAGCCGCCCACTGCTATGTGCAAACTGTGTATTAGAATGAACGTTCAGCAGGCTAACTTCTACTGCCATCCTGCTGCCCACAGCTCACCCCTTGCTTACCTTGTGCCCTAGGCCATGACCTTTGTGGCCTTGCCTGAAATCCGGCCATGCCTGGACTAAACTGCAGAACTGCGCAGAGATATATATATTTAGAGAATGCATTCACATGCATAAGGGTAACACATTTGGCAGGGGACACGAGATCAGACACTTCCTCACCTGCCAGAGCTCCTATGTGATTTACTTACTTTCTTGCCGTGTGGGCTTTGGTACATTGGCGAAACTACGCAAAAAGTACAGGACCGTATATAACAACATAGGAGCTCTGTCAGGGGAGGGACATCTGATCTTCCTGTGCCACGACATTGGAGAGAGGTCGGTCATCGTGATACCGACTTGAAATTCATGGTCATAGACCATATACCTAAATTGAGATGGGGAGGGGATAGAATCCTACTCCTCAAAAAAAGAGAAGTTATGTGGATACATAAATTAGGAACCTTATACCCGTTAGGTCTTAATAGGGACTTCTATTTGCATTTATTTTTGTAATTTCTTTCTTTTAGGTTAACAGAAATATACCTCTCACACTGGATTGGTTGAAATACTGACAGAATGATGTGTATTTATATGAACATTCACTCAGGGAGATAAGTGTGCTGGTTAACACTTCCCGTTTTTTTTGTTTTTCTTGATCATATGATCGTGTTGTCACTTTCTGCTTCCTGTCTGGGCGGGTATATATTGAAATGTATTTCCTTTATACAATGGCATTGATGAAGGTCGGGGACGACCAAAACTGTCTGCTGCTGTTTGCATTGAGTTTGCTCTAATAAAACTAAGAGCTGTGTGCTGCAATTCCACGGTGTATATATATATATATATATATATATATATATATATATATATATATATATATGTAGAGAGACAGAGAGAGAGAAAGAGTTTAGCCTGTCTAATTCCTCCTCAATAGTCTCTAATTACAAGTTGTAATTTGACCTCTCCCCATGTCACCTGACTGCCAAGGTAGAGATGGCAGATAAGCTAATTTAAAAACACCGGATGTTAATAATATAGCGATTTGGTTCCCAACTGCTTCTGCCATACTGTTACCAAATTTTGCCTGGGTTTTGACTACTCTCTACCTGCCGCCTGCACCGACCTCTGCCTGGATTTTTACTACTCTCTGCCTGCCGCCTGCACCAACCTCTGCCTGGATTTTGACTACTCTCTGGGCCTGATTCACAAAGCGGTGCTAATACAGTTAGCACGCCTAAAAGACTTTAGGCGTGAAAACCATTGCACCATGCTGGTGAAAAGCCAGTTTAGGCGTGATAAGTTTAGGTGTGATAAGTTTAGGTGTGATAAGTTTAGGCATGCTAAGTTTAGATAACTTTACAGTGGTGTGAAAAACTATTTGCCCCCTTCCTGATTTCTTATTCTTTTGCATGTTTGTCACACTTAAATGTTTCTGCTCATCAAAAACCATTAATTATTAGTCAAAGATAATATAATTGAACACAAAATGCAGTTTTAAATGAAGGTTTTTATTATTTAGTGAGAAAAAAAATCTCAAAACCTACATGGCCCTGTGTGAAAAAGAAATTGCCCCCTGAACCTAATAACTGGTTGGGCCACCCTTAGCAGCAATAACTGCAATCAAGCGTTTGCGATAACTTGCAACAAGTCTTTTACAGCACTCTGGAGGAATTTTGGCCCACTCATCTTTGCAGAATTGTTGTAATTCAGCTTTATTTGAGGGTTTTCTAGCATGAACCGCCTTTTTAAGGTCATGCCACAACATCTCAATAGGATTCAGGTCAGGACTTTGACTAGGCCACTCCAAAGTCTTCATTTTGTTTTTCTTCAGCCATTCAGAGGTGGATTTGCTGGTGTGTTTTGGGTCATTGTCCTGCTGCAGCACCCAAGATCGCTTCAGCTAGAGTTGACGAACAGATGGCCGGACATTCTCCTTCAGGATATTTTGGTAGACAGTAGAATTCATGATTCCATGTATCACAGCAAGCCTTCCAGGTCCTGAAGCAGCAAAACAACCCCAGACCATCACACTACCACCACCATATTTTACTGTTGGTATGATGTTCTTTTGCTGAAATGCTGTGTTACTTCTATGCCAGATGTAACGGGACATGCACCTTCTAAAAAGTTCAACTTTTGTCTCGTCGGTCCACAAGGTATCTTCCCAAAAGTCTTGGCAATCATTGAGATGTTTTTTAGCAAAATTGAGATGAGCCTTAATGTTCTTTTTGCTTAAAAGTGGTTTGCGCCTTGGATATCTGCCATGCAGGCCGTTTTTGACCAGTCTCTTTCTTATGGTGGAGTCGTGAATACTGACCTTAATTGAGGCAAGTGAGGCCTGCAGTTCTTTAGATGTTGTCCTGGGGTCTTTTGTGGCCTCTCGGATGAGTTTTCTCTGCGCTCTTGGAGTAATTTTGTTCGGCCGGGCACTCTTGGGAAGGTTCATCACTGTTCCATGTTTTTGCCATTTGTGGATAATGGCTCTCACTGTGGTTCGCTGGAGTTCCAAAGCTTTAGAAATGGCTTTATAACCTTTACCAGACTGATAGATCTCAATTACAGTACTTTTGTTCTCATTTGTTCCTGAATTTCTTTTGATCTTGGCATGATGTCTAGCTTTTGAGGTGCTTTTGGTCTACTTCTCTGTGTCAGATAGCTCCTATTTAAGTGATTTCTTGAAACAGGTGTGGCAGTAATCAGGCCTGGGGGTGACTACAGAAATTGAACTCAGGTGTGATGAACCACAGTTAAGTTATTTTTTAACAAGGGGGGCAATCACTTTTTCACACAGGGCTATGTTGATTTTTTTGTTTTTTTTTCTCACTAAATAATAAAAACCATCATTTAAAACTGCATTTTGTGTTCAATTATGTTATCTTTGACTAATAGTTAACGTTTTTTGATGATCAGAGACATTTAAGTGTGACAAACATGCAAAAGAATAAGTAATCAGGAAGGGGGTAAATAGTTTTTTACACCACTGTAGATCGCACACAAAGTCCCGCACGCAAAGCAGCGCCATTAAACTCTATGCGAAGTGCACCAGACTTTGCTAGCGCAAAACTTTTGATCAGCTGTGCACTGCGGTGCTAACCCAGTTGGTGCTTAAACTTATCATGCCTAAACTTATCACACCTAAACTTAACATGCCTAAACTTATCACACCTAAACTTATCACACCTAAACTTATCATGCCTAAACTGAGTTTAGGCATGATAAAGGGCTTTTCACCAGCGTGCTAACTGTTAGCACCGCTTTGTGAATCAGGCCCTCTGCCTGCCACTTGCACTGATGTCTGCCTGGATTTTGACTACTCTCTGCCTGCCGCCAATGTTGTGTTCCAGTCTTTTATTTATATGCAGAATGTCAACCAGGCTTTTATTCTGATATATTTTGGTGAGTTATGACTTGAGGCCTAAAATTCTTGAAAAAAAAAATGTACCACTTTTGACTCTTAATTCCAGACAGAAATGTACTGCCAGGGAGGTTAAGATGGAAGAGTAGATGGTTATGGTTCTGCTGAATTCAGTCTAATGATTTAATCACAATTTTCATGAACATCAATTACCAGTGTTGAGTGTGAGTGAGTGGGTGCAAGAGGATGCACGGCCTGGCCTGATGACCGTTTCACGCTTTGGCCCTGAAGAAGCAGCAATGCAAAACCATTGTAAGGCTGTGTGTCTGTGTCCCTTGCACTTACCTGTACTCAGATCTGGTATGTGTTTCATATCCATATTTAGTTTATGTTCACACAAATTAAGATTAACCACTTAACAACCAGCTAACGCCGATAGGCGGCAGCTGGTCGCTTGTGGTTTAACATGGAAACGGCCACTCAAAAGAGCGGCCGTTCCGTGTCAGGTCACGGAGGGTGTCTGAGATAAAATTTGGAGGGCGGCGATCAGACCCCCCCAGCAGGTCATCCCCCTAGTGGGGAAAAAAAGGGGGGGGGGACAGTTTGATGGCCCTGCGGGCTGGAGAGCCCACGCAGCACATATCTACATAACATAGCCCGGTCCTTAAGTGGTTAAATCATAAGACTTAATTCAACTGTGCCATATCGGTCTTCTTTTCGGTCTTAATTTCAGAGTTCCATTTTAACTTTTGCCCAGGCCTCACTGATAGCTTATATGTAAAAGAGGCGCGTGTTAATTTTGGGTGCTGGGTACTGCCAGTACTTGAAAACCACGAATGGTAATCTTTAGCAAATACTGTATGGAGAATGATGTGTTTGACACAAAGAGCCCTGTTCTTTATCGATCCTTATTGTGTTCTACCACTTCGGAAGTGGTGAACACCACAGGCCCTCTAAGTGGCAATCAAGTGTCATCATGATTTTTTTTTCAAATATAGCAAATGGTATTTAATTGTGGCTAAAAAAAGTAAATTGGCAATTAGGGACAGTCAATGAGATACAAATAATTTTGAGTTGATGCAGGATTATGCAAATTGTGTTTGAAAATTCATGCAGCTTGAAAATGGACCAATCAAATTTTATCTCAGCAGGATTGTATTGCTTCATTGTCAAGCTGCATACATTGCATACAAAATTTGCATAATGCTGCATCAACTCCAAATTATTTGCATCTCCTTGACCATCCCTATTGGCAATCATGGTGAAAGGTTGTGGTCTTTTCATCCAATCATCAGTTTTATAAATGTGGAGTAGGGACAAATGGTGTTATTATTTCATTATTAAATTTATGGAGGATGCAGAGGTAAGTCAGCCCCCTAGGTGGAGATGCTTGCGTTTGATGCCTAGCTCTAGTTACTCTCACAGACCCTATTGCAAATTGTTAATGTAATCTGGTCTCTCTAGCAATTCACAATATCATCTGAACATTATTACGTAATATCATACAATGAACACTGCCAGTAGTATTGATTTAAAATGAATAGACCTTGCTCTCTGGTGGTAAAGGTATTCTTGCAGAGAGCTACACAGTTGAACTTGTGATGTGTCAGTTTACAAAGGTATAACAGTACCAATAGCATGCAGTGCTTTTCTATTGCCAATGATGTGATGTATGCCCTTTACTGTTTTACAAATTTCTAAAAACAGGCCCCTTTCTTGTGCATATTTGGAATCCATTAGGAGTACATTAATTATCTCTCATTAGTTAAATATTGTTAAACTTTCCTTATATAGTAGACCTACCATGCGAGTTGACAGTTTGCTTTGAAATTTGCTATATGACTCGTGTATAACAATCACGGTGCTTTTCTTCTTGGGTTGAATAGCAATAGAAGTTGACTAAGAGAAATGTAGAACTTTTAGAGTGATTAAAAAAAGGATTTGCACTTTTTTGATTATTACTGCATGTTTTCACTTTATTATATAAAGTATATTTTTACGTGGTTTGGCTGCTGATCTTTAAAATGAATCCCTGTTTGGGCTTGTTCACACTATGGGCTTGATTCACAAAAGAGTGCTAATTGTTAGCACGGCCGTTTTCGCGTGAATTTTCGCATTGTGTGCGTTCGCGATTTTCGCGCGAAACGATAACGGTTTCGTGCGCAAACGTGAATTTTTACGCGAAAACAATATTGATTTCGTGTGAAATTTCGCGATCGCACGCAATGCAAAAATGTGCGCGAAAACGGCCGTGCTAACAGTTAGCACTCTTTTGTGAATCAAGCCCTATGAGCGCTTGCGGATTTTTTAAAGCACTGGCAATTTTAGAAATCGCCCTAAAAGTGCTTGTGCAATGATTTTCTATAACAGTGTTCACATATGTGGGTTTCAATCTTCAGTAAATCGCAAACGCGATACATGTACCATTTTTTGAGCGCTTTTGCTATAATTGAAGGTATAGAAAAGCGCAAAATGCTTTCCGAGGGCATTTAACGCTTTTAAGAATAAATACATTGTATTTATTCTTTTCCCGGGTCAAAGAGTTCACTTCCTGACTGACATCAGGAAGTGAAATTCTCAATCGCTCAGCAAAAGTGTTTAAAAAAGCACGTACAAAAGCACTTTTCTAAGCTCAAAGTGCAGGGAAAAGCGCTTTGAAAAAGCTCAATAAATCGCTCAGCGCTTGCAATAGCACTGGCGATTTATAATGTGCACAAGGCCTTTTTGTGGAGGAAAAACGCAATCCCTTCAATTGAGCTCTGTACATTTTAAATGGTTAGTGGAAAACACTATATCAGATGCATGAGATTTTGCCATTTGTGACACACATTCTTTGTAAATTATCTGTTGGCATGTATAAAAATGCTTTCTAAAAAATCTCATATGAAATGCACACAAAAAAGAACATTCATAACCTAAAATTTGCAAATATGCAGAAAAAAAATATAGCAGGGATAAGTGTGAAGGCTGCTTAAAGCTCAGAAAGAGAAACACTTAACTGATGCAGAGGAGGTGGAGCACTGGAGGAACTTTCCATATTTCCCTAAAGGTCAGTTTTATTCTATTCCAATATATACAGTGGCTTGCAAAAGTAGGAGGGAGTACATCCCAATAAGGTCACCAAAAACCCATATTATTAATTTTAAAATATCATAACTTTTATTGACTATCAAAAATACAAATCTTAAAAAGCGCCAAACAGTGGTGGATCGAATGACCCCGCAACTCTCATACACAACTCACACCTCACTCCAGACTAACACACTTGCCCCTGTAACTGATTGTTTTCACGACCACTGGTACCAGTGATTTTCTAAATCAATGTTCCTCCAAAAACATTATGTCCTCATAGGATATAGTGATTCAAAAATATTGTAAAAAAGGACAGTACATGCAGTATATCCTCCTGCTTCAGCTCAGGCCACTTAAATGTGATGATAAACAATGCATCAATTGATTCCACAGACACAATGCTGCTTGTTCAAAATAATCATAGGCATATAGAATCAGAGCCCGTTATGTCAGCAGCAGTGAATGCTAGTGTTGTTAGTAGCAAAAAATAGCGTAGCATGGCAGAATAGCAAAGCCACAGATGCAGAAAAGTACTTCATAGCAAGCAAACACACGAAGCCGACACTGTATGTGCTGATTAGTAGCAGCTGCATACGTTCACATGACAAAAATTCTGTATCATACAGTACCGATCTGTCGGTGTCCAGCTCCCAGGAATCCTGCAATTGTATCCAACTGTTGCGGCAACCAGAGTAATCCACTCATCACCATATATATCAAGAGGACAATGATATCAGCCAGGGCAAGTGGAGGGGTCCATGAGCAGTCTTGTCCAGGTAGAGAGGAGAGTAGAGAGGAGCGTCGGGGCAGCGGCACTTTGCACTTGCCACTTGGCACATGGCACTTTGCACTTTGCATTTGGCACTTTGCACTTGGCACTGTCACGATTGTGGAACTTTCTCCGTGATCAGCGCACAACGCGTGCGCTGACACGGCGGAAATCCTCCACAAGCGTATATTTGCAGTCACCTAGCAAAACGTGCTACGCACCTGTAGAGGGAAATTCCTGTCGGCAGATGGTGCTGGGGAGTGCAGAGGAACCAATCCTCTGTACCTCCACAAGTGCCAGACAGGAATTGTACGAAGCGCAGAACGCAATCGCAAGAGAGGCTATTGCGAATGAGATTGAGCAAAGGGATAGGTTGTATGTGTGTGCGCCAATCCAGTCGCCACCCCGCGACCGCGCACACACAACAGCAGATACAAAATAGGAACGCGATCGCGAGAGGTGCGATCGCCAGACGTGGCACAAGGCAGATCAGAATAGAATACGAGGGTAGCAAAGGCACAGCAAATACAATAAGGAGATACGGAAAATAATAAACGCTAGCTAACCGCGAACACCGCACTCATTCGCAACAGTGCACGCGGTTATGCGCGATCTCCACGTGATAAGCACAATAGAGACAAGCACGCCTAACTAACCATTAACAGACAAACAGAGGACGCGAGCGCTTGCTTAACGGTTACCTCACCGAGCCTGCAGCAAGCGTAGCGGACAAGACAGACACACGAAAACAGGGACAACGATAGATAGGATCCACAGCACTAGCGAAAAGTAGCTAGCGCGATCCCAGAAGACAGAACAGAAGGATCCCCAGCGCTAGCAAAAAGTAGCTAGCGCGATCCCAGGAGACAGAACAGAAGGATCCCCAGCGCTAGCAAAAAGTAGCTAGCGCGATCCCAGAAGACAGAACGGAAGGATCCCCAGCGCTAGCAAAAAGTAGCTAGCGCGATCCCAGGAGACAGAACAGAAGAGATAGCTGGTAGCAACCGCTGCACCAGCTATACTCCAAGAACAGAGATCAGAACCATTTCCTGTCAACCACCATAGGGACAGGACAATGGCAAACAGGCAAGACAAGACAGAACAGGCAATACAGATAATACAACCTGACTGGGCTAGAAGGGGAGCCTAAAGCAACCCCCAGGAATTAACTATACTAGATAGCAATGGCTGACACTCCAGCAGTGTCCATCAGGAACAGAGCATGGAAGGGAAATGTCCAGCCAAGCATTCTGGGAAACATAAAGCTCTTATAGTGCCAGTCATCAAAGAAGGCAGGTAGGGGATTTGCATAACGAATGTATGCAAATTCCCCAGCAAGAGAACAGACCAGAAACTTGCAATGGAAAGGCAGGTCTCTGTTCCAGAGACCTGCAGCCCACAGACTAGAGGAATGGACAAACAGCTGTCTGCCTGTGCAGCCAGCTGAACAGATCATCACAGTACCCCCCCTTCTAGGGAAGGATTCCAGACATCCCTCAAAACTGGTATCATCACAAAACTCTAACTGAAGACTCATGAAGGTCAGGACAGCCCGACAAGGCCCAATTCCAGAGTCAGTCCATCCGAAACCGACCTCATCAGAAGCAGAAGCCACCGAAACATGCCCATCAGCACTGCAAGTCTCAGCGTAACACCCATCAGGACTGTGGACACCAGAGAAGAAGCCATCGACACCCTCCAGACAATACCCACCACCTTCCAAGGAGCGTCCAAGAATACCAAACCTGCCGCAATACCTGTTCGGAGTGTCCCTTACAACACCAAAGCCATTGCTGATCGTATTCAGGGCACCAAGCAAAACCTTTCCCGGAATCTCCCAGAACGCCTTGAAGCTCCGCAGAGATCCCAAGAAGCCAGAACGCTCACCAGGCTCACATGGAGAACCACCAAGAACCCCTATGGAACCTATGATCATTCCAGACTCAAAATTAGCAGGACACCCATCAAGATCAGGACTTTCAGGGACCACTTCTGGGCATGCAAGCAGGCAGTCTATATCAGAACATGTCTCCACTGAGGAAGCATCTGAGTACGCTGGTAACCGAGACACACTTGGGCTTTCTGGGTCACAGAGCACATCGGGGTACACTAGTACAGGAGAAACCTCAGGACATGTCGGGGAACTGCCAACCTCAGAGTCCGACACGACAAGACCAAAACCAGTACCGGGCAGAAAATCATCACGAGTAAAGATCACAGGTACTGGTCTTTCAAAAGAAGACTCGGACTCAAATTCAGAATTTTCTGTAACTGTAATATCATCATTGACTACACATGAATGAAGCTCCACAAGAGCTGCAAAAGTAGTCAGCAAGGCAGCAATGCCTACTGAAGTGGGCAACACCTCAGAAGGACCTGGGGGGCAGGAGACATCTCCTACAAGTTCTGCACCCTTTGGGAGGAACTCGGAGACCTTTAGATCATCAAACAAGACCTCAGGAACATCATTTTTCAAGTTGTCTAAGAAGGATTCTGTACTATCCATGTTACAGGGCAAAACTGGAACTTTATTTTGAGAGCAGGGCAGATGTCCCAGGGAAGGTTCCACCATAAACTGAGACTGAATTTCATCATCATGAGTGGAACGTACAGGAATATTCACTGGACCACACACTGACTCCCTAACTTTAATCTCGCTGCACCCAGAACTCTGCGTAGTAGTCAAACTAGCTTGCAATTCCAAAACTGCAGAAAGACAGGTAAAATTAGCAGCAATACCTAGACGAGCCTCTAGGGGCAGGGCAGGAGATATTGTACAAGGCAATATTGACTCATCCAGAGTACTGGGTGGAGAGTCAATACTTTCTTCAGAATCAGACTCGCAAATGTCAATGCAAGTGGACATCATGCCTTCATTCATGGTACAGGGCAGGTTCAGAGAAAGCTTCTCTGGACAAGGCAAAGAAGCTTCAGCATCAGATTCACAAAACCGAAGCGCTGTCTCACTCTTAGATTCGGCTAACAATGTCGAATCCGAGGAGTCAGAACGCAAAATTTGCGGATGCAAGATCGCTTTAGGTTGCGAAACTGATGCTTCCATATCGCAAACCTCCGCGATCTCCGGAGCAGACTGCAAGGCATCTAGGACAGAAACACTGGAGCAACTGTCATCAGGCAACAGGCCTGCACAGGTGCGAACAGAATAAGACATAGATTCATTTGCAAAAGAAATGGCGACATCAACAGGATAAACTTTATTAGGCATAAAAATTTTACTTTTGACGCTGCATAGTCGAGAAATTTTCCCCATAGCAGGGTCACAGACAGAAGATCTCAAAGATCTGTTTATAACTGACAAAGGATCTCACACATCCTTGAGGAAACCGGCAGACTCATGCCGATCACAATCTGCAGGAACATCCGAGAAACAGGCATCAGATCGCACAGATTCAAACTGCACACTGTCAGGAGAGAATCCATCAGGATTCGCACAGGAACCAACCACAGCGGCACACTCATTTATTTCAGATTGCACAAAGTCAAGACTCTCATGCTTTACCCCAGAAAGGCAGGAACAATCATCCGACAAAGATGTCTCTTTATTGGAATCAATTGGTTGGTGTGTGTGCAACTCATCCAAAATCGTTTGCCATACATAGATCACCAGATCCACATCATCCTTGTCACATTCATCGGAATCAATCAGAAGGTACATAGAATCGAGACAAGCATTCAAGACATCTTCGCTTTTTGCGATGTAAAAATCGCAAAAGGCTTTCCAATCAAAATCGAATTCTTCCAGCAAGGCCCCAATATCCCAGGAAGCAAATGGGGGTTCAAACAGGCCAGTATCCAAATAATCTCCATAGGGGTGGAGTTCAGGAACAAGAACAGATTTTTTAACTGCTTTAATGTAGTCTGCGATCCTACCTATAGCAGGATCCACATAAGCTTTGGATTGGGGCAAAAACCCTGGAAACTGATCAGCAGATGCATTATAAACATCATTATCATACTGCATGGTTTTGCCCATTTCAGACTTGACAGAAATAACCTCTTTATTTGTGGTTGCTAGGGGCAACGGATCTTTCCGCTGGGAAGCCTTCCTAGATCTTTTACGTTTAGACTTAGAGGCTTTGGATGGCTGCTTTGTGGATGAAAGAGTAGATGGAACAGCTGATTGAGCTGCTGACAACAACTCATTAAGGGGGTATGGTAATTGAGGTAATCTCAGCCAATTGTGAATTAAAAAGGCCAGGAATTCCAGGGGTCTTTGACTCAGGGTGGTATGATTTAACACATCATAACCCCACATTAACATTTCGCCCCCCAACAGAATGTAGGCCATTTGGGGGGCCCAGGTAGACACTGGGGTGCATTGGAATTCAGGGTTCGCTAACAGTTTCATACACTCAGACAAAAATTCGTCTGCTGATTCAGGTTCAAGTTTTTTAAATCTCTTAAAGGTACAAGAGCCATATTCGACAAAATCGTACAAATCGGAAATTCCGTCTACACTGGGGTTTTGGGTAGGGCTGGTCATTCTGTCACGATTGTGGAGCTTTCTCCGTGATCAGCGCACAACGCGTGCGCTGACACGGCGGAAATCCTCCACAAGCGTATATTTGCAGGCACCCAGCAAAAGGTGCTACGCACCTGTAGAGGGAAATTCCTGTCGGCAGATGGCGCTGGGGAGTGCAGAGGAACCAATCCTCTGTACCTCCACAAGTGCCAGACAGGAATTGTACGAAGCGCAGAACGCAATCGCAAGAGAGGCTATTGCGAATGAGATTGAGCAAAGGGATAGGTTGTATGTGTGTGCGCCAATCCAGTCGCCACCCCGCGACCGCGCACACACAACAGCAGATACGAAATAGGAACGCGATCGCGAGAGGTGCGATCGCCAGACGTGACACAAGGCAGATCAGAATAGAATACGAGGGTAGCAAAGGCACAGCAAATACAATAAGGAGATACGGAAAATAATAAACGCTAGCTAACCGCAAACACCGCACTCATTCGCAACAGTGCACGCGGTTATGCGCGATCTCCACGTAATAAGCACAATAGAGACAAGCACGCCTAACTAACCATTAACAGACAAACAGAGGACGCGAGCGCTTGCTTAACGGTTACCTCACCGAGCCTGCAGCAAGCGTAGCGGACAAGACAGACACACGAAAACAGGGACAACGATAGATAGGATCCACAGCACTAGCGAAAAGTAGCTAGCGCGATCCCAGAAGACAGAACAGAAGGATCCCCAGCGCTAGCAAAAAGTAGCAGGGCGATCCCAGGAGACAGAACAGAAGGATCCCCAGCGCTAGCAAAAAGTAGCTAGCGCGATCCCAGAAGACAGAACGGAAGGATCCCCAGCGCTAGCAAAAAGTAGCTAGCGCGATCCCAGGAGACAGAACAGAAGAGATAGCTGGTAGCAACCGCTGCACCAGCTATACTCCAAGAACAGAGATCAGAACCATTTCCTGTCAACCACCATAGGGACAGGACAATGGCAAACAGGCAAGACAAGACAGAACAGGCAATACAGATAATACAACCTGACTGGGCTAGAAGGGGAGCCTAAAGCAACCCCCAGGAATTAACTATACTAGATAGCAATGGCTGACACTCCAGCAGTGTCCATCAGGAACAGAGCATGGAAGGGAAATGTCCAGCCAAGCATTCTGGGAAACATAAAGCTCTTATAGTGCCAGTCATCAAAGAAGGCAGGTAGGGGATTTGCATAACGAATGTATGCAAATTCCCCAGCAAGAGAACAGACCAGAAACTTGCAATGGAAAGGCAGGTCTCTGTTCCAGAGACCTGCAGCCCACAGACTAGAGGAATGGACAAACAGCTGTCTGCCTGTGCAGCCAGCTGAGCGGATCATCACAGGCACATGGCACTTTGCATTTGGCACTTTGCACTTGGCACTTTGCACGTGTTGTGGCATGTGTCACATGCCAGATGACACGTGCCGAGTGCAAAGTGCCAAGTGCAAAGTGCCACGTGCCAAGTGCAAAATGCAAAGAGCTAAGTGCAAAGTGCCACGTGCCAAGTGCAAAGTGCCATGTGCCACATGCCACGTGCCAAGTGCCACGTGCCAAGTGCAAAGTGAAAAGTGCCACAAGCCAAGTGCCACGTGCCAAGTGCCAAGTGCCAAGTGATGAGTGACAGTCAGACAGCAGAGGAGAAGACATTAGTGCACACTAACTGTCACACTGGCACTGCTCACAGCACAACAGTTCTGTAGTAAGCTAACATAGTACTACTACTACTGTAACAACTAACTAGCGCTGACTGCAGTACTACTAACTACACAATAACACAGTAATCCTATTCCCTAACTATACTGTAGTTAAGGTTTATAGCAGGCCAGCAGCTGGCCTGGTCTGTACATAGCACACACACAGACACAGGACAGGATCTATAGCAGCTGCAGCAGCCCTGCAGCACACACTCTGACTGTCACTGAATGAAATCAAGCTAGCTACCTAATTAACAATATAACAATAGTGTAGTGATAGTGAAGGGGTTAATCACTGAACAGCTTTAGGTTTATCACTGTATACAGCCCTTGCTAGGCCAGCAGCACTGGAGCATGTCTCTCAGTGAGCATTCACAAGCAAGGATGATATTTCTCATCATGGCAGCCCTCCTTATTATACAGGGGGGCCTGGCCAGGGTTCCTTTCTGTGATTGGGTGCCAGGGCTTAGGCTGGGAGCCCTCTGATTGGCTCAATGAGGTCAGGTGGGGCTGGCCAGGTTTCCCTTCTGTGATTGGTTGCTAGGGCTTCTGCTGGGAGCCCTCTGATTGGCTCAATGACATCAGTGACATCATCTCCTTAGTTACAGTATCCGGATTCGGATATCCGACGGATATCCACGGATATCCGGGTATGCGGCCAAATATCCGCATAGTGCAATTTGGGCCCAGGTATCCGGAATCTGAATCCGGTCGGATAGTGGGAAAAAGTTTGGATATCCGGTTCACCCGAATATCCGGAATCTGGATGAGCAGCCCTGGTCAGAGAGATGAGACTCCTACATCCAGCATGGTCCGGGGAGTGAACAATGTGCGGAGCAATATGCTTAAGGAACGGACATTGCAGCAGTAAGAACATATATCACTGTGCTCTGGTTTGGGCAAAGACTTGGGGGGGAGACAAATATGCACGCAGCACAGCGCTCACATACATTGTAGCAGGTCTCTTATGCTACATGCATATGGCGGGGGACTCCGGGTAAGCCGTAGAAATACTGGTAAATTGTAGCCAGACTGTTATTCCATTGATTCATTCCACATGCATACAGGGGTGGACACAGGCGGGGGATAAGGAGGCACTTAAGGGTGAGTGAACATTGTGCATCACTATAACTGAGCTCCTGCAGGGGTAAGAAACTCGGGAGGAGCCAAAGATTAGCTCCATTATATGCTATCCTATTACTCAGGCAGTCACTTTCAGAGATGGTGGTAATATTCCACAGGTCTAGGAAATAATATGCCAAGAAGATAATTTCGACAACAACAGTTAGTTGGTATTATTGCTATTTTCTGACTTAACCACTTGACCACCACAGTGTTAACCCCCCCTAACGACCAGGCTCTTTTTTGTTAAGCTGGGCTGTGCAGGTTTTTTAGCCTCCTGCACAGCTGAGGTATGGAGCCCAGCTATCGGACTCACTTCCTTTTTTGTCCCTAAGGGGAAATGCTGCCTGAGGTGTCCGATCGCTGTGGCCATTTTTTCCCCCTAAGCCTCTATGAGGCTCTCTCTCCCTCTCTCCCTCCCTCCTCCCTCCCCTTTCCTCCTCCCCTCTGTGATCTTTATGGAACAGGACGGCGATCTGTCCTGTTTCGTCTCTCATAGGCATCAGCCCATGAGAGGACGGCAATTCCCGGCCAATCAGAGGCCGGGGATCGCCGATCTCGTACATCGCTGTTGGGGACTGCAGCGCTGTACGGATGTAAACAAAGGGGATTTCTTTCCCCTTTCGTTTACAAACAGCCTGCTAGCCGCGATCGGCTAGCATATGTAAATAGGAACAAATAGAGGCGAGTGCGGGGGGCAGAGCCGGCGCTACCATAGAGGCAAAGGAGGCAGCTGCCCCAGGGCCCCAGAGCTTGTAGGGGCCCCCAGTGGCTACAAGAGGAAAAAAAATCAAATCGGCCTTATAGTTTTTGAGAAAATCGATTTTAAAGTTTCTAAGGAAAAAAAATACACATTTAAAAACAAAACGAATTTAATGGTTAATAGCAAATCCACCTTAAATGCTATAAACCCTAAATTTGCAGGATATGCTAAGGAGATAATTAGGAATACGAGGAAAAAACAATTTTTCAAAAAGACCTTATAGTTTTTGAGAAAATCGATTTTAAAGTTTTGAAGGAAAAAAGTATACTTTTAAATGCGGTAAATGTAACTTTTAGTAGCAAACCTAACGGTAGTGTAATTTTACATGCATCAAACGAAAGCGCAATAAATTTCCTGGCGGGGTTTCCAGGGGGTCTATACTCAGCCGCAGCGCTTTGGCCAGGGATCGCTATACAGCTGCAATATGGCTGTATGAAGATCCCTGGCATTTTTTCCTATTTTTCCAATTTTTTTTATGTTTAGAGTGTGGGAATTTAAAAAAAAAAAAATTATGTGGCGTCCCTGCTCCTGAAACTTTTTAACCCCTCGTCCCCCATGCAGGCTGGGATAGCCAGATTGTGGAGCTCCGACCGATTGGGACTTCACACCCTGACTATACCAGCTGCAAAAAAGGTCCCCTAATGCCGATTTTTGTTCCGGGGTATATGTTGGAGGGCCCCCCAGGTTTATTTTGCCCTGGGGCCCCATTGTTGCTTAAACCGGCCCTGGCAGGGGGAGTTACTGATGATGGGAAGAGAGGGGGAAGTACAGACACTTCCTCCTATCCCACCCTTGAGCGGCTGTGCAGAGCGGGGGACAGGGGGAGCGCTAAAGGGAAAGGATTGTGCTGTGACTCTTATTTAGTGTTGGGCGAACAGTGTTCGCCACTGTTCGGGTTCTGCAGAACATCACCCTGTTCGGGTGATGTTCGAGTTCGGCCGAACACCTGATGGTGTTCGGCCAAACTGTTCGGCCATATGGCCGAACTAAGAGCGCATGGCCGAACGTTACCCGAACGTTCGGCTAGCGCTGTGATTGGCCGAACGGGTCACGTGTAGTGTTGGGCGAACATCTAGATGTTCGGGTTCGGGCCGAACATGGCCGCGATGTTCGGGTGTTCAACCCGAACTCCGAACATAATGGAAGTCAATGGGGACCCGAACTTTCGTGCTTTGTAAAGCCTCCTTATATGCTACATACCCCAAATTTACAGGGTATATGCACCTTGGGAGTGGGTACAAGAGCAATTGGTAAAATCCCCCATAGACTTTCATTGCCTCCCTATTTCACTTTCCAAAATCTCACATCTTTTCAAAGGGCAATGGCTCAGCAGTACCAAATTTTTTAGCATTGTAGGGACCCTTAGGGGGATCATGACTGGTGAGTTTTGCCACTGCTGAGCCATTGCCCTTTGAAATGGTGTGAGATTTTGGAACGGTAAATAGTAGGCCCAATGAAAGCCTATGGGGGATTTTACCAATTTTGGACCCCTGTAACTCTGGTTTGCAGAGATGTAGGGACCCCATCTTTGGAATCCAATTCTAACAATATGTCTTCTACCTGCATGAGACATTTCATGAAATTCAGACGTTGCTAACGGCCATAGCTGAGATTTATGTACGTCACCATCACTACCATTGAAATAGCCCAAATAAACAGGTTTTTGTGACCCTAGGCTATGACCTCTTTGGCCTAGGGGCCCGAAACTCACCAGTCATGTTCCCCCTAAGGGTCCCTACAATGCTAGAAAATTTGGTACTGCTGAGCCATTGCCCTTTGAAAAGATGTGAGATTTTGGAAAGTGAAATAGGGAGGCAATGAAAGTCTATGGGGGATTTTACCAATTTTGGACCCCTGTAACTCTGGTTTGCAGAGATGTAGGGACCCCATCTTTGGAATCCAAGTCTAACAATATGTCTTCTACCTGCATGAGACATTTCGTGAAATTCAGACGTTGCTAACGGCCATGGCTGAGATTTATGTACGTCACCATCACTACCATTGAAATAGCCCAAATAAACAGGTTTTTGTGACCCTAGGCTATGACCTCTTCGGCCTAGGACTGCATTGAACGCGACCCACGCATTGTGCGCATTCTGGACAACACCAATTACTGGGTTTATACCCTTCTGGATCCACGGTACAAACACAATGTTCCAAAACTGCTTGAAGAAAGAGTCCGACAGGTCAAAATGGAAGAATACCAGCAGGCCCTTGTGGAGACTTTAAAGAGGAGATTGACATCCTCCCCCTCCTCTAGCCAGTTGTACGCCGACAGACTGACTTCCGCAAACCCAGGACGACCAGGAGGTCAGCAAACAACACAAGCCGCAGCTAGTGCCCAAAAGGGAATGGTATCGGCAGTGTCCTTGGAGTGGGAAAATTTTCTGACACCCATGCAGCAGCACACAGAACAGCAAGCGTGCAGATCCACCTCCAACACCGATCGCCTGGAGAAGATGGTCAAGGACTACATGTCAGATGGCATAGCTGTGTTGAACAATCCATCTGCACCCTTCAACTATTGGGTATCGAAGCTAGACACCTGGCACAAACTGGCAATGTACGCAATAGCGTTATGTTGGAACGCTGTTTTAGTGCTGCCGGAGGCATCGTCACAGATCGGCGTATCCGCCTCTCCACAGAAAATGCAGACCGTCTGACTCAAATTAAAATGAATCAATCCTGGATTGGAAACGACTACGCAACACTCCCGGACCCCAACCAAGTAACATGAACAATGAACATCTGTGATGGGTTAGCGTTTCCGGTCCCTGTTTATTGAACCTCTCATCTGTATTAAATTTATGACTGCATGGCGACAAAATGCAAATTGCTATCCGCACGCTTCTTGTCCTCATGCAAGGCCTGGGTTGTTGTGTCTCAAAGCGTGGCCTTCTCCTCCTGCGCCACCCTCCTCCTGTTCCATCACGTGTGCTGCTGCTGGGTTAGCGTTACCGGTCCCTTTTCCTGGAACCTCTTATATGTATTACATTTATGACTGCATGCCGACAAAAAGCATGTTACCTGTGCAAAGAAAACAGACATTTCCCGCATTTAAAAGACAGTTTTCCCTTTGAAACTTTAAAATCGATTTTCTCAAAAACTATAAGCTCTTTTTGCTAAATTTTTTTCCTCTTGTACCCACTCCAAACATACTCCAAAATTGCACATACCCTGCAAATTTGGAGTATGTAGCATGTAAGGAAGCTTTACAAAGCACGAAAGTTCGGGTCCCTATTGACTTCCATTATATTCGGAGTTCGAGTCGAACACCCGAACATCGCGGCGATGTTCGGCGAACGTTCGCGAACCGGAACATCTAGGTGTTCGCCCAACACTACTCTTATTTCACAGCACAGATGATAAAAATGTATTAATGCCATTTTATTTAAAATAGGAGTACTTTAAGATGCCCTTTTAAATAAACTGCACTTAATTTTGGCCTTATGTGGTATTCCTGTCACGGACATTGATTCCACATGAAGTCTGTTACGCTAGGTTCTCAAGTCTGTCAATGTTTGGAGTGCTTAGATTACCTTTTTATTTGAAGAGCTCTGTACATGTACTTCACAATTTACTAAAATCCTTTTGTTGTCACACAAACCGGCCAATATATGACAGGTAAAATTGGCTAAACAAAATCTATACTTGAACAATAATCAAAACAATTCTGGATTCCACCTGTTGCCTCAGATTTCTCTCACCCCTTGTCCAAACCTCACGTAGAATCATTGTAGAGGATGTGGAAAAGGTAGACAAATTACAGAGCCTTAAATTGAGAAGTCATTCCCTACTACGGCAGTGCGGCACAGCTGCTCAAATAAATTTTCCAGTTTGGCAAAGACTTTCATGGAAACACTGATTCTTGTTAATACACTTTTGTAAACAACTAGATAGCCTCTCACCTGGTGGCTAGACAAATAAACTGCAGTGGAAATGAAAGTCTTTACAGGCCTAATGTCAACTAGCAGCACCAGCAATTCACAGCTGCTTCGGCAATGCCCGTTTGAATTGGAATTTTTATAATAATTGACTGCAAAAAAAATTGTTGAGCTAAAGCAGCTAGGAGAAAAGACAGTAATTGTTAGTGATAATGTTCTCTCTCTTGCATTACAAGCAGAAGAATTCCATCATAGTTGATATCAAGACCTACAGGGGGAAGCCAAAGAATATCTAATAAGTAGATCCTTCCATGCATACTTGTAGAAAGAGTTAATTTTGGCACCGGATATAGCCATTAGTAGAATATTGGTAAACTTACGCATATTTTGCTATTAAGCTCTATGAAATTACAATAGTAAAATATTAGTAATTGTTGCCAATATTTTACTATTTACTAATCTAACCCCACTCTCACTTGAACCCTATAAGTGCCTAACCATAAGCGACCTCCCTCAACTAATGCCTAACCCTAACCAACTCCCCCAACCTATGCCTAACCCTAACCAACTTCCCCACCCTATGCCTACCATAACCAACTCCCCCAACCTATGCCTAACAATAACTAACTCCCACAAATTATGCTTAACCCTAAACAACCCCCTAACTTATGTCTAATCCTAAAGGACTCCTAAACCTATGCCTAACCCTAAAGAAACCCCCCACCTATGCCTAACCTTATATAGCCCCCCAAAATGATGCCCTATGGCTACAAATAGCTAGTTCGGGCGTGCTATATAGTATAAAAGTGTTAATGGATAAGCGCTCATATAGTCTCTACCACATAAACATCCTATCTTGCACTTCCGATATACACATGTGAACGAGCTACGGTTTCCCTCCCCCCCCAATATGAATAGACTCACCGGATCCAACGCCCAAAATGGGCCCGTATGCACGTTAGGGGTATTGACCACCCCTCAGCCGCACTGGCACCTCCACTTCCGGTCAACTTGGCCCGTTGTGCGTCCTCTCCACAACGGTATAACCTCCAGAGAGATAAGCAAGACGCTTCACATAGCGTAAAAGTATTAGGGAACCTGCTCCCGTATTTATTAAAGTTAAAACAACCATAGGCTTAATTACAGCGAGCGTATGGCGGCAGCCTTGGGTCAGGGGATAACAGGCATCTATATGCTAAGTGCACCGGCCGCGGACACGGTGACTAGTCGGCGTGCTTCAAGTTTGTTTTAGCGGCGGAGCCTTCTCGGATCTGGAGGCCGGTGAACTTAGCATATAGCTGCCTGTCATCCCCTGACCCAAGGCTGCCGCCATACGCTCGCTGTAATTCAGCATATGGTTGTTTTAACTTTAATAAATACGGGAGCAGGTTCCTTAAGACTTTTACGCTATGTGAAGCATCTTGCTTATCTCTCTGGAGGTTATACCATTGTGAAGAGGACGCGCAACGGATCAAGTTAACCGGAAGTGGAGGTGCCAGTGCGGCTGAGGGGTGGCCAATACCCCTAACGTGCCCATTTTGGCCGTTGGATCCGGTGAGTCTATTCATATTGAGGGGGGCAGGAAACCGCAGCTCCTTCACATGTGTATATCTGAAGTGCAAGATAGGATGTCTATGTGGTAGAGACTATATGAGCACTTATCCATTAACACTTTTATGCAATTGAGCTTCTTCACAAGAAGCAAGGGAGCGCTCCACCGGACTGGACTGGTGTTTGTTATCTAACCACCTAAATTGTTTTCTAATCTTTTACTTGTGATATTGTGTGCGCTTATGTACATTTACATTTTTTTAGTGCTCTACAGTAGGCACCAATGTAAATAGCAATGATTAGCAGCTATGAGTGTTAATTTGGGCACCTCAGTGCCACCCGCTATCTAATAAGGTGCTAGAGGTGCCCAAAGTAACTCTTATAGCCACAAATTTACTGCTTCACCTTCCTTTACTTTCATAGCAAATGTATTCTTTTTTGAATGCTGTCATTGATTTAATTAACTGATATTGCATCATCATTTATGAATTGGAATGGTGGAGAACAAATTTGCTTCGCACAATGTGCTGCCAAAATTCCAAAAATCAGGGAGAGGAAAGATTTTACAATGGGCACAAGCTGCCTAAATAATGTATGAATTACTAATGTAAAAAAAAAAGCAAATTGTTATTTTGACTACAGTTCCTCTGTAACCTGGCAGTAAGTGGAGAGTGCAGATCACTTAGTATGTGTGCTGCCTAAGTGTTCCAGATTCAAACATATATCTGCAATGTTTGTGCATTATGATTACTTTGAAAACACAGCTTCAAGGTTGAATTCATTTTTTCCCCCTTCCTTATATGTCCCCTATTTTTCTACAATAGTCTTCTTTACATATAGATTCTTCAAGCTAGAGGGAAATAGAGTTGGAGAGGTGTGCTTAAGATGCTACTATATATGTGAAATAAATATTATTTGAAACTGAATTTACAGAGAAGAAGAGGCCCATTGTCCCTCCAGCTCAACATTACAGCACCTTTGTATTATAAATAATGGTATATTAACTCAGTCAGGGTCATGCTATGTGAGTCTTGTACTGACACTGAGATACTGTTAAAGGACTTGTAGTTGCCAAGAGCAGTAGCAAATACAAGGGCATTTAGAACTATTGAGCTCTTCACCCCACTCCTCAGATGTGCAGTCCTTGTGACAGAAGATGTGCCTGACAGCCCCTACAATGCACATCTTGTACAAATGTGGCTGATTTATCATCTAACGTTTCTGCCATCTGTTTTCATATTGCTTGCAGCATAAGATAAGTGGCTCTTGACCATGTGCTGCCAGGCTGAGTAGATTGCAGAGTTCATGAGTTAGCACAATTTATGATAAGGTGGAAATTTTTCTCAGGGCATCAGTCATCTGAGCAGAACCCAGAACAGACACTGTCCTGTCCAGATGTTTTCGCATTCTGAGAAGCTTTGATTGCTAAGAAGATGCTTGGTCAGATTTCTGAGACTTCTGCTAGCTTCACATCCATCCAGAATCAGAGCTGTTCAGATTACATTTTATTAAGTGGAACAATGTCTGTTTATTTTCCAGTTCTCTAGTAAATTATGAATGTCTTATAGTTAATGTGTAACTCCACTTTCAAGAATAAATATTTTTAACATATTACTTCTGCACAAGCCATTTAGCATTATTAAAAACAAATATTTTTTTTATTTAAAGGTCCACTATCATGGACAAATTGTAAACTTGAAAAAAAAACACACATGTATTATTACATATACAGTAGATTATGCATTGGGCTAGAACAAAATGGACTATAAATTGCTTTTTTTCCTATGGTGCTGTCACAGTAGGTAGTGAAAATCTGTCAGGTCTTACAGGCTTTGTGCTAGTCCAACTCCTCATGGGGGAATTCTCATGGTTTACTTTACTTTCAAAAACATATTCAGATGAGTAGGGAGGCTTGCCGGGGTGCTTTTACAAGAAGTTAAACTTTAATTAGATGGATACTGGGCGTAGTTTTTGATGGCGTATCAACAGCATTACCTAAACTGCAATACAATGAAGCAACCACAAGATGCCACTGTCTGTACTATGCTGCAATGATCTCTATGGTACTCTGATTTCCTGTATTCTTTTTGCTTTTCTCTCTGTTATAAGTAGAACATAAGAAAACAGTATTTCCTGATGGTGGTGAATGTTTTATCTCTGCATGTTTTTCTTCAGTAAAGAGTTCTAACTTGCTATACTGGGTGCCTACCTGAGTGTAGAGACCACTTTGCTCCATCAGTTTTATTTAATTATATGGGACCAATAGTGCTTTACAGGACTAGTTACTTCACCAGATTTTGAATTATACGATTTCCTATATTGCAAATCACCCATTCCCCATCCCCACCAAGAAACTACCTGCAGCTCTCAAGGGGCTCACAGTTTTATGTTCCTTCTCCGATTTCGGTCCAGTTTGTTTTAGGGTGAACCATTTAACCTACTGTCTGATATGTTTTGGGGATGTGAGAGGAGGCAATGCCTAAAGATAACCCCAAAACACAGAGAATACATATTCATTTTATGTTGATAGTGAATGAGCTAACATTTGTTAAAGAGAACCTGAACTGAAACTAAACAGTTAAAATAACTATACACAGGTCATACCTACCTCCTGCGTAGTCTACTGCGCAATCTCTTTCTCCTTTTCTGCCTCCCATTTGTCCACTGTGATCAATGGAATTCTCCGTCCTTCATTTTAAAAATATCCATTACTCAATAACAGCTTCCTGGTCAGCACACGGTTAACACTGTAAAATCACCCACTTGAGCCATATAGAGAAACTTGGGCATTACCTTGCACATTCAGTTGTAACTGACAGCAGCTGATATATAGCTGATAGCAACTGGTATATTTCAGTTCTGACAAAATATTGTCAGAACTGGAAGGGATCACTGTAAGAAGAAAATGGTGAGCTCTTGAAGAACAGGAACTGATGGTGAGGTTAGTACGTAATATTCATTTGCAGGTACATCATGTGTTTATTTTAAATTATTTTACTCAGTTCAGGTTCCCTTTAAGCACTTAGGAGGACTCAACAGGCATTGGCAGTTAAGGAGAGCAGTAGTGACTTACAGCAAAGTTTGTATGCTACCTGCCATAGTCTAGGGTCACTTTCATGGGGGAAGCCAGTTAACCTATCTGCATGTTTATGGGATATGTGTGTGTGTGTGTGTGTGTGTGCGTGCGTGCGTGCGTGCGTGCGTGCGTGCACGTGTGTGTGTGAGGAGAACATACAAACTGAATAGATATAGTGTCCAAAATAGGAAGAATCAAAGACTCTACTCTGCTGTGAAAGTGCTAGCCACTGCTCCACCGTGATGCCCATGAACACTAGCTGAAAACTGAAGCCATATTCCTAAAAGTGCAAAGTCATGAGATTAATCATTCAGCCCTTAAACTTTTAAACTGCTTTTTCAATCTCTATTGAAAAACGTTAAACCAATAACTGTTGCCTTGAAAACTGCATATTTGTATGATGTGGGTGACTGGCTGTAGCTTTATAAACTATTATTATTTTTGTTTTCATTCCTGAGTCCTGACACAGTTTTAAATGCATGTCTGATGTCCCAAATGATAGAATCTAGATGTACCAAGGACTGAAATACTTTTGTAGCCTGCTCTAGTGAAGAGTGTGACACGTGTTATACATAGCAAAGGTTTTGGCATTCAAGCATTCTCTTTATTATTGTACAGATGCATTTCTTTCATTATTGTAAAGGTTTTGGCAGGGAGCACTGAATATGTATTTGACTGCTGACACATTTGTCAAGCTGCTTGTGAGACATTTTTTCCTCTTTCTTTCTTAAAAAGAATTTAACCCCCACATTTAGTTGCATTCTAAAACTGTAATGAGGTATTCATTTTAACTCGTCAGTCTGTCTACTGAGTGGTAATCTCTACAATTACTCACACTATGGGCCTGATTTGCTAAAGCATCATCAGGTAACTGTCAGGAATCTTAAGTGATCGTAACATTTTAATGTTTTTTTTTTATTATTTTTATTATTTTTATTTTTTTTTTTGCCAAAAATCATCTGCTGTTCAGTAGTGGCTTCAAAATCGAATTCTCGATGTGGGTACAGTGGCTAGATAGTGGGGCACATGGAGGCGAACAGATAAAATATATGGAGTATATAATGAAAATGTAATCTAGAATAGTGTTTAGTACATCACTACAGTAAAAAAAAAAACACACACACACACACAAAAAACAAAACTGCATACCAAACTGTCAACCTTCATGTTTTAACATTATTTTCTGACCTGACCCGAAGTTCACAAAATGTTAGAAGTGTAGGAGAATAAGTCAGAACAGAAGTCAGGCATTTACTAAGTTCCAAAATACAGACGATTCCTGATCCTGTCTGATCCCTTCACTAATCGACAACCTTTACCTCCCCAGCTATACTACTAGATTAATGCACAGTCCTGAAATGGTGCATGTCTTAGCTGCCAGACCTTATATTTTCTATAGTTCACTTGTGAGTGGTCTCCTCCTCTCCCAAGCGTCTGTCTCTTTCATTGGAGCTCTAACCATGTTCACTTGTGAGTGGTCTCCTCCTCTCCCAAGCGTCTGTCTCTTTCATTCGAGCTCTAACCATGTTCACCTGTGAGTGGTCTCCTCCTCTCCCAAGCATCTGTCTCTTTCATTCGAGCTCTAACCAGGGCTTTCCGTTTTTATGGCACAGTCACAACTCCTCATTGATTAGTGTGCCTGCAAAATTTATTGAGCTGCTCCCACCCATCAGACATTCTCGCTCCTTCAACACATCCAAACAACCCCTCCAAACCCACCTCTTCAAAGTGGTAGGCCTACCCACTTCCTACCACGGAATAACTCTCTGCTGGACACTTATTCTACAGCCCTACCTAGTGTGTCCATCCACCCTCTCATTATATTGTAAGCCTGTGGCAGGGTCTTCCTTTCCCTAGAGTATTCTACATAACTGTGCGTGCACCCCATATTGTACTTTTTCCCATGATTGCCTCATACTTAAAGTGTACCTGAGTTTCGGCCAAAGCTCGGGTAAACAAAATCAGATACTTACTTAAAGAGAGGGAAGCCTCAGGATCCTATTTAGGCTACTTTTGCTATTCCTTGGTTCCCCATTGCTGAGCGCGGTCCCCCGGAAGATTAGCGACAATGCATTGTGCTACTGCTTATACGTGGGTGGACCCGTGCAGCCATTGCACATGCATACACCAGGAAGAGGAGCTGAGTGGCCCCTTATGTGAAGGGGGGCCACGCTCAGCAAGGGGAAAGGGTGGGAGGCGCTCAGCAACTGGGGGCTTGTTAGAATCGAGAAAAGCCTCATTAGAGATCCTGAGGCTTCCCTCTATAAGCGGTAAGTTACAGATTTTGAACCCGAGCTTCGTCTTAAGTTTGCTTTAAAATACTGGATGTACCTAGTCAGCCCCCAATCACATGATCATGTATCGCGTACATGATTGAATTTGTATAACTGCCCTATATTGTATATCCTTGTTATAGTAACAACTTTTCTTTGATACTAATGTTTTATTTCTTGGCTGTACTACATATACAATTCATTATCTCATAAGTTTATTTTTGCTTCAGGTTTGCTTTAAACACAGAAAAGCTGTAGTCAGAAAACAAACTAGAGGAAGAGGTTGCACACTACCGCATGGCAGGAAATAGCAAGTCTGGCTTGTAGGGCATGCAGGGCATTACTGTACTAGTTAGCATAAAGTCTGCTGTTCGTTTTTACGTTAAGTCCATGCTTTGTGAAATTTTTCTTTAAGCTGGTGCAAATAAGACATTTCCCTTTCCTACAATACCTTAAAAAAGTTTCTCCTTACGTCCTTTCACTGTCTGGCAGAGCATCTAATTAGAAAGGAAGCCTGAGGCAGACCCAGAATACATTGAAGGGTTAGATCCCCCAGCTGGCCTGGGGAGGCTGTGGAATTCCCCAGGAAATGGCTGGAGTCCATAGCCTAGCAAAGGAAAGGCTGCACAGACTTCCTTATCGTACTCATTCCATCAACCTTACATTACTAAAACATCTGGAAACAAAATATGAGGATGACAACTTTATTCAATATAATTTATTTCAACGAATTCTCAGTTGAGCATAATGAAAATGTTGATGACAGACTCAGGGGCGTAACTAGACATCACTGGGCCCCCCTGCCAAACTTTGGATGGGGCCCCCAGCGAAACTTTGGATGGGGCTCCCCACCCCCCTCGCTTTCTGCACAGGAAAACTGAGGACCAATGTGTTTTCCCCATACAGATAAAAACACTTAGACTTAAAGGAAACATCAGGCAATCTAAGTTACCCCCAGATCTACTTACCCAGGGCTTCCTCCAGCCCCTTGCAACCGACAAGTCCCTCATTGCAGCTCTGTTCCCAGTACATACATACACACACAGCTGTATTATTTTACTACATGAGAGCACATGCTATATGGAGGAACAACAATGATATGCTGAACATAAGATATAGTATCATTATAACTTTGGCAAAACATTCAGAATGTCACTGATTGACACTGTTATTACAGGATCTTGGACTCCATGTGAGACAACAAGCTCTCAATGAAGCAGCAACAGTTAAGCCTCGTACACATGAGGCACAAAAGTCACAGGAAACATAAAAAAAAAAAAAAGCAGCGACAGCTTGTCGCCAGGTCCCTCTGTGCAGCAGCCGTACACACGGCGCACAGAGGGACAGAGATGCGGCGGAAGCTGTCGCCGAAGGCCCCTCCCCCCGCCAGAAGCTCTGTGCATGGAGCATGGGTTGCTGTCGCTAGTCCGCATACACACGCGGTATGCGTGGCAGACTAACGACAGTTGCGGCGAAGTTGCGGCGATAGCTGTTGCCGGCGATTGGCCACGCCAATTACCTGGCGACAGCTCTGACTGGCGACCATTCGTGGCGTGCGCGTCATACACACGGGGGACCTGTCGCCTCAACACGCGCGTGCACCATGTTTGTGGCGACAGTTGTGCCCCGCGTGTATGCACCATAAAGGCCCATACACACGTCGGATTTTCCCGAACGACGGGTCATTTGAACATCCCGTCGTTCAGTCATGCGCACGCCAAATCGGGCGTGTGTACAGTCCGTCATTAGGGAGATAAGACTGGTCTTATCACCTGAACGACGGACTGTACACACGGACGACTGAATGACGGGACGTTCAAACGACCCGTCGTTCAGGAAAATCCGACGTGTGTATGGGCCTTAAGACATCAATCTCCACTCCATTGCATTGTAAAAGTATTCAGAGGCCATAAAGTCATTAGCCCGTGTGATAAGAATCTAGGAATCCTTTTGCTGAATAGGGAAAGTCTACAACTTTTTTTCAAAATGTGACTCCTTTGTTGGTAAGGTTGTACATCAAGTCTTTAGAACTTTGCAGCAGTGAGAGACAGGTGTTTTTTATGAACCCTAGGGAGCAGGGACAGTTTACAAATTCCAAAGTGTGTATGATTCCTTATCTGTGTGGTGGACACATGCAGTCAATATAACAATGGTGTGAGAGCAGAATACGTTTTTTTTTCTCCATGCCCTTAGCTGTCAGTTTCTCAAACTTTTCCCCCCACTGGCCCCCTGTGGCGTCTGGGCCCCCCTGCGGAGGCATCCCTTGCAGGGTCTATTGTTACGCCCCTGGACAGTCTCCAGACTTGTTTTAAACATTAAAAAACTCCAATGTTTACTCATTGCTAGGGTTTCAATTAAATTGTAAACAAATACCTTAAAGTGTACACAAGGTGGCTCTGGGGGGGGGGGAGGGCAGGTGGGACACAGAGGCACGTTCCCTGGTCCATGGCATGCCTCTGTGTCCCCTTTGTGCCACTCTCTGCCCCCCCCCCCACCCGTGCCGTTCTGTCACCTCTCGATATTGCCGATATGATACGATGCTTGTCTGCAATCTCGAGGGGAAGGGTCTGCAATCTTGAGAGGCACTCCTGCAAAATGCCCACTGAGGGAGTTCCTAACACCCCTTCCCCAGCTCTCATTGGGCAGCTCTGCCTTTCCCCCGCCTCCCTGCACTCTGCTCTGTGGCGAGACACACAGTGTCATGACCCCAGGGGTCACTGATAGTGAAATATTGGATATCTGGAAATAGAAGCGTCAGGGAGTGGCGGTAATTGAGGCTACTTGATCCAGCTAGCCCCCCAGATCAAGTGGCATTTTTTTTTTAGAAAAATGCCCACCTCTGGTTCACTTTAAAGGTGACAGTGCAATTGAGGTTCAGTGGCGTTGCCAGATAACCACTCTCTCTTTCAAGATAGACATATAGTTGGATTGTATTCTTTTTACACATATTTAAAATTCCCCATGTTCCCCCCCACCCTAAAACTCCCCAAATGGATGGAGTTCCAATTTAAATCCAAATGCAGCGTCTGTATTGTTATAACCCCTACCCACATTTGTGTTATGATTTTCAATTCTGCAGTAATGAAGGCATCAGATAAAGAACCACTGTGCTAAATAATGTTGCTGTGTACTTGTATACTTTCATCAAGGAACACAAAAACAGTGTGTGCTGCAAAAATAAAATGAAGATGAAACAAAACAAGTACAGAGATTGATTTGGAAAAATGTGTTGAGTTTGAGGAATGAGAACATCCATTATCTAACAGAGTCCTGATCTGAATAGGTCTTATTCAGGGGGCGCAATGATTTCCCATCTCTCAGACGTGAGTCAGTTTGAATGACAGGAGTGGCCTTGGGTATGTGAATAATTCTCTGCTAAGCCGCAATTTGTTTAATAGGCAAGATGTATGCAGCCATCCACAATAAAGCAGGTCACTCATGCTCGGTATTAGAGTCTTCCGCTCGGCGTGCATAAAAGCATTTCTTCAGGGTTAGTCACTTTCAAGGGTGTCTATTGTATGTAAAGATTCTATTTCTGATCCAAGGATTCTGATAAAAGTTCTGCCCTTCCATGTTACCTACACAGAAAAATGGCATTATTGCTCTATACTGGACTTACATTGTAACTTACACATTTGGATGAAAATCCTTTATAAAATACACGCATGTGGCTGAAAGACTATATATATATATATATATATATATATATATATATATATATATATATATATATATATATATAAAGTCTATGTGTGTGTTTATACACATAGAGATGGCCCGAACATCCGTCAAACGTTCGATTTGCGCGAACTTTCGCGAACCGCAATAGACTTCAATGGGGAGGCGAACTTTGAAAACTAGAAACATTTATGCTGGCCACAAAAGTGATGGAAAAGATGTTTCAAGGGGTCTAACACCTGGAGGGGGGCATGGCGAAGTGGGATGGATGCCAAAAGTCCCAGGGAAAAATCCGAATTAGACGTAAAGTAGCGTTTTAGGGGCAGAAATCACATTGAATGCCAAATTGCAGGCATAAAGTGCATTAAAACATCTTGCATGTGTATACATCAATCAGGGAGTGTAATTAGAGTACTGCTTCTCACTGACACACCAAACTCATTGTGTAACGCACCGCAAACAGCTTTTTGAGTAGTGACGGCCGTGCTGGACTGGTACGCACCATGGCGAGATTGCTCCTCCTCACTCAGTGATGTCAGGTAATGTCTGACTGCCCTATCAACTTTCAATGCATCTATTTTTTTAAATACTTGTTCTGCTTGTTGTTCAGTACCTGCAACGAGAATCTTTTATGGAGGGCAAGCCTGCCATTGTGACCACGGGTAATCAGGGCAGTGCTGGGCCGAAATTACGCATTAGCATAATTACGCATCGTAATTCACTACAAATGCACCGTAAGCGTTACGTGTAAGGTTACGGTATTACGCGTAATTAATTACGCGTAGACCGTAGGTTACGTTATTACGCGTAACAAATTACGCGTAAGACAGTAAACTCCCATTGAAATTACACAGTCTGCCGTAATCGCGTAATATTTAATATTACGCTCCCGTATAATATAGAAAAGCCGCCGACTTTAAGGGTTAATAGCAAAGCCCCCTTAAGTGCTAAGAGCCTCAAATTTGGAGGATATATTAAGGAGATCAGAAGGAATAAGAGGAAATTTTTTTTTTCAAAAAGACCTTATAGTTTTTGAGAAAATCGATGTTAAAGTTTCAAAGGAAAAATATATACATTTAAAAACCCGCCGACTTTAACGGTTAATAGCAAAGCCTGCTTAAAATTTAGGAACACCAAATTCACAGGGTATATTAAGGGGATCAGTGGGAATAAGAGGAAAAATTTTTTTTTCAAAAAGACCTTATAGTTTTTGAGAAAATCGATTTTTAAGTTTCAAGGGCAAAAATGTCTTTTAAATGTGGAAAATGTCAGTTTTTTTTTTGCACAGGTAACAATAGTGTTTTATTTTCATAGATTCCCCCAAGTGGGAAGAGTTTTACTTACTTCGTTCTGAGTGTGGGAAATATTAAAAAAAAACGATGTGGGGTCCCCCCTCCCAGACCTCTTTAACCCCTTGTCCCCCATGCAGACTGGGATAGCCAGAATGCGGAGCACCGGCCGCGTGGGGCTCCGCACCCTGACTATACCAGCCCGCATGGTCCATGGATTGGGGGGTCTCGGAAGGGGAGGGGCAGCCAAGCTTTCCCCTCCCCCTCCGAGCCCTTTTCAAATCCAAGGACAAGGGGCTCTTCTCCACCTCCGATGGGCGGTGGAGGTGGAGGCCGCGATTTCCTGGGTCGGGGGGTTCATTTTGGCATCTGGGAGTCCCCTTTAAAAAGGGGTCCCCCAGATAGAGATGAGCGTAATGACGTAATTACGATTTTGCGAAATTTCGCGTAATTAGTGTAATTACGATTATGGCCGTAAGTACATAATCGTAAAGAAGAAGGATTTCGCGAAATTTCGCGTAAGCGTAATTTTCGCATTACAATGGATATTTGTTCATGCCGTAATTTCGCATTAAACGCTACCGTAATTTCGCGTTAAACCGTAACGCTCCGTATAATATAAAAAAGCCGCCGACTTTAAGGGTTAATAGCAAAGCCCCCTTAAATGCTAAGAGCCTCAAATTTGGAGAATATATTAAGGAGAGGAATAAGAGGAAATTTTTTTTTTCAAAAAGACCTTATAGTTTTTGAGAAAATCGATGTTAAAGTTTCAAAGTAAAAATTTCCTTTAAGAGCTAAAAGTAAATAAACACACAGACACTTAGAAAAAGTATTTTAACCACTTGCCGACCGCCCACAGCCCATGGGCGGCGGCAAAGTGGATCCCCTAAGGACCGCAATACGCCTTAAGGCGGTGCGTCCTTTTCCTTAGCCGGGGGAGCGATCGCGTCATTGATGACGCGCGCTTCCCCCGGCAACTGGCTCCGCCCACCCGCCGTAACATCCCGCCGGCCATACGGAAGCGCCGGCAGGATGTTAACCCCGCGATCGCCGCTACAAAGTGTATAATACACTTTGTAATGTATACAAAGTGTATTATACAGGCTGCCTCCTGCCCTGGTGGTCCCAGTGTCGGAGGGACCACCAGGGCAGGCTGCAGCCTCCCTAGTCTGCACCCAAACACACTGATCTGCCCCCCCCGCCCACTGATCGCCCACAGCACCCTCAGACCCCCCCCCTGCCCACCCCCCAGACCCCTGTTTGCACCCAATCACCCCCCTAATAACCCATCAATCACTCCCTGTCACTATCTGTCAACGCTATTTTTTTTTATCTCCCCCCTGCCCCCTGCCCCCTCCTGATCACCCCCCCACCCCTCAGATTCTCCCCAGGACCCCCCCCCCCAGACTCCCCCCCCCTGTGTACTGTATGCATCTATCCCCCCTAATAACCTGTCAATCACCTGTCAATCACCCATCAATCACCCATCAATCACCCATCAATCACCCCCTGTCACTGCCACCCAACAATCAGCCCCTAACCTGCCCCTTGCGGGCAATCTGATCACCCACCCACACCAATAGATCGCCCGCAGATCCGACATCAGATCACCTCCCAAATCCATTGTTTACATCTATTCTCTCCTCTAAACACCCACTAATTACCCATCAATCACCCATCAATCACCCCCTATCACTTTTACCTATCAGATCAGACCCTAATCTGCCCCTTGCGGACACCCAATCACCCGCCAACACGCTCAGATTGCCCTCTGACCCCCCCTTATCAATTCGCCAGTGCATTAATTACATCTGTTCTTCCCTGTAATAACCCACTGATCACCTGTCAATCACCTGCCAATCACCTATCACCCATCAATCACCCCCTGTCACCCCCTGTCACTGCCACCCATCAATCAGCCCCTAACCTGCCCCTTGCGGGCAATCTGATCACCCACCCACACCAATAGATCGCCTGCAGATCCGACATCAGATCACCTCCCAAATCCATTGTTTACATCTATTCTCTCCTCTAAACACCCACTAATTACACATCAATCACCCCCTATCACCACCTGTCACTGTTACCTATCAGATCAGACCCTAATCTGCCCCTTGCGGGCACCCAATCACCCGCCCACACGCTCAGATTGCCCTCAGACCCCCCCCCCTTTATCAATTCGCCAGTGCATTAATTACATCTGTTCTTCCCTGTAATAACCCACTGATCACCTGTCAATCACCTGCCAATCACCTATCACCCATCAATCACCCCCTGTCACCCCCTGTCACTGCCACCCATCAATCAGCCCCTAACCTGCCCCTTGCGGGCAATCTGATCACCCACCCACACCAATAGATCGCCCGCAGATCCGACATCAGATCACCTCCCAAATCCATTGTTTACATCTATTCTCTCCTCTAAACACCCACTAATTACCCATCAATCACCCCCTATCACCACCTGTCACTGTTACCTATCAGATCAGACCCTAATCTGCCCCTTGCGGGCACCCAATCACCCGCCAACACGCTCAGATTGCCCTCTGACCCCCCCTTAGCAATTCGCCAGTGCATTAATTACATCTGTTCTTCCCTGTAATAACCCACTGATCACCTGTCAATCACCTGCCAATCACCTATCACCCATCAATCACCCCCTGTCACCCCCTGTCACTGCCACCCATCAATCAGCCCCTAACCTGCCCCTTGCGGGCAATCTGATCACCCACCCACACCATCCGATCGCCTGCAGACCCGCAGTCAGATCACCTCCCAAGTGCATTACATCTGTTCTCTCCTCTAAACACCCACTAATTACCCATCAATCACCCCCTGTCACTGCTACCCATCAGATTAGACCCCCATCTGCCCCTAGGGCACCCAATCACCCGCCCACACCCTCAGACCCCAGCCCTGATCACCTCGCCATTGCATTACTTGCATCTATTCCCCCCACTAATCACACCTTGAGACACCCATCAATCACCTCCTGTCACTACCTGTCACCCCCTAGCACACCTACCCATCAGATCAGGCCCTAATTTGCCCCGTGTGGGCTCCTGATCACTCGGCCAAACCCTCAGATCCCCCTCAGACCCCCTTCCGATCACCTCCCCAGTGCATTGAGTGCATCTATTTTCCCCTCTAATCACCCCCTGAGACACCCATCAATTACCTCCTGTCACCCCCCTAGCACTCCTATCCATCAGATCAGGCCCAATACAACCTGTCATCTAAAAGGCCATCCTGCTTATGACCGGTTCCACAAAATTCGGCCCCTCATAGACCACCTGTCATCAAAATTTGCAGATGCTTATACCCCTGAACAGTCATTTTGAGACATTTGGTTTCCAGACTACTCACGGTTTTGGGCCCGTAAAATGCCAGGGCGGTATAGGAACCCCACAAGTGACCCCATTTTAGAAAAAAGACACCCCAAGGTATTCTGTTAGGTGTATGACGAGTTCATAGAAGATTTTATTTTTTGTCAAAAGTTAGCGGAAATTGATTTTTATTGGTTTTTTTTTCACAAAGTGTCATTTTTCACCAACTTGTGACTAAAAATAAAATCTTCGATGACCTCGCCATACACCTAATGGAATACCTTGGGGTGTCTTCTTTCTAAAATGGGGTCACTTGTGGGGTTCCTATACTGCCCTGGCATTTTAGGGGCCCTAAACCGTGAGGAGTAGTCTAGAAAACAAATGCCTCAAAATGACCTGTGAATAGGACGTTGGGCCCCTTAGCGCACCTAGGCTGCAAAAAAAGTGTCACACATGTGGTATCGCCGTACTCAGGAGAAGTAGTATAATGTGTTTTGGGGTGTATTTTTACACATACCCATGCTGGGTGGGAGAAATCTCTCTGTAAATGGACAATTGTGTGTAAAAAAAAATCAAACAATTGTCATGTACAGAGATATTTCTACCACCCAGCATGGGTATGTGTAAAAATACACCCCAAAACACATTATACTACTTCTCCTGAGTACGGCGGTACCACATGTGTGGCACTTTTTTACACCCTAAGTGCGCTAAAGGGCCCAAAGTCCAATGAGTACCTTTAGGATTTCACAGGTCATTTTGCGACATTTGGTTTCAAGACTACTCCTCACGGTTTAGGGCCCCTAAAATGCCAGGGCAGTATAGGAACCCCACAAATGACCCCATTCTCGAAAGGAGACACCCAAAGGTATTCCGTTAGGAGTATGGTGAGTTCATAGAAGATTTTATTTTTTGTCACAAGTTAGCGGAATATGACACTTTGTGAAGAAAAACAATTCAAATCAATTTCCGCTAACTTGTGGCAAAAAATAAAATCTTCTATGAACTCACCATACTCCTAACGGAATACCTTGGGGTGTCTTCTTTGTAAAATGGGGTCATTAGTGGGGTTCCTATACTGCCCTGGCATTTTAGGGGCCCTAATCCGTGAGGAGTAGTCTTGAAACAAAAATGACCTGTGAAATCCTAAAGGTAGTCATTGGACTTTGGGCTCTTTAGCGCAGTTAGGGTGCAAAAAAGTGCCACACATGTGATATTGCCGTACTCGGGAGAAGTAGTATAATGTGTTTTGGGGTGTATTTTTACACATACCCATGCTGGGTGGGAGAAATACCTCTGTAAATGACAATCTTTTGATTTTTTTACACACAATTGTCCATTTACAGAGTTATTTCTCCCACCCAGCATGGGTATGTGTAAAAATACACCCCAAAACACATTGTACTACTTCTCCCGAGTACGGCGATACCACATGTGTGGCACTTTTTTGCACCCTAACTGCGCTAAAGGGCCCAAAGTCCAATGACTACCTTTAGGATTTCACAGGTCATTTTGCGGAATTTGATTTCCAGACTACTCCTCATGGTTTAGGGCCCCTAAAATGCCAGGGCAGTAAAGGAACCCCACAAATGACCCCATTTTAGAAAGAAGACACCCAAAGGTATTCCGTTAGGAGTATGGTGAGTTCATAGAAGTTTTTATTTTTTTGTCACAAGTTAGCGTTAAAAATTACGCTTACGGTATTTTCAATTACGATTTTACTGGCAATTACGCTACCGTAATTTCGCATCGTAATCGCAAATTTCGCATGCGTAATTATAGTAATGCGAAATTACGAAAATTTCGGCTCAACTCTACCCCCAGATGCCCACCCCCCCTCCCAGTAGAAATGAGTATAGAGGTACTTGTACCCCTTACCCATTTCCTTTAAGAGTTAAAAGTAAATAAACACACAAACACATAGAAAAAGTATTTTAATTGAACAAAAAACATAACCACGAAAAAGTCCTTTAATATTCTTAATTAACCATTAATACTTACCTGTCCCTTTAAAAGCCAGTTCCCACGCAATATCCTCGGAAATATACTAATCAGTTACAATGTAACAAAGTTGTTACAATGTAACAACTTTGTTACTTTGTAACACCACCGCACCCGACGTCTCTCGCCGCTCACCCGCCGGCCGCCGCATACACTAACGCTAAGTCCCCGCCAGCTCCTGCCGTCCACTCCGCCCACACCTGTCACCCATATACATGCTGGCACCCATGGGTGCCAGCATGTATATAGGTGACATGTGGGAGAGGCGGGGAGGGCAGCGGAGCCGGCGAGGACTTAGCGTCCTAAACCCGACAGAGCTCTGAGCTATATAGCTCAGAGCTCTCGAAAGCATCTTTGTATTTGGGCTCCAAGGAGCCCCATTGGTCCTTAGCAGACCAATGGGGTTCCTTCAAATCAGAAGGAACCCCATTGGTCTGCTAAGGACCAATGGGGCTCCTTGGAGCCCAAATACAAAGATGCTTTCGAGAGCTCTGAGCTATATAGCTCAGAGCTCTGTTGGGTTTAGGATGCTAAGTCCCCGCCGGCTCCGCTGCCCTCCCCGCCTCTCCCACATGTCACCTATATACATGCTGGCACCCATGGGTGCCAGCATGTATATGGGTGACAGGTGTGGGTGGAGTGGAAGGCGGGAGCCGGCGGGGACTTAGAGTGTATGCGGTGGCCGGCGGGTGAGCGGCGAGTGACGTCGGGTGCGGTGGTGTTACAAAGTAACAAAGTTGTTACATTGTAACAACTTTGTTACATTGTAACTGATTAGTATATTTCCGAGGATATTGCGTGGGAACTGGCTTTTAAAGGGACAGGTAAGTATTAATGGTTAATTAAGAATATTAAAGGACTTTTTTCGTGGTTATGTTTTTTGTTCAATTAAAATACTTTTTCTATGTGTTTGTGTGTTTATTTACTTTTAACTCTTAAAGGAAATGGGTAAGGGGTACAAGTACCTCTATACTCATTTCTCCTGGGAGGGGGGGGGGTGGGCATCTGGGGAACCCCTTTTTAAAGGGGACTCCCAGATGCCACCATGAACCCCCCCAGGAAATCGCGGCCTCCACCTCCACCGCCCATCGGAGGTGGAGAAGAGCCCTTTGTCCTTGGATTGGACAAGGGATCGGAGGGGGGGGGGAAAGCTTGGCTGCCCCTCCCCTTCCGAGACCCCCCAATCCATGGACCATGCGGGCTGGTATAGTCAGGGTGCGGAGCCCCACGCGGCCGGTGCTCCGCATTCTGGCTATCCCAGTCTGCATGGGGGACAAGGGGTTAAAGAGGTCTGGGAGGGGGGACCCCACGTCGTTTTTTTTTAATATTTCCCACACTCAGAACGAAGTAAGTAAAACTCTTCCCACTTGGGGGAATCTATGAAAATAAAACACTATTGTTACCTGTGCAAAAAAAAACGGCCATTTTCCGCATTTAAAAGACATTTTTGCCCTTGAAACTTAAAAATCGATTTTCTCAAAAACTATAAGGTCTTTTTGAAAAAAAAATGTTCCTCTTATTTCCACTGATCCCCTTAATATATCCTGTGAATTTGGTGTTCCTAAATTTTAAGCAGGCTTTGCTATTAACCGTTAAAGTCGGCGGGTTTTTAAATGTATATATTTTTCCTTTGAAACTTTAACATCGATTTTCTCAAAAACTATAAGGTCTTTTTGAAAAAAAATGTTTTCCTCTTATTCCTTCTGATCTCCTCAATATATTCTCCAAATTTGAGGCTCTTAGCAATTAAGGGGGCTTTGCTATTAACAATTAAAGTCGGCGGCTACCTAACATTGATCCATGCGTCAACTTTTCCGCTTGGCAGCATGACCTTACGCATTAATTGCTAGTAGGATTTTACGCGTAAGCCTATAACGTAACAACCTGAATTACGGTATTCTTACGCGTAATTGCGTAAGGGCTATGCGTAATTACAGACATGTACCGTAATTAAATGTCTACGCCGTAAGCGTAATTCCGTAATGCGTAATAGCGTAAAATTACGCGTAATGATCCGTAAGCGTAGCTTTTTCCATTACGCCCAGCACTGAATCAGGGTTCGATTCCAGTCTGGAGTGGGAGCCTAAAAAACGGCTACCACCACCACACATCCAAGGAAGGCACCAGGCACGCTGTGGGCACAGGAACAGAAACGGCTACCGCACATCCAAGGAAGGCATGCACGTCCCGGGTAGTGACTAAAAATAACAATACAGGAGGACTTTCGAGGCCCTGCTGTATATGACACTGATAGACTGTACTACCCGTAACGAGAATCTGTTATGGAGGGCAAGTCTGCCATCCATTCAAGTGAAAGGTATGCACACAATGTGCAGTCAAAGATGCAGTGAAAGGTATGCAGTGACTGCAAACAGCTGTTTGTGTAGTGATGGCTGTGCTGGACTGGTGCGCACCATGACGAGAGTGCAGGTGATAGAGGCTTTCCAGCACATATGGTCGCCAGGCTGAGGTAGCTGAATGACAGAACAGTGACTGTCCAGCTGATCAAATTTGGTCTGTCCACAATGAAGCAACAACCTTATTATCTTTGGTGTGCCACCCCCCGAGAAACTTATATAGCCGGCGGCTATTGCTTCATTGTGATACGCAAGCCCCTTCACCGTGGCAAGGTAATGATCACAAAGGGGAATGGACACATGTACATGCCTTTTGTTTTGTTGTTGCAGCTGCACTGCTGCCAGCTAGCCATGTACACGGACCCAAAAATTATTATAGCCCTTAAAAATTCAGGAATCCACCTGGAGTCCTGGACCCTGTTGGTGGTGGTGGAGAAGGCAGTCAAGCGGCCTGTGGGCAAAGATGCTGTGTGGGGAGCGACTTAGTCTTGGGGCAGGCAGTCACACGGGGTTCAGGCAGAGATGCTGTCTGTGGGGACTGACTTAGTCTTCGGGCGGGCAGTAGCCCTCTGGCATCCATGCCTCGTTCATTTTGATAAAGGTGAGGTACTGAACACTTTTGTGACTTAGGCGACTTCTCTTCTCAGTGATAATGTCTCCAGCTGCGCTAAAGGGCCTTTCTGACAGGACGCTTGAGGCAGGGCAAGACAGAAGTTGGATGGCAAATTAGGACAGCTCTGGCAATAGGTCAAGCCTGCGCACCCAGTAGTCCAAGGGTTCATCGCTGCTCACAGTGTCTACATACACAGTTAAGGCCAGGTAGTCGGCTACCTGCCGGTCCAGGCATTGGTGGAGGGTGGATCCAGAAGCGCTAAGTCGAGGAGTTGGACTAAAGAATGCCTGCATGTTCAACATCACCATGAGATCACTGAAGCGTCCTGTCCTTGCCTGCGTGGACATGGTAGAAGGATTACTGGCAGTGGTACCTTTATTGCGTTGTGCTGTGACATCACCCTTAAACACATTGTAAAGCATAGTTGCCAGCTTGTTCTGCGTGTGCTGCATCCTTTCTGCCTTCTTGTGAGTTGGTAACATTTCCGTCACTTTGTGCCTATACCGAGGGTCTAGCAGCGTGGCCACCCAGTACAGCTCATTTCTCTTTAGTTTTTTTATACGGGAGTCCCTCAACAGGCTGGACAGCATGAAAGATGCCATCTGCACAAAGTTGGATCCAGGCATACTATCCATCTCCTCTTACTCTTCCTAAGTGATGTCAGGTAAGTCCTCCTCCTCCCTCCAGCTAGTGTTGGGCGAGCAGTGTTCGCCACTGTTCGGGTTCTGCAGAACATCACCCTGTTCGGGTGATGTTCGGGTTCGGCCGAACACCTGATGGTGTTCGGCCAAACTGTTCGGCCATATGGCCGAACTAAGAGCGCATGGCCGAACGTTACCCGAACGTTCGGCTAGCGCTGTGATTGGCCGAACGGGTCACGTATAGTGTTGGGCGAACATCTAGATGTTCGGGTTTGGGCCGAACATGGCCGCGATGTTCGGGTGTTCGCGCCGAACTCCGAACATAATGGAAGTCAATAGGGACCCGAACTTTTGTGCTTTGTAAAGCCTCCTTATATGCTACATACCCCAAATTTACAGGGTATATGCACCTTGGGAGTGGGTACAAGAGGAAAAAAAATTTAGCAAAAAGAGCTTATAGTTTTTGAGAAAATCGATTTTAAAGTTTCAAAGGGAAAACTGTCTTTTAAATGCGGGAAATGTCTGTTTTCTTTGCACAGGTAACATGCTTTTTGTCGGCATGCAGTCATAAATGTAATACATATAAGAGGTTCCAGGAAAAGGGACCGGTAATGCTAACCCAGCAGCAGCACACGTGATGGAACAGGAGGAGGGTGGCGCAGGAGGAGAAGGCCACGCTTTAAGACACAACAACCCAGGCCTTGCATGAAGACAAGAAGCGTGCGGATAGCAATTTGCATTTTGTCGCCATGCAGTCATAAATGTAATACAGATGAGAGGTTCAATAAACAGGGACCGGAAACGCTAACCCATCACAGATGTTCATTGTTCATGTTACTTGGTTGGGGTCCGGGAGTGTTGCGTAGTCGTTTCCAATCCAGGATTGATTCATTTTAATTTGAGTCAGACGGTCTGCATTTTCTGTGGAGAGGCGGATACGCCGATCTGTGACAATGCCTCCGGCAGCACTGAAACAGCGTTCCGACATAACGCTGGCTGCCGGTAGTGTTGGGCGAACAGTGTTCGCCACTGTTCGGGTTCTGCAGAACATCACCCTGTTCGGGTGATGTTCGAGTTCGGCCGAACACCTCATGGTGTTCGGCCTTTTAAGTTCGGGTTCGCCCCGAACTTCTGTATGCCCCCGAACAGGGCCGAACAGGGCCCCTGTTCGGGCGAACAGGGCCCTGTTCGGCCGAACAGGCCGCAATACGGCCCCCCTATGGGGTCGCAGGCATAAGGGGGGAGCATGCCCCGATCGCGGGGGGGGGTCGGAAATTCCCCCCACCCCCTCCGCTAGCGCTCCCCCCTCTGCCCGCTTCCCCATTCAAAAGTTTCAAGAAGTACCTGTATAGCGGATGGCCTGGCAGTGGGCGGCACTGTGGAGTGAGGAGGAGGAGGAGTCCGGAGAGTGACGAGTTGAGGGAGGCCGGGCAGCGGGCGTGAGGTCAGAGAAAGGGCGGAAGTTCCGCCCTTTCGCTGACCTCACGCCCGCTGCCCGGCCTCCCTCAACTCGTCACTCTCCGGACTCCTCCTCCTCCTCACTCCACAGTGCCGCCCACTGCCAGGCCATCCGCTATACAGGTACTTCTTGAAACTTTTGAATGGGGAAGCGGGCAGAGGGGGGAGCGCTAGCGGAGGGGGTGGGGGGAATTTCCGACCCCCCCCCGCGATCGGGGCATGCTCCCCCCTTATGCCTGCGACCCCATAGGGCCCCCAAAATAGGGATGTTCGGGAAGTTCGGGGTTCGGCCCGAACATGCCGAACATCTCGGCCATGTTCGGCGAACTTTCCCGAACCCGAACATCCAGGTGTTCGCCCATCACTAGCTGCCGGGCAAGCCAGCACCTCTATTGCGTACATTGCCAGTTTGTGCCAGGTGTCTAGCTTCGATACCCAATAGTTGAAGGGTGCAGATGGATTGTTCAACACAGCTATGCCATCTGACATGTAGTCCTTGACCATCTTCTCCAGGCGATCGGTGTTGGAGGTGGATCTGCACGCTTGCTGTTCTGTGTGCTGCTGCATGGGTGTCAGAAAATTTTCCCACTCCAAGGACACTGCCGATACCATTCCCTTTTGGGCACTAGCTGCGGCTTGTGTTGTTTGCTGCCCTCCTGGTCGTCCTGGGTTTGCGGAAGTCAGTCTGTCGGCGAACAACTGGCTAGAGGAGGGGGAGGATGTCAATCTCCTCTTTAAAGTCTCCACAAGGGCCTGCTGGTATTCTTCCATTTTGACCTGTCGGACTCTTTCTTCAAGCAGTTTTGGAACATTGTGTTTATACCGTGGATCCAGAAGGGTATAAACCCAGTAATTGGTGTTGTCCAGAATGCGCACAATGCGTGGGTCGCGTTCAATGCAGTCCTAGGCCGAAGAGGTCATAGCCTAGGGTCACAAAAACCTGTTTATTTGGGCTATTTCAATGGTAGTGATGGTGACGTACATAAATCTCAGCCATGGCCGTTAGCAACGTCTGAATTTCACGAAATGTCTCATGCAGGTAGAAGACATATTGTTAGACTTGGATTCCAAAGATGGGGTCCCTACATCTCTGCAAACCAGAGTTACAGGGGTCCAAAATTGGTAAAATCCCCCATAGGCTTTCATTGGGCCTCCTATTTACAGTTCCAAAATCTCACATCTTTTCAAAGGGCAATTGATCAGCAGTGGCAAATTTTCTAGCATTGTAGGGACCCTTAAGGGGGAACATGACTGGTGAGTTTCGGGCCCCTAGGCCAAAGAGGTCATAGCCTAGGGTCACAAAAACCTGTTTATTTGGGTTATTTCAATGGTAGTGATGGTGTCGTACATAAATCTCAGCCATGGCCGTTAGCAACGTCTGAATTTCACGAAATGTCTCATGCATGTAGAAGACATATTGTTAGACTTGGATTCCAAAGATGGGGTCCCTACATCTCTGCAAACCAGAGTTACAGGGGTCCAAAATTGGTAAAATCCCCCATAGACTTTCATTGCCTCCCTATTTCACTTTCCAAAATCTCACATCTTTTCAAAGGGCAATGGCTCAGCAGTACCAAATTTTCTAGCATTGTAGGGACCCTTAGGGGGAACATGACTGGTGAGTTTCGGGCCCCTAGGCCAAAGAGGTCATAGCCTAGGGTCACAAAAACCTGTTTATTTGGGCTATTTCAATGGTACTGATGGTGACGTACATAAATCTCAGCTATGGCCGTTAGCAACGTCTGAATTTCACGAAATGTCTCATGCAGGTAGAAGACATATTGTTAGACTTGGATTCCAAAGATGGGGTCCCTACATCTCTGCAAAACAGAGTTACAGGGGTCCAAAATTGGTAAAATCCCCCATAGACTTTCATTGCCTCCCTATTTCACTTTCCAAAATCTCACATCTTTTCAAAGGGCAATGGCTCAGCAGTACCAAATTTTCTAGCATTGTAGGGACCCTTAGGGGGAACATGACTAGTGAGTTTCGGGCCCCTAGGCCAAAGAGGTCATAGCCTAGGGTCACAAAAACCTGTTTATTTGGGCTATTTCAATGGTAGTGATGGTGACGTACATAAATCTCAGCTATGGCCGTTAGCAACGTCTGAATTTCACGAAATGTCTCATGCAGGTAGAAGACATATTGTTAGACTTGGATTCCAAAGATGGGGTCCCTACATCTCTGCAAACCAGAGTTACAGGGGTCCAAAATTGGTAAAATCCCCATAGACTTTCATTGCCTCCCTATTTCACTTTCCAAAATCTCACATCTTTTCAAAGGGCAATGTCTCAGCAGTACCAAATTTTCTAGCATTGTAGGGACCCTTAGGGGGATCATGACTGGTGAGTTTTGCCACTGCTGAGCCATTGCCCTTTGAAATGGTGTGAGATTTTGGAACGGTAAATAGTAGGCCCAATGAAAGCCTATGGGGGATTTTACCAATTTTGGACCCCTGTAACTCTGGTTTGCAGAGATGTAGGGACCCCATCTTTGGAATCCAAGTCTAACAATATGTCTTCTACCTGCATGAGACATTTCGTGAAATTCAGACATTGCTAACGGCCATAGCTGAGATTTATGTACATCACCATCACTACCATTGAAATAGCCCAAATAAACAGGTTTTTGTGACCCTAGGCTATGACCTCTTTGGCCTAAGGGCCCGAAACTCATCAGTCATGTTCCCCCTAAGGGTCCCTACAATGCTAGAAAATTTGGTACTGCTGAGCCATTGCCCTTTGAAAAGATGTGAGATTTTGGAAAGTGAAATAGGGAGGCAATGAAAGTCTATGGGGGATTTTACCAATTTTGGACCCCTGTAACTCTGTTTTGCAGAGATGTAGGGACCCCATCTTTGGAATCCAAGTCTAACAATATGTCTTCTACCTGCATGAGACATTTCATGAAATTCAGACGTTGCTAACAGCCATGGCTGAGATTTATGTACTTCACCATCACTACCATTGAAATAGCCCAAATAAACAGGTTTTTGTGACCCTAGGCTATGACCTCTTCGGCCTAGGACTGCATTGAATGCGACCCAGGCATTGTGCGCATTCTGGACAACACCAATTACTGGGTTTATACCCTTCTGGATCCACGGTACAAACACAATGTTCCAAAACTGCTTGAAGAAAGAGTCCGACAGGTCAAAATGGAAGAATACCAGCAGGCCCTTGTGGAGACTTTAAAGAGGAGATTGACATCCTCCCCCTCCTCTAGCCAGTTGTACGCCGACAGACTGACTTCCGCAAACCCAGGACGACCAGGAGGGCAGCAAACAACACAAGCCGCAGCTAGTGACCAAAAGGGAATGGTATCGGCAGTGTCCTTGGAGTGGGAAAATTTTCTGACACCCATGCAGCAGCACACAGAACAGCAAGCGTGCAGATCCACCTCCAACACCGATCGCCTGGAGAAGATGGTCAAGGACTACATGTCAGATGGCATAGCTGTGTTGAACAATCCATCTGCACCCTTCAACTATTGGGTATCGAAGCTAGACACCTGGCACAAACTGGCAATGTACGCAATAGAGGTGCTGGCTTGCCCGGCAGCCAGCGTTATGTCGGAACGCTGTTTTAGTGCTGCCGGAGGCATCGTCACAGATCGGCGTATCCGCCTCTCCACAGAAAATGCAGACCGTCTGACTCAAATTAAAATGAATCAATCCTGGATTGGAAACGACTACGCAACACTCCCGGACCCCAACCAAGTAACATGAACAATGAACATCTGTGATGGGTTAGCATTTCCGGTCCCTGTTTATTGAACCTCTCATCTGTATTACATTTATGACTGCATGCCGACAAAACGCAAATTGCTATCCGCACGCTTCTTGTCCTCATGCAAGGCCTGGGTTGTTGGGTCTCAAAGCGTGGCCTTCTCCTCCTGCGCCACCCTCCTCCTGTTCCATCACGTGTGCTGCTGCTGGGTTAGCGTTACCGGTCCCTTTTCCTGGAACCTCTTATATGTATTACATTTATGACTGCATGCCGACAAAAAGCATGTTACCTGTGCAAAGAAAACAGACATTTCCCACATTTAAAAGACAGTTTTCCCTTTGAAATTTTAAAATCGATTTTCTCAAAAACTATAAGCTCTTTTTGCTAATTTTTTTTTCCTCTTGTACCCACTCCCAAGGTGCACATACTCTGCAAATTTGGGGTATGTAGCATGTAAGGAGGCTTTACAAAGCACGAAAGTTCGGGTCCCCATTGACTTCCATTATGTTCGGAGTTCGGGTCGAACACCCGAACATCGCGGCGATGTTCGGCGAACGTTCGCGAACCCGAACATCTAGGTGTTCGCCCAACACTACCTCCAGCCACGAACAATACCACGGGAATGTCGAGCTGCACAAACCCCCTGCAACGCCTGCTGCAGTTGTTCTTCTGCTGCCGCCTCCTCCTCCAAAGAAACACCTTCCTCATCATCCGAGTCTGACTCCTCTTCCCCACATGACTCTTCCTCCTCCTCCCCCCCCTCTGTGCTGCCGCAGGTGTTGAGGAAACATCTGTTTCTGTTGAAAATTGCTCCAACAACTGTTCCTTCTGTAACTGTTCCTGTTCACGCTCCTCCACAGCTTGATCCACCCCTCTACGCACGGCACGCTCCAGGAAGTAAGCGTACGGGATCAAGTCGCTGATGGTGTCTTCACTGTGACTCACCAGGTTGGTCACCTCCTCAAACGGCTGCATGAGCCTGCATGCATTTCGCATCAGTGTCCAGTTGTTGGGCCAGAACATCCCCATCTCCCCAGATTGTGTCCTTTTACTGTAATTGTACAAGTACTGGGTGACGGCTTTCTCCTGTTCTAGCAGGCGAGAGAACATGACCAGGGTCGAATTCCATCGAGTCGGGTTATCACATATCAAGCCTCTCACCGGCAAGTTATTTCTCCGCTGAATGTCCACAAAGCGTGCCATGGCCATGTAAGACCGCCTGAAATGCCCACACAACTTCCTGGCCTGCTTCAGGACGTCCTCTAAGCCTGGGTACTTTGACACAAATCTTTGAATGATTAGATTCAGCACATGTGCCATGCAGGGTACATGTGTCAGCGTTCCCAAATTCAACGCGGAAATGAGATTGCTGCCGTTGTCACACACCACGTTGCCACTGATCCACCTATTTGTTAAGAGCAGCCAGAATAGCTGGTCCAGTGTGACTCTCCGCTTTGAGGCAAGACATGTCTAATATGGCGTGACACCGTCGTATCTGGCATGCAGCATAGGCCCTGGGGAGATGGGGCTGTGTAGCTGGAGAGGCGACCGCAGCACCAGTAGAGTTGAACTGCCATTCAGCCAAGGAGGAGGACGATAGCGAAGAGGATGTAGCAGGAGGAGAAGGAGAGGAGGTGGCAGGAGGCCTGCCTGCAAGCCGTGGAGGTGTCACAAGTTGGACCGCTGCACAGCCATGTACTCCCTGCTTGCCATCGGTCACCACGTTGACCCAATGGGCTGTGTAAGTAATGTAGCGGCCCTGACTGTGCTTGGCAGACCAAGCATCCGTGGTCAGGTGGACCCTTTACCCAACGCTGTGTGCCAGAGATGACACCACTTGCCTCTCCACTTCATGGTACAGTTTGGGTATCGCCTTTTTAGAGAAATAATTGTGGCCTAGTATCTTCCACTGCGGTGTCCCAATGGCCACAAATTTACGGAAGGCCTCAGAGTCCACCAGCTGGTATGGTAACAGCTGGCGAGCTAACAGTTCCACCAAGCCAGCTAGCAGATGCCGGGCAAGGAGGTGACTGGCAGAAATTGGTTTCTTCCGCTCAAAGTTTTCCTTCACGGACACCTGGCTGCAGTGGGCAGAGGAGCAGGAACTGCTCAAGGGCAGAGGCGGAGTGGAGGAGGGTGGCTGTGAAGGTGCAAGGGTGAAAGCAGCTGAAGATGCTGCACCTGAAGGAGGAAGAGGAGAAGGAGGGTGGCTTTTCTTTTGTGTGCTGCTGTTCCTCTGGTGCTCTCCCCATTGTATATTGTGCCTTTTCTCCATGTGCCTTCATAATGCACTTGTCCCTACATGGGTGTTGGCCTTTCCACAGCTCAATTTTTGTAGGCAGAGAGAACAGATGGCATTGTTCCGATCTGAGGCAGACACACTAAAAAATTTCCAAACCGCTGAGCCCCCTAGGGTGATGGCACTATGGTGGCATCAGCAGCTGACGTTGAAAGGCATGTTGGCTGGCTGTACATAGGTGGCGATACATGCCGCCTGACACTGCCACCAGCTGTTTCTGATGGCGAGCACCCCTGATTCTTTCAGGAACTCATCTCCTCCTACTCCTCTCTGACTCCCCCTCTGAACTGTACCCCTGTTCATCTCCTCTATTGGGAACATACGTGGGATCGGTATCATTGTCATCATCATAATCATCCTGCCCAGCTTCGATTGCCTCAGACACCTCCAAAACTGCACCAACAGCAGGTACTTCATCATCCCCCTCCACACACTTTACGTCCATAGCGTCGCCTAACTCAGACATATGAAGTGGTGTAACTTGCTTAGCGCCTTCATCTGGTTGTAACAATAATGGCTGTGCATCAGTGATTTCCCCACCAAATAACTCCTGTGAATTGTCAAATGTAGCGGATGTGGTACTTGGAGTAGCGCTGGTGGCTGTGGAAGATTAGGTGTTCTGTGTTAAATAGTCAACCACGTCCTGACAATTTCGGGAGATGATGGTATGTGCCTTCTTCTGAGCACTGTACCTTGTTCCAGGGCTGCACAAAATCACATCAGCATGACCTCGCACAGACCTGCTGGGTGGCCTTCCTTTGGGTCTGCCTCTACCTCTGCCTCTACCTGTTTTGTCCGTTTTGTCCATATCGGGGGGGGGGGGGGGGGGGGGATAAAGTGAAAGGTATTCCCTAAATTGACTAATACAATGTGCAGTCACACAGGTGCAGTTAACAGGTATGCACGGAGTGGTATATCACACTGCGTGCACTCACGTAGGTATGTGGGTGCACTGAACACAACAGGTAGGTATATGCAGTGATGAGGTGGGTGCACTGAACACAACAGGTAGGTATTTGCAGTGATGAGGTGGGTGCAATGAACACAACATCTAGGTATATGCAGTGATGGGTATTACAATTTGCACTTGTCACACACAGACAGCTAGCAAACAGGCACAGTGACACTGAATGCACTCACAAAGGTGGGTGGGTGCACAGTGAACAACAGGCAGGTATATGCAGTGATGGGTAATGTGCACCTGTCACACACACGTAGTCACTGAATGTGCTGGGCCTGGCAGTGGCACACACAGTATGAATTATCAAGGCTGTCTATGCAACACAAGTGTCAGTTGGACACACAGAAAAAAAAATAGATCACAAGAACAAGATTAGCTCTTAAAAGAGCTGTTGTGGGGTGCTATTTTAGCAATAAGAATCAGCAAGGAGCAAACTAAGAAGCCTACAAGAGCCTAACTAATCTTTCCCTATGAGAGAGTCTGCAGCAGCTGTCCCTTCTCTATTTACTGCAGGCACACAAGTGAGTAAAATGGCCGGCAATGCCTGCCTTTTATAAGGGGGGGGGGCTCCAGGAGTGAGTGTAGCCTGATTGGCTACAATGTGCATGCTGACTGTGATGTAGAGGGTCAAAGTTGACCCTAATGGTGCACTATGGGGGCAAATCGAACTTCTGGTAAAGTTTGTGGTTCTCCGCAATTGCAAACCCCCGGAAGTTCGCCGGGAACCTTTAGCCGGTGAACCGTTCAGGCCATCTCTATATGCACACAAAAGACAGAATAATGAAATACATATCTATTTGTATGTGTGCATACAGTATGTGTAAAGCAATTTTGTTTGGTGTACACATATGGCCCTAAATTCTTTTGACTGCACTGCCGTTTTAATCTGCTCTGGGATGTTGTTTCCCCCCTAAGAATGGTGTTTAGAAGAAGAGAGAGATGCACCCCAGGAGTTGCTATTCTCCCCGTTGTGCTCAGGTGGGAAATAAAAGCTGAATTAGCTCAGCCTGAATTGCCCGATCTGAGAGACCACAGGCTGTGTGCTGGGCTAGCAGTCATATCTGCACTAGTAAAACATTTTCTTAATTAAGGTATTTTATTAGGGACAAGCATTAGGATTGTTCCTTGTGGAGAGGAGTTCTCAACTTTATTTTTAGTTAGTAGCAACCAGTGGCAAAGTTTTTGTTCATGCGTTTATCATATATAGTCATGTATAAACCAAATTTGCAAGCTTAGTTAGGCTCTTGTTAGGCTTGTTAGCTTGCTCCTTGCTGATACTTATTGCTGAAAAGTCCCCCAAAACAGCTCCTTTGAGAGCTAATGTTCTTGTGATGTGTTTTTTTTTTTTGTGTGTGGCCCACTGACACTTGCATATACAGCCCTGTCTGTCGCAGCAGGCCCTTGCTAAATGCTATACTGTGCCAGGCCCAGCGCATTCAGTTCCTACCTTTTCACTGCACGTGTGTGTGTGACAGCTGCACATTTGTAATACCAGTCCGTGCATACCTGTTCACTTCACCTGTGTGACAGCATGCAGTTTTATATACTAGTCACTGCATACCTGTTCACGGTACCTGTGTGTGTGACAGCTGCACATTTGTAATACCAGTCCATGCATACCTGTTCACTGCACCTGTGTGACAGCATGCAGTTTTATATACCAGTCACTGCATACATGTTCACTGTACCTGTGTGTGTGACAGCTGCACTGTAACGATTGGTGTAGCACACAGATGTCTGATTATTGTGTGATCTGCAGAATCACCAATAATACAGACTCTATACCCGATTATGTGGTGATCTGCAGTATCACCAATAATGTAAGTATAAAAAATAAAAAACAATAATGGTGCACAAGCCAGCCTGGGGCCCCAGGAACTCTCACTGCCCGGGGCCCCAGAACCAGCATGCAACACCATATGTGAGCGCAGCCAAGCCCTGGATCTGCCACACCCAGGAGCTTGTCCCCAACTGCTCTGAAACTTACCAAACACACAGGAGAAACTCACTTCCCAAACAGTTCTCTGCTGCTTATATAGAGCCTGCAGGCTGCTTGTAAGCCAATCAAGAAGTGCACATACACATGACACCTAGTCTGCAGTGATTGATTCAAACAGAAGCTGAGCTACTCAGCTAGTCATAGGAGAGGGTTTCAGTTGCATATAGACAATGGCTATATGGCCAGCAGGGGGCACCAGCGTGCAGGATATACCCTCTCATCTGCCCCCCTCCTAACTAAACTGCATGGGAATCTATATTAAAATTTAAAAACAATAATGGTGCACAAGCCAGCCTGGGGCCCCAGGAACTCTCACTGCCCGGGGCCCCAGAACCAGCATGCAACACCATATGTGAGCGCAGCCAAGCCCTGGACTTGGCTGCGCTCAAGGCTGGCTTGTGCACCATTATTGTTTTTAAATTTTAATATAGATTCCCATGCAGTTTAGTTAGGAGGGGGGCAGATGAGAGGGTATATCCTGCACGCTGGTGCCCCCTGCTGGCCATATAGCCATTGTCTATATGCAACTGAAACCCTCTCCTATGACTAGCTGAGTAGCTCAGCTTCTGTTTGAATCAATCACTGCAGACTAGGTGTCATGTGTATGTGCACTTCTTGATTGGCTTACAAGCAGCCTGCAGGCTCTATATAAGCAGCAGAGAACTGTTTGGGAAGTGAGTTTCTCCTGTGTGTTTGGTCAATAATGTAAGTATAGACGGCTGAGAAACAGAGGTGTAAAGTGTTTGGTGCAACAGTAGATTAAATGGATAGATCTCACCAGAGAAGCTGGTGAGTACTATCTGAAACAACAGTGCTAGACCTCACCGGGGTAGCTGGTGGGTACTAGCTGCAATGACAGTGCTAGCCCTCACCAGGGGAGCTGGTGGGTACTAGCTGCAACAACAGAAGTATAACAAAAAACTAAACCTCACCAGAGGAGCTGGTAGGTATAAATAATCAAAAGAGCACCTCACCAGTGGCAAGGGCCCACTAGTGAGTAGAGAGGTCAGACAGGCAAGGTTTGGCAACTGAGAGGCGAATACAGTACAGAAACGTGAGGCAGAAGAATAGAGAGTTATCAGGCAGAGGTTCAGCAACTAAGGTCAGATAGGCAGAAGTACAGAATCGATGAGCAATAGCAAGGTCAGAGTATAGCCAGAATCATACACAGGTAATCAGTAATACAATATAACAATAGTCCTAGTGTTGTGTGAAATCCCTGGTTTCCTCCCAGATCAAAGCACACCGGATACTAGTCTAAGGTCTGAGCGCTAACACGAGTGTATTCGCAACAGCAGACAAGCTGCAAATGACCAGTGAAGGCTTAAGAAGCTGAGGAGAGCTCACAGCTGCACCCCTTACCAATCAGCCAATCCGAGCGGCGTGAGTCACCTCTGACATCAGCCGACCGGCAGGTCAGCTGAAGCGCCTTCTTCCAGCATAAAGGTCCTGTCTCTGTGCGCGCCCGCACGATACAGCGGCCCTATGAGCACGAGACAGTACCGTTCCCGGAGTGCTAGACGCCAACGGAACGGATGAGGCCTGAGAACAGGGAACAAAGGCGGCTGCGGGTATACCCTGCGTGTCCGCAGCTGCCATAGTTGCAGTTGTTACATGCACATTGTATTGATACCAGTCCGTGCATACCTTTCACTGCACCTGTGTGACAGCATGCAGTTGTATATACCAGTCACTGCATACCTTTTCACTGCACCTGTGTGACTGCACATTGTATTAGTCAAGTCAGTGCATACCTTTCACTTCATCCCCCCCAATATGGACAAAACAGGAAGAGGCAAAGCCAGAGGCAGGCCACCTAGCAGGTCTGTTCGAGGTCGTGCTGTGGTGATTTTGTGCGGCCCTCGACCAAAGTATAGTGTTCAGAAGGCACGTGCCATCAACCCCCAAGATTGTCAGGACTTAGTTGACTATTTAACACAAAACACCTCTTCTTCCTCAGCTTCCGCACGGAACCCTGACATATCTTCTGGCACCCCACTTAACACTTAGTCGGCAGCCATCAAATTGCCATCATCCCAGGGCTCAGTGGTGTGGAAATATTTTTGCGTGTCTGCCTCAGATGAGAGCAATGTCATCTGTACTCTCTGCCACCGAAAATTGAGCAGTGGAAAGACCAAGACCCGCATAGGGACAACTTCCTTACGAAAGCAAATAATGACAAAGCACAAACTGCAAAGAGATGACCACCTGAGGAAAAGCAGCACACAAAAACAAAGCCACACACCGCAGTGGAAGATACCAGGCCGCAATTATCTCTCAAAAAAGGCAATACCCAAACTGTACCGTGATGTTGAAAGGCAAGTGGTGTCTCACACAGCATTGGGTCAAGGGTCATTCTGACCACGGATGTGTGGTCTGCAAAGCACGGTCAGGCCTGCTAAAGACTAAGTCAGTCCCCACACACAGCATCTCTGCCTGCATGCCGTGTGACTTCCTGCCCCACTAAGTCGGTCCCCACACAGCATGTCTGCCTGCAGGCCGCTTCCCTGCCTCCACCACCAACAGGGTCCAAGACTCCAGGTGGATTCCTGATTTTTTAAGGCCGCTACTAGCAGCGGCTGCTAACAAAACCAATAATCATTTTTTCTGGTGCGTGTACATGACACTCTAATTTTTCTGGCTGCACTGCAGCTGCAATAACAAAACAAAACGCATGTACAGTACATGTGTCAATTCCCCTTCGTGATCATTACCTTGCCACAGTGAAGGGGCTTGCGTATCACAATGAAGGAATGACCAGACCTGCATGAGTGTGTTGGGGGACACACCCAAGATAATAAGGTCATTGCTTCATTGTGGACAGACCAAAATTCGATCAGCTGGACAGTCACTGTTGTTCTATCATTGAGCCACCTCAGCCCGGCAACCATATGGGCTTAAAAACCGCCATCGCCTCCACTCTCGCCATGGTGCGCATCAGTCCAGCACGGCCATGACTACACAAACAGCTGTTTGTGGTGCGTTACACAGTGAGTTTGGTGTGTCAGTGTGAAACAGTACACTAATTACACTACCTGATTTATGCATACACACGCAAGTTAAAGCACTCTATGCCTCCAATTTAGCATGCAATGTGATTTCTGCCCTTAAAACCCTGCTGTGCGTCAAATCCATAATTTTCCCCGGGACTTTTGGTGTGTATCCCACTCTGCCATGCCCCCCTCCAGGTGTTAGACCCCTTGAAACATCTTTTTCATCACTTTTGTGGGCAGAATTTATGCTTGAAGTTTGAAAGTTCGCCTGCCCACTGAAGTCTATAGCAGTTCAAAATGTTTGCATGGTCACAAACTTTTGCGGAAGTTCGGGTTCGAGGTTCATGAACCTAAAATCGGAGGTTAGAGCCACCTCTACCTTTTAATGGAATCTGTCTCTTCTTGATAAAATCCTTTCATTTTTAATATATACAAGGCATTGATATCTGCTTTTAATTATAAATATCAGCGAATCAATAACCTCTGCCAATCGATAATATTTCATGTGATTGATATCTGCTTGTCAGTGCTGTTATCTGCATTTCACTGAGATCTGTCCATCATTGGCATGATATGTCATGTCCCTGATGTCATCTTGTGGTTGACAGTATTTGTCTGTGTAGGGTATTATCTTCAAGCCAATGCTATCTGCCTGCTGTAACATCTGAATGTCAGTGGTATTTGCTTATTGTTAGTAAAATGTGCATGTCATTGATATCTGCCAGTCATTGGTAATATCTGCAAGTATTTGGAATTTTCCCATCACTGTCAAATGCCTCTCGGTGGCATGGGGTAAATAGCTGAGCCCGATCGGGTCCGCTCTACTGCGCGCACACAGATGGCTCAGGTCTGCACAGTAGAGTGGACCTGATTGGGGTCAGCTATTTCTGCCAGAGCCTGAGGGGAAAGCCACTAGTAATGCCCACAGTAAGAACTATTCTCTGTAAATGTTGTTTTCTTCATATAAAACACGAAAAGATGAAAAAAAAAACCCTTGCATTGCTATTTGCTAGTAATTACTGGAAATATATGTGGCATTTAAAATTTTAGTTAATTTTGATAGTTGTCCTTTAACCCCCTCCCAACCGCCTAACGCCAATCTGCAGCGGGAGGGTGGCAGTCCCAGGACCGTCTGACGCTGATCTGCATCAAGTCCTGGGGGCGGAGAGTAGCAGGGAACGCTCACACGCATGCGCAATCATTCCCTGCCGAGACACGGAGCATAGCTCCGTGTTCAGCCTGCCAGATGTGATCGCAGCTAACAGGCTGTAAAAGAGAAAAAAGAGCTGTTATTTGCATGTACAGCGTTGCGATCTCCTGCAATGCTGTACGTGGGACATCTTTGTTACTGAGCTGTCCCCTCGAGTGGCTCACAAACTGATCCCTCTCATAGGCTGATGCCTATGAGAGCTGATCACACTGATCAGCTCTCAGGGTGGACGGAAGGAGGGTCGGAAGAAAAAAAAATGTTTATTTGAAAAAAAAGTACATTTTAGTTAAAGGGACTTACCTGGGGCTTTCCCCAGCCCATCGTAGGTCAGGAGGTCCCCGGGCATCCTCCTGGCTCCACTCCCGGTCCCTCCGCACAAATCACGACTGGCGACACTGGGGCCGAGTGTCGGGCTGAAACTTCCTGAACGATGAAGCTCGTCGTCATGCTGCCAGCTGCTACACGTCATCACGGCGGATGTCGTGACAGTACTGCGCATGCGTGGTTTTGTAACTGTAAACCGTGCATGCACAGTACTGTCACGCCGGCCCCGGAGATAAAGCGTATCGGCCGGCGTGATGACGACAAGCGTCATTGTTCAGGAAGTGTCGGGCCAACACTCGGCCCTGTTGTCGTCAGTCATGATTTTTGCGGAGGGACTGGGAGAGGAGCCAAGAGGTCGCCGGGGGGAACCTCCCGACCTACGTTTTTTTTTACTCCTCGGAGTCCCTTTAATAAAAAAAAAAACATTGCTTCAGCAATCAGATCCAACTAACAGAAAGCTCTGTTGGTGGCAAGAAAAGGAGGCTAGATTCATTAGTGTGCTGAGTCCAGTTGTATGGCCCTGCAGTGAGCTGTTAAATTGTAAAAAATTGCCTGGTCACTAGAGGGTGGTAAGCCTGTGGTCCTCAAGCGGTTAAGTTATATGAAGAACAGACTTGCATAACCGTTAGTTGGAAGCATAGCCGGCCTTTGACCTGAGCAACTGGAGCAGTCGCTCAGGGCACTGGCTTTCAAGGGGGCACCTATAGCTGGCTACCTCTACCGAGGGCACCTACACCTGACTTCCCATACTGGGGGCACCTATAGCTGGCTACCTATACTGAGGGAGGGCACCTACTCCTGGCTACTGATACTGAGGGCACCAACACCTGGCTACCTATACTGGAGGCACCTACACCTGGCTACCTATGGAGGGAGACCTACAACTGACTTCCTATACTGGGGGCACCTATGTTTGACTACCTACATTAAGGGGAACCTACACATGAGATCCTATACTTGGAGCAGCTATACCTGGCTACCTATCTATACTGAGTCTGAGGGCGGACGCACTGTGGCTATAACGTGTGGTGCAAATTGTTGGTGCTGTGCTATCATTCCAAATTGGGGGGGGGGGGGGGCTAACTGTCCCACTGATTGTTTTTATTAATATTCCTGGAAGGTTCTTGCCTTCATTTTTAAGTTTATTCAGGATAATGCACTATTTTCATCCATTTTGTGGTTATTAATAGCATTATTTCTATGAAAAATATGTGATGTATCATGGAGATCTGAGCATTTGGCGTGTGTCAGAACTTCTAAAAGGTTGGGAACCACTGTCCTAGGAGGTAACTCAGGAGAAAAGGGGAATTGCATATGGGTGTGTGTGTGTGTGTGTGTGTGTGTGTGTGTGTGTGTGTGTGTGTGTGTGTGTGTGTGTGTGTGTGTGTTTGTATGTGTGTGTGTGTGTGTGTGTGTGTGTTTGTGTGTGTGTGTGTGTGTGTGTGTGTGTGTTTGTGTATGCACAAAGAGGATGAAGAGGAGGGAGCACTTAAATCAGGTTTCGTGTGTGTGTGTGTGTGTGTGTGTGTGTGTGTTTGTGTGTGTGTATGTGTGTGTGTGTGTGTTTGTGTGTGTGTATGTGTGTGTGTGTGTGTGTGTGTGTGTGTGCATGCACAAAGAGGATGAAGAGGAGGGAGCACTTAAATCAGGTTTCGTGTGTGTGTGTGTGTGTGTGTGTGTGTGTGTGTGTGTGTGTGTGTGTGTGTGTGTGTGTGTGTGTGGTGTGTGTGTGTGTGTGCGCACAAAGAGGATGAAGAGGAGGGAGCACTTAAATCAGGTTTCGCTCAGAGCGCTGTAAAACCTAAAGCCGGCCCTGGTTGGAAGACATTTCTGCTTAATTTTATTATTTGTAGGATGTATTGCTTGATAATATAATTTGCGGGACATACTGACTTGGAAAGCATGTTATCTGTTTTTTAGGTGATATGCTGCATTTTTCATGTGATTTTTGCCTATCATTTCCTGCTATAGCTGCATAATGTTACTCCTTGGTGTCACTACTTGCCCTCACAAGCTGCCTATCATCTGCTATCACTAAATAACATTACTTTATTGTCAATAGAATCTATTTATCACTAATTGCCTGTTACTAGAATCTACCTGTCACCACTTGCCTATGACTAGAAATTGCTTATCCCTATGGGTGTGATGGGTATTATTTGCCTGTGAATAAATTTGTATTATCTGTTGGTGATATCTGAATGCCATTGATAGAAAGCCTTTGTTGGTATTATCTGCTTTTATTGGTAATATGATATCCTCCTATTGTTGATAAACTCTGAACGTCCTTGGTAACACGTGCCTATTGCTAGTATTCTCTGCTTGTCTTTGTTAATATCTGTTGGTATTATATACATTGACAAGGTCAAGAATTGGCTCTTTAGTGCAGTGTGTTGAAAGATATGTATGCCTCAATATTACTGACTTTTTCCGTTGCTATTTTGAAGATGATTTCTATTGGTATTGTTACTGTTACAGTTATTGTTCTGTGTAGTTCTGTTTAGTTCCGCTTTCAGTTGTTTGATATTTTGTACTGGCTTTTTTCTTTTAAGCATTATTAACCACTTCACAACTGAGGGGTTTTATCCCTTTAGCACCAGAGCAATTTTCACCTTTCAGTGCTCCTTCCATTCATTCATCTATAACTTTATCATTACTTATCACAATGAAATGAACTATATCTTGTTATTTTTGCCACCAATTAGGCTTTCTTTAGGTGGGACATTATGCCAAGAATTATTTTATTCTAAATGTGTTTTAATGGAAAAATAGGAAAAAATGTCAGAAAAATTTATTTTTTTTCAGTTTTCAGCCTTTATAGTTTTTAAATAAGGCATGCTACTGTAATTAAAACCCATGACATTTATGTGCCCTTTTGTCCCGGTTATAAAACTGTTTAAATTATGTCCCTATCACAATGTTTGGCGCCAATATTTTATTTGGAAATAAAGCTACATTTTTTTCAGTTTTGCGTCCATCCCTAATTACAAGCCCATAGTTTATAAAGTAACAGTGTTTTACCCTCTTGACATAAATATTTAAAAAGTTCAATCCCTAAGGTAACTATTTATGTATTTTTTTTAATTGTAATTTTTTTTTCAATTACAAAAAAGAAAAAATTGGAGAGTGTAGGAGGTAATGAGTTAATTTTTATTGTAAAAGTAAAAGTAATGTGAAATAGTAATGTGAAAAGTAATATGAAAAATGCTTTAGGGTGTAGTTTTACTATTTGGCCACAAGATGGCCACAGTAAGTTTTTGTTTATGCAACCTGCAAGCGTACAGGAAGTACGCTTGCAGGAAGAGTTAGGAGGCTGGGACACTGTTTTGTTTCGCACAATGATCGCTGCTTCTCGTAGAAGCAGCTGATCATTGCGGGGGGCAGAGATCAATGAACGGGAAAGGTTTTTCCCATTCATTGATCTCCGGGCGAGCGGGCAGCGGCGTGCACGAGTGCAGGGGCGCGCGGACGGGCGAGCGGGAGCACGGACAGCGGCGGGAGCGGCGTCAGGTACGGATTTCTCCGTCCCTTGGTGGTAACAGGGTGGAAAAAGGGACGGAGAAATCCGTACAGCTGGGGGTCACATGTTGACTAAACACTGAAAGTACTTAAAAATTATTTTCAAAATGCGGTTGTGTATTCAATGCTATTAATCCATTTTTTTTAACATGTCTTTTGCTAATAAAAATGTTTTGAAAACAAAGATACATTTTATTCCAATGGATATCCAAATTCCAATGAATTACATATACCCTAAGCAAAAGAACCCCCAAAAAACCTCCCCTAAAAAAACCCAACTAGCTACTTGTTTGGTAAGTAGCCTCCCTGGTAGTAAGAACGAGGATGACTTGTTGTTAAAAAAAACTTGCTACAAACGGTATGGACGAGTTATCTACGTCAACGCTGAAAACTAGCCTGGAAAGAGGTGTATGTGCGCCACCTACTGGCAGTAGGCAGATATTACAGCATTACAGAAAATTCAGTTCTGGAATCTAAAACCATACTGTATATTGTACAGAGAATGACACTTATTGCCACACTGGTCTGAACTCGGCCGTGACAGACTATAACGACCATGGCTAAGAGTTGTGCAGCAGACCAGAGTGTGTGCAGCGGCCCAATGATGATCCCTAAAGATCTGGCATGACTTTTAGCTATGCCTAAGCTTGACCCAACGACATTGTTCTTGGCACCTCCCCACCCGCTGGAAGCAGGCATGCTCAAATGTACCAAAATTCGGTTCGGGTACATTCGAATTCGGGTCCGCATGACATTCGAATTCGCCTTCGACCACGAAATTCGGTTCGGATTCATATTCGGTTCGGGGTTACGCCTCAAAATTCGGTAAAAATTCGTGTTCACGAATTCGAGTTTTTTTTGTGTTTTTTTTAAAGGGAACATTGAAATAGGTGTACTTAAAAAAAACAAAACTAAAAACGTGACATGTGGCACTGGCAGCAGGCAATGCATTGTGTGGACCCTGGCGGTGGGACCACTGACAGCAGGAGGATAAATACAGCAGCAGGAGGATAAATACAGCAGCAGCAGCAGCAGGAGGAGGAGTGACGTGTGGCACTGGCAGCAGGCAATGCATTGTGTTGACCCTGGCGGTGGGACCACTGACAGCAGGAGGATAAATACAGCAGCAGTAGGAGGAGTGACGTGTGGCACTGGCAGCAGGCAATGCATAGTGTGGACCCTGGTGGTGGGACCACTGACAGCAGGAGGATAAATACAGCAGCAGGAGGATAAATACAGCAGCAGCAGGAGGAGGAGTGACGTGTGGCACTGGCAGCAGGCAATGTATTGTGTGGACCCTGGTGGTGGGACCACTGACAGCAGCAGGATAAATACAACAGCAACAGCAGGAGAAGGAGTGACGTGTGGCACTGGCAGCAGGCAATGCGTAGTGTGGACCATGGCGGTGGGACCACTGACAGCAGGAGGATAAATACAGCAGCAGGAGGATAAATACAGCAGCAGCAGGAGGAGGAGTGACGTGTGGCACTGGCAGCAGGCAATGCATAGTGTGGACCCTGGCGGTGGGACCACTGACAGCAGCAGGATAAATACAACAGCAGCAGCAGGAGAAGGAGTGACGTGTGGCACTGGCAGCAGGCAATGCATAGTGTGGACCCTGGCGGTGGGACCACTGACAGCAGCAGGATAAATACAAAAGCAGCAGCAGAAGGAGGAGTGACGTGTGGCACTGACAGTAACAGTAAAAAAAAATAAGTGAACGGGTACTAGTAGAATAGTAGTATAGTAGTAGACACTAGTAGTAGTTCGCACGCACGTAACTAAGCAACACCTAGCGTACTACACTATAAGTAAGTCGTGCGGCAGGCAGTCGGTGACAATTAAAATCGGTCACACACGGTCAGACGCAATCAATCAATCAATAGGTTCAGGCAGGCAACAGACAGTCACAGGTCACTCACAATGGATGCTGGTGGTGGCCTGTCACAGTCAGTAACTAACTAACACAGTACTGAAACTAATAAAGTAACAGACTACAGCAGTAATAATTAACTAAACTAGTTCTACTTAGTACACAACTAACTAGAATCCCTAACCTACCTAAGCTAGTAGTAGGCTAAGGCTACCTAGGCTAGCAGGCCTAGCCTGCACACAGACTAACACTAGCCAAGCACAGTATACACTATACACTAGCTGACTAAAAACAATCAAAATACTAGCTAACTATATAAGACAACAATAAATGTGTTTAGGAGGTGTTTAGGAAGCAAAACGCTAGGTTTAGCAGTGAAAAGCACTTGCTCAGACACAGCACAGCACTGGAGAATCTCTCAGTACCAGCAGCAGTCACACAAGTGCGTGGCTCCGCAAGATGGCCGCCGCCTTATATAGAGAAGGGGAGGACCAGGCTCCCCTCCTCTGATTGGTTGCTAGGGTTGCCAGGTCTTCGGCAGGAGGACTTCTGATTGGCCCAATGACGTCATCCCCGAATCCCGAAGCCGAAACCGAACCCACAGCTCCATCCGGCCGAATTCGAGTGCGCACATTCGGCAGGCTTCGTATTAGGGTTCGGCTCGGATTGCAGCATTCGGGTTCGGGTGCACATTCGACAAACCCAAAAAAAACCCCGAATTTGGGGGAAACTTCGCATTCGGGGTCCTGCTGAGCACCCCTGGCTGGAAGCCACTCCGTCAGATGCACTTGTCGTCCCTTCGCGCCCCCGGCGCATCGCAACGGAGGCGACATCAGCCGAAGGCAACAGTGCACTAACAACACTGTACAAAAGTGTCATCAGCCTTTGCACACGATGCCTCTTTTGCTATGCAGGGTGGAGCAATGAAACTATGAGCGTGCCTAATGGAGAAGTTTCTGGTAGTGGGAGCAGTGAGAACAATGCTATTGTGCTGTGCCCGGGCATTGCTAAAAATCTAACACGCCGCATCTTCATGCAATTGTGGTGCGCCTGATGTAGTCACGCTGGTCTGACCTTAATGACCAGCCCCGCCATGGCAGTCGTTATGGTGCACCACTCAGAGTTCAGATGAGCGTGTGTATGGACCTTTAGGGCTGGTTCAGGCGGATGTCTCAATCACCTGCCCAGTGTCCTCAAAATGCTTTTCTGAAAGCGTGCAGAAAGCATTTGTTGACTTCCAATGGTGATTCCCAGCGATCATCATTTTTCTTCCCATAGGGGGGCACAAGAGTGCGTCGCTAATGTACCCCAGAATGACCAGACCATGCTGCTTCCAGACAGTGGAAAAAATGAAGATCAAATTGCTGCTTTTGCATAAACGGCGGTAAATGACATGCAGGTGTGCTTGTGAACTGGCCCTTAGTTGTTGTACCACACAAGGGAGATATCTTAGGTAAACACTGGACAGTATTTATTTCTGCACCTGTAGATTTATTGCTTTATCCATATTTGCAGAGGATTTTTCTATCTGTGATTCAAAAGTTTATTTTCGAAATTTTAATTGAACTATTCGACATGATTTGTATTTTAAACTTTTATTTTACTCAAAATGGATACTAGACAGACAACTTTTTTCGATTAGATAATTTAGTTCAATTATTCTGTTAGATCGAATATAAAGATTTTTCCAACATGTCTTCTCGGATTTTTATAGAAAAAACTGGATAATCGTTTGTTTTTCTTGATCGAATAATAGATACTTTTCAACTTTCATTCAATTCGATCTTTTTGGTCGGAAGAACTGGAAAATTGAACGTTTTTATTGTACCATGTATGGGTACCATTACTCGGACTTTAAATGCCAATTAATCTTAATTAAAGCAGGTGTGACCGCAGGAGACGGAGGGTTAACTTACCTAGAAGTCCATGGGATCCTAACTGTATTATTCCCCTCACATGTGACGTATGTGATACGTTCCCCCACTCCCTATCCCACTTCAGGCCAGAAGGAGGAAGTGTGGTAGTAAGCGGTGGAACACATCACAAACATCGCATGTGAGGGGAATGATACACATAGGATCCCACGGACTTCTGGGTAAGTTAACCGCCCCCCCCCCCCCCGTTTCCTTACATCTGCATTCATTAAGATTTGGAAGTAGCTACAAACTCATAGCTACACGGAAACCCATCACTGTTGGAGACTCAGAGTTTTGGAAAGAAATTCCAGTTGAGGGGAAAGGCTTGTGTGAAGTCTTGTATACATGAATTATAATCTGTATGGATTAATTAGGCATACCATATTAATACTGTATGCACAGTATGTAACCTAGGTTCCTATACTTTCATGTTATTGTTATTATTTGGTTGTATCCAAAATAACTTGTAAGCTTTCCTACTTTTTGCCATACATCTGCTGCTTTGCACCGAGGTGTACCCTTGGTATTCTGGGATCCTAGCAATGCCCCTGGATCTAATTATGTCAGGTAGGTTCACTTTAATAATGAAACTTGCAGATTTATGCTTGCAAACGCATCCTAGAACATGGTTCGCAGAGTTAATTCTGCCCGCATTTTGTTCTATTATGTTTTCAGTGTTTCTCTATTACAAGGGATTTAACTTGAGCTTATACAAGTGTTTCCATGTACACATGCGCTTTACATTTCACCTATGGTATTAGCTTAACTAAGCTTCTTTGCGCCCTCAAGGAGCAACATTTTGTACTGTGACATCAGTTTCAGCAGCACTTATAGATAGTTGGATATTCTCATTACAATATATGATTCTGAAGACACAAAGAATAATTATCTCGGCAAATTCTGGAGTGGGTGAGAGTGATTATTGCTGTGAATTCCGGAGCGAGTGGGTGCTGATTATTACTGTGAGTGCTGAACTTCGTAAGACTAATCATCAAGCCAAGGACTCTCTTCTGAGAAAAATACAGGGCCTTTATTTTACTGACCCAGATACCTTCATGTATTGAAAGCTCATTTTCTAAAGCAAGTAGTTAAGTTCAGCTTCAGTAAGCACCCATGAATGCAATATCACTGCTATGTATCTCCCAACCTCTTGTTGTATGCCAAGCAATCAATAATCAATAGATTTTCAGTGACCTCTCTTTACTTGTCGGTGACATAATTGCTCTCACATTGCAAGGTCCATAAGTCTAGGGCACTGGCTAAGCCAATATACACTGAAGGGATATGATTAGATATAAAAACATAATATGAAGTCTGAGGCTCTCCATTGTCTTAGTTTAAGCAAGTCTGGATAAAAAAGAAAATACATCTCTTAAAAATAGGAGTGAAAAAATATAGTTTTGCCAAGTATAAACCTTGCTTTTTTTCACCCAGTAAATAGCAAAACCTTAGCTAAAATCTATGAAACTGAAAGACTAAATAGATATATATCTCAAAATTGGAATCCAGGAGATTACGCTTGAAGCAGGTGGTAGGATGAATTGCATGGCAAAGAACTGGACCATGGCATAACGGGTGATCTCAAGCTTGACCTTCCCGCGTTCAGGTTAAGTACTGAGCAAGGGAATGAGTGAAAATGAAAAATAACCTGTAATAGGTGAATGTGCAGTGCAGGTGTCCAGGAAGGACAGAAACATAAGAATTAAAAATGACTCAACCAGTTAATGTGAAATGGTATTCCACTGGTATTCCACTAAGGCTGTGGCTATTCGATATAGACTGCAAGTCCGGAGTAGTGTTGGGCGAACACCTGGATGTTCGGGTTCGGGCCGAACAGGCCGAACATGGGCCAAATGTTCGGCATGTTCGGCCCGAACGCCGAACTCAATGGAAGTCAATGGGACCCCCGAACATGCCCATTTTGGGGTCGCAGGCATAAGGGGGGAGCATGCCCCGATCGCGGGGGGGTCGGAAATTCCCCCCACCCCCTCCGCTAGCGCTCCCCCCTCTGCCCGGTTCCCCATAAAAAAAGTTTAAGGCAAGGTAAATAGTACCTGGTGGCTGGCACTGGCAGTGGAGTGAGGAGGAGGAGGAGTCCGAGTAGCAGAGTGACGCATTGAGGCCGGGCAGCGGGCGGTTCAGCGGTAGTACCCTTGTGGTACTTCCGCCCTTTCTCTGACCTCACGTCCTCTACGTGATGACGCATACGAGGGTACGCGTGACGCGTACCCTCGTATGCAGAGGACGTGAGGTCAGAGAAAGGGCGGAAGTACCACAAGGGTACTACCGCTGAACCGCCCGCTGCCCGGCCTCAACGCGTCACTCTGCTACTCGGACTCCTCCTCCTCCTCACTCCACTGCCAGTGCCAGCCACCAGGTACTATTTACCTTGCCTTAAACTTTTTTTATGGGGAAGCGGGCAGAGGGGGGAGCGCTAGTGGAGGGGGTGGGGGGAATTTCCGACCCCCCCGTGATCGGGGCATGCTCCCCCCTTATGCCTGCGGCCCCATAGGGGGGCCGTATTGCGGCATGTTCGGGCGAACAGGGGCCCTGTTCGGCCCTGTTCGGCGGGCATTGAAAAGTTCGGGCGAACCCGAACTAAAAAGGCCGAACACCATCAGGTGTTCGGCCGAACTCGAACATCACCCGAACAGGGTGATGTTCTGCAGAACCCGAACAGTGGCGAACACTGTTCGCCCAACACTAGTCCGGAGGCAGGTCTTCTTGGAGCAAACCACACCACACAGTGCCTGATTTTGGTGTGGCAATAGTAGCAATGCTATGGTCCACAGCCTGCACACAGGTAATTAGCAGATCCGTTTTTTGTTGGACCTGAAATTACTTTTCCTTTCCAGTTGATATGACTCAATCGGAGAATAGTAATTAATGCCGCCTGGAATTTAAGCAGCAGCAGGGTGACCATCATTCGGCTTACCCTGCGCCCAAGTGACCAGGAGGCAAAACCAAATGTACGCGCAAATTATTGAGCTCACAATCAGAATTTTGATCCATAATTATACATACAGGTCCTTCTTAAAAAATTATCATATTGTGATAAAGTTCATTATTTTCTGTAATGTACTGATAAACATTAGACTTTCATATATTTTAGATGCATTACACACAACTGAAGTAGTTCAAGCCTTTTATTGTTTTAATATTGATGATTTTGGCATACAGCTCATGAAAACCCCAAATTCCTATCTCAAAAAATTAGCATATTTCATCCGACCAATAAAAGAAAAGTGTTTTTAAAACAAAAAAAGTCAACCTTCAAATAATTATGTTCAGTTATGCACTCAATACTTGGTCGGGAATCCTTTTGCAGAAATGACTGCTTCAATGCGGCGTGGCATGGAGGCAATCAGCCTGTGGCACTGCTCAGGTGTTATGGAGGCCCAGGATGCTTCGATAGTGGCCTTAAGCTCATCCAGAGTGTTGGGTCTTGCATCTCTCAACTTTCTCTTCACAATATCCCACAGATCTATGGGGTTCAGGTCAGGAGAGTTGGCAGGCCAATTGAACACAGTAATACCATGGTCAGTAAACCACTTACCAGTGGTTTTGGCACTGTGAGCAGGTGCCAGGTCGTGCTGAAATTTGAAATCTTCATCTCCATGGCTGGCTGGCATATTTTTACATCTTTTGTGTGTGAGAATTTCAATAATTAACTGGTAGAAACCGGAAGCGAGCTAGCACCAGATCCTTGATAAAAGGCTACAAGTTAGCATACAGAGTGATCCACTTCCTACAATGTTTTCCTGCCTCTTTACAACTTTCTTGCTTTTCTCAATTTTTCTTCAAACCATGTCAGTAACTAGCATACAGTTCTCCTTCCCTTTTACTTTACCCACTATTGTTTCCCATAAACTTCTCTGATTTAAAAAAAAATAAAAAACAAACACGCACACCTCTCCCTGTCACTTCTAAACATAACTCTGAAACCAAACAAATCCCCTCTTCAGCTCTGTTTTCCTTGCCTTCGTTTTCTCTTTTATTCTTATCCTTTCTTTCTTCTGTTAACAGCTGACAAAAGTGCCCCCTCTTCCCATCACATCTCACCCTACTCCATCCAGTTCCAAGGCACACCACCAATCACTGCCACTTACCTGCATCTAGTGATGAGCATACATTTAGCACAATTATAATTTTGCATCATAATTACAACACACAATTGTAATGTAACATTTCAGGACAATTTTAATTAGTCTCCTTGATGGTAATCCCGACCTAAGCTTGGGCTGAGTTTTAGGAGCTGGAAGCGCTAAGCCTGAGCTCAGGTCGGGCTGGCCAAATCCACCGCTCCTATTGGTTGCCTGGATCCAGCGCACGATCAGCACTGTGTAGCGGGACCCAGGCTTCTTCCTCAAGTTACTGAACTCCTCTTTGGCCGCCGGGATCCCCATGTCTCCTCTCTGATTATGGGGCCCGGCAGCCAGACTTCTCCCCACTATGTGCCTGCCTCATCTTTGGCTGCCAGGATCCCCATGTCTCTGATCTGATTTCAGGGACCCGGCGGCCAAGCTTCTCCCCCTCCATCCGGATAATTAGCATCCTCTTCGGCTGCCGGGAACTCCCTGTCCCCGCTCAATGACAGTGGAGGAGCGGCGTGACGTCATCAGGGGCAGAGGGCGGAATAAAATTTTAAAGTGGAGGACATAACTTATAAAAAAAAACAAAGAGAAATGCTATATACATGTATATACATGTATATACATATCTATAAACATATATGTATATACAGGTACATGTATATACAGGCATATATATATATATATATATATATATATATATATATATATATATATATATATATATATACACATACATATATATGTATGTTCTGCTGCCTGCACCGACTTCTGCCTGGATTTTTACTTCTCTCTGCCAGCCGCCTGCACCGACGTCTGCCTGGATTTTGACTGCTCTCTGCCTGCCGCCTGCACCGACGTCTGCCTGGATTTTGACTGCTCTCTGCCTGCCGCCTGCACTGACCTCTGCCTGAATTTTGACTACTCTCTGCCTGCCGCCTGCACCGACGTCTGCCTGGATTTTGACTATTCTCTGCTTGCCGCCTGCGCCGACCTCTGCCTGGATTTTGACTACTCTCTGCCTGCCTTATTTGTACAGTTTCACAATTTTATAAGTTTATTCATAAATTTAATTAATTCAACAAATTTGTGTTCTAGTCTTTTATGTGTATGCAGAATGTCTACCAGGCTTTTATTCTGGCATATTTTGGTGAGTTATGACTTAAGAATTGGAGGCCTAAAATTCTTGAAATTTTTTTACAGCTTTTGACTCATAATTCCAGACAGAAATGCACCGCCCGGGAGGTTAATTTTGTCTGTAAACTGTCATGATCGCTGCTGCAGCAGGTATTGCTGGAAGTAGTAGTGCTGCAGCTCAGGCAGTTCTGATCTCTTTCCATGCAAGCTGCATAGCTTTGTCTGCCTTTCCCTGCTGTCAGCTTGTGACTGATTATCATTCACCTGTGTGGGAATCTGCATGTCTGCTCCCATTGGATGACCTCAGTATAAAGATCTGCTTCCTGCAGGACTCCTCGGGTTATCATAGCTTCAGTTTAAGCCTGTCTTGCTGTTGATTTAGCCCCGGATCGTGTTTCTTGTTCTAAAGATACTTTGCTGGTCTTGCATCATATATTGGTTCATTGCCAATATATATGCATACCAGCACGTATTTTCCTTGTATTCGTGTTACGTTGATACATCAGTGTTGCTGATGTATACGTACACGAACTGTTTATATTCTGTGTTCAGTTAGTCAGCTTTCCAGCACGTTTTGGTAGGTTGCGCGTATCGTGATCACCCGTGCTGAGTTAGTTATCCTGCTCCTGGTTCTGTTTGTGGATTGCGTTCATCTCTGCAAAGAGATAACGAATCCTTCTGAATCCTGTTCTGTTACCGTTTGTGGATTGCGTTCATCTCTGCGAAGAGATAGCGAATCCTTCTGAGTCCTGTTCCCTGTATTGCTCCAGTCCTAGTCAGTGTTCCTGCTTATGTCATATATCGGTTCATTGCCGATATATACATATGTTAGTCAGACGTTACAAATAGTTTCATTGATAGCTGTAATTGTAATACGCTAGGAAAACATACTTATTGTATATTTGTCTGTGTTACGTTCATCTATCTTGATCCTGCTATTTCCTGACTATTCTGTCCTGTCTTTGTGACAATGCAACGCATTGGCTGCCTCATTCCAGTCTGTCTTGTTGTGGACGCTTGCTGTCACTAAGTAGCGGCTAGCTAGCAAGCGTTCATTCTGTCTACCTGTCCTGATCTCCTCAGTTCTGGTTTATGCGCTCAGCGCTACTTTGCGCTGAGACGTTATAGCGAAAGTATTGTTTGTGGCTGTCGGATCTGCACCGGCTCTGTGCGCCACAATCTTCTATTGGAGTCAGTCCTCCCCTCCACTATACTTGGGATAGCCTGTTTCCTTGTGCTAGTGTGTGTACCTCCTTCACGTCAGCTCATGCGTTGCATGCTGACTGTGGAGAATACACCACCAAGCCTAACATAAACATAATCAGATAGGTGCCTGGCTCTTCTACTGACCACATATTCTATTGCTCTGTTGTTATTGCCTGATGAAGCGGGATCAAACCTGCGAAACGCATTGCATATTTGGAGTTCATATATAAAATATGTTGACTGTCTTTACTACAGTCATTGTGTGTCTACTTGGAGTAGGTAAGTCCACCACTACCTCCTGTATTTACCAAGAATTTGTTTTTTAAGCTCATTTAGCTTTTTCTCATCTTCAGAGATCGACTTCTTGTTCCTGAGTGGGGTCAGGAAGATCTCCCCACCTGCCTTTACTGTGGTTGCCTGGTGGTAACCCTGGTTTGTGAGTATTAATATTTACTCTACCTAGTAACCATTTACCAGTACATATTACACTATTGGGGTTCATGGTGTTCCTTGTTTTTATATTTATTCTAAACTACACACATTTGGGCTGCCTGGTATTAACAGGACAACCCTTGTTTATTTGTTGTAAAATATTACACATTTCTATACATTTCTATAACTTTGAATTGTTTATAATAAAGGTTATGTTTTTAGTGCGCTAGTGGTCTGTTCCAATAGGGAACACGTAATAAGTTTGTTTCCCCAAGTGCTTTATCTTGTAAAGGTCGATCTTAGCAGCAGACAAAAAAGATTTGTTTAAAAGGTAGAGTTTGGTACTGGTAGCCCTTTATGTAAAGTTATTGAACAAGCAAAGGTTCATATTGGCAGCAGACAAGGCAGAGATGTTTAACAGGCAGTCTTAAAGGATATCAGATGTTAAAATCATAAGAGAAACAGGTGGAACAGGCATATACTATCACCTGTCCTGATGCCTGTCGCTCCCCCCCTTTTTCTTTCTGCACCCGCATTGTAGCTAAAAAAAAACCTGGAGTTGAGCTTTACTGCGCACACGCTGGCCAGGCTACACTCATCCTTTAGCACCTGCCCATGGCCAGGAGCGTTCTGCCCATGCGTATGACATCGGTACGTCAATACGCATGATGTCATACACATGCGCAGAGCGCTCCCGCCTCGGGTGGGCGCTGTAGGATGAGTGCAGCCCAGCCAGCATATGGGCGCAGTAAAGGCTGACTCCGGTGATCTGGAAGAGGGTCCCGGTGGGCTTTTAGATACAATGCAGGGGCAGAAAGGAGAACAGGGGGAGTAACAGGCATCAGGACAGGTGATTGTTTATGCCTGCTCCCCCTGTTTCTCTGACAATTTTGACATCTGGTATCCTTTAAGTACTGGCGGCATGCAAGGCAGAGTTGTTGAAAAGACAGAGGTCCATACTAGTCATGTACATCCAGGAAAAATGTATGATTATTAATCAAAATGTAATATACCTAATTGTCATGGCTAAAAGCACCATAATTGCAAAAAAATTTGAAATTTTACAATTTTTATCGATAGTGGTCCTTTAATTAATGATACATGGAAAACAAGGGTGGACCCTGTAGGGGGAAAGGTATGTACATAGGATGATGAATTTAGGACACAGTTTCTTGGTGGGACAACATAACTTTCAGGATTGGCAGTAAAAAAAAAACATCACTTGATTATGCAGAGACAGCGAAAACCATGCAACTTTTTCTTTTTTTTAAAAAAATACAATCTTCTCGGTGGAAGATTATGGATGTAGATTATGAGGAAAACCTTGCAACGGGCATGTGGATGGATGTGTGGAATTGTATGCAAGGGCAATTGTCTTGCAAAGAGGTGGAAAAACAATTACTGTATGTGTTTTAACCAAGATGCCATTTTTTTTCTCTCTGACAGTAATGCTCAGATAAATAACTCCAATTTCATTAATTAGGTGAAGTAGACAGTGGTAGGCTGTAAACAGTCAAAAAGAAGAGACTTTTGGACTCACTCCTGAACTCATAAGGGTCAATAGGCAACAGACACTAATAAAGAACTTAAAGAGAAACTCCAACCAAGAATTGAACTTTATCCCAATCAGTAGCTGATACCCCCTGTTACATGAGAAATCTATTCCTTTTCACAAACAGACCATCAGGGGGAGCTGTATGGCTGATATTGTGGTGAAACCCCTCCCACAAGAAGCTCTGAGTACCGAGGTACTTCTGCCAGTTTCCTGTCTGTGAACCCTGTTACATTGTGGGAAATAGCTGTTTACAGCTGTTTCCAACTGCCAAAGCAGCAAGCAGCAGCTACATCACTTGCCAGCAGTAAAAATGTCACCATGTAATAAATGTCAGAATATAAACCAGAGATTTCAAATATTTTACAATGGGCAAACACTGACTAAATCATTTATACATAATTATTGTAAAAATGGAGCACTTTTTTTATTACATTATTTTCACTGGAGTTCCTCTTTAAAGGCAGAACACATGCCTGACTCAAGTCGGCTAAGGAAGCTGATAACGACCACCTCAGCCGATAATCAGACGTGTGTATGGCAGGCGGTGACCCCCGATCCCTAACACACAAGTGATTCCCTGGGCGGATCTGCTCACCTCTAGCGACGGCTATCCCATTGTTAATGCACACACACACGTGCTGCTTGTTGCCCCCCCCACTTAGCAACACGGTGCATCGTCAGCTACACAGTGATGTGGCCTAAGGGGATCAGGCCCTGATCCCCAATGGGTGACATCCATCAAAGGACTATATGCACCTTTACAAAAGAAAGACAGACTCTGTGAGAGTAGTACAATCCCCCAAAAGCAGAACAATCTGTAAACAAACATCAGTATGTCTCCAGCAACAAAATATGTTTGCCTACAGTAGTATAGCAGTCAACACACTCCAGTTTCATACAGTCTCAGGACTACATACCATACTAAAATAATGGGGTTAAATGGAGTGCAAATTCAAAACTGATACATAAAATGTAACTTAGCTTTTGATGATGTACATAAAATGCTAATGACTGATGTACATAAAATGCTTAGAAATTATTAAAATCATTACAAAATGAGAACATGACTTGTATGACTAATGTAAAAAGATCATATGAAAACAATGTGAATACAGCTGGGCTGTGCTAGAGAGTTTTTTGTAGTCCAGCAATCCTACCCTTCAGTCTTTTTCCCTGGTGTGTTTTTGTACTGCTGTGGGACATTGCCTGACAAATTGCAAAACAACATATTATCAATCAGTATGAAATTGTGAATTTGTAGAGTCTAAATGTGTCTTTGTCAAGAGCTGTATGTTCCCTGGAAAGACTTAAGTGGGTTTCTGGGTTCTTGTAGTCTCTAGACCATTCATATTTGATGTCTACATGGTAGGCGTTCCATTTTATATCCTTACATATGTTTTTCTGAAACGTACCTACTTCACTGACTCACACATGACTTTAAAGCCGAAATCTATTTCTATATGCTACTTCAAGGTGCATTTCAGGTCAGATTATTATAATTCCAGGTTTTCCTGGGTTTTTTTGGAGAAAGAAATAACCCAGCTTTATTGTAATATATGTTTAGCAGAAGATCTTAGAAGTTGAGGCTTGGTGATTGTCTTCATACCTCTGCCAATTTTCTGCCTCTCCTATCTGCTTAAATTTCCACTCTTGTTAGGAGTCTCCTGTTCAGAAGGTTATGCTATTTTTAACAAGAAATCTGGTCTATAGTTATTATTAGATCTATTCTTTAAAGGAGAAACTGCATTATCTGTAGTCTTGTTATAATCACATGATTTCCTATTGAATTGATAAAACATAGTTTTAAGGTTCATACCCATGCTCAACAAAAGTCTTTTAAATGCACAATTATCAAACAAATTAAAGAAGTTGGACAACTTTTGTCAAGTAAAATTTGTGCAAATGACAAGGCGTTATCACTGATAAGAGGCGACCAACGACTGATAAGCTGCAGCTCAATTCAATCCAACTGTTGATTGACGTGAGCTGCATCTTATCAGTCATCGGTCGCCTCTTATCAGTGATAACTTCTTGTTGTTTGCACGTCTTTTACTTGACAAAAGTTGTTCAACTTCTTCAAGTTGTTTGATAACCGTGCATTTAAAAGACTTTTGTTGAGCGTATGTATGAGCCTTTAGACCCTATAACCTACACTGAAGAAGGTAATTTCACTCATCAGATCAATAATCAAGAGGAAACCAAAAATAAGCAAGGCTTCCTGTGACCAAAAACAAAAAAAAAAACCTTTGCTTTTGAGAAAACTAAGGACAAACCATATACAACATGGTAAACCGCCACTCACAAGACACACAAGGTCTTGCTTAGCATCCAGAAAGACAAGTGTGGTATTATTTGTGCTACTGATTATTGTTTACTAGCCGTTAGGAGGTTAAGAGGTTAGGGGGCAGGAAGGGGCTATTGGGCACAGTGGCGGGGAGGGGGGTTGGACCCTCCCCTCAACTGGGTCCCCCATGTGTGCTCTACCTCCAGCTTAAGCTCAGCAGGAACCCCCCTCCCCTCCCTCCCTCCTCACCTCCCTCCCTCCTCACCTGGATCCACCCTCCTGCTTAAGCACAGTAGCAGCCGCCACTATTAGTAAGAGGCAGCGGGCGGGGATGACTCACCTCTTCCGTGTTCCATCGTGCGTTCCACCTGTCGTCACTTCCTGCAATGCCGCACACTGTATTGGTGTAATTTGCCTTTTTAAAACAGAAGGAAATCTGCAATAATTCAGCTATAAGTGAACATTTGTGGGTACCCACAATGCGCTGCTACTAAACATGCAAATTACCCATTTTCCATCTTAGTAAGCCAAGCAAGCATCCAGAGCCACTACTGTATAGCAAGCATGTAGCTTTAAATTTTACACAGGCATATCAAACCCACTTGTAGACAGCCTGTTTCAGACTTTTGATCCTCATCAGTACATGGCAGGGATTGATATGGCTGTATGAGATAGGGCTTGGACCAGTACAACAGAGTAACCAAACAGCTCAGGGTGACCCAAACCACTTGGAATGTATAGGGGGATAAAAGGGACCAAAAAGACCTCCTACTAAAAAAAGCAAAGCTTGGTGTAATTTGCCTTCCTAAAACAGAAGGAAATATGCAATAATTCAGCTATAAGTGAACATTTGTGATTACCCACAATGCACTGCTAATAAATATGCAAATAATTCCTTTTCACCCTTAGTAAGCCAAGCAAGCATCCAGAACCTCTGGTGTATAGCAAGCCTATAGCTTTAAATTTTACACAGCCATATTAAACCCACATGTGACAGCCTGTTTCAGACTTTTGGTCCTCACCTGTACATGGCAAGGATTGATATAGCTGTATGAGATAGGGCTTGGACCAGTACAACAGAGTAACCAAGCAGCTCAGGGTGACCCAAACCACTCGGATTGTATAGGTGGATAAAAGGGACCAAAAAGACCTTCTACTAAAAAAATCAAAGCTTGGTGTAATTTGCCTTCTTAAAACAGAAGAAAATCTGCAATAATTCAGCTATAAGTGAACATTTGTGATTACCCACAATGCACCACTACTAAATATGCAAATTATTCCTATTCACCCTTGGTAAGTCAAGCAAGCCTCTAGCTTTAAGTTTTACACAGTCATATCAATCCCACATGTGACAGCCTACTTCAGACATTTAGTCCTTATCTGTACATAGCAGGGATTGATAGGGCTGTATGCGATAGGGCTTGGACCAGTACAACAGAGTAACCAAGCAGCTCAGGGTGACCCAAACTACTAAGAATGTATAGGAGGATAAAAGAGATCAAAAAGCTTGGTGTAATTTCCCTTCTTAAAACAGAAGCAAATCTGCAATAATTCAGCTATAAGCAGGGCTGGATTTACAACTTTGGAGCCTGTAGGCACAGGCGTTCTGGCGCCCTTAACTCCACCCCTTCAATTAGGCCACACCCTCAAGTAAAAATATTCTGAACTCTAATCCCTGTCTCATGTCACTAACCGTCATTAGAATCTTACACTCTAAGCACTGTTTCACATCACCCTTAGTGACATGAGACAAGGATTAGGGTATAGGTTCCAGAGGTCAGTGATATGATGCAGGAGTTAGACTATAAACTCCTGAGGGCAGTTACTGACAATAGGCAGGGAGCTCCCCAATAACCCTGTCAGTCTATTGATCCCGAGACTTCACCTTAAAGAGTTGTGTCTCCATGCTGAGCTCTTTTCTTTAAGTACAGATGTATGACAAAGGCAGGGGCACTCACTCAGTCCCGCAGATGGTCATCAAGCGAAGACCATAGGGCCTGTTTCCACTAAGTCCAAATATGCAGCGTTTCCCGCATGCGAGCCAGACAGTGAAACGTTGCCTACTCAGACAGTATCTTGCCATCCAAAACACATGCCGATGCGATTATGGATGACATGCCAGTTTTCTGTCACACATCCATATCCCTATAACTGTGCATGGCAGCTCGATTGTTGAACACAGGTACACACACTCGCACACACAGGCACACACAGTTCAACACAGGCACACACACAGTTCAACACAGGCACACACACTTGAACACAGACACATACAGTTCAACACAGGCACACACAGTTCAACACAGGCACACACACTCGAACACAGACACACAGTTCAACAAAGGTACACACACTTGAACATAGACACTCGCACAGTTCAACACAGGCGCACACACACATACACACTTGAACACAGGAACACACACACTCGAACACAGACACACACACACACACTTGAACACATACACTTTTGAACAGAGACATACACAGAAATGCACACTTGCCAAGACATAATCACCCATTTTCTGACCTTTCTACAGAAGAAGGGAATGGGAGGACTTTTATCAGTGATGTGATGTATGTGCTGCAGACAGTGCAGCTTCACTGTCTGCCCCTTAGTGCATCACCATACAATTGAGCAGAGTAACCAAACAGTAAATAGAAAACTTTGGGACTTCAGTTTTGTAAAGCCTGGCTAATGCACTAATTATGTGAATTCCTCAGACCAATGGTCCGTGACCTGCAGAATACACAGAGGCACGGACAGCATTCCAACTTCAAACATGTCAGCGTACAGAACAGCACTCACTCCTGCTTCCTCCGCTGAGGGTGACTCGACCTCCGCCTGGAGCTTTATGTCTGCTGAGCCCCGTCCAGTTGAAGTTGGAGCCGCTCTTCTCCTTAGTCCTAAGCATTGGCTTGTAGTCTCATGGTCAGCACGCTACAGGAAACCTGGTGCTGCTGCAGAACCTGGGCTTCCTGCTTCCTAGCAGCCGCACTGCACGCATAATACAGCCAGCCTGCTTGTGTCATCTCTTTGATGACAGCGCCGGACAATCGTTCAGGAGCGCAGGTGGGCAGATAGGCGGCCAGCAGCTAGGAATTGGCATGTAAAGTTGGAGAGGCGCTGCGCCCAGCCCTGCGTGGAACGCAGCAGCTGTTGCAAGTGGGACATTCAGGAATGGGGAGCCGCTCCTCCTACTTAAAGGCGCCTGTAGGCACATGCCTACAGTGCCTTATGGGAAATCCGGCCCTGGCTATAAGTGAACATTTGTGGTTACCCACAACGCACTGCTACAGAATATGCAAATGATCCCTCTTTGCCCTTGGTTTTTTGATATGACACTACGTCTTCTTCTTACTTGGATCAGCCCCTTCTTCTTGCTTGGACCGGCCCTGGGGGCAGGGCGCTACTTCTTCTTCTTGCTTGAAGGCTGAGGCACTTACTAGATAGATAGTTTAAAATTGAGTTTAAGACTGGCTTCAAAATGGTAAAGTTGTAAGTTTGATTAATTTATTCTCTTCCTTTTATGCACCAATGAACATTGGAAATATGTTTGATACTCCATTAACAAATAATTTCACCCATCCCTATATGATGTCATGAGTGAAAGTGCATGCAGGTATTATATACATAGTTACCCATATAAAGGCCTTCTCTGTGTCCTCTTCTCATTTACATCACATGCATTCATGTCACTTGGTCCTGCTCTTCTGGCTGGTGCAACTCCTCTGTAAACACTGAGTGGGCGTACACTTGGTATATTTGTAGACTCATCAAAGAAGAACGGGGTAGAAGAACATGGATTCATGTAATTTCATACACACTCATTTTCAAAGAACTAGATACAGTGAATGTATTAAAGCAGGTAAGTGTGCATCTACAGGCATCTCCATCCATATGCCAACATATGGTGATGGGTGGAACTCTTCTTATATAAGCATGCTAAATTTTAGCTTATGGCTCTATTTTACCTAAATGTCCTAATTGTTAGAAATGTGATTAAGCTGTCAAACATATTGCCTCCAACATGCAATTTCTAGATGTATTTAGTTAACGTATTACAGTTACTAACACGAAAAAACGTCATTCTTGATTTTCACAATACTACAATATTAACACAAAGATCGAGTGTCTCTTTCTTGGAGAATTCATAACAGCCTAATATACACAATGCAAAAAGAAGGTTAGAACATGATTAGCATTAGAATAACACATATTCTGGAATGGAAGCAATTATACTTTTTGGAACCATGGGTAAGAGCACCTCAAGGCTGACTTTTAAACTGTAAAATTTTAGTTTTGTATTCAGAAAAGGTACAACAGTGCTTAAAGATATGTGTAAAAAGGCTCAAAAAGTGATTTAAAAATATATTTTCCAACAGACAAAAGAAGTAGTATCATTAAAATAAAGGGAAGCATTATCGAAAAAAAAAATTCTGCAGCACTGCTTAACCACTTCAGCCTTCAATCGTTTTCACTTTATGCATCCGAGCAATGTTCACCTCCCATTAATTAGCCTATAACTTTATCACTACTTATCACAATGAACTGATCTATATCTTGTTTTTTCCGCCGCCAATTAGGCTTTCTTTGGGGGGGGGGGGTACATTTTGCTAAGAGCCACTTTACTGTAAATGCATTTTAACAGGAAGAATAAGAAAAAAACGGAAAAAATGCATTATTTCTCAGTTTTCAGTCATTATAGTTTTAAAATAATACATGCCTCCATAATTAAAACTCACGTATTGTATTTGCCCATATGTCCCATTTATTACACCGTTAAAATTATGTCCCTAAAACGATGTATGGCGACAATATTTTATTTGGAAATAAAGGTGCATTTTTTCCGTTTTGCATCTATCACTATTTACAAGTTTAGAATAAAAAAAATTTAGAAATATTTCATCTTTACATTGATATTTAAAAAGTTTAGACCCTTAGGTAAATATTTACATGTTTTTTTTTTTTATTGTAATGGTTTTTTTTTGTTATATTAAACATTTAATTTGGGTAGTTTTGGGAGGGTGGGAGGTAAACAATGTGTTTATAATGTAAATGTGTGTTAATTTTTATTTTTTTTTAATTTCAGATGTAGTATTACTTTTTGGCCACAAGATGGCATCCATGAGTTTGTTTACATGACGTCACTCTAAGCGTAGCATACGCTTAGAGGGATGCACGGGAGACGCAACAGCCAGAAAAAGCGGAGCTTCTGAGAGAAGCTGTCGCTTTTTCTGCGCGGGAGAGGAATCAGTGATCGGGCACCATAGCCCAATACACTAATTCGTGGGCTAACGATCCGCGGCCGGGAGCGCGCGTGCACGCGCGCGATCGGCCGTGGGAGTGCGCGGACGCACACATGGCCTCTTGGGCGTAGCTAGTATGTCCAGGAGGCCAAAGTAGTTAAAGAGAAACCGTAACCAAGAATTGAACTTCATCCCAATCAGTGGCTGATACCCCCTTTCTCATGAAAAATCTCTTCCTTTTCTCAAACAGATCATCAGGGGGCTCTGTGTGGCTTATTTTGTGGTGAAACCCCTCCCACAGTGGGATGTCAGTGCCTCACAGCACTGAGATACTATCATCACACTGTGGGAGCCTTGTTGCATTGTGGGAAATAACAGCTGTTTCCAACTGCCAAAATAGCAAGAAGCATCTCCTTTCCCTGACATCACCTGCCAGAAGTAAAAATGTCGCAATTTGATTAATGTCAGAATGTAAATCAGGGAGAGGAAAGATTTTACAATGGGCAAACACTGACTAAATCATTTATACATAATTATTGTACAAATTAAGTACTTTTTCATCATGTTGTTTTCACTGGAGTTCCTCTTTAAGAGAGATCTTTTTGAAGCATGGTGGAAGAATGTGATTTATAACAATTTCAGGCTCCAACTAATTACAAATGCCCAACCAAAGTAACTAGCTGCATGTTGATTAATTAAACGCCATTTAACTGATTAGCAGTATCTACTGACTTTTGGTTGATTTAATTTATGTTCCTTCCTGTATAAGGTAAGGATATTTTTTTTGCTCCACAGCAGTTAATTTTCCCTGCACACAAGTGAGGAGCTGAGGACACCTTCCTGGGCATCAGGAAACTAACCAAACCTAAGCCCTAACTATATATCTAGACATGAACCTTTAAATAGATTTTCTCTTCACTATGAGCTGCAACAGACAAATACATAAATACATATAAATTAAAGAAACTTATACTGGGAATAGCACGGCTCAATTCTGAGCTGATAAGATGGTTAGATAGATAATTTTAGACATGTCCGTTCGATCGTTCATTCGATCGTTTTGCCGCTCAATTTGTCATTGAAGTGATTTGAAAAAAGATAAGAAAAACAAGTGGAAGATAAGAGAATTGAGCGGGCAAAACGATCGGGCGCAGAATCGAGCAACAGAATGGACCCGTGTATTCCCAGCATTAGTCTCTATGAATACTCATTTGAACAGATCTTGAATAGTTTTACTGCTTGTTATAAAGTCTGATATACTAACATGGTCAAGGCAACCCCAATCCACAAATCTGGTTCTGAATAGCTGTCAATCATTCTTGTGGCTTTATAGGCAAGATAGTGGTTATCAACAATGTTATAGCTGTGTAATCATACATTTCTTCCACCTGACTATGCTTTATAAATAGCAGGTACTGCACCGTATTACTGTTGCAAATGTACTTATTGACTAACTGCATTGGGGATCAGTTGATTATAATAACACCCACAAATTATTTGGGCTTGTCAATCAAAACTGAGGTAATATATGGCCTTGGCCTGTCCAAAATAAAATGTCTCCACCTGGATTTAACAATGAAAATAGATAAGAGCCTCCCACTGGATGATTACTACAGGTATGATTATGCTTCAGCTAACAATGAGGACAGCTGACTTCCAGAGGCATAGCTAAGAAGGTGTGGGCCGCAGTGCTAGTTTTGCATTGGGGCCCCCCCAAACATGCTATACATAACAATTGATATGGCACACCAAAACCAATCAAGGACAACTACAGTGTCAGAGGTGCAAGAAGAGGATGAGAAGCAGTGTGTTAATGAATACTACTGCTCAAAGCATCTGTAGAAGTAATTTATTACAAGCACATGACCAATAAAGAGCTAATACTGAGGTTGAGAGTGGGCCCAATGGGGCCCCTCTAGCCCAAGGGCTCTGATGCGGTCACTACCTCTACACTCCCTATTGTTACACCACTGCTGACTACCTGAATATACTGAATGACTAGGTTATCCCATCAGTGAATTTCTTCTTCTTTGAGGGCACGCATATTTTCTAAGAGGGCAATTCCAGGATTCATCCGGCTCTAATTTGGAAAGATTGAGGCCACATAAGACATACTTTTCACACGTGGATTAGCTACTAATAAATGATGCAACTCTGGATGAAAATAAATGTGACATTGCAGAACAGTCCATGACTAAAACTAATTTAGAATCTTTGGGATGTGTTGGAAAAGAGTTTGCACAGCAGTTTGACTCTAACAACATCTCTACAAAATGAAAAAGATTACACAATGTAGTGACATTCAGAAGCTTATTGAAACAAAGCTAAAGGTAGTCCACGGACATATTATGAGGTTATTTTTATTTTTCATTAATTAATTAATTTATTTTTGGACAGGCAGTGTAGAGTGTACATAATGCAAAGACAGAGAAGGGATTTTTTTCATCACAATGGGGCTCAACAGTGAAATTTTGTAGGACTTGTCCTACAACAATTTTCACAGGAATCCTAAAAATTGGAAAATAATTATTTCCAATCTTTTCTCAGTCTGGTCTTTCCATTCTCTTCTCTGGAAGGAGACATAAATAAGAGTATTTGTTTTACAACAGATGCTGGGAGTTCAGATTTGGTACAGCTTTTATGTATGCCACACAAAATTCCTTAATCCATACACTATAGTTACTAATGGATTAAAGCTATAGTTAATACATCCAAATGTTTTTATTATGACTAATCATTTCACTCTCAAGGTCTATCTTACTATTTTCTCACCAGAGGTTCAAGGTAACATTTGAACTTTCCACGTCCCAAGAAAATTCACCCTTACAGACTGAAAATTTACTAAAAATCTCCCTGAACCCCAGGAAGAGACACTTATGAATCTACACAGTTGTAGATCCCAACTCTAAATTCCAAACTGAAAAAAGTCAGAATGAAACTTAAAAATAATCTGAAATTAATTAAAAAAAACAAACAAACAAAAAAGATACTTATCTAGGGAAAGGAAGGCTCTGGGTCCTAATGAGTTTTCCTGTTCCTCTCACAGTCCCTGTGTTTCAGCGCTAGCTTCCCCATTAAAATATCCCACCATGGGAGGCTTCAGGAGCTCTGTACTGAGCCTGTGTGAGTGCATGAGAGAGCGTGCCTATTCATGCGCAGTACAGAGAGTCCCGACTTCCGAAGCCTCCTTCAGCTTCCTTCAGTGGCAAAGAGCAGTCTCCGACTGATAACGGGGTGTCAGTGCTGGAACGTGGGGACTACAGGAAAAATGGGAAGGCTCTATGGGACTCAGAGCCTTCCCTTTGATTAGGTAAGTATCTGTTTAAAAAAATCACTTCAGACTCACTTTAAGAGATAGCTCCAGTATTTTTAAATATTTTTTGTCCCACTTTATTACATTTTTGCTGCATGTGCTGACAGTGTATTTTTATTTTATTTTTATTTTTTTACACTACTTTAGTGTAAAGAAAAAAAAGGACTACTTTATTAAAAACTGAAATAGGGCTAGGATTGAAAGGAAATCCTGCCATTTGGCTCATCACTTGTTTGAAACAAGAGCAATATCTTTGAACCAATATTGACAATGCTTTCTCTCAAAATATTTTCCAACAAAATGAGAAATAAGTAAGCACCGTCTTTTTGAAATAAGTGAAGCTACAGTAGCTCATCAATGAAGCATACAACTGTATTATGTTTCCTCTGTTCAAAATGTTTTCATAGTTTGTGGTCTCTGTGCTAGGATAAGCACACTGAGTGCCTTTGCATCACATATACAGACAGAAGCTAGAGTAAGTTTAAACTGAGCAACACAACACCAGCAAAAAAATAAAAAGAAGAGAAAACATAGGACAAAATGAGGACACCTGTGTGTGTATATGAAGGTTTTTTTTTTTTTTTTTTTTTACAGATTAAAAGAAGATTGAAGATTACAAGAAAATGTCTTCCAAAAGTCTAGGAATGTGCTTGTTAATTTTTCTTTGATGGGATTTCTGCATGTCACATGTCAGGGATGTTAATGTTAATTTTGTCATTAAGAGTATCATTATTTTTTCAAGAGTAAAATAATGTAAACAGAAATAATTGCATTTAGCTTGGCATCCAATGCCATTCATTTGCTCGGATTTAGAAATAACTAAATTAGGACAAATAATCTGGTTGACGAAGATACCTATTAAAAAAAATGAGCTTCAATATTTAAAGCTAATTGCTTATTCTGATTTATACATTTTTGAGTACCGCTAGATAAAGTATACAAGAGAAACAATAGGGGGTAGAAAAAAATGAACTACCTGCAGTTTGTAGCTTTAATGAGAATATTAAAATACAAAGCACAACAGTGCATTACTATGATGTTTAATGGCTCACAAAATACAGTAACTGATACTTTGTTTTCATTCATTTTCCCAGTGTTCTTATTTATATAGTTTTAAATGTGTTACTATATTTCCAGTGAAATAGCACCAACATGTACATTTTTTTTATATATATCTTTATACAGTATGTAAAGTTATTGTTCCATGTCCCTGTTTTTAAAGGAATTCAAAAGTATTATGTACCTACTACAAATGAGCTTTAAAGGACAACTGAAGTGAGAAATATATTGAGGCTGCCATATTTGTTTCCTTTTATCCAATACCAGTTGCCTGGCAGTCCTGCTGGTCTATAAGGATGCAGTAGTGTCTGAATAATGCCAGAAACAAGCATGAAGCTAATTTTTCAGATCTGACAATAATGTCAGAAACACTTGATCTGCTGCAGTTCAGGGTTTATGGCTTAAAGTATTAGGTAGAGAATAGAGGAAGAGAATTAGCAGGATAGCCAGGCAACTGGTTTTGCTTAAAATGAAATAAATATGGCAGCCTCCATATCCCTATTGCTTCAGTAGCCCTTTAAATTAATGGCAAACATCACACAGAATGTTCTGGACTGGATCACACAGCATTCCACAGCAAGTTTCTTCTTCTGCTCCTAATGCATTGTTGGCTTAATCTTCAAATTTTTAGAGGGCACAAAGGGGGCACAATGACTGGCTGGTGGGGAACATTTGGGTGATCAAAATCAATGTTTGTATGGTGAGCTCAGGGCAGGATTTACATCTCAGGAGCCTATAGGCTCATAAGCTTAGTGCCCTAAACCCCATCCCTCATCACTTAGACCTACACAATGTGATGGATAAGAGCAATGAAGGCAGTTGCATAAAGTTCAGACACAGGATCATAACTCACAGGAGAAGTGTTATCTACAGTGCAGTCACCCGGAATAGCGTCCAGCCATCCTTTACTGAACTTCTCATTCACTGACAGCAATAGCTTTTCCCATTCCTTCCATACTCCCATATCATGCCACAGCCTATCAAATGTCTAAAGAGCAGGCAGAATCACTCACCCTCCATCCTGCTAGCAGCCGCTCTGCTCTTCCTTATTCCGATGGTGTACTTCTGTATTGTAGAAGGGTCCTCGCTTGATGATGTCATCACGCATGGACCCTTAAAGATACAATGCAGAGCAGTATGACTGAGGGTGAGAGTCGATGCCTGCATCTGCGCACCAGACATGGGAGGCAGGGGCCAGGGGGTGGGCGGGGCAGCCCAGAGCTGAGGATATCCCTGGGAAAGAGTGCAGCAGCGGCTCTCTGCATCAGGATAGGGTTATTTGGGAAGGGAAGCTGCCTTTTCCACATAAGCTGATTGTCCCGAATCCCAAATAATGGTGCTCTTTTTTAAAGAAAAGTTACCTACAGATGTACGTGGCTAGTTTGTTGGCATGCTTTAATCCTTAGATTTTGGTTGAGGTAGGGGAACTCAAAAAGTACTGAAGGCACCATCTATCCTCTTAATGAATCTGGCTGCTTGTAGAAGGAAATAGGGAAGGCATCCAGTAAGATTTGTTTTCATTAACCCCAAAGTCTTGTAGTTGTCATTGGGTTGGGTGTGAGTATTGAGTATAATATTACTCTCAAGAACAGAGGCATTTGGGGTGCCTAACTGTAGGGAATTTGATGATGCTGGTTTCATAAATGCAGCAATGTCTGCACAATGCCATTAAAGATAAAGGGCAATACTGGCTTTTCTCCCTCTCAGATTTCTGGCACATGCTTGTGAAGCTTGTAAATAAAAAAACTCTTGACATCTGGCCACCCCAAAATTTAACTTTGTGAGAAAAGTGTACCAGTCCATAAGAATATGTGTTATTTGGCCACAAGATGTTCTCAGTAATTTTTTTTCTTTATGTGTCCTGTGGGTGTACTATTATGCTTACAGTAAGTAAAGGGTGGATGGGAAACTTTTTTTTTCTCAGAATGTTTGTGGCTTTTCATAGAAGCCGCCGATCATTGCAACCGGGACTTAGATCAATAAATAGGAACGGCATTCCCATTCACTGATCTCTGGGCAAACAGGCGGTAGCGAGAGCGAGTACGGAAGCTTGCGCACGAGTGAGTGGGAGTGCGCACAGCGGCAATCACGGGGGAGGTACGTATATCTATGCCCCTGAGGTTTAGGTGAAGTTTTTAGGGGTGTAGATATACTGCATCTCAAGAGAGGAGTATTTTTCTTAACAGTGAAAGATATTTTGTATTAGGTTTCACACACAATTAGCCGATAATGAATACTCATTTAAAATAGATCCGAGATGAAAAACTAACTATAACAAGTAACTTGTCTATATATCTTATCTAAAGTTTAGATAGTTTACACAGCAAATCTAGCTGCAAACAGCTTCCACAGTTTATGTGTATTTATTCCTGTTATACAATGAGGGCAGTCATGTTCTGTTTGTCACAGTCTGAGGGCGGGAGATGCTATCAGCTTGCCTGTGGGTAATGTGACAAATTCAGTCCCCTCTCTTCCTCCTTCCTCCTCTCTGCCTCTGAAATCTCTGGCTAGTAACCTCCTCCTCCTGCCCAGACTGCACTCCCATAAGCCCTTGCTACAGTGCCAACGCACTCTAAAAAGCTGTGGGCGAGGCTTGTTTAGTTTATAGGGAAATAGAGAATTAAAACAAAACAAAAAAACTATTTGGCTTGAGAAATGCCCTATAAACTATATGAAAGGAACACAATTATGCAATGAGTAAAAGATTATCTCAGATCCACTTTACCATATAAGAGATATATAGCTTTCCTTCTGCTTACCATGGAACAAGGGTCTCGATGCATTATCCTCAGACACATCATTGGAAGCCTTGGAAGCCCAGCATCTGGACACAGCTCATTCTGAGAGAGAAAATTAGTAACTGCACTAAGCTGAAGTTTATATCTTTTGCAGGTCAGACTGGCTAAAGTAGACACATGGGGTACATGAATGTAGGAAGGGAGAAATTATAAACATACCTATGCAAATGAGTTCCTGATGCCATCAGTGAATAAAAGTAAGTTTTTCAAGTCAGATTTATCACAAGAAAGGACGAAATGAACAGAAAAAGGTGTACAGCAGTCAGAGCCGGGACAAGGTCCTCCAGCACCCAAGGCTGAGACACCAAAGTGCGCCCCTCCATCCCTGCCACCCCAGCCATCACACACTGATTGCTATTAGACTAAGAGGCGCCACAGGGCCCACAACCTCCCCAACACCTTAATATCTAGGTATCGGGCTTGCAGTCACTGCCATGTATCCCCTTTTCCTATTTCTTTCTGCTTCAAACAATTAGGAATGACAGCTGAATGAATTCTGCGCCCCCTCCTACACTGCGCCCTGAGGCTGGAGCCTCTCCAGCCTATGCCTCAGCCCGGCCCTGACAGCAGTACTTAGGAACACCTAAAAAAAAGCTATTATTATCCCAATTTAAAAACATGTTTATCGATAGTTGTCCTTTAACTAGTTGCCGACAGGCTGACGCCGACGGGCGTGGCAGCGGCGGCAGCCCCAGGACCGCCGAACACCCATCGGCATCAAATCCTGGGGCTATGTTTTCCAGGAGATCGCGGGCAGGCTGCGCGTGCATCTCCTGCTTGGGGGGCGGAGCTCCGCCCCCTCTTCTGTCTCCGAGCGTCAATCGCCGCTTGGGAGACTGTTAGACGGCGAAACCGCCATCTAAACACATAGTACAGCGCTGCGATCAGAAGCAGCGCTGTACTGGGGACAGGTGTGTGAAATGGCTGTCCCCCTGGGGGACAAGAGAGCGATTGGCTCTTATAGGCTGAAGCCTATGACAGCTGATCGCGTAATTGGCTGGCTGCAGGGAGGGAGGGCAATAAGGAAAAAAAATTACATTTTGTTAAAAAAAAACACAGACATAAATATATATTTTAAAAAAAAAAAACCTGAGGCGAACAGACCCCACCAACAGAGAGCTGGGGGGGGGGGGTCACTCGTTCGCTGTGTTGTGCGACGCTGCAGCTTGGCCTTAAAGCTGCAGTGGCCATTTTAGTTAAAATTGGCCTGGTCTTTAGGGGGGGGGGGGTTACCACTGTGGTCCTCAAGTGGTTAAAGGCATAGATTCCCAACATGCCCCAAATTCAAGTTTAGGTTTTGACATGCCCGATTCCTTGCTGTCATGCACAAGTTAGGGTGAATGCAAAAGGTTAAAATCATATCTGTTTAAATGTCCACACCCTGTTTAGCATATGTCTTTGCCTCATGTGAGCCTTGAGCACAAAGACAATAGAGTAATTTGCTTGTGAGCATGTTCCACTGGCTGGTGACCAGACATCGGAATATCTTTAAACACAATCAGAAACTTGCATCAATCTGTGTAAGGAGTATAAGTATTAAGTAATTATAACTGTGGAGTGGACTTACTAATAGCCTGTATGCAAGCACTTATATTGAAAATAAACATTATCATCAGAGGTGTTCTTTAGAAATGTTCTTTTAGAGGAAACAGAAGCTTTGCAGCCTTTGCTTAATCTCTTTTGGACAGCAATAATTAAAATGTATGCCCTGTTTGGGAGCTGTTATACCTGCCAGAGTGTAGATTCCAATCATTGTCGCCATGTGGTCCCATCACTACGTTGCCACAGCAGCCTGATCACTCTCCCTTGTCAAAATTACAGCAGAGCTTCATGTGCCTGTGAGGAGCACTTTCATTGGTTCACATTCTATGATCACTGTGAGCCAATCACAGTGATCACAGCTTGAAAAAGTCTCTGGTCCTTAAAGACCACCTCCAGCCCAAAAAAAGGTCTGAATGGCAATACATATATGAAGTCTATGCATATAAAGTTTACATCTGGTACATCATAGTGGATAGAAAAGACCCACATTTATATCTGTAAGTAGCACTTCCTTATTTCTCCTGAAACTGAAGCCTTGCTAAAGCATTCTGCCCTCCTCTTCAGCCTTGTTAACTCCCCTCCCCCTTGCTCTCTGCCTGCTTGGACCAGATTACTTCTCTTTCACAGTGTGTAGAAGAGATAAGAGATAGGAAAACTGCTGTAGCCTGTCTTTTCATGTCTATTTGTTATAATTCTTACATCAGATGTCTGTCTGCCTGCCTAGATTAGATCACATGGACATAAGGGGTGGAGTTATGACACCAATCCCCCAGCATCCTTTGCACCTATTGTTTGGGGGGGTGGGTGGGGGGGAAAGGCCCAGGCCCAATTTCACACTAAGGGGTGGGGATTTCAAGACCATATGTGGAATACGGACCCTAGGAGTGAGAAAATCACACTTTATCATGTGTGATTTTATATATTTTGGCAACTTTTTAGGTTTAAAACAAACTGCAATTTATCATTTAAGTACTCTTTAAGGGGCCAGAGATTATAAGTATACAAGTGGTTAACAACATTTTGCTCCATTTTGTATAACTTGTGTGTTTGGCCTTTTGGAAAAACCTTTTCTATATCAATAATATTAAATATCCCACATCATATTGCATGCATTTTTTCCCTATTTACTTTTACTTTCTTTCTTCGTCTTTGCACCATTGTGCTTTTGCTATGAGGCAGTCCTCTGCCTACGTGTAAACTTGTTAGCTGTTGTCAGCAAATGGACAGCAATTTATAAGTCTAAGCTGCAGCCCCTGTGCATTTATATTCAACTCTATTGGAATGTAAAAGCTTTTGATGGTCACAGCTCTTTGAGGTCTATACTATAGTATTATGGCTATTTCCATTAAAAAAGAAAAAAAAAAGAAATCTCTTTTAAGTAACTGTATAAGAAGTGCCAAGTTATATTCCTGTGCTTATTTCCAAGACTCTGTTGTCCTTAGAGCTGAGATAATCGCAAGCAGAGCACATCAAAAATCTGGCTAAAATTTATATTCTTATCTATTCTTACTTATAAATGCTACTCACTTCTGCAAGTAATGCTACTTCTAGAGAATTATGGAAATCTTTAACATCTGAAGAGCAAGATCTTTCATTAAATGAAATGGGATCAGATAAAAGAGTTGAATCCTATCCTATAGATAATAAAAAAAAAACCCGGCTGATGCTCAGTTGAGAGGAAGTTCTGACTCATGGGACCATTTTAGGTGATACAAATCCACCCATAGATGAACTGCTCAAGTATTTTGAGCATTCACTCACTCACCAATCAGTTGGCACCTTCTCTCCATCATGTCATGGACCACATTCTCTGCTGCCTCTGATCTCCAAACTCACACCCCACTGACCAGTCAATTCTGATAGTCAGCAGCACTCTGCATCTGTTAAAATAAAACTAATGAGACCATTACCAAACGCTGTCCACATATCCTCTGTTTTCACTGCTTATACCCCTATTTGCCTCAGTTTATTTGAAGGACAGTTACCGTTTCAGAGGCCGTTCCCACTGTTCCCCACTTGAAAAAGCCAACTAAATTAGTAAATCAGATCCAGTATATTAGATGCAAGTTGCTAATAGAGGTTGCAAACATGCATAGATATTGTGGGTAAACCTTGTAAGATCATTATACACCTAGAGTTATTATTACCAACAGGGTCATTTTTAGGCATAGACAACGCAGGCAAATGCCTGGAGTGACAGCTGCTTGAGGGGACACCAAGGAGCTATTCTTAGCAAACTGTGCTTTGTGGAATTCTTATAGACCAATGTTGTTCCATTAAGACAAGGGTAATTTTAACACCTAAACAGGCACTACTTATATGCCAAAGTAGCCTGACTGGCATAACAATTAATGACACCTAGGTCATGTAGGGATTTGAATGTTAGCATGCCAATTTTTTATAGGATTCCCATGTTGTGGGTATCCAGTGTAGTGAGCAAAGGATTGGTGTTATGTGGCAATGGCTCGGTTGGTTTTGTGGCAGCATTTTGTACTAGCTGCAGGTGGTGTAGGTCTTTATTTGGAAGACCTGCATAGAGGACATTGCAGTAGTGAAGCTGTGATCTGATGAAGGTGTGAAAGTAGAACATTCTGCAGGAATGAGGTGCTTAATTTTTGCAATATTTCTTAGGTGAAAGAATGAATGTTTCACCACAGCTGAGATTTGATTCCTGAAGTGTAATTTCAGTAAACCCAAGCTGTGTACAGTGTTGGAGCTAGTAAGGTCTGAGTTCCCTAACCTCAGTGGTGTTGACTGTGTCTTGAGCTGCATTGTTGTTAAGTGCTGGCCTCCAATAACAAGAACTTCAGTTTTGTCAGCATTTAGTTTAAGTCAGTTTTCATTCATCCACTCCTGGAGCTCAGCTAAGCATGTGTTTATTTTTGGAATGGGGTCTGTCATGTCAGGTTTGTATGACAAATATAGCTGGGTGTCATCAGCATAGCAGTGCTATGTCAGACCATGATGTTTTGCAGAACGCGCATCTGTAGACTAACTAATCTTGTGACTTGATCCAAAAGTTATTTTCCCTCACCCTATTGCAGAAATCACTAAGACACACCTTTCTTATTGCCACACTTTTTTAATACTGTGCTTGCCATAGTCCTCTTTATTTCTTATACCTCATTTTGCCTAAAGCTATGTACATATGGAGGATGGTTGAAGTGATTGTGCAGAATTACTTCAGCTGACAGTTTATCCACAATCACGGAGCAGCCTATTCTGTTTGATGAAAAGGAGATGAGCAGCAGGTTTCACATTGCAAGCTGCAGTGAGAACGAGTTACGATATTTGCATAGCCAGTGGAGTAGCTATGGAGTTATGGGCCCCATTGAAAATGTTATATTGCGCCCCTCAAGCTCTCTACACATAACAATTGGTGTGGACTGGAGAACCAAAACATGCCAAGGATAGTCTTAGCGTCAGAGAGGCATATGCCGAGAAGGGGAGCAGTTTTTCAACAACTACCACTATTCGAAGCACAAACAAGGGTGATCATTACCAGCATAGCACCAATGAAGAGATAATAAATGATTGAAGAAGGGTCCCTTACATGGGGATAACTACAAATCAGGGGGCTCCACAGCAACTTTGATGGGGGTCCTTAATGTTCATACCCCTTCCCTTGCCTCCACTCAGCGACCTTCACAGCCTGAGGGCCCATCTTACAAGGCTCATAAAACAAGTACGGCCATTAGGATCTTCACACCAAAAACATGTGGGGCCACAAAACACCTGATCTGGAGTATCACAGAAAGGAGGGGTTAGTAGTTGGGGGGCACCCACACATCTAGGCCCCTCCCTCTGGTTTAGGGGCTCTGAAGCAGTTGCAACCTCTGCATCCCGTATTGTTATGCCAGTATATGTAGCCTTTACAGTACTTTTACTTTATTAAGCTCATGCTTCATTACAAATCTTTCTGTCTTCATAGCTTAATTACTGTATAACCCACCAGTCTTTGTACATCATTTGGGCAGCAGGGAGGCAAAGTGACTAAAACACTCAACTTGCAGCACTGGGTCCCTGGTTAAAATTCCAGCCAGGGCACCATCTGCATGGAGTTTGTATCTCCTCCCTGTCTCTGCCTCTGTGTGGGTTTCCCCCGAGCACCAAGGTTCCCTCCCATCTCAACTATGGTAGGGATTAGATTGTGAGCCTCTCTGAGGGACAGTTAAGTGACAAGACAATATACAGTATACAGCGCTGCAGAAGATGTTGGTACAATGTAAATACTAAATAATCATCATCGTCATACCTCATTGTACCTCTGCCTGCTCTGTACCTTCATATGCTTCACCCTACATGCTTCATAGTTCATACCTCCTAATATGTAATTTCACTCTGTATATAATTGAAAGGACCACTAACGTGAAAAATTGTAAAATTTAAAATTCATTTAAACACATACAAATAAAAAGTATGTTTTTCCCAAAATAAAATGAGCTATAAATTACTTTTCCCCTAGTTTGCTGACCTTTACAGTAGTTAGTCCAAATCCGACAGAACTAGTCCCTCTCTTCATGGAGGATTCTCAGTATATCATTTATTCTTTACAAAAGCACTTCATGAAAGGAATCTATATAAAGATGCAGGCCACCCTCCCTACCTGTTTGCTGACTATTCTGGCAGTTGGATGGAGCAACTACCGTTTTCTACGTGCTTTTGAATATAAGAAAAAAACCTTGAGAATTCCCCATAAGGAGATGGGCTGGTTAAAAATCTGTCAGTTCTGTCAGATTTCTACTACCTACTATAAGTGACAACAACATAACAGAATCATTTATAGCAAATTTTACTTTGGGAGAAATTTACTTTTCATTTGTGTTTTCATGTATTTTCAATTTTAATTTTTTATTTTTTTGTTTAGCGATAGTGGTGCTTGAAAGCTTTTAATACCCCTCCACCTTCTGTGCCTCATGTCTTTGCATAAACAAATCCCTTATACATCACATACCTCATCATACTGCAGTTTGCTTTCATTTTATAGATACATTCCCTTCTCGTGATAAACATGTCCTCCCTGACCTGTTCTGTGCCCGCTGCCCAGCAAGCATAGATTTGCCGGTTTGAAATAAAGGCATGTCTAACAATTTTTGACAAATATAACTTCATAGTCCATCCAACAAAGCATGCGGCAGCTGTGATTCGAAGGGCGCTGGGTGTGTTTGAAACGTGATTGTTCTGCATTTCACCACCCTGGCTGTGAAATAAATGTATGACTTTGAATCATTCACAGTGAGTGTTGACCTTCACATAGAATTGTCTTTAGCGATATGTTCTAGTGAAGATTCACAGAATATACCGCAGGATCTAAATGACATAAAATAATACATTAAAAGTAATATGTTACAATATTCAACATGCTAACAGGCACTAACAGAAACATAATACGAAAAAAAGTGTTCTTTGCTTGATATCCGTAAGTGTCTGTGTATACGGTACTCTCAATACACATATATTAGTAGGGCAAAGCAACAGATTTCTCTGACCTCTTGCTAAGCTTTGATACATTAGGGAACAGCTATGTTACAGGAAGAGTACACCTTATATTAAACTGCTAAGCCAGCAGAAAATGATACTACCTTTCCGTGACTTGGGACAGGAGATATTAATAAGATAGGGAATATACATGTGAGAGCAGAAAAGTGTGTCAAGGTCTTAAACACAAACTACAGACTCAATGAAATACAGGAGGGAACATATGAGTGGAAAATGGAGCTTATCCAGGAAGAACCATCATCTGTTGTGGTTCCATAGAGAGAAAGATGCAATGACACAGTGGGTATACAGTATATATAAAACCAACATTCCATACAAACAGCTGTGTTCAAACTTGGAAGTCAACTGTATCAACATTCACACTATTCATTATATTTGTACCGCAACAACTTCAGCGCTCTACACTTACTGTAATGCTGACTCCCTTTATTACACTCAGGTCCTGTTCACAGTGCTCAGTTGAAGAATATTTTTGCATGCCAAATCTCTGCTCGTACAACTCTATGGGCCTATTCACAGCACTGCGTTATAACTGATCACATTCTAGCTCACTGTATACAGGCTTTGTATTAAAGTTTATGCAATACAGAAAAACATTAGCGCCAACAGGTAATCAGAGATGACTGCTGTGAGAGAACAGTGTCCAAAATAGGGAATGTCACAGGTAAAACAGTGGAAGCCTCCACAATCATTAAAAAGGATTATGAATGATGTCAAACGGTGTCCAAAGCTGTCTCAGACGTGTTCACCATCACCAATATAGGAAATGAGGCTAACCAGATACCAACAACCCACATTATAAGATTGTATATAGGCTCAAGACATTTCCCGTGGCTGTGGCAATCATCAAAGGAACACCAAGGCATTACCCCCAGGAAATTCCACCAGTGGTAAGTGGTAACAAGCAATGTATGAAAGGCAACAAAGACAGTGCTCAATGCAGACTGCTTTATTCTTCTAAACAGTGATATGACAATCACTAAATTAAATTAAGATAAAATAGACTTAAACCAAACAAATACGGGGCCAATGTATAAGGAACCCCAATATCAAAATGTACGTGTGGATTAACAAGATAATGGAAAAGGTCTATAGGTGCCGACCATCTCCTTCCCGATCAGTTTCACAAACTTGCATTCGTTTATATCCAGTCTCCATAGCAGTTTACACATATTTTAACATGTGGGTTATGCAAATGACTGAATCCAGCCTGAATGATGCACTGCATGACAGCATAGCACTCTGAAATCCATCCCACTAGTGGCACCATTAGACCTTGACAGCTATGCAGTATCTGATGTCCTTGTATATTACACAGTACATGTGATCCAAAGGTCTACTACTTATCGCACATAAGGTAACAGACCGTATTGAGTTTATAACCTGTTTAAAACAAGTTTCTTAAAATCTACAAGTTTACCTTAGGGCCCATTCTCACTCCCGCAATTATCAGGCATTTAGCGCTAATCACCGAATCGCCAGGATCGCTAGAGCTTTTTAAAGCACTAGCGCAATAGTAACTATATGGCAGTGATCTCAAAACGCGCTACAAGCAGCATTTTCTTGCAAATTTAGAGCAATTGCGATTATAATGCTAAAAAAGTGCTAATCACAATTGCTCAAAAATGGCGAGAGTGTACAGTAATTTAACCGTGGTAAAATCACCAGCACAAAATGCAAGCACTAATCTCTAGGGTTTTGCTGTTTTCAAAGTCTAGCACCAACTTTATCTTTTAATTTTAAATTAAGGATAAATAAATAAAAATAATGAGGCTTGGATCACACTGCATACATTTCTGCCATGCACAGTACAAGAGATGCACTGTCACCATGCAGAAACTTAATTTACTGATGACTACACTTTGTTATATTTGACACGTCATACATAGCATTCAGTTTTTCCAGTGTGGGGAACCGTCCCCAAGTGATGCTGTACCAGATAGTCCATAAAATTGGGGATACTCTGTGGTAGGGGAGGCAACTAATCCTCCCCCCATTCACAGAGAACCTTGAACCTTGTTGAAGGTTATGGTAGTGCAGAAGGCTCCAGAAGGGTAGCACAGGTAGAAAAAGCACTGGGCACCAATGTGAATGCTAATGCTTCAAGTTTTATTCCATCTGGTACATAAAGTGTTACAGCAAAATAAAGGAATGGTCTAATTGCTGTTTCACAGGTCTCTCCGCTTCGTCAGAGGCCTCTGATGAAGCGGGCCTCTGACAAAGCGAGAAACCCGTGAAACGGCTGTTTATTTTCCTTTGCTGTAACGCTTAGTGTACCAGATGGAATAAACTTCAAGCATTTACACTGGTGCCCAGCACTTTTTCTACCTGTGCTACATTGAACTGATCTTGAGCTGAGAGCACAGTGTGTGACTACTATTCATGTTTTGGGCAGTGTAAGTCTGCATATAGGTGCCAGCTACCTCTATCCTCTTTGGCGGTTTAGGCTCCAGAAGGGGATTTATGATGAGATATGGAAGCCTCTTTAATATCAAGGGATCACACAGATTCACCATTCTCCAAGAGAAATAAGTATTGGTTTCATAAGTATCTTTTACGTATTATAACAAAGAGTGAAAAATTACAAAACAAAGGTACAGTGTAAAAATTACTTTATTATTCTTAATTAAAAATAGATACTTTTAACTTTTTGTTCCGATGTAAATACACCAATTTCCTCTTCGATATTGATTGAAGAGTTCACCGATCACTTTTTCCAAATAAATCCCACCTACCACACCATACAGTAGTTTGGAAAAAGTGACCCTTAAAGGAAAACTGAAGTGACCCTTAAAGGACAACTGAAGTGAGAGGGATTTGGAGGCTGCCATATTTAATTCATTTTAAACAGTAGCAGTTGCCTGGCAGTCTGCTGATCTATTTGGCTGCAGTGGTGTCTGAAAACCACAGAATTAAGCATGCAGCTAATCTTGTCAGATCTGACAATAGCAGAAACACCTGATCTGCATATGCTTGTTTAGGGACTATGGCTAAAAGGGTTTGAGGCAGAGGATCAGTAGAGTTGTCGTGAACCTCCGATTTTGGTTCACAAACCTCGAACCCGAACACGCGAAAAACGTTTGCGAACTAGCGAACTTTCGAACCGCCATAGACTTTAATGGGCAGGCAAACCTTCAAAACTACTGTACAAACATTAATTGTGGCCACTAAAGTGATGGAAAAGATGTTTTAAGGGGTTTAACATGTGTAGGGGGGCATGGTAGAGTGGGATACATGCCAAAAGTCCCAGGGAAAAATCCGGAGTTTATGCACAGCAGGGTTTAAGGGCAGAAATCAAATTTTATTGCTAAATTGGAGGCCTAAAGTGCTTTAAAACATCTTGCATGTGTATACATCAATCAGGTAGTGTAATTAGTGTCATACTGACAGACTAAACTCACTGTTTAATGCACCGCAAACAGCTGTTTCTGTAGTGACAGCCGTGCTGGACTGGTGCGCACCATGGCGAGAGTGCAGGCGATGGCGGCTTTCAAGCTTATATGGTCGGCTGAGGTAGCTGAATGACAGAACAACAGTGACTGAGTGTCCAGCTGATGGTCTGTCCACAATGAAGCAACAACCTCATTATCTATATTTTTGGGTCAGGTGTGCCCCCCAACCCCAACACACTCATATAGCCAGCGGTCATTGCTTCATTGTGATATGCAAGCCCCTTCACCGCGGCAAGGTAACGATCACAAAGGGGAATTGACACATGTACATGCCTTTTGTTTTGTTGTTGCAGCTGCAGTGCCGCCATAAAAATTAGGCAGGCATGTACACGCACCAGAAAAATTATTATAGCGGCCACTGCTAGCAGTGGCCTTAAAAATTCAGGAATCCACCTGGAGTCCTGGACCCTATTGGTGGTGGCGGAGAAGGCAGTCACACGGCGTGCAGGCAGAGATGCTGTGTGTGGGGACTGACTCAGTCTTTTGGCGGGCAGTAGCCCTTCGGGATCCATGCCTTATTCATTTTGATAAAGGTGAGGTACTGAAGACTTTTTTGACCTAGGCGACTTCTATTCTCACTGACAATGCCTCCAGTTGCGCTGAAGGTCCTTTCTGACAGGACGCTTGAGGCAGGGCAAGCAAGAAGTTGGATGGCAAATTGTGACAGCTCTGGCCACAGGTCAAGCCTCCACACCCAGTAGTCCAGGGGTTCATCACAGCTCAGACTGTCGATGGTTCTTTCTCTACCATTGTTAAAGAAAGGGTACGGCCGGGGAATCGTGGTTCGATTCCGGTCCGGAGTGGGAGCCTGAGAAATGGCTACCACCACACATCCAAGGAAGGTAGCAGGCACGGCACGCAGGTCCCGACTCGGGGAGGTAGTGATGAAAAATAACAATACAGGACTCTTTCGAGGCTCTTTATAATGATGAGTACATTATGTATTATGGAGGGCAAGTCTGCCATTCATTCAACTGTGTGGTAAACTCTCTCTGGTACTTTCTGCACCATGGTGACCACAGTTAATGGCTGGGGAATCAGGGTTTGATTCCGGTCCGGAGTGGGAGCCTGAGAAACGGCTACCACCACACATCCAAGGAAGGACCCAATGTGCTGTATAAGTAATGTACCTGCCCTGACCGTGCTTTGCAGACCATGCATCTGTGGTCAAATGGACCCTTGACCCAATGCTGTGTGCCAGAGATGACACCACTTGCCTTTAACGAGAATTTGTTATGGAGGGCAAGTCAAGTTCAGTGACTGCTGGCATAACAATGTGCAGTCACACAGGTGCAGTGAACAGGTATGCAGTGACTGGTATATAAAACTGTGTACTGTCTCACAGGTGCAGTGAACAGGTATGCACGGACTGGTATCAATACAATGTGCAGCTGTCACACACACAGGTGCAGTGAACAGGCATGCTATTACAAATGTGCAGCTGTCTCAAACTTACAGGTACAGTCAGGGCCGGCGCTACCATAGAGGCAAAGGAGGCAATTGCCCCAGGGCCCCAGAGCTTGTAGGGGCCCCCAGTAGCTACAAGAGGAAAAAAAATTCAAATCGACCTTATAGTTTTTGAGAAAATCGATTTTAAAGTTTCAAAGGAAAAAAAATAGACATTTAAAAACCCGCCACTTCCGGTTCCGGCGCCTGAGTAGCAGGACGTCCGCGGCAGCGCTCCGCTAAGAGAAGGGATTCTCTCCCCCCAGCTCAACTGCAGGGGACCCCCGCATCCCCGAGCGTGAGTGAGCAGAAGCCCATAACTCCAGAGTGAGTGCTGGAAGAGCCGATGGAGCGATACCTAATGCGCTCAACAGGTAAACAGGACTCAGCGAAACCCACGAGGCAGGCCAAGATGGCGTCGGAAGAGGGTAGCCGAGACTCGGACACGGACTGGCCGGAAAGCTCACAGGTATCACAGGTACCCATTATTGACTATGTACACCTGGCTAAGGAGGTGGTCAGCCATTTATCTCCCTGTCTTTCTGAACTGATTGAGGACTCCATTATGCGTACTATGGGGGACCTAAAAACAGATATGGCGGCATGCACAGGCAGGGTAACAGATGTGGAAAAAAGGCTTTCACTCTGTGAAGATGAGCTGGAGAAAGTTAATACTAAGTTCAGAGAGGTTATAAAGCAAAATGGTCAGTATGCGGAGAAAATAGATGACCTCGAGAATAGGTCTCGGCGAAACAATCTGAGAATAGCGGGTCTGCTAGAATCAGTAACTGCGACACAGCTTAAAGAATTTTGGGAGCAGACTCTCCCACAGTTACTGGGCATAGATCGTATGTTCAAAGCTGAGAGGGCACGCAGGGTGGGTCCACTCAAAACTAAAGATGGAGCTCCCCTCGCCAGACCTAGAATAGCCATGGTACGATACCTTGACTACGAGGATAAGGCAGCCATTTTAACGGCATACAAGGCCAGGAAAGAAAAAGTGGTGTTTAAAAACAATACTATCCTAGTATTTCAGGACTTTTCTGCAGAAGTGGCACGAAAAAGGAAGCTGTTCAGCAAAGCATGTACATCTCTTTACAAGATAAACCTCAGATTTGCAATACTTTATCCAGCCTTATTGAAAGTTACTGATAAAGAGGACAATACGTGGTTCTTTAAAACACATGGAGAAGCTGAAGACTTTCTGCAAGGTTTAACTAGTGTTGGGCGAACACCTAGATGTTCGGGTTCGCGAACGTTCGCCGAACATTGCCGCGATGTTCGGGTGTTCGCGCCAAACTCCGAACATAATGGAAGTCAATGGGGACCCGAACTTTCGTGCTTTGTAAAGCCTCCTTACATGCTACATACCCCAAATTTACAGGGCATGTGCACATTGGGAGTGGGTACAAGAGGAAAAAAAATTAGCAAAAAGAGCTTATAGTTTTTGAGAAAATCAATTTTAAAGTTTCAAAGGGAAAACTGTCTTTTAAATGCGGGAAATGTCATGTTTCTTTGCACAGGTAACATGCTTTTTGTCGCCATGCAGTCATAAATGTAATACATATAAGAGGTTCCAGGAAAAGGGACCGGTAACGCTAACCCAGCAGCAGCACACGTGATGGAACAGGAGGAGGGTGGCGCAGGAGGAGAAGGCCACGCTTTGTGAGACACAACAACCCAGGCCTTGCATGAGGACAAGAAGCGTGCGGATAGCAATTTGCATTTTGTCGCCATGCAGTCATAAATGTAATACAGATGAGAGGTTCAATAAACAGGGACCGGAAATGCTAACCCATCACAGATGTTCATTGTTCATGTTACTTGGTTGGGGTCCGGGAGTGTTGCGTAGTCGTTTCCAATCCAGGATTGATTCATTTTAATTTGAGTCAGACAGTCTGCATTTTCTGTGGAGAGGCGGATACGCCGATCTGTGACGATGCCTCCGGCAGCACTGAAACAGCGTTCCGACATAACGCTGGCTGCCGGGCAAGCCAGCACCTCTATTGTGTACATTGCCAGTTTGTGCCAGGTGTCTAGCTTCGATACCCAATAGTTGAATGGTGCAGATGGATTGTTCAACACAGCTATGCCATCTGACATGTAGTCCTTGACCATCTTCTCCAGGCGATCGGTGTTGGAGGTGGATCTGCACGCTTGCTGTTCTGTGTGCTGCTGCATGGGTGTCAGAAAATTTTCCCACTCCAAGGACACTGCCGATACCATTCCCTTTTGGGCACTAGCTGCGGCTTGTGTTGTTTGCTGCCCTCCTGGTCGTCCTGGGTTTGCGGAAGTCAGTCTGTCGGCGTACAACTGGCTAGAGGAGGGGGAGGATGTCAATCTCCTCTCTTAAGTCTCCACAAGGGCCTGCTGGTATTCTTCCATTTTGACCTGTCTGACTCTTTCTTCAAGCAGTTTTGGAACATTGTGTTTGTACCGTGGATCCAGAAGGGTATAAACCCAGTAATTGGTGTTGTCCAGAATGCGCACAATGCGTGGGTCGCGATCAATGCAGTCCTAGGCTGAAGAGGTCATAGCCTAGGGTCACAAAAACCTGTTTATTTGGGCAATTTCAATGGTAGTGATGCTGACGTACATAAATCTCAGCCATGGCCGTTAGCAACGTCTGAATTTCACGAAATGTCTCATGCAGGTAGAAGACATATTGTTAGACTTGGATTCCAAAGATGGGGTCCCTACATCTCTGCAAACCAGAGTTACAGGGGTCCAAAATTGGTAAAATCCCCCATAGGCTTTCATTGCCTCCCTATTTCACTTTCCAAAATCTCACATCTTTTCAAAGGTCAATTGCTCAGCAGTGGCAAATTTTCTAGCATTGTAGGGACCCTTAGGGGGAACATGACTGGTGAGTTTCGGGCCCCTAGGCCGAAAAGGTCATAGCCTAGGGTCACAAAAACCTGTTTATTTGGGCAATTTCAATGGTAGTGATGCTGACGTACATAAATCTCAGCCATGGCCGTTAGCAACGTCTGGATTTCACGAAATGTCTCATGCAGGTAGAAGACATATTGTTAGACTTGGATTCCAAAGATGGGGTCCCTACATCTCTGCAAACCAGAGTTACAGGGGTCCAAAATTGGTAAAATCCCCCATAGGCTCTGATTGCCTCCCTATTTCACTTTCCAAAATCTCACATCTCTTCAAAGGTCAATTGCTCAGCAGTGGCAAATTTTCTAGCATTGTAGGGACCCTTAGGGGGAACATGACTGGTGAGTTTCGGGCCCCTAGGCCGAAGAGGTCATAGCCTAGGGTCACAAAAACCTGTTTATTTGGGCAATTTCAATGGTGGCGAGTCTGACGTACATAAATCGCAGCAATGGCCGTTAGCAACGTCTGAATCTCACGAAATGTCTCATGCAGGTAGAAGACATATTGTTAGACTTGGGCTCCAAAGATGGGTTCCCTACATCTCTGCAAACCAGAGTAACAGGGCTCCAAATTTGGTAAAATCCCCCATAGGCTTTCATTGGGCCTCCTATTTCAGTTCCAAAATCTCACATCTTTTCAAAGGGCAATTGCTCAGCAGTGGCAAATTTTCTAGCATTGTAGGGACCCTTAGGGGGAACATGACTGGTGAGTTTCGGGCCCCTAGGCCGAAGAGGTCATAGCCTAGGGTCACAAAAACCTGTTTATTTGGGCTATTTCAATGGTAGTGATGCTGACGTACATAAATCTCAGCCATGGCCGTTAGCAACGTCTGAATTTCACGAAATGTCTCATGCAGGTAGAAGACATATTGTTAGACTTGGATTCCAAAGATGGGGTCCCTACATCTCTGCAAACCAGAGTTACAGGGGTCCAAAATTGGTAAAATCCCCCATAGGCTTTCATTGCCTCCCTATTTCACTTTCCAAAATCTCACATCTTTTCAAAGGTCAATTGCTCAGCAGTGGCAAATTTTCTAGCATTGTAGGGACCCTTAGGGGGAACATGACTGGTGAGTTTCGGGCCCCTAGGCCGAAAAGGTCATAGCCTAGGGTCACAAAAACCTGTTTATTTGGGCAATTTCAATGGTAGTGATGCTGACGTACATAAATCTCAGCCATGGCCGTTAGCAACGTCTGGATTTCACGAAATGTCTCATGCAGGTAGAAGACATATTGTTAGACTTGGATTCCAAAGATGGGGTCCCTACATCTCTGCAAACCAGAGTTACAGGGGTCCAAAATTGGTAAAATCCCCCATAGGCTTTCATTGCCTCCCTATTTCACTTTCCAAAATCTCACATCTCTTCAAAGGTCAATTGCTCAGCAGTGGCAAATTTTCTAGCATTGTAGGGACCCTTAGGGGGAACATGACTGGTGAGTTTCGGGCCCCTAGGCCGAAGAGGTCATAGCCTAGGGTCACAAAAACCTGTTTATTTGGGCAATTTCAATGGTGGCGAGTCTGACGTACATAAATCGCAGCAATGGCCGTTAGCAACGTCTGAATCTCACGAAATGTCTCATGCAGGTAGAAGACATATTGTTAGACTTGGGCTCCAAAGATGGGTTCCCTACATCTCTGCAAACCAGAGTAACAGGGCTCCAAATTTGGTAAAATCCCCCATAGGCTTTCATTGGGCCTCCTATTTCAGTTCCAAAATCTCACATCTTTTCAAAGGGCAATTGCTCAGCAGTGGCAAATTTTCTAGCATTGTAGGGACCCTTAGGGGGAACATGACTGGTGAGTTTCGGGCCCCTAGGCCGAAGAGGTCATAGCCTAGGGTCACAAAAACCTGTTTATTTGGGCTATTTCAATGGTAGTGATGCTGACGTACATAAATCTCAGCCATGGCCGTTAGCAACGTCTGAATTTCACGAAATGTCTCATGCAGGTAGAAGACATATTGTTAGACTTGGATTCCAAAGATGGGGTCCCTACATCTCTGCAAACCAGAGTTACAGGGGTCCAAAATTGGTAAAATCCCCAATAGGCTTTCATTGCCTCCCTATTTCACTTTCCAAAATCTCACATCTTTTCAAAGGCCAATTGCTCAGCAGTGGAAAATTTTCTAGCATTGTAGGGACCCTTAGGGGGAACATGACTGGTGAGTTTCGGGCCCCTAGGCCGAAGAGGTCATAGCCTAGGGTCACAAAAACCTGTTTATTTGGGCTATTTCAATGGTAGTGATGCTGACGTACATAAATCTCAGCCATGGCCGTTAGCAACGTCTGAATTTCACGAAATGTCTCATGCAGGTAGAAGACATATTGTTAGACTTGGATTCCAAAGATGGGGTCCCTACATCTCTGCAAACCAGAGTTACAGGGGTCCAAAATTGGTAAAATCCCCCATAGGCTTTCATTGCCTCCCTATTTCACTTACCAAAATCTCACATCTTTTCAAAGGGCAATTGCTCAGCAGTGGCAAATTTTCTAGCATTGTAGGGACCCTTAGGGGGAACATGACTGGTGAGTTTTGGGCCCCTAGGCCGAAGAGGTCATAGCCCAGGGTCACAAAAACCTGTTTATTTGTGAACCTAGGCTATGACCTCTTCAGCCTAGGGGCCCAAAACTCACCAGTCATGTTCCCCCTTAGGGTCCCTACAATGCTAGAAAATTTGCCACTGCTGAGCAGCCAGTTGTACGCCGACAGACTGACTTCCGCAAACCCAGGACGACCAGGAGGGCAGCAAACAACACAAGCCGCAGCTAGTGCCCAAAAGGGAATGGTATCGGCAGTGTCCTTGGAGTGGGAAAATTTTCTGACACCCATGCAGCAGCACACAGAACAGCAAGCGTGCAGATCCACCTCCAACACCGATCGCCTGGAGAAGATGGTCAAGGACTACATGTCAGATGGCATAGCTGTGTTGAACAATCCATCTGCACCCTTCAACTATTGGGTATCGAAGCTAGACACCTGGCACAAACTGGCAATGTACACAATAGAGGTGCTGGCTTGCCCGGCAGCCAGCGTTATGTCGGAACGCTGTTTCAGTGCTGCCGGAGGCATCGTCACAGATCGGCGTATCCGCCTCTCCACAGAAAATGCAGACTGTCTGACTCAAATTAAAATGAATCAATCCTGGATTGGAAACGACTACGCAACACTCCCGGACCCCAACCAAGTAACATGAACAATGAACATCTGTGATGGGTTAGCGTTTCCAGTCCCTGTTTATTGAACCTCTCATCTGTATTACATTTATGACTGCATGGCGACAAAATGCAAATTGCTATCCGCACGCTTCTTGTCCTCATGCAAGGCTTGGGTTGTTGTGTCTCAAAGCGTGGCCTTCTCCTCCTGCGCCACCCTCCTCCTGTTCCATCACGTGTGCTGCTGCTGGGTTAGCGTTACCGGTCCCTTTTCCTGGAACCTCTTATATGTATTACATTTATGACTGCATGGCGACAAAAAGCATGTTACCTGTGCAAAGAAAACATGACATTTCCCGCATTTAAAAGACAGTTTTCCCTTTGAAACTTTAAAATCGATTTTCTCAAAAACTATAAGCTCTTTTTGCTAAAAAAATTTTCCTCTTGTACCCACTCCTAATGTGCACATACCCTGTAAATTTGGGGTATGTAGCATGTAAGGAGGCTTTACAAAGCACGAAAGTTCGGGTCCCCATTGACTTCCATTATGTTCGGAGTTCGGCTCGAACACCCGAACATTGCGGCCATGTTCGGCCCGAACCCGAACATCTAGATGTTCGCCTAACACTACACGTGACCCGTTCGGCAAATCACAGCGCTAGCCAAACGTTCGGGTAACGTTCGGCCATGCGCTCTTAGTTCGGCCACATGGCCGAACAGTTTGGCCGAACACCATTAGGTGTTCGGCCGAACTCGAACATCACCCGAACAGGGTGATGTTCTGCAGAACCCGAACAGTGGCGAACACTGTTCGCCCAACACTAGGTTTAACCCATAAAGACACCTCCTTGCCGCAACGTTCACCGCAGGCAGAGAAACATGTGCCACAAAAACAAAATGGCGGCGGCTCATTCCGTTCAGACAATGAGGAAGAAGAAACAGACGAACGCACTTGAAAATGATTCTTCTTTTTAATCAAGATTGGTTCCTTTTTGAGTAACAAAGGAGGTCTCATGATCAAAAGGTTTTATTTATCTTTCATTCAGTTTTATATGGTTACATTTTACTATGATAAAAAACTTTTCAAATAAGAAAGGTAATTTGAGTAAAGATCTGGGGGGGGGGGGGAGACTCCAGTGGGGGTGGGTCCTTTTGGGGAAGAAGAGAAGTCAAAGATGGACGATATCACTCACAATATACGTAGGGGTAAAAACATTCGCAGATATGTTCGGATGTGTAAGAGGTTTGCTTGTTTTGTTATGAGTGGCCCAGTTGGCCAGAATATCTCATCAGGGATTCAAGTAAGAGCTAAAATGTATGCTTTGTATGTATTATTTCAATCCATAGACTTCAATGCTAAGATTTACCTGTGGAAAATGGTTAAGATAATTACATGGAATGTAAAGGGCCTTAGATCTCCATGCAAGCGGGCAAAAATACTGAAACACCTTAAAAGAATAAAGGCAGATGTAGCTTTGCTGCATTAGACTCACTTGCATGGACATGGAGATCAATTTAAATATATGCAGAAACTTTGGGTTGGTAAATGTGTGGGATCAGCAGCTGTGGGAAGAAAAGCAGGGGTCTTGACCCTTATTCATAAAAACTTGGACTGTGAAGTTGTATCACATGAGTCAGACTATCAGGGAAGACTATCTATTCTGCAATTAAGGATTCGAGGAGAAATGTATGATATTGTCAATGTGTATGGACCGAATCAGGAGAATGCGGTCTTCTTCCAGACACTAAATAAAACATTGGCGGCCAGACCACTTACAAATTGTATAGTGGGGGGAAATTTTAATTGTGTTGTACAAGTGCTGGAAGATAGACAAGGAAAACCCCCCAAAAAACGTAGTCAATGAGATAGAATTCTTAGCCAATTATTGGAAAACAATACATTGGTAGATACCTGGCGGCTATTACATCCAATCGATAGGGAATATTTGCATTTTTCCGCAGTCCATCACACAATGTCAAGGATTGACTATATTTTTGTAGATGTTAGCTGTGCAAACAAAATATTACATGCAGATATTTTAGATATGGTTATCTCTGATCATAGTCTGGTGGCCTTGACGTTAGCAGATAATATACCAAGAGGAAAGGATTTTATATGGAGATTCCCAGGGTACTTATACGAAGATGAAAGTTTTGCAGGGAAGCTAAAAGAATGGTGGATGGAGTATGGGGATTTAAATAAACAACATATGGAAGACAGAGCACTATATTGGGATACGGCGAAGGCAGTCCTTAGAGGACATATAATAAATCATTTAGCACAGAGGAAGAGGATAAACCAACAGGAATATAATCTGGCATCAGAAAGAGTTAGGGCTGCATATAATATTTACAAAGGCTCAGGAGCAAGAAAAGATAAAGATACGTGGTTGGAGGAGAAAAGTAATTATGATTATTGGGTGAACAGGAGGGAACTATACACAAGGAACAGAATAGATGCTAAATTTTATCAACACGGCAACAAATCTGGAAAATTATTGGCAAAATTGTCACGTCCCCCATATGGTAGCACATTTATACCAATCCTAAAGAAAAGAACAGGGAGCACAGAAATGGGGGTCTGTTAAAAATGGCGCCAGTTATCGTAGTTAAAAAACGGCACCCCATAGAGAACCACTATCGCTAGTTATTTTTCGTTTTTGACAGCTAAAAAATGGCGCCGGCTTTCAAAACGATATTTATCGTTTATATTTATATTTGTATTGCTCCCAAACGATATTTATCGTTTTAACCCTTGCTTTGCTGCCGTTTGGAAAATATCTGCCCGCCGGCTTTAATGTTTAATAGCAAAGCCCCCTTAAAAGCTAAAAACACCAAATTTGCAGGGAATGTTAAGAAGAAAATTGTGAACAAGAGGAAAAAAACATTTTTCAAAAAGACCTTAATGTTTTTGAGAAAATCGATTTTGAATATTCTTCTTCTGACTGTGGGAAAATTAAACGCCCGCCGACTTTAGCGGTTAATAGCAAAGCCCCTTTAAATGCCAGAAACACCAAATGTGTAGGGAATGTTAAGAAGAACAGTGGGAACACAAAGAAAAAAAATTGTTCGAAAAGAACTTATAGTTTTTGAGAAAATCGATTTTAAATCTTCAAAGAGGAAATGTATCTATTTAAATCGCGTACTGACATTTCCGTGGAAACTTTTTCCGCCGACTTTAGCAGTTAATAGCAAAGTCCCCTTAAATCCTAGCAACACCAAATTTGCAGGATATGTTAAAAAGATACTGGGAAACAATATTTTAAAAAAATTGAAAAATTTTATTTATTTTTTTTTTAAATTAAAATTTGTGGGTTATGTTCAGAGTGTGGGAAATTTTTTGAAAAAAATGACGTGGGGTCCCCCCTCCCGAGCCTATGTAACCCCTTGTCTCCCATGCAGGCTGGGATAGCCAGAGTGCGGAGCCCCGGCCAACTGGGGCTTCGCACCCTGAGCTATACCAGCCCGCATGGTCCATGGTATGGGGGGGCTTCGGGGGGGAGGGGCGGCCAAGCCTTCCCCTCCCCCCCGGAGCCCTTGTCCAATCCATGGACAAGGGGCTCTTCCCCACCTCCGGTGCCCCATAACCCACAAATTTTAATTTAAAAAAAAAATAACATTTTTCAATTTTTTTTTAAATATTGTTTCCCAGTATCTTTTTAACATATCCTGCAAATTTGGTGTTGTTAGGATTTAAGGGGACTTTGCTATTAACTGCTAAAGTCGGCGGAAAAAGTTTCCACGGAAATGTCAGTACGCGATTTAAATAGATACATTTTCTCTTTGAAGATTTAAAATCGATTTTGTCAAAAACTATAAGGTCTTTTTGAACATTTTTTTTTCCTTCGTGTTCCCACTATTCTTCTTAACATTCCCTACACATTTGGTGTTTCTGGCATTTAAAGGGGCTTTGCTATTAACCTCTAAAGTCGGCGGGCGTTTAATTTTCCCACGGTCAGAAGAAGAATATTCAAAATCGATTTTCTCAAAAACTATAAGGTCTTTTTGAAAAAAAAAATTTCCTCTTGTTCACAATTTTCTTCTTAACATTCCCTGAAAATTTGGTGTTTTTAGCTTTTAAGGGGGCTTTGCTATTAAACATTAAAGCCGACGGGCAGATATTTTCCAAACGGCAGCAAAGCAAGGGTTAAAACGATAAATATCGTTCAGGCAGGCCAAAAAAAAAAGTTTCAAAATGATAAATTTCGTTCAAAAGGTCTGCACTATTTTAACCTTTAAAACGATAAATATCGTTTTAAACATATATCGGGCAGAAGGGGGCACCATTTTTTTGCCGGCGCCATTTTTAACTAGACGCCAGAAATGTACTCTGATCCTGCAGAGGTGTTGAAGTTATTTCAAACATATTACACAAAGTTATACCAAGAATCAGATTATGATCAAGGGCTAGCTCAACAATTTCTAAAAAAAACTCAAACTACCTAAAATTAGTCAAGATGACCTGGTACATTTAAACGCACCAGTTACAACTCTTGAAGTGGAAACCACGATTAAAAACTTAGCGTGTGGAAAAGCTCCTGGCCCAGATGGGTACTCCTCTGAGTTTTTTAAATTATTAAATAAAGATATCTCAGATACACTTACAAAATTATACAATGCAATCCTGGATGGAAAAACCTATCTGGATTCAGCTAATCTGGCGTATATTAAAGTGCTCCCAAAACAGGGTAGAGACTTGACTCTTACTGAGTCTTATAGACCCATTTCACTAATAAATTAAGACATCAAAATACTGTCTAAAATAATGACAGGCCGCCTATCTGCTATTATGCCTAAATTGATATCTTCTAATCAGGTGGGGTTCATAAAAGGGAGATCATCTGTAACAAACATCCGTAAGGTTCTGTTGGTACTGGAGCAAGCAAGAACATTCCCTAGAATGTACAAAGATAGTGCAATACTTAGTGTGGACATGGAAAAAGCCTTTGATAATGTAAATAGAAGATGGCTATATGAAACAATGGAGACAATGGGATTTGTGGGAACATTTTTACAATATATAAAGACAATGTATACTAACCCAAGTGCTAAGATACAAATGCCGGGTTTTATATCTCAAGGGTTTCCGTTAGCTTCGGGTACTAGACAGGGTTGCCCATTGTCACCCTTGCTTTTTAATTTAGCAATGGAACCCATATCAAGAGGGTTGAATGTATTAATTAGAGGGATAAGGTTAGAACGATCAGAAATAAAACAAGCATTGTTTGCAGATGATCTCCTCCTATTTTTAGATAAACCACAAGAACAAATGGGAACAATAATGGAATTTTTTGACGATGTAGAGGAATTCACTGGATTTAAATCTGAATTATTCTTTCTGTCTAAGCAGGCAGATAGCAGATGGGCGGAATCCCAACCTATTAAATTAGCAGGTAGTAAGATAAAATATTTAGGGATACTCCTGGCTATGATCCCACAGGAAATTTATGGTTTGAATTTCTCTAGTTTAATCGATAAAATAATTAAGCAAATCCAGACATGGAAAGACCTTCCTTTAAATCTAACTGGAAGGGCTAGCTTACTTAAAATGGTATCTTTTGGAAAAATGTTATACCCTATGCAAAATATCCCTATGTTAATTAAGCATAAGGATATACAGAGAATACAGAAGGCCTTCACGGAATTTATGTGGAGGGGGAAACGACACAGGATTGCATTGCATAAATTACATTTACCTAAAACATTGGGAGGGTTAAATGTCCCAAATGTTAGAACATACAATTTGGCATGCCTTATTCGACATGTAAAAGACTGGATAGATGAAACTAATACATTTTCAAACATTGATATAGAAATGGAAATGGTGGAACCCTGGACGCTGAAGGGCATAATGCACACTAAAAAGAGAAACCTCCCAAAGCGGATTAAACATAATGTGGTACTTCGAGATACAACTTTAGCTTGGAGGGAAATTAGGAAAATGCTGAAACTACCCTTTCAACTATCACAATATATGTCTCTATGGGGTAACCCCGAATTTCCACCCGCCATTCAACATAAAGGGTTTCTGCTGTGGGAAACGCATGGGATAACTATGCTAGGTCATATATGCAATTTAAAAGAAAAAAGGTTACTTACTTTCGCGGAAATTAGGCAAAAATTTGGTATACCTAACCCCCATTTTTTGTATCATGCGCAAATCCTCTCCTTCTGTTCCTCTGTGCTAAAGGACATTACCTCTATATTAGAAATTACCCAATTTGACAAATTAATAAAACAAGGAAACAAGGAAGTATCGCTCTCTATGTTATATAAAGATAAATGTTCATGGCGTCAAGAGCAAGTGGCGCATTCTAGTTTTAAGAGTTGGGATGAATTCTGCAAGATAAAGATACGTCTTAGAAAATACTGGGGGGCAACGAAGTCATAAGACAATTAATAACGTATGAGGTATGGGGAGAATCTCATTTATTGTTCCTACATAAGGCAAAATATGCATTCGACATTAGGTACAGAAATCCGCCACCAAACCCATGTGTGCCTCAATGCCCTAAATGCAAACTCCCGTACGCTAATATATACCACTGTATGTGGGAATGTCCAAAGATAGTGTTGTTTTGGTCTAAGGTATGTAAGTTAATTAAAAGGATGTGCAGGCGAGATGTGGGGAGGGATCCATGGATGCTGCTGTTTAATTGGCATGATTCAGATAAAGAGGGTTCTAGGAACATGAAGCCAACAGACCTGGTACACATAACACTCATGGCGGCGCGGAAAGGTATATTCAATTGTTGGATATATCCTACAACCCCATCCTTGGGTGAATTAAGGAAGGAGTTGAAATTTCTGTTTGATAAAGAAAAAATCTTGACACTAGCCCATAAGGAGAAAAAAAACAAAAAGTTGTTTACTACTTGGCGACGATTTGTGGAATTTTACTATATAAGTGAAGAGATAGCGATACTCATGGGTCCCTTTAAATATACATCTTGGTATTGTAAAGAACAATTATCAGGTAGCCTAGGGAAACTTGAAATATCAAGATCAAATACTTAAACCATTGTGCATATTAGGAATTGTTTTTTGTTTTTTTTTAGCAACAAAACAAAAACTACATACCATATGGATGAACATATGAGGCTGTGGTTTGGTTATTACTGCCTGATGAGATATGTAGAAGTAGATGGGTTTGTGGGAAGGGGGAGGGGGGAGGGAAGAGGGGTTGGTTGAAAATGTTAAAATATGGACAAGTGTTTAACCACTTGAGGACCTAGGGCTTTCTACCCCTTAAGGACCGGCCACTTTTTTTCCATTCAGACCACTGCAGCTTTCACGGTTTATTGCTCGCTCATACAACCTACCACCTAAATGAATTTTGGCTCCTTTTCTTGTCACTAATAAAGCTTTCTTTTGGTGCTATTTGATTGCTCCTGCGATTTTTACTTTTTATTATATTCATCAAAAAAGACATGAATTTTGGCAAAAAAATGATTTTTTTAACTTTCTGTGCTGACATTTTTCAAATAAAGTAAAATTTCTGTATACATGCAGCGCGAAAAATGTGGACAAACATGTTTTGGATAAAAAAAACCCATTCAGTGTATATTTATTGGTTTGGGTAAAAGTTATAGCGTTTACAAACTATGGTGCAAAAAGTGAATTTTCCCATTTTCAAGCATCTATGACTTTTCTGACCACCTGTCATGTTTCATGAGGGGCTAGAATTCCAGGATAGTATAAATACCCCCCAAATGACCCCATTTTGGAAAGAAGACATCCCAAAGTATTCACTGAGAGGCATAATGAGTTCATAGAAGATATTATTTTTTGTCACAAGTAAGCAGAAAATGACACTTTGTGACCCCCCCCCCCCCTCCCAAAAAAAAGTTTCCATTTCTTCTAACTTGCGACAAAAAAAAATGAAAACTGCCACGGACTCACCATGCCCCTCTCTGAATACCTTGAAGGGTCTACTTTCCAAAATGGGTCATTTGTGGGGTGTGTTTACTGTCCTGACATTTTGGGGGGTGCTAAATTGTAAGCACCCCTGTAAAGCCTAAAGGTGCTCATTGAACTTTGGACCCCTTAGCGCAGTTAGGCTGCAAAAAAGTGCCACACATGTGGTATTGCCATACTCAGGAGAAGTTGTATAATGTGTTTTGGGGTGTATTTTTACACATACCCATGCTGGGTGGGAGAAATATCTCTGTAAATGACAATTTTTTAATTTTTTTTACACACAATTGTGCATTTACAGAGATCTTTCTCCCACTCAGCATGGGTATGTGTAAAAATACACCCCAAAACACATTATACTACTTCTCCTGAGTACGGCGATACCACATGTGTGGCACTTTTTTGCACCCTAACTGCACTAAAGGGCCCAAAGTCCAATGAGTACCTTTAGGATTTCACAGGTCATTTTGAGAAATTTCGTTTCAAGACTACTCCTCACGGTTTAGGGCCCCTAAAATGCCAGGTCAGTATAGGAACCCCACAAATGACCCCATTTTAGAAAGAAGACACCCCAAGGTATTCCGTTAGGAGTATGGTGAGTTCATAGAAGATTTTATTTTTTGTCACAAGTTAGCGGAAAATGACACTTTGTGAAAAAACACAATTAAAATCAATTTCCGCTAACTTGTGACAAAAAATTAAATCTTCTATGAACTCGCTATACTACTAACGGAATACCTTGGGGTGTCTTCTTTCTAAAATGGGGTCATTTGTGGGGTTCCTATACTGCCCTGGCATTTTAGGGGCCCTAAACCGTGAGGAGTAGTCTTGAAACGAAATTTCTCAATATGACCTGTGAAATCCTAAAGGTACTCATTGGACGTTGGACCCTTTAGCGCAGTTAGGGTGCAAAAAAGTGCCACACATGTGGTATCGCCGTACTCGGGAGAAGTAGTACAATGTGTTTTGGGGTGTATTTTTACACATACCCATGCTGGGTGCGAGAAATACCTCTGTAAATGGACAATTGTGTGCAAAAAAAATCAAAAGATTGTCATTTACAGAGGTATTTCTCCCACCCAGCATGGGTATGTGTAAAAATACACCCCAAAACACATTATACTACTTCTCCCGAGTACGGCGATACCACATGTGTGGCACTTTTTTGCACCCTAACTGCACTAAGGGGCCCAAAGTCTAATGAGTACCTTTAGGATTTCACAGGTCATTTTTGTTTCAAGACTACTCCTCACGGTTTAGGGCCCCTAAAATGCCAGGGCAGTATAGGAACCCCACTAATGACCCCATTTTAGAAAGAAGACACCCCAAGGTATTCCGTTAGGAGTATGGTGAGTTCATAGAAGTTTTTTTTTTTTTTGTCACAAGTTAGCGGAAATTGATTTTAATTGTTTTTTTTTCACAAAGTGTCATTTTCCGCTAACTTGTGACAAAAAATAAAATCTTCTATGAACTCACCATACTCCGTACGGAATACCTTTGGGTGTCTTCTTTCTAGAATGGGGTCATTTGTGGGGTTCCTATACTGCCCTGGCATTTTAGGGGCCCTAAACCGTGAGGAGTAGTCTTGAAACCAAATGTCGCAAAATGACCTGTGAAATCCTAAAGGTACTCATTGGACTTTGGGCCCCTTAGCGTACTTAGGGTGTAAAAAAGTGCCACACATGTGGTACCACCGTACTCAGGAGAAGTAGTATAATGCGTTTTGGGGTGTATTTTTACACATACCCATGCTAAGTGGGAGAAATATCTCTGTAAATGACAATTGTTTGATTTTTTTACACACAATTGTCCATTTACATAGAAATGTCTCCCACCCAGCATGGGTATGTGTAAAAATACACCCCAAAACACATTATACTACTTTTCCTGAGTACGGCGGTACCACATGTGTGACACTTTTTTGCAGCCTAGGTGCGCTAAGAGGCCCAACGTCCTATTCACAGGTCATTTTGAGGCATTTGTTTTCTAGACTACTCCTCGCGGTTTAGGGCCCCTAAAATGCCAGGGCAGTATAGGAACCCCACATGTGACCCCATTTTAGAAAGAAGACACCCCAAGGTATTCCGTTAGGTGTATGGCAAGTTCATAGAAGATTTTATTTTTTGTCACAAGTTAGTGAAAAATGACACTTTGTGAAAAAAAACCAATAAAAATCAATTTCCGCTAACTTTTGACAAAAAATAAAATCTTCTATGAACTCGTCATACACCTAACAGACCCCTACCTTGGGGTGTCTTTTTTTCTAAAATGGGGTCACTTGTGGGGTTCCTATACCGCCCTGGCATTTTACGGGCCCAAAACCGTGAGTAGTCTGGAAACCAAATGTCTCAAAATGACTGTTCAGGGGTATAAGCATCTGCAAATTTTGATGACAGGTGGTCTATGAGGGGGCGAATTTTGTGGAACCGGTCATAAGCAGGGTGGCCTTTTAGATGACAGGTTGTATTGGGCCTGATCTGATGGATAGGAGTGCTAGGGGGGTGACAGGAGGTGATTGATGGGTGTCTCAGGGGGTGGTTAGAGGGGAAAATAGATGCAATCAATGCACTGGGGAGGTGATCGGAAGGGGGTCTGAGGGGGATCTGAGGGTTTGGCCGAGTGATCAGGAGCCCACACGGGGCAAATTAGGGCCTGATCTGATGGGTAGGTGTGCTAGGGGGTGACAGGAGGTGATTGATGGGTGTCTCAAGGTGTGATTAGAGGGGGGAATAGATGCAAGCAATGCACTGGCGAGGTGATCAGGGCTGGGGTCTGAGGGCATTCTGAGGGTGTGGGCGGGTGATTGAGTGCCCTAGGGGCAGATAGGGGTCTAATCTGATAGGTAGCAATGAAAGGGGGTGATTGATGGGTAATTAGTGGGTGTTTAGGGTAGAGAACAGATGTAAACACTGCACTTGGGAGGTGATCGGACGTCGGATCTGCGGGCGATCTATTGGTGTGGGTGGGTGATCAGATTGCCCGCAAGGGGCAGGTTAGGGGCTGATTGATGGGTGGCAGTGACAGCGGGTGATTGATGGGTGGCAGTGACAGGGGGTGATTGATGGGTGGCAGTGACGGGGTGATTGATGGGTGATTGATAGGTGATTGACAGGTAATCAGTGGGTTATTACAGGGGAGAACAGATGTAAATATTGCACTGGCGAATTGATAAGGGGGGGTCTGAGGGCAATCTGAGCGTGTAGGCGGGTTATTGGGTGCCCGCAAGGGGCAGATTAGGGTCTGATCTGATGGGTAACAGTGACAGGTGGTGATAGGGGGTGATTGATGGGTGATTGATGGGTAATTAGTGGGTGTTTAGAGGAGAGAATAGATGTAAACGCTGCGCTTGGGTGGTGATCTGATGTCGGATCTGCGGGCGATCTATTGGTGTGGGTGGGTGATCAGATTGTCCGCAAGGGGCAGGTTAGGGGCTGATTGATGGGTGGCAGTGACAGGGGGTGATTGATGGGTGGCAGTGACAGGGGGTGATTGATGGGTGATTGATGGGTGATTGACAGGTGATCAGTGGGTTATTACAGGGAGGGACAGATGTAAATAATGCCCTGGCGAATTGATAAGGGGGGGGTCTGAGGGCAATCTGAGCATGTAGGCGGGTGATTGGGTGCCCGCAAGGGGCAGATTAGGGTCTGATCTGATGGGTAACAGTGACAGGTGGTGATAGGGGGTGATTGATGGGTGATTGATGGGTAATTAGTGGGTGTTTAGAGGAGAGAATAGATGTAAACGCTGCGCTTGGCTGGTGATCTGATGTCGGATCTGCGGGCTATCTATTGGTGTGGGTGGGTGATCAGATTGCCCGCAAGGGGCAGGTTAGGGGCTGATTGTTGGGTGGCAGTGACAGGGGGTGATTGATGGGTGATAGGTGATTGGCAGGTGATTGACAGGTGATCAGTGGGTTATTACAGGGAAGGACAGATGTAATTAATGCACTGGCGAATTGATAAGGGGGGTGGGGGGGGGGTCTGAGGGCAATCTGAGCGTGTGGGCGGGTGGTTGGGTGCCCGCAAGGGGCAGATTAGGGTCTGATCTGATAGGTAACAGTGACAGGTGGTGATAGGGGGTGATTGATGGGTGATTGATGGGTAATTAGTGGGTGTTTAGAGAAGATAACAGATGTAAACAATACATTTGGGAGGTAATCTGACGGCGGGTTTGCGGGCGATCTAATGGTGTGGGTGGGTGATCAGATTGCCCGCAAGGGGCAGGTTAGGGGCTGATTGATGGGTGGCAGTGACAGGGGGTGACAGGGGGTGATTGATGGGTGATAGGTGATTGGCAGGTGATTGACAGGTGATCAGTGGGTTATTACAGGGAAGAACAGATGTAATTAATGCACTGGTGAATTGATAAGGGGGGGGTCAGAGGGCAATCTGAGCGTGTGGGCGGGTGATTGGGTGCCCGCAAGGGGCAGATTAGGGTCTGATCTGATAGGTAAAAGTGACAGGTGGTGATAGGGGGTGATTGATGGGTAATTAGTGGGTGTTTAGTAGTGTTGGGCGAACATCTAGATGTTCGGGTTCGGGCCGAACATGGCCGCGATGTTCGGGTGTTCGACCCGAACTCCGAACATAATGGAAGTCAATGGGGACCCGAACTTTTGTGCTTTGTAAAGCCTCCTTACATGCTACATACCCCAAATTTACAGGGTATGTGCACCTTGGGAGTGGGTACAAGAGGAAAAAAAAATTAGCAAAAAGAGCTTATAGTTTTTGAGAAAATCGATTTTAAATTTTCAATGGGAAAACTGTCTTTTAAATGCGGGAAATGTCTGTTTTCTTTGCACAGGTAACATGCTTTTTGTCGGCATGCAGTCATAAATGTAATACATATAAGAGGTTCCAGGAAAAGGGACCGGTAACGCTAACCCAGCAGCAGCACACGTGATGGAACAGGAGGAGGGTGGCGCAGGAGGAGAAGGCCACGCTTTGTGAGACACAACAACCCAGGCCTTGCATGAGGACAAGAAGCGTGCAGATAGCATGCTTTGTACCGCCATGCAGTCATAAATGTAATAAAGATAAGTGGTTCAATAAACAGGGACCACGCGGCAACGCTAACCCAGCAGCAGCAGACGTGATGGAACAGGAGGAGGCGCAGGAGGAGAAGGCCACGCTTTGTGAGACACAACAACCCAGGCCTTGCATGAGGACAAGAAGCGTGCGGATAGCATGCTTTGTACCGCCATGCAGTCATAAATGTAATAAAGATAAGTGGTTCAATAAACAGGGACCACGCGGCAACGCTAACCCAGCAGCAGCAGACGTGATGGAACAGGAGGAGGCGCAGGAGGAGAAGGCCACGCTTTGTGAGACACAACAACCCAGGCCTTGCATGAGGACAAAAAGCGTGCGGATAGCATGCTTTGTACCGCCATGCAGTCATAAATGTAATAAAGATAAGTGGTTCAATAAACAGGGACCACGCGGCAACGCTAACCCAGCAGCAGCAGACGTGATGGAACAGGAGGAGGCGCAGGAGGAGAAGGCCATGCTTTTTGAGACACAACAACCCAGGCCTTGAGGACAAAAAGCGTGCGGATATAGCAGCAATGCTTTTTGCCGCCATGCAGTCATAAATGTAATACAGATGAGAGGTTCAATAAACAGGGACCGGAAACGCTACACCATCCCAGATGTTCATTGGTCATGTTACTTGGTTGGGGTCCTGGAGTGTTGCGTAGTCATTTCCAATCCAGGATTGATTCATTTTAATTTGAGTCAGACGGTCTGCATTTTCTGTGGAGAGGCGGATACGCCGATCTGTGACGATGCCTCCGGCAGCACTGAAACAGCGTTCCGACATAACGCTGGCTGCCGGGCAAGCCTGCACCTCTATTGCGTACATTGCCAGTTTGTGCCAGGTGTCTAGCTTCGATACCCAATAGTTGAAGGGTGCAGATGGATTGTTTGACACAGCTATGTCATCTGACATGTAGTCCTTGACCATCTTCTCCAGGCGATCGGTGTTGGAGGTGGATCTGCACGCTTGCTGTTCAGTGGGCTGCTGCTGCATGGGTGTCAGAAAATTTTCCCACTCCAAGGTCACTGCCGATACCATTCCCTTTTGGGCACTAGCTGCGGCTTGCGTTGTTTGCTGCCCTCCTGGTCGTCCTGGGTTTGCGGAAGTCAGTCTGTCGGCGTACAACTGGCTAGAGGAGGGGGAGGATGTCAATCTCCTCTCTAAAGTCTCCACAAGGGCCTGCTGGTATTCTTCCATTTTGACCTGTCTGACTCTTTCTTCAAGCACTTTTGGAACATTGTGTTTGTACCGTGGATCCAGAAGGGTATAAACCCAGTAATTGGTGTTGTCCAGAATGCGCACAATGCGTGGGTCGCGTTCAATGCAGTCTAGCATGAATTGAGCCATGTGTGCCAGAGTCCTACCAGAATCCTCATCATCCTCTTGTGAGCGTTGTGATAGTTGTTGTGATGCATCATAGTCGTCACCTTCCTCCTGGTCTGCTTCTGCTGACCATTCGCGCTGAATTGTGGAAGTCCAACGTGCACCGCTCTGGCCCTCGTCAGTGGTGGCATGAAATTCCTGCTCCAACTCCAACTGTTCCTCCTCCTCTTCTTCGTCATAGCTGCTGGGGCCAGCGTTCCCTGAGGCGGATGGCCTGATGTTGGTACCATCACGCTGATCGTTTTCTCCTTCAGATTCCCCCAGTTGCATCATGACAGCTGTTTCCTTGATTTTCAACATTGACCTCTTCAGTAAACACAGCAGTGGTATGGTAATGCTGACTGAAGAGTTGTCACTGCTCACAAGCAACGTGGATTGCTCAAAATTTTGGAGGACTTGGCAGAGGTCCAACATGTTGGCCCAATCGGATCCACAGAAGCTTGGCAGCTGTCCGGATGCGCCTCGGTACTGCGCTGTCATGTACTGGACCACTGCACTCTTCTGCTCACAAAAGCGTGCTAGCATGTGCAGCGTAGAATTCCAGCGCGTAGGGACATCACACAGCAAGCGATGGTGGGGGAGATTGAAGCGCTCCTGCATCTTGGCGAGTGCCCCCGAAGCAGTACTGGAATTTCTACAATGTTTGGCCACTCGACGCACCTTCAACAGAAGATCGGCCACGCCTGGGTATGTCCTCAGGAACCGCTGAACTACTAGGTTCATCACGTGCACCAGGCAAGGGATGTGTGTCAGCTTAGCCAACCTTAAAGCGCGAATGAGATTACTCCCATTATCACACACAACCATGCCCGGTTTCAGGTCCAGCGGTGCCAGCCACAAATCCGTCTGTTCCTTTATTCCCTTCCAAATTTCCTCCCCTGTGTGCTGCTTATCCCCAAGGCAGATCAGCTTCAGCAACGCTTGCTGACGCATGCCAACAGCTGTGCTGCACTGCTTCCACGATCCTACTGCTGCTGGGTTAGCGTTTCCGGATGAGGTACAGCTTTGAGATGCGTTGGAGGAGAAGGAGTCAGAGAGGTAGGTGCTGCTGTTGTTATCCAGTGGGAGGGACGGCGGTGCAGCTGTTTGCGGCGCGGGCAACACCCGCGCCGTAGCAGGTGAGGAATCGCTGCCAGGCTCCACAAGGTTCACCCAGTGCGCGGTAAGGGAGATGTATCGACCCTGTCCGAACGCACTCGTCCAAGTGTCAGTGGTGAGGTGAACCTTGCAGGCAACGGCATTCTTCAAGCTTCGGGTTATTTTGCTGACCACGTGCTCATGCAACTCAGGCACTGCAGAGCGCGCAAAGTGGTAGCGGCTGGGAACCACGTAACGTGGGATGGCCACTGACATCATGCCCTTGAAGTTGTTTGTCTCCACCACTCGATATGGCAGCATTTCGCAGGCCAGAAGCTTGGCTATGCTGGCTGTTACTGCCACGGCCCGGGGGTCATTTGCTGGCAATTTCCTCTTGCGCTCAAACATCTCCGACACAGACAACTGAACCGTAGCGCTGCACACGGAAGGGCTGTTGGGTGTTGTGTTTGATGAACACTGGGAGACCTCAAGAGCACTACTCCGGAAAGTGACAGTGTCAGCGTCGTCTGATGTTTGTGAATGTTGTGAACCACGCAATGGCTGGGCTACTGCTGCTGCTGAGGCGGATCTGGTGGTGAGTCTGGTGAACCCAAGGGAGGCAGTGTTGCTGGTACCCTGCCCAGCCGCGTTTGCCCACAGAGTGGGATGTTTGGATAGCATGTGGCGGCTCATGCTGGTGGTGGAGAGGTTGTTAATACTTTTCCCCCTGCTCAGGCGGGTCTTGCACACCTTGCAAATCGCCATGGTAACATCCTCAGTGCAGTCTTCAAAGAAAGCTCAGACTTTGGAGCACCTGCCTCCTTGCTGGCGATTTCTGTTTGCTCCTCTTTTGCCTCTCACTTGAACTTCCACGCTTGTGGTGCCTGAAATTGCGCGCCGCCTACCTTGTGGCACAAGGCGAACTCGTGCAGCAGTGGGTTCTTCAACAGACTCATCTGTGCTGCTGCTACGACGGCGATGTTCTCGTTCACAAACAAAATCTGGGTCTATGTCCACATTGTCCATACCCTCCTCTTCCATCTCCTCAAACTCGTCATATGTCATTGTGGGGGGCCGCCGCCGTGGAGTACAGCTCCCCAGAACAACCTCTGCGCAGCTCACTCCAACGTCGTCTTCCAGATCTTGTCGGCCGACCTCCTGCAATTGCAACCCCTCCTGCCCAACTTGCTCTGGGATTTGGGTTTCCGAGTCCTCCTCGGACTCGCCTTGTATTTCAGTGCGCGGTGCATTTCCCACAGTTAATGGTTGTGAATCCGGGCACAACATTTCTGGCTGTTCCTCCATTGACCTTTGAAAGGTGGAAGTTTGTTGGGCTGGGAATAGCTCCTGCGAATACCCCATTGTGTCCTGAGGTAATTCATCGGACTGGTTATCTGGCAGTTGTGTGCGTGGTGTCGCTGCCGGTTGTGTCAGCTTTGTGCCCACTGGCTCCTTGTAACTGGCTGAGGACTCACAGAGCACAATGCTATACAGTGGCGGGTGAGCGGTGTACCACTATTCCCAGCAGCGACACAGAGCACAATGCTATACAGTGGCGGGTGAGCGGTGTACTACTGTTCCCAGGCCCAGCAGACACAGAGTGGAAGTAAACACAATGCTATATAGTCTGGCTGAGCGGTGTACACAGAGTGGCAGTACACACAATGCTATATAGTCTGGCTGAGCGGTGTACACAGAGTGGCAGTACACACAATGCTATATAGTCTGGCTGAGCGGTGTACACAGAGTGGCAGTACACACAATGCTATATAGTCTTGCTGAGCGGTGTACACAGAGTGGCAGTACACACAATGATATATAGTCTGGCTGAGCCGTGTACACAGAGTGGCAGTACACACAATGCTATATAGTCTGGCTGAGCCGTGTACACAGAGTGTCAGTAAACAATGCTATATATAGCGTGGCTGAGCGAGGTACACAGTGGCAGTACACACAATGCTATATAGTCAGGCTGAGCCGTGTACACAGAGTGTCAGTAAACAATGGTATATAGTCTGGCTGAGCGGTGTACACAGAGTGTCAGTAAACAATGGTATATAGTCTGGCTGAGCGGTGTACACAGAGTGGCAGTAAACACAATGCTATATATAGCGTGGCTGAGCGAGGTGCACAGTGGCAGTACACACAATGCTATATAGTCAGGCTAAGCCGTGTACACAGAGTGTCAGAAAACACAATGCTATATATAGCGTGGCTGAGCGAGGTGCACAGTGGCAGTACACACAATGCTATATAGTCAGGCTGAGCCATGTACACAGAGTGTCAGTAAACAATGGTATATAGTCTGGCTGAGCGGTGTACACAGAGTGTCAGTAAACAATGGTATATAGTCTAGCTGAGCGGTGTACACAGAGTGGCAGTAAACACAATGCTATATATAGCGTGGCTGAGCGAGGTGCACAGTGGCAGTACACACAATGCTATATAGTCAGGCTAAGCCGTGTACACAGAGTGTCAGAAAACACAATGCTATATATAGCGTGGCTGAGCGAGGTGCACAGTGGCAGTACACACAATGCTATATAGTCAGGCTAAGCCGTGTACACAGAGTGTCAGAAAACACAATGCTATATATAGCGTGGCTGAGCGAGGTGCACAGTGGCAGTACACACAATGCTAAATAGCCAGGCTAAGCCGTGTACACAGAGTGTCAGAAAACACAATGCTATATATAGCGTGGCTGAGCGAGGTACACAGTGGCAGTAAACAATGCTATATATATAGTGTGGCTGAGCGAGCGGTGTACTACTGTTCCCAGCAGCGACACACAATGACTGGGGGGGACCCTGGCTAGCGTGGCTGGAGAGCGAACTACCCTGCCTGCCTACCCAAACCTAAACCCACAGAGAAATGGCGGAGATATGACGTGGTTCGGGTATTTACTTACCCGAACCACGTGACCGTTCGGCCAATCAGAGCGCGTTCGGGCCCGAACCACGTGACCCGTTCGGCCAATCACAGCGCTAGTCGAACGTTCGGGGAACGTTCGGCCATGCGCTCTTAGTTCGGCCATGTGGCCAAACGGTTTGGCCGAGCACCGTCAGGTGTTCGGCCGAATTTGAACATCACCCGAACAGGGTGATGTTCTGCAGAACCCGAACAGTGGCGAACACTGTTCGCCCAACACTAGTGTTTAGAGGAAAGAATAGATGTAAACAATGGATTTGGGAGGTGATCTGATGTCGGATCTGCGGGCGATCTATTGGTGTGGGGGGGGTGATCAGATTGCCCGCAAGGGGCAGGTTAGGGGCTGATTGATGGGTGGCAGTGACAGGGGGTGATTGGCGGGTGATTGGCGGGTGATTGACGGGTGATTGACAGGTGATTGACAGGTGATTGACAGGTGATCAGGGGGGATAGATGCATACAGTACATGGGGGGGGGGGGTGAGGGGGGGTCTCGGGAGAATCTGAGGGGTGGGGGGGTGATCAGGAGGGAGCAGGGGGCAGGGGGGGGATAAAAAAAAATTGCATTTACAGATAGTGACAGGGAGTGATTGATGGGTGATTAGGGGGGTGATTGGGTGCAAACAGGGGTCTGGGGGGTGGGCAGGGGGGGTCTGATGGGTGCTGAGGGCGATCTGGGGCAGGGGGGGGGGAAATCAGTGTGCTTGGTGCAGACTAGGGTGGCTGCAGCCTGCCCTGGTGGTCCCTCGGACACTGGGACCACCAGGGCAGGAGGCAGCCTGTATAATACACTTTGTAAACATTACAAAGTGTATTATACACTTTGTATGCGGCGATCGTCGGGTTAACATCCCGCCGGCGCTTCCGTATGGCCGGCGGGATGTTGCGGCGGGTGAGCGGCGCCAGGCGGAGGCGGAGGATCGCGTCACGGATGACGCGATCGCTCCGCCCATGCCCCTACAAGGACCGCCGCCATTTGTCTATACGGCGGTCCTTGCGGCGTCCACTTCCCGGCCGCCTCTGTGCGTTAGGCGGTCGGGAAGTAGTTAAATGCTTATTGTATAATGACCTGGTATATGTGATTTATTATCATTCCCATGTCTGTTCAGTTTTGCAATTTGCAATGATATTTGTACAATAACATATATTAAAAAAAAAAAAAACAGCCGACTTTAATGGTTAATAGCAAATCTACTTTAAATGCTAGAAACCCTAAATTTGAAGGATATGTTAAGGAGATCATTGGGAATAAGAGGAAAAAACTATTTTTCAAAAAGACCTTATAGTTTTTGAGAAAATCGATTTTAAAGTTTCGAAGGAAAAAAGTATACTTTTAAATGCGGTAAATGTCACTTTTAGTAGCAAACCTAACTGTAGTGTAATTTTACATGCATCAAAAGAAAGAGCAATAAATTTCCGGACTGGGTTTCCAGGGGGTCCATACGCAGCCACAGCGCTTTGGCCAGGGATCGCTATACAGCCGCAATATGGCTGTATGAAGATCCCTGGCATTTTTTCCTATTTTCTCAAAAAAAAAAGTTTAGAGTGTGGGAATTTTTAAAAAAAAATTATGTGGGATCCCCCCTCCTGAAACTTTTTAACCCCTTGTCCCCCATGCAGGCTGGGGTAGCCAGAATATGGAGCTCCGACAGATTGGGGCTTCACACCCTGACTATACCAGCTGCAAAAAAGGTCCCTAAATGCCAATTTTTGTTATGGGGTATCTGTTGGGGGGGGGGGGGGGCAGGTTTATTTTGCCCTGGGACCCCATTGTTGCTTAAACCGGCCCTGGGTACAGTGAACAGGTATGCAGTGACTGGTATATAAAACTGCGTGCTGTCAAACAGGTGCAGTGAAAGGGTTGCAGTAACTGCTGGTACAACAATGTGCTGTCACACAGGTGCAATGAAAAGGCTACTGCTGGTACAACAATGCGCGGTTACACAGGTGCAGTGAAAAGGTGAATGCTGGTACAACAATGTGCGGTTACACGGGTTCAGTGAACAGGTTGCAGTGACTGCTGATAGAACAATGTACAATCACACAGGTGCAGTAAAAAGTATGCAGTGACTGCTGGTATATAATACAATGTTCGGTCACAGGTGCAGTTACAGGTATGCATGGACTGGTATAACACAATAGAATGTGCAGCTGTCACACACACATGTCCAGTGAAAATGAATGCACTGACTGCTGGTATATAATACAAGGTGCAGTCAGTCACAGGTGCAGTTACAGGTATGCACGGACTAGTCTTACACAACACAATGTGCAGCTGTCACACACACAGGTGTAGTAAAAGGTATGCAGTGACTGCTGGTATATAATACAATGTCCGGTCAGTCACAGGTGCAGTTACAGGTATGCATGGACTGGTATTACATTAAACAATGTGCAGCTGTCACACACACAAGTGCAGTGACCAGTTATGCAGTTACTGGTATTATATAACACTGCATGCTGTCATGCAGGTGCAGTGAACATGAACAGGTGTGCACGGTCAGACTGGTATTACAAAATTGCAGCTGTCAAACACACAGGTGCAGTGAACAGTTATGCAGTGAGTGGTATTATATAACACTGCGTGCTGTCACGCAGCTGCAGTGAACATGAACAGGTGTGCACGGTCGGACTGGTATTACAAATGTGCAGCTGTCACACACAGGTGCAGTGAACAGGTAGCCACTGAATGTGCTGGGCCTTGTACAGTATAGCAATTAGCAAGGGCCAGCTGCAACACACAGGGCTGTATAATGCAGTGTCAGTGGCACACACACACACACAAAACTTCACAAGAACATTAGCTCTGAGAAAGATCTTTTTGTGGTGCTTTTCAACAACAAATATCAGCTAGGAGCAAGCTACAAGGGCCTAACTAAGCTTTCCCTATCTCTGCAGCAGGTTCCTCTCCCTTTTCCACTACTGCAGCAACACAGAGTGAGATAATGGCCAACACAGCTGCCTTATATGGGGGGTGGCTCCAGGAGGCAGTGCAGCCTGATTAGCTGTCATGTGTCTACTGACTGTGATGTAGAGGGTCATGGTTTAACTCAATGATGTAGTATAGGGGCGGGTTGAACTCGCCATAAAGTTCGCATTTTGACGCACTGATGTTTGCGCAAATAAGTTTGCGGCCGAACCGTTTGGGACAACTCTAAGGATCAGTAGGACAGCCAGGCAACTGGTATTGTTTAAAGGAAACCTGAGACTAATTAAAATAAAAGTTTTATACATACTTGGGGCTTCTTACAGCCTCCTCCGCTCCAATTTCTTCCATGCTATCTTCTTCCACCTCCTCACTTTCTTGGTAGAAGAACCGTTAGCTTGGCCGGGTCGGGCACACTGTACATGCATGGCTCGGCCGCGTGTGTGCCCCCCTCCGTGCTCCTACCTGTGCGAGTGAGACTGGGGGGGGGGGGGGGTGTGGGCTGGAAAACTGTGCCTGCTCCAACTGGCCTCGACCAAGAAAGTGAGGAGGTGGAGGAAGACGGCGTTGGAGTGAGTGGTGCGGAGGGGGCTGGAGGAAGCCCCAGTTATGTATAAAACTTTTATTGTAATTCATCTCTGGTACACTTTAAAAGGAAACGAATATGGTGTCCACCATCTCCATATATCTCTTGCTTCTTGATTCTAATTGCTAAAATAGCACCCACAACAGCTCTTTTGAGAACTAATCTTGTTCTTGTGATCTATTTTTTTTCTGTGTGTCCCACTGACACTTGTGTTGCATAGACAGCCTTAATAATTCATACTGTGTGTGCCACTGCCAGGCCCAGCACATTCAGAGACTACCTGTGTGTGTGACAGGTGCACATTACCCATCACTGCATATACCTACCTATTGTTCACAGTGCACCCACCAACCTACGTGAGCGCACGCAGTGTCACTGTTCCTGTCCGCTACCTGTCTGTGTGTGACAGGTGCACATTGTAATACCTATTACTGTATATACCTACCTGTTGTGTTCAGTGCACCCACCTACCTACATGAGTGCACGCAGTGTGATATATCACTCCGCGCATACCTGTTAACTGCACCTGTGTGACTGCACATTGTATTAGTCAAGTCAGTGCATACGTTTCACTTTATCCCCCCCAATATGGACAAAACAAAAGGCAGAGGCAGGCCACCTGGAAGGTCTGTTCGAGGTTGCGCTGTCGTGATTTCGTGCGGACCTCGACCAAAGTACAGTGTTCAGAAGAAGGCACGTGCCATCAACCCCCAATATTGTCAGGACGTAGTTGACTATTTAACACAGAACACCTCATCTTTCTCAGCTTCCGCATGGAAGCGTGACATATCTTCCTTCTCCTGCTCTGATTCTGGCACCCCACTTAACACTCAGTCGGCCACCACCACCAAAGTGCCATCACCCCAGGGCTCAGCGGTGTGGAAATTTGTTTGTGTGTCTGCCTCAGATAAGAGCAATGCCATCTGTACTCTTTGCCACCGAAAATTGAGCTGTGGAAAGACCAAGACCCACGTAGGGACAACTACCTTACGACACTGCACATGATTACAAAGCACAAACTGCAATGGGATGACCACTTGAGGCAAACCAGCACACAAAAGCAAAGGCACACACTGCAGTGGAAGATAACAGGCCGCACTTTTTTCTCAAAAAAGGCGATATCCAAACTGTACCGTGATGCTGAAAGGCAAGTGGTGACATCTCTGGCACACAGCGTTGGGTCAAGGGTCCATCTGACCACGGATACCTGGTCTGCAAAGCACACTCAGGCCTGCCCCAAGACTAATTCAGTCCCCACACACAGCATCTCTGCCTGCCCGCAGGCCGGTTGACTGCCTTCTCCGCCACCACCAACAGGGTCCAGGACTGCAGGTGGATTCCTGAATTTTGAAGGCCGCTGCTAGCAGCGGCCACTATAATATTTTTTCTGGTGCGTGTACATGCCTGCCTAATTTTTCTGGCTGCACTGCAGGCGGCTGCAACAACAAAACAAAAGGCATGTACATGTGCCAATTCCCCTTCGTGATCATTACCTTGCCGCAGTGAAGGGGCTTGCGTATCACAATGAAGAAATGACCGACGGCCATATGAGTGTGTTGGGGGGGGGGGGGGCAAATTCACGATAATAAGGTCGTTGCTTCATTGTGGACAGACCAAATTTGATCAGCTGGACAGTCACTGTTCTGTCATTAACCTCCCTGGCGTTCTATTAAAATCGCCAGGGAGGCTGCGGGAGGGTTTTTTTTAAATTAAAAAAAAAGTATTTCATGCAGCCAACTGAAAGTTGGCTGCATGAAAGCCCACTAGAGGGCGCTCCGGAAGCGTACTTTCGATCGCCTCCGGCAATCGAAAGTAACAAGATAGGCCGCAATGAGCGGCCTATCTTGTTTCGCTTTCCTCGTCGCCATGGCGACGAGCGGAGTGACGTCATGGACGTCAGTCGACGTCCTGACGTCAGAGCCGCCCGATCCAGCCCCTAGCGCCGGCCGGAACTGTTTGTTCCGGCTGCGCTGGGCTCGGGCGGCTGGGGGGACCCTCTTTCGCCGCTGCACGCGGCGGATCGCCGCGGAGCGGCGGCGATCGGGCAGCACACGCGGCTGGCAAAGTGCCGGCTGCGTGTGCTGCTTTTTACAGAATCAAAATCGGCCCAGCAGGGCCTGAGCGGCGACCTCCGGCGGCATACCCCGAGCTCAGCTCGGGATTACCGCCAAGGAGGTTAAGCTACCTCAGCCCGGCGACCATATAGGCTTGAAAACCGCCACGGCCTGCACTCTCGCCATGGTGTGCACCAGTCCAACACGGCCGTCACAACACAAACAGCTGTTTTTGCTGCGTTACACAGTGAGTTTGGTGTATCAGTGTGAAGCAGCACTCTAATTACACTCCCTGATTGATGTATACACATGCAAGATGTTTTAAAGCACTTTAGGCCTGCTATTTAGCATTTAATGTGATTTCGGCCCTTAAAACGCTGCTTTGCGTCAAATCCAGATTTTTTCCCCAGGACTTTTGACATTTATCCCACTCCGCCATGCCCCCCCTCCAGGTGTTAGACCCCTTTAAACATCTTTTCCATCACTTTTGTGGCCAGCATAAGTGTTTCTATTTTTCAAAGTTCGCCTCCCCATTGAAGTCTATTGTGGTTCATGGAAGTTTGCGCGAACCGAACTTTTGGCGGAAGTTCGCAACCGAAAATCGGGGGTTTGGGCCATCTCTAATTCAAAGTTCTTCTTTAGTTCTGGGACAAATAGTTACAGGTTGAAACTGTATAAAAATCTGGGTGTAAGAAAAAATCTTACTGTATGATAAAAAGCTTGAAGAGACACGGTTAACGGGCTGGCAGTAAAATTGTACACTAGCTTGAGGGGTTTTGAGAATATGCAGCTATTTTTAACTTGTTTAATTAGATGACTGTTTTTGTTGTTACATGAACACCATGCATTGTCACTTGTGTGACTTTACAAGCACAAGGCGCTTCTGCTCAGCAGGATATCCTCTGTATACGTGTACATTAGAGTAATGAGTGGTAGAACATGTTTATAGTCTAAAGTCACATTTATTGGTCATGCTTTCAAAGCAATACATACAGAAGCAGCACACAATAATCTACATGGCATAACTAGCCTAACTTATTTTGCCCTGGGACCCTGATTAGCTGTCATGTGTCTACTGACTGTGATGTAGAGGGTCATGGTTTAACTCAATGATGTAGTATAGGGGCGGGTTGAACTCGCCATAAAGTTCGCATTTTGACGCACTGATGTTTGCGCAAATAAGTTTGCGGCCGAACCGTTCGGGACAACTCTAAGGATCAGTAGGACAGCCAGGCAACTGGTATTGTTTAAAGGAAACCTGAGACTAATTAAAATAAAAGTTTTATACATACTTGGGGCTTCTTACAGCCTCCTCCGCTCCAATTTCTTCCATGCTATCTTCTTCCACCTCCTCACTTTCTTGGTAGAAGAACCGTTAGCTTGGCCGGGTCGGGCACACTGTACATGCATGGCTCGGCCGCGTGTGCGCCCCCCTCCGCGCTCCTACCTGTGCGAGTGAGACGGGGGGGGGGGGCTGGAAAACTGTGCCTGCTCCAACTGGCCTCGACCAAGAAAGTGAGGAGGTGGAGGAAGACGGCAATGGAGTGAGTGGTGCGGAGGGGGCTGGAGGAAGCCCCAGTTATGTATAAAACTTTTATTGTAATTCATCTCTGGTACACTTTAAAAGGAAACGAATATGGTGTCCACCATCTCCATATATCTCTTGCTTCTTGATTCTAATTGCTAAAATAGCACCCACAACAGCTCTTTTGAGAGCTAATCTTGTTCTTGTGATCTATTTTTTTTCTGTGTGTCCCACTGACACTTGTGTTGCATAGACAGCCTTGATAATTCATACTGTGTGTGCCACTGCCAGGACCAGCACATTCAGAGACTACCTGTGTGTGTGACAGGTGCACATTACCCATCACTGCATATACCTACCTATTGTTCACAGTGCACCCACCAACCTACGTGAGCGCACGCAGTGTCACTGTTCCTGTCCGCTACCTGTCTGTGTGTGACAGGTGCACATTGTAATACCCATTACTGTATATACCTACCAGTTGTGTTCAGTGCACCCACCTACCTACATGAGTGCACGCAGTGTGATATATCACTCCGCGCATACCTGTTAACTGCACCTGTGTGACTGCACATTGTATTAGTCAAGTCAGTGCATACCTTTCACTTTATCCCCCCCAATATGGACAAAACAAAAGGCAGAGGCAGGCCACCTGGAAGGTCTGTTCGAGGTTGCGCTGTTGTGATTTCGTGCGGACCTCGACCAAAGTACAGTGTTCAGAAGAAGGCACGTGCCATCAACCCCCAATATTGTCAGGACATAGGTGACTATTTAACACATAACACCTCATCTTTCTCAGCTTCCGCACGGAAGCGTGACATATCTTCCTTCTCCTGCTCTGATTCTGGCACCCCACTTAACACTCAGTCGGCCACCACCACCAAAGTGCCATCACTCCAGGGCTCAGCGGTGTGGAAATTTGTTTGTGTGTCTGCCTCAGATGAGAGCAATGCCATCTGTACTCTCTGCCACCGAAAATTGAGCTGTGGAAAGACCAAGACCCACGTAGGGACAACTACCTTACGACACTGCACATGATTGCAAAGCACAAACTGCAATGGGATGACCACTTGAGGCAAACCAGCACACAAAAGCAAAGGCACACACTGCAGTGGAAGATAACAGGCCGCACTTTTTTCTCAAAAAAGGCGATACCCAAACTGTACCGTGATGTTCAAAGGCAAGTGGTGACATCTCTGGCACACAGCGTTGGGTCAAGGGTCCATCTGACCACGGATACCTGGTCTGCAAAGCACGCTCAGGCCTGCCCCAAGACTAATTCAGTCCCCACACACAGCATCTCTGCCTGCCCGCAGGCCGGTTAACTGCCTTCTCCGCCACCACCAACAGGGTCCAGGACTGCAGGTGGATTCCTGAATTTTGAAGGCCGCTGCTAGCAGCGGCCACTATAATATTTTTTTTGGTGTGTGTACATGCCTGCCTAATTTTTCTGGCTGCACTGCAGGCGGCTGCAACAAAAAAACAAAAGGCATGTACATGTGCCAATTCCCCTTCGTGATCATTACCTTGCCGCAGTGAAGGGGCTTGCGTATCACAATGAAGAAATGACCGACGGCTATATGAGTGTCGGGGGGGGGGGGGGGGCAAACCCACGATAATAAGGTCATTGCTTCATTGTGGACAGACCAAATTTGATCAGCTGGACAGTCACTGTTCTGTCATTAAGCTACCTCAGCCCGGCGACCATATAGGCTTGAAAACCGCCACGGCCTGCACTCTCGCCATGGTGCGCACCAGTCCAACACGGCTGTCACAACACAAACAGCTGTTTTCGCTGCGTTACACAGTGAGTTTGGTGTATGAGTGTGAAGCAGCACTCTAATTACACTCCCTGATTGATGTATACACATGCAAGATGTTTTAAAGCACTTTAGGCCTGCTATTTAGCATTTAATGTGATTTTGGCCCTTAAAACGCTGCTTTGCGACAAATCCAGATTTTTCCCCAGAACTTTTGGCATTTATCCCACTCCGTCATGCACCCCCTCCTGGTGTTAGACCTCTTTAAACATCTTTTCCATCACTTTTGTGGCCAACATAAGTGTTTCTAATTTTCAAAGTTCGCCTCCCCATTGAAGTCTATTGTGGCTCACGGAAGTTTGCGCGAACCGAACTTTTGGCGGAAGTTCGCAACCGAAAATCGGAGGTTCAGGCCATCTCTAATTCAAAGTTCCTCTTTAGTTCTGGGACAAATAGTTACAGGTTGAAACTGTATAAAAATTTGGGTGTAAGAAAAAATCTTACTGTATGATAAAAAGCTTGAAGAGACACGGTTAACGGGCTGGCAGTAAAATTTTACACTAGCTTGAGGGGTTTTGAGAATATGCAGCTATTTTTAACTTGTTTAATTAGATGACTGTTTTTGTTGTTACATGAACACCATGCATTGTCACTTGTGTGACTTTACAAGCACAAGGCGCTTCTGCTCAGCAGGATATCCTCTGTATACGTGTACATTAGAGTAATGAGTGGTAGAACATGTTTATAGTCTAAAGTCACATTTATTGGTCATGCTTTCAAAGCAATACATACAGAAGCAGCACACAATAATCTACATGGCATAACTAGCCTAACTAGCTCCAGCTCACTATTTAAAAGGTGTATATATATATATATATATATATATATATATATATATATATATATATATATATATATACAGTATATATACAGTATTTTTCGGAATATAAGAGTATAAGATGCTCTGGAAATAGGATGCACCGAGGTTTAGAGGGCAAAAATCAGGGGACAAAAATGTATACAGTATATACCAAACCTGGTGCGTCCATGTTTCAGGAGTGTCTTGTACATGTTCTCCCCCATTGAACTCCTGTGTCCAGTATGTGTCCCTTTCTGTCCTTTTGTGTGTGTCACGCCTTCCTGCCACCCTGTGTGGTCCTCCTGCCCCATGTGTCCCCTCCTGTCCTATGTGTGTGTCCTCCAGCCCCCCCCCCCCATTTTCCTCCAGTCCCATTGTGTCCACTCCTGTCCCCCTGTGTGTGTGTGTCTGTGTCCCCTCCTGCCTCCCTTGTGTGAGTTTCTGCGTCCCCTTCACCCCCCCCCCCCCCATGATCCTCCAGTCCCTGTGTCCCCTCCTGTCCTCCTGTGTGTGTGTACCCCCTCCTGTGCATGTCTCTTGTGCATGTCCATGTGTATGCCCCCCCCCCTGGTTCTCCACCCCTGTCCCCATCCTGTCCTCTGTCCATGCCCCCGCTTGTCTCCGCTCCACCTTGGCAACAATGATGGCAGAGCAACTCACCTTCCTATGGATTCCAGCGCTGTGTGGTCCTCCGGGGTGGCATGTCAGCGCTACACCTGTAAAAGAAAAGTTAGCGGCAGAGAAGCTCACCTACCCAGCGGTGGCGATCTGCGGACATCTCGCGTCCCGGGCGATTCAATGAGTCATTTCCCATGACTCAATGAGTCATTAACAGGAGCCGTCACTAGGGGAAGCCGCGCGGCTCCCCCTAGTGATGGCTTCTGTTAATGATGCAATGAGTCATTCCCCATGACTAAATGAGTCATTAACAGGAGCTGTCACTAGGGGAAGCCGCCCGGTACCGAGATGTCTGCAGATCGTCGCTGCTGGGTAGGTGAGCTGCTCTCCTGCTAACTTTTCTTTTACAGGTGTAGCGCTGACATGCCGCCCCAGAGGACCACACAGCTCTGGAATCCATAGGAAGGTGAGTTGCTGTGCAGTCATTGTTGCCAAGGGGGAGCAGAAACATGCTGGGGGCAGGCGGACCACACAGGGGGACAAGGCAGGGACTCCCCGACAATGCGGCGGATCGGCGGTTCGTATTGGCGGGCGGTTCTGAAGTCGGGGATTCCCTGCCTTTGGAATATAAGATGCAGGAACTTTTTCTCCCTATTTTGGGGGGAGAAAAAGTGTGTCTTATATCTGAAAAATACGGTATAGATTGTACAAAAACAAAACAAAACAACTGAATGCTTTCCACATGTGCTGTCTAAGATCAACTTTGAGAGTCACGTGGAAGGACAAAAAGAGCAATGAGGCTGTTCTCTCAAAGACATACTGTCTGTACCAGTATCACGGCAATCATCAAACAGAGAAGACTACGCTGGCTGGTTCATGTTATACAGAAAGGACCCAGAAAGATTACTTTGGTAGGTTCTGTTGGGTCAAATTGCACACACGAAAAGACCAGTGGAATGACCTATGCTACAGTTGAAAGACTCTTGCAAGCATAACATGCATTGTTCTGGCATTAAAACTGGAGACTGGGAGAAACATGCTTAAATTACATCCTAGGTACGTACGTTAAAAACCTAAATACTGGCACCAAAAGTCTTGACGAAATCTGGATTGAAAATCTAAAGCAGAAAAGACTTCGCAACACTGTGGATGCAACAACTGATTCACATTTTATCTTCAACAAATGTGGCAACCGGCAAGAAATGCCATGCTGCTATTGGCTTATTTAGCCACAAGCGAAGATGTGGCAACTCGAACAATATGATACCCACATCGCAGCAACAATCCTCTGAAAAGATGTGGTGGACAATGATGAGCAGCAGAATGTTAGTGCCTAAATGAATGGTACCTTATCAAGCATGTTCAGGAGAGAAATACGAGTACTTTGTATATTTATTCCTGGGGGAGATAAGAGGAGGGTGTGAAGGAGCACACATCTCTTTCTATTGGTAGTGCAGTAGCATTTTGTTCCATTTTAATGGATCACTGTTTTTTTTTTAAAGCAAGGCCAGCTCCAGACATTGGCTTATTGTCACAAAGAAAGATAACCATTATTTAATCTAACTATGAATAATCTGATCAGTACTGCTTTACCTTCATACAAAGTTTTGCTTTAATATTAAAGAGAATCTGTATTGTTAAAATCGCACAAAAGTAAACATACCAGTGTGTTAGGGGACATCTCCTATTACCCTCTGTCAAAATTTTGCCGCTCCCCGCCGCATTAAAAGTAGTCAAAAACAGTTTTTAAAAGTTTGTTTATAAACAAACAAAATGGCCACCAAAACAGGAAGTAGATTGATGTACAATATGTCCACACATAGAAAATACATCCATACACAAGCAGGCTGTATACAGCTTTCCTTTTGAATCTCAAAAGATCATTTGTGTGTTTACCTTCTGTCCCCTTCTTCTCTCATGCACTGAACATTACAGGCTTCCTGCAGACAGCTCTGCCTGTGCCTGTGTTTGTAATTCCCCAGTATGTGTCAGCCAGCTACTTTCACAGCCTAACAGAGGACAATTTTTATCCAGCACTCTTCTATCACTGATAAGATAGCAGAGAAGCTGCTGGCTTATGTAAATAAAACACACACTGGAGTGTGCATAGAGGAACAGACCAGCACGGAAGAGTTGGCAGCCTTCCAGACACAGGCCGACAAGTCTGACAGGGGAAAGATACATTGATTTATTACAGAGACCGTGATAGTACAAAGTGCTGCAGTGAGCCAGAACAGATTAGAATAGGTTTAGGAACTTGTAGGATGGTAGAAAAAACGTTGTAATTTTTGTTACAGAGTCACTTTAAAGTGGCTTGGCAATTTCCAAAATCACTTGCAGATTGCACCTTAAAAACCATCTGAGAATTTAATAAGAACAAAGCCCAAATTTTGCATTGTTGCATTTTTTTTCTGGCACTCTCCCCAGCTAGGTTATCCATTACAAACCTGACAATTTAACCCTTTTACGGCCAATGTATCTAAAAGGCTTGCAAGTGTTCCAGGCCAAATTATTTTAGAACATTTTTTTATTTCTAATTTGTTACATTTCCCTGCTTCTAATTAGTACTGCTGCAATGTGTATTTATGTCCACTTGTCACTAGGGGGCAGTGTGAGAAAATAACAGAGGACTTTTGCTTTCAATTTCTATATTGTCTCTAGTAGAGAGAGATCAAAGCATTCCAAGAATTTACAGCACAACAAGTTCTGCCGACTGAAGTCAAAAGAATGCACTTATCTCAAATAAGATAACTCTATTGAGGTTGCTAATGGGTAAATAAGTCCCATACTCTTAAGATGGCCATTTAAAAAGAACATATTTGTTTTAAACCATCAAGGAACTTCAACGGGGGTTGTGGGGACACATACTATAAAAGTATAACAATATATAAGGCTTCATTTGTCATACACCTTTATGTTTTCATTTTGGGTTTGAGATTATATTTGGGGATTTCCTTCTCCTTAGATGTTTTAGGACTTCATCCCAACACCATCTGTATGATCAAGGTTCATAGGCAGAATAACTACAATCACAGCCATCAGCTGTCCAAAATCTACACATTTTTTCCTCATAAGCCTAAATATTTCCTGACCTTTCAATGCTTTTAAAATTATTGCAGAATAACAAAGCCAGTGGTGGTTTCATTTTATTGTTTTCAGAAGGAAATCTTTGTGAAAGATTCTGCCAGCAATGTCTGTGTAAATGAATGCTTCTCTTGAACTAGACACACTGCAGCCAGAGCGCAGTGCACAGAGCGAGCTGTGCCATAGAAAGGATTGTTCAGTCTCTCTCTGTGCCTCCTCCTGTAGAATCCGTGGTTACTCCTTAGTTACTGTTGCAGCAGCCTGCATGGCAACACTTAGCTGATCTCTCTCCCTTACTACCTGCAGAACAGCTAATGATGCACTATCACAAAAAAATATTTTCTTAGACACCTCATCATTTTCTTAGAAAAGTGTAAATAAAACATACACTGTGTATATTAATCAGACCAGTGTCCCAGATTGAACACTACATTATATTCTCCTTTTTCTGCAGGGGAACTTTGTAATGAGACAGCTAGGTTAGCGGTACATAAAACGCTATTTAATAACATCATAAAATAACATCCCAAGGCACAATTACAATCAATGTGATTTACATTTGTATTTTACTTTGGTTCCCCCTAGTGGCACACATGGTGCAGTGAATTTTGATGTCCATAAGCCAGTATTATAAAGCAATTACATAAGTCTCTTATTTTTTTCAATATAAATTAATGACAAGCAGCAGTAGGTATATGTATTTTTGATCATCCTCATTCCTTTTTGAGCTGTTTTTCAGAATAAGCGTGGCATTACAAGGGTGACAGTTGGGTATATTAACTAACTAACTAACTGTAAAATTGACATTTGCACATCCTACATTACATACTCAGCACAACCCTTGTTTCCTAGGTAATGTGCATGTTGCTAGCGTACCATGCACTACTGTTTGCATAGACTGCAATGACCTGTTAATGAAGGGTGCACTATTTGCGCAGCATGCTTTACATGACTGGCAATGTGAAACATTTGCATCAGGCGCAGAGATTACTGGGACAGCATGTTTGTACTGTGACTACATTAACAGCATTCAGTCAGAGTAGGAGGAGAAGCAAGACGAGAGCAAGGTGAAAAGGTCATCATTGGGGAAAAGCAGCTTGTTGTGCTGTGTGAGGAGTCTGACAGTGAGTGAGGAGGCGAGAGGCAGGAGAGCAGCAGTGTTTCATTTGATTTGCACAGTAGAAGGGAGGAGGTGGCACTGCTGTCCTGGATAAGGAGGAATGGAGTGGCTGAGGGCGAGCAGGTTGTTTGTCAGATGTCAGAAACTCACAGCCAGCCAGTGTGTTACTGTGTTAAGCTGCAGCATGTCATGTGAGAACATTAACCACTTCCGGATTCTCGGAGCGTATATACACGCCCCTGAATCCTGAAGTGTATACCATGGTAGGCTAAAGCCTATCCGATCAGGCGCAGGACGGAAATCCGTCCTGCGCCGCTCACAGGGGGAGGGAGAGGGAGGGAAGGGGAAGGAGGCCAGGAAGCGCTGCGGAGGGGGGCTTTGAAGAGCCCCCCCCGCAAGCGCAAGCAGCCGGCGGCGATCAGACCCCCCCAGCAGGACATCCCCCTAGTGGGGAAAAAAGGGGGGAAGTCTGATCGCCCTGGCTGCTAGCTGATCTGTGCTGTGGGCTGGAGAGCCCACGCAGCACAGATCAGCACAACATTTCATGGTGTGGAAGTGGTTAAATGAAGCAGAGTAAATTGTCGGGTGCTGTGCGATTATTAAAAATGAAGGGGGGGGGATCCTCACTAGTTTGCTTCAGGCAGCAAAAAGTCTAGAACCATCCCTGATGACTGGCATATGTATCAGTGCGTTGGTTAGTGATTATGCCCTAATGTCGCAGCAATATGTCTTTCTCCTGATATATTAGCTGCAAGAATTGCTGTTGATTTTCTAGTGACTGAAATGTTACAGCATTTTTTGCCAATGGCAAACTGTTAGCAACAGATAGCATCAATTAGATTGCAGTATTAGTTATAAGCTGTGTGCTGACTGATAGAGGTATTCAGCTTTGCAGACTTGTATTGTTGCTAGAGCTAGCTACAATATTAGCTCTGCAGCTAGCTACAATTTGCTATTGAAAGAGATGTGTAGCTAGTACACATCTTTGCTACAAGTCACAGCTGTTATGGAATTCAGCAATACATTGTATGAATATCTAATGATAAGCTAATACTGCTCAAATTAGACTGACAAATTATTGTATCACCAGCATAAAGGTAGGGGCACCAAGAGCCAAATATAGTGTAGTATGTACTGGTGATATGGGATGAAGTTGATAGAGTAAATACAAATATACTCACAAAGCAGGGTTACCTCAAAGGCAACCACTGTAACAGCCGGTGGGGAGATTAGATCTGACCCCACTCAGGATTAAGAAGTTGCTCTCCATAGATTAGGAAAAAAACAGATCACACCCCTCCACCAAAGTTTAGCAGAACACATTTATTTACATACTCCAGTGGAAAATGCAACGCATTTCGCAGGTATGCCCCCGCTTCATCAGGCAATGGGTAGGAGTAGGTACAGTGCAGGTCTCACCAGCAGGTAGGACAGATCATCCATCCTCTAATGCTTATCCTCACATGGCAAAACACTTCAATAACAATTAACAAAAGGTGTGCAGGGGTGAGAGCTTCTTTCCTGTATGGTTCTGATCATGCACAACATTTTATATAACCCTGAACCAATGATGGTCCTTTGGAAGCAACTAAAGCTAGTTGACCATGAAGCCCCCTTGTTGTCACCAGGTTGGACAATCAAATGTTTGCTTACACCAAAGTTCACCTCTTACAAATATAAACGTGCAGATCAGCACATAAAGACATCACCATAGACGGAAGAAAAACTCAGTACCGTCATCCAAATCGAAAAAAAGTTTGTTTTTTATTACATGCAACATTTCGAGTGGTGCACCCTCTCCTTTTCAAGCCTAACAAGCCATTTATGGTGTACTAAAGTGCACCATAGCTGTAATTTTTATAGTAAGACTCTATCAAGGGAACTAATCACAATATAGCATTGCTGATGTGCCTACAAATAAGGGAAAACTGTGTATGAAAGACCGCCCTTCACCAAGCAAACCTGATGGGAAATATTGCACCAATCACTGAACCTCGGTGCCTGAATGCTGACCAATAGATGTAAAGCACCAAAAACACGGCATATGGAGAAAACCCAGAAGCGTGTATGCTCGTAATGTGGGACAAATGCTGTTCAATAGAAGCAAAGTGCAACTTGAGGGGCATAGCAACATGGACGTGTCGTCTATCAAGACAAGACTTTCAATACCAGTGCCTTGACCGAACCTATAAGAGAACTGTGTACAACATGCAGAAATCTCTGCTCACCATGTGCAAACTGAATAGGACAACAAAAGGATCCCTACACTCGCTGCAGCAAAGCAAACAAACAGCAACCACATGCATTACAGCAACACACAGAATACCCAATTGGCACATCAACAATGAACATAATCAAAAACATCAATTTCAAATACATGGCCCAATCTGGCATCACAATTTAAACCCCCAGGACCTAAGAATGCCAAGTTCCTGATTAAAAAAAATTCACAGGAAAATCCTGACTTGGAAGGGGACAATTGTTTTGATAACTCCCTCCACACTCCTTAAGAGCATGGAGAAAGTTTTCACTAACAGAATTCTATTAAAATTCCTGTGAGTGCGACATGAAGACTGATGCCAGGTTGATCCTAATAACCCAGGAGGCAGAGGTACACAACTATCTATCAGGATGGACAATCAAATATTTGTTAAACAAACTTTGTTTACACCAAAGTCCACCCCTTACAAATATAAAGTTGCATATCAGCACATAAAGACACCATCTGAATGGGTGATGACAGGGCATCATTGTTGCTCCCCATCAATTTTCAATTCTGTTCAATTTTGTTACGGGAGGACAGTGTGCATCCCAAATGGGCTACTTTATGTACACTGCTGGACTGCACAACTCTGAAATGTCATCTCCCCAGTTCCATTTAAGCCAAGGGTTCCTTTTGCATTTGCATGGCTGTTGCCTTGTAACAGCCGTGGCAGTACTTGCATGGAATAAGGCTATACAGCATTATACCAGCAGTAGTGCAGAACATTCTGCACATATTATACCAGCAAACTATAACTAATATTTCTGCTAATGTTTTTGTAAACAGAATTAGTCATTTTTTTTTATTCCTACTCAATATGTTATACAGCCCATCCATAATTACAAGTGTCACTGTACTAGCAATACCAGCATAATAATAAAAATAAATAAATAAAGTACCCGTAACAGACTATTATTTAGTATGTATATATAGCCCCAACATCTTCTGTAGTGCTTTACCAAGTATATTGTCTTGTCTTATTCACTTAAGGAATCTGAAGTGAAAATAACTTATGATAGAATTATTTGCATGTGTAGTACAGCTAAGAAATGAAACATTAACAGCAGATCTATGAGTCTAATATTGTTTCCAGTACAAGAAAAGTTAAGAAACTCCAGTTGTTATCTATGCAAAAGAGCCACTGATCTCTATGACTTTTAAAGTCACAGAGAGCTCTGTTTTCTGAAGCTTGTTATTTCAGCTGTCAGTCGTTGTATTTTCTTTCTCTGTAAAGGACAGTTCAAAAGTTCACTCGCCTGCTCTGTAACATCATTTAAATGAAAGTATGTGTTGTGTGTAAACTGTAAATATTAGAGAATGATGTAATGTAATAAAAAACTATATAACTGAAAATAAAAATATGAGAATATTTTCTTTGCTAATAATGTTCTAGTAATTATCCATACTACACAACCAATTCATTATATCATATTTATTTTTCACTTCAGTGTCTCTTTAACTGTCTCTCAGAGGGGCTCACAATCGAATCCCTACCATAGTCATATGTCTATGTAAGTATTGTAGTCTCGGGCCAATTTAGAGGGAAGCCAATTAACTTATCTGTATGTTTTTGGGATGTGGGAGGAAACTGAAGTGCCCGGAAGAAACCCGTGCAGACACAGGGAGAACATACAAACTGCCCCTGAATGGGATTAAAGCCGGGGACCCAGCGCTGCAAGGCGAGAGCTGTAACCACTTCACCCCAATGCTGCAAAGATGAGCTTGTATTCTGACATTTTATGCATATTTTTACTGACTTGAACCCTAGTCATTCAAGCCCAGCATCTGCTGTATATTGTACCATCTGCCAGCTAATTAATCTTCAACTGCTGGGCTTTATTGGCTTTGCTTAAAGAGGAACTTCAGCCTAAACAATCATACTGTCATTAAGTTACATTAGTTATGTTAAAATAGATAGGTTATATAATCTCTTACCCACTCTGTTTTAAAAGAACAGGCAAAGGTTTGTGATTTCATGAGGGCAGCCATCTATTTGGTTGAAAGGAGGTGACAGGGAGCATGAGACACAGTTCCAACTGTCCTGTATCCTGATCACCTATCCCAGCTGCTAAGCATCGAGAACAACAACATCACAAACCACATCATAGTTTGCACAGCATCAGGGGAAAAATGCCCAGGCAGTTTTCTTTGATGGGGCGGAGCTTAGCTTCTAAGCATCTAAAAATTAGGCTTGGGTATGAAAAACAAAGTTCAGATGCTGTGAACCTGTTAAAGAAACACAAAGCCTTTTTAGTGCTGCTAAGTAGATTTTTAGTCTGGAGATTCACTTTAAAGTTGGTGGAGCTTTGGATGGAAAGTCATTGTTCATCTCCAGCAAATACTCAGGTGCCCTCCCTCACTGTTTTTCAGTAAGGCACTTAAGTGGTTGATTTGCACATAATTGTCTCTACACATTTACACATAGTTGGTTTTGTGTATTCCTTAATTGGGGCAGTGAAGCTCACTAATTAAAACAGTGCAAGAAAGAAGTGTTAAGTGTAGCTAACTATCTCATAACAGTGTGATTGCTCGTTATAGGCCATTGTAAGTGCTATTGTACTGACATTTCATAGCATAGCTATAGGGCCTTTCATTGGTATAACAGCCTTGTTGCTTCTGTCTGGGTTTTGCGAACACAACCTAAGAAGGCTTGCATATATGCGAACCAGTGCCCATATTAACTTCACTTTGATACATACACTTCACAATACATACATAAACATAAGACTATGGTAGGGATTAGATTGTGAGCCCCTCTGAGGAACCGTTAAGTGACAATGGCCTCAATTCACTAAGATCATGCTGGAGATAATAAGGCAAGAGAAAACTTGCCTTCACACACTTGCCTCCTCTGTAGTTATTTTCACACACAGTAAATAAACAGCCTGTCTTTAACTCTGGAGTTATTTTAAGGATTGGAGAGTTAATTTACAGACAGAAGAGTTAACTTTAGGCTTGCCTGAGGTAAATAAAATGTTTCCTGAATACTACATGCCTTATCACCATGGTAACAACTCTAGAAGAGTTATTAAAGACAGGAGATAAGCTTAGTGAATTGAGGCCATTATATACTCTGTATAGTGTAGTGCTGTGTAAGATGTCAGTGCTATATAAGTACTAAATACTAATAATACTGCCATTATCTATAAACACACTGTGATATTCTGGGGAAAGTTGGGATGTTTAGCTCATGTGGGTATAGGAGATCAAAGCATAGTAGGGTCATAACATACCAGCCAGTGAGTCTTTTAGGAATAAAATAACACAGCTTTATTGCTCAGTCAAGCAATGTCCATAACAACAACAAAAATACACCACACTGGGTATTTTGCGGGGGTGTAGTCACACACAAGATATACAGCCTTCTGGCTCTGTACCCTTCCTCAGGTTCTCTTTGGGATCACTGCATGCCACCCCTGTTACTTACTATACACAGCCACACTGGCTCTTGAGTGACACCTTGCCACGGGCCTAATGGCAGCCCTCAGGGACTTACCTATCCAGGAATCTCCTGGAATACCAGGACTGGAGTCCAACTCCCTTCAGCACTCCAGTAGATTCTCTGCTGCACCAGGCTTGGCAGCATCTCTGCTGCACAGTTCCTCGGGAGCCTCCTTGCTCCACACACAGCCCACTGCACAATGAGAGCTGCAGCCTCTTATGCAACTGATGCAGGTGATCCAGTTAACCCACTCTATGCCAAACTCAGGCCTGGACTTAGAGAAGTGGAGTGTTATGCCCACCCTTCTCCCAATACGTGCCAGTCCTGGATCCCAAACAAATCTGCACAACCTCGGCATCACTAACTTGCAACAATCATCACCCATCAACAATACAATATGCTAAAAGGTTGTTTTATATATATATGGCAGCTGGAAAAAGTTATTTTCCACAATGCAATGAGGTTCACAGAAAACTTTCATGATCAAGGTCATGCCATCACACTGTGGGAGGAGTTTAACCACAATATCAGCCACACCTACCTCACCCCTGGTGATGTATTTGAGAAAAGGTAAAGATTTCTCATGGGAAAGGAGGTATCGGCTGCTGATTGGGATGAAGTTCAATCCTGGGTTAAAGTTCCTCTTTAAGCCACCAGCAAGCAATAAAATAATTCTGACAATACTTCTTTCACCTACTTTTTGGTACTTTTCCAATTGCAGAATGTTGAAAGGTTATTTTAACAGAAGATGATAAATTAACTCCCAAGAGAAAACTTACGAGAAAAAGTGTCATCGGCAAAGGCAATAATCTCCCTGTGCTTGTCTTCACTCTGCCCTCTCCCCTTCCCTCTGCTAAATAGACACATCGCCCTGGCAACAGCTGAGTCACTTCAGCAGAAAAGAAAGGGGGGCAGAGTGAAGACTCAGGCACAGGTAGATCCTTCCTTTTGCTGATGACAGGAGATAAGGAATCTTCTACTGCTTTCTCTATTAAAAATAAACTTTTTTACACACAGGGAATGCTATCAAATGTTCTTTTATGTAACTAAGAGAAGTTACTGAAATTTTAATTTTGGAAGTTTAATCCAACTTAAAATCTGTGTAACTCTCTAGAGCAGTGCTTTCCAACTTTATGAACAAGGAGGGTACATTTTTTTGAGAATACATGGTAGAAGCCAGCTACAATAAGCAGTTTTAACAGTACTAATAGTGAGATATAGTGCTAGATATATGGTAGGGATTAGATTGTAAGCTCCTCTGAGGACATCCAGTGAAATGACCATGTACTCTGTAAAGAGCTTAGATTTTAGTCTCCTCTGAGAACAGACTCACTTACTTACCAAGTCACAGTGGCAGGCTTCTTGCTAGCCGTATGAGTTCTGGATTACTGGACAGCTTCTGGTTGGCTGGCTGGGCAGTGTCTGGTTGGCTGGATAGCTTCTGGCTGGCTTGCTGGACAGCTTCTGACTTGCTGGCTGGCTGGATGGTTTCTGGCTGGCTGGGCTGCTTCTGGCTGGCTGGTTTCTGGCTGGCTGTGCTGCTTCTGGCTGGCTGGCTCCTCTGAGGACATCCAGTGAAATGACCATGTACTCTGTAAAGAGCTTAGATTTTAGTCTCCTCTGAGAACAGACCCACTTACTTACCAAGTCACAGTGGCAGGCTTCTTGCTAGCCGTATGAGTTCTGGATTACTGGACAGCTTCTGGTTGGCTGGCTGGGCAGTGTCTGGTTGGCTGGATAGCTTCTGGCTGGCTTGCTGGACAGCTTCTGACTTGCTGGCTGGCTGGATGGTTTCTGGCTGGCTGGGCTGCTTCTGGCTGGCTGGTTGGATAGCTTGTAGCTGGTTTGCATGGCAGCTTGGTGCTTGCTGTCTAGACAGTTTATGGTTGGCTGGATGGTTAGCTAGCTAGACAGCTTCTGATTGGCTAGTTGGACAGCTTATGGCTGGCTGGCTGGCTGGCTGGCTAGCTTAACCACTTCAGCCTTTAGTTGTTTTTCACCTTATGCATCTGAGCAATTTTTACCTCCCATTTATTAGCCAATAACTTTATTACTAATTATCACAATGAATTGATCTATATCTTGCTTTTTTGGCCACTAATTAAGCTTTCTTTGGGTGGTACATTTTGCTAAGATTTTTTTTTTCTAAATGCATTTTAACTGGAATATTAAGAAAAAATTGAAAACATTCATTATTTCTCAGTTTTTGGCCATTATAGTTTTAAAATAATACACGCTACCATAATTAAAACCTATGTATCTTATTTACCCATTTGTCCCGGTTATTACACCATTTAAATTATGTCCCTATCGCAATGTATGGCGCCAATATTTTATTTCGAAAGAAAGGTGCATTTTTTTAGTTTTGCGTCCATCACTATTTACAAGCTTATAATTAAAAAAAATATATTAGTTGTATACACTCTTCACATGCATATTAAAAAAAAATTCAGACCCTTAGGTAAATATTTTTTTTTTCAATTGTCATTTTTTTTTAGTTAAAAATTTTATTTGGGTATTTTTTGGGTGTGGGAGGTAAACAGTTAATTTTAAATGTAATTTATTGTGTCTTTTTATAATAAAACATGTATATGCATGTAGTTTTACTATTTGGCCACAAGATGGCCACAATTATTTTTTTTGTTTTTCTATCCTGTGAGGAGGACGTGATTTTTTCTTCAGAAAGGCCGCGACCTCTGAAAAGAAGCTGTTGGTTTTTCTACCGGGGACTTAGATCAATGAATGGGAACAATGTTCCCATTCATTGATCTCTGGGCTAACGGGGGAGGCACAGGGGTGCACGTGCGCATGTGCAGGAGCGCGCAGCACCGCAGCAGCAGCCTTTTAGAAGTGAAAGGAACGTCTAAAAGGGTAAAATGGTTAAAGAGAAGCCTTAACCAAGAATTGAACTTCATCTCAATGAGTAGCGTATACCCCCTTTCCCAGGAGAAATCTATTCCTTTTCTCAAACGGATCATCAGGGGGCTCCGTAAGGCTGATTTTCTGGTGAAACCCCTCCCACATTGTGATGTCAGCGCCTCACAGCTCTGTGGTCCTGACATCACACTGTGGGAGCCATGTTGCATTGTGGAAAATAACAGCTGTCTCCAACTGCCAAAAATGCAAGCAGCAGCTACTTCCACTGACATTACCTGCCAGCAGTAAAAATGTCACCATGTAATAAATATCAGAATGTAAATTTAGGGAGAGGAAAGATTTTACAATGTGCAAACAGTGACTAAATCATTTATACATAATTATTGTAAAAATTAAGCCCTTTTTATTACATTATTTTCACTAGAGTTCCTCTTTAAAGGGAGCCTTAACTCAAGTAACAAAAAAAGTTTCACTTACCTGGTGCATCTACCAGCCCCCTGCAGCCATCCTGTGCCCTTGAAGTCACTCCTGAATCCTGTGGTCTCCCGCCGCCGGCTAGTTTCATTTTTGCTGACTCGGAGTTGGCAGGCCACCACGTGTATCATTGCGCACCTTCCCGAAGGTACAGGATGCTATTGTGGGTGTCAACACGTATCTTTGTCTGGCAGGCAATCAGGGGATCTGGGAGTGACTTTGAGGGCACAGGATGGCTGCAGGGGGCTGGTAGAAGCCCCAGGTAAGTGAAACTCTTTTTTGTTACTTGAGTTAAGGTTCCCTTTAAGCATTTTCAGCATTGGCAGTATCCCTGATATCCAAAGGAGAGTGGTACTTCAGACGCTATCTGATTTACACAAAGTCCCACTCACCTTTTCCTTCAGTCAGTTAGTACATCATCCAAATTGAAGAAATGGTCTTGTAAGAGAAGAGGTGGAGTGGCAGACAAAGCAGCAGACGGCCTGTTACAAGAGCTCTAGTGGGCTGGGTGTGGCCTGTGTCTTTGCAAGTTGTACATTACTGTTATGGAGCATACCATATTTGTTTTGTATTCAAAAATGGAACTGCTTTTCTGTACTTTGCAAACAATTCGAACATTTCTCACTACATTGTACTAATAGAAAAAAAAGTTTGATAGTTAAAAAAACAAAAAAACTTTTGACTTAAGACATTTTCTAGTGCTCAGTAAAACTTTGTTTCAAGGGAAATGAGCTTTATAATTTTACTTGTTGAGTAGCCATACCAATTTTTTGTTAGGTGACCTACTGGCTTGCTTTAAATTTGCCACATACTGTATACCTTTGTATGGGGAGCACAGTGACCGATACTGAGCTCTAACTGCTTGCAGATATTTTTTTTCTATTGCACTGGAAAATAAATTGTCCAGTAGTCCTGTCACCTATAGGTAAAGAGAATGTTCTGCTTACGGTGCATGTATCTGATGCAATACGGTGCCAAGGTGTCAGGGATAAAGTTGTCTAGAGGATCTATTCACCTGTCATTCTCACCCACAAAATGAGCTCAACTGCTGAATTATTTTAAAGATACATTAAATAGCAATGTCCTTTCACTGAAAATTGGATTATATTTGTGTCCTCTGCATAGATGCATCATTTTTTATTGTATTTTCTAGTTGCTGGCACTAGAAAACACTGAGCTTACCAGTGTCAGGATGAACCATTGTTACAGCACTCAAGAGGTATTTCATGCTTTTAAAAGGTACCTGTGAAAAGTCTAGTGCTCCATTTGTAAGGTTTATGAATACGTAGTGTCTAGGATATTCACAATATAGCGGTTGTTATAACTAAGAATAGGCTGGGAGGGCACAGTAAAGGACTGGTAGGGGCTTATGTGCACCCCATCTAACAGTTCACAATATAGTCCAGTAAAAATGTATAATTTTATACAGTTTTAACTGCAGACTGTCAGCTTTAATTTGAGGGTATTTACATCCAAATCAGGTGAACGGTGTATTAACTACAACAGTTTGCATATGTGCCTCCCACTTGCTAAGGGACCAAAAGTAATAGGACAGAAAAATAATCATAAATCAAACTTTCACTTTTTAATACTTGGTTGAAAATGCTTTGCAGTCAATTAAAGTCTGAAGTTTGGAATGCATAGACATCACCAGATGCTGGGTTTCATCCCTGGTGATGCTTTGCCAGGCCTCTACTGCAACTGTCTTCAGTTCCTGCTTCTTCTAGGGGCATTTGCCCTTCAGTTTTGTCTTCAGCAAGTGAAATGAATGCTCAGTCGGATTCAGGTCAGGTGACTTACTTGGCCATTACATAACATTCCACTGCTTTCCCTTCAAAAACTCTTTGGTTGCTTTTTCAGTATGCTTTGGGTCATTGTCCATCTGTACTGTGAATCGCCATTCAATGAGTTCTGAAGCATTTGGCTGAATATGAGCAGATCATATTGCCCAAAACACTTCTGAATTCATCCTGCTGCTATTGTCAGCAGTCACAACATCAATAAACACAAGATAACCAGTTCCATTGGCAGCCATACATGCCCACGCCATGACACTACCACCACCATGCTTCATTGATGAGGTGGCATACTTAGGATCATGAGCAGCTCCTTTCCTTCTCCATACTCTTCTCTTCCCATCAATCTGGTACAAATTAATCTTTAGGCAAGGTAAACAAAGTGCCCCCCCCAAAACATTTTTTTTTACTGTTATGTATATGTACTGTATCAATACAAAATATTATATACTTTTGCATATACATTCAGGTTATGTAGGGTTTTCTTTTTGTCCTTTCCATATACTAATTATTTTATTCATTGACTGAGTCAATATTGTCAACTCAATAGTAGAACTCAACACTTGCTTAGATAATGGTTGAGCATTACTAAGTATAATATAGCTTCACTAATGTATACTCCAAGGAGACAGCACCCAGGTTAAATTGTCTAGGGTTGCGCCGGTGCCTTGCCTCGACCAGATTGCTCAGACAGTCCTTGTACAACCAAACATAAGAAAGAGGCGGCACACTAATGGCTGCAAAACGTTGCTTATATTGCGGAACAGTGACACTACATGTTACGGACACGCAGTTCATTCATCAGGTGAGGTGTATACATCTGATGAAGGACCTGCGTGTCCGTAACATGTAGTGTTTCGCAATATAAGCAACGTTTTGCAGCCATTGGTGTGCCACCTCTTTTTTATGCTAAGTATAATATACTCTGGCTTTTACAAGTGAGCTCTAGCTCTCCCAAGTGTTGCAGTTATAATTCCTTTAGACCTGAGCACACTTACACACTTCTGTCCACTGTACCAACAATGACAGTTCTGTAAAATACTATAATAGTCGTTGAGTCCAGGTATCAATGATCAATTTTAGTTTTTTAAGACAGAATCATGACATGATTATAGTACAAAAGAAGTCAAGAGGAGGACTGTGGTGGAAGCCAATATTGCCTTGTGGTATTACTTTCTGTGTGGGTACTTTGGTTGCAGTAATGGCTAACACATGCTTTGTACATGATTTCAAACAATTATACTGCTGTATGATCTTTGAACCTAATTTCATTACAACATCAAATTAAGTCATGCGATGATCACATTGTTTAAAAAAAATGCATTGCTTGGTTATATGATTTCCTTTTGTATATTCCTTTGCTTTGATTTGCCATTGAGACTGAGACTTCCCTTGCTCAGTCTGTCACATGTTGCTTAGTAAACCTATCTTTCAAAACAAGTGTTATATTTCCTTTCCACAGCATTAATTGTATATATATATATATATATATATATATATATATATATATATATATATATATATATATATATATATATATATATATATATATATATATATATGGCATATACAGTATATTCTGGCATATAAGACTACTTTTAAACCCTTGAAAATCTTCTGAAAAGTTGGGGGCCGTCTTATACGCCGGGTGTCATTGATGCCGGGTAATACTCTCTATCCTGTTACTGACTCTCAGATCTCGCTGCTGAGGACTGTAGTTAAGCGGCGCAGGAACACTTGTGCGAGGTCTGAGAGGCAGAGAAAGAGGTAAATAGAATACAAGGGTGGGCCAGACAGGTGAAAGAGGCGTGCTTTATGGGCACAGCACATTCTATTCTTCCAAACCTCTCTGATAAACAAAGAGAGCTGACCAATCCACTTAGGGAGAGTTGACCAATCTAACCAGCCAATCCCCTGTATAGTGTTATATACTGGGTACCACATACAGTACAGCACCAGTAACTGTTCATACATAGCTCCAGTATATGATGTTTTTCTAACGTTTATTTGGTGTGCGTTGGAAGAGGTGTAGTCTTATACGGCGAGTATATCACAAACTCTATATTCGTCGTCTTACACGCCCAGTCGTCTTATACAATGGAATTTAAAAATATATATATCCTGGCTAGGGTCAGTACCTATTCAATAAGGAGTTCAAGGCAAGACTCCTTAATACTGCAGGGTGGCCTCTTGAGTGCACCCCAGTGGGTCAAGAGGCCAGCCTGTGGCTCAAAGAGTCTGACAGGAGAAAAGCGTTATACAAAGGGCTGCCTTGACAAAGGGGGATTACTGCATCCCCGAAACGTTCGTAGATTATTGGACATTTAGCTTGAAGTATTAATAAAATCTCCTTTACTTCTACTGAGCATGCAGACCCCCTAGATTATACTTTTACAGAAGATTAAACAGTAAAAAAATGTATATACTAACCAGAAAGCCATTTGTAAATAGTTCTTCACTGTATCCTGACATCCAGTTCATCAGGACTGAGTTACTCTGTATTGTACCTGGCCACTAACACATTTCTCTTGATACATATGTTAACTAAACACATAGCTATAATACAGTTCTCTTCACATATTGATTCTAAAATGACTGCAAAAGAACCTAAACAATTGCTTGCAAGTCTTAATGCTAGCTATTCAGTCCAATGCAATCAAATTTTCCAGCCCTACCATTCTATAGAACAATCATATTTCACTGAAAATGATACAATTAATCGATTGCTCTTTACTTGTCAGTTTGACTTTGTGATTGTTTTATCAAATGAAAAGTGGCATTAAATGATCACAGCTGAAATATTTGTAGCCAGCGTTAGCTTAGTCTCTCTAGATCTTCTTCAGTGACTACTTCTCATTGCTGACACAGACTGAAAGTAATTGAGGAAGAAATGTAGCCTAAAACGTTTCTCTGTCATGCTGGTGTATTTTATATAAAGTAAATAATTCTATATTCCCAGTTGAGCCATCACATTTTGTCTATTTAAAGGGAACCTAAAGTGAAAGTAATGTGGCCAGCGTAAATTACCTGGGGTTTCTTCCAGCCCTCTGTATTCCCTTTGGTCCCACTCTGTTCCATTCAGCCATTTTGCCCCTCCAAAAGCTGGCCGACTGGTTCAGTCATGGGCTGCTGCGCATGCATGACCCCTGGCCATGTGCACTAGCTATTTTTATGAACTGTGCAAGTGCAGAATGCATAGGAGTGCCAGGAGGCATGCTCCCCTTGGTTGTGCATGCTGCCTTCAGAAGCTAAGCAGGGCTTTTTGGTACCTGCTGTGAGACCGCACAATGCCGAAGCTTGGCGGGACTATAGCAGTAATGCTATTCACATGTCACACAGACCAGTGGCAGTGACTGCAACTAACCGAAGTTGATCACTGGCTGGCTGGCTTAGTTAGCTAACGAGTATACAGTAATAGAGCAGTAGAATTAGTGTGAAGTTGAACCTGCCTGCACTAAGCTTAGCAAATCAGTACACTGTCACTGACTACTATACTGACTACAACTATCACTCACTGGCTAGCTAAATACAAGTATACAGTCAATAATAGAGCAGTAGAACCAGTGAATATGCCTGGCCCTGCACTAAGCACAGCAATCAGTAGACTCTCTCACTGACAACTACACTGACTACAACTAACTTAAGTAATCACTCACTGGCTAGCTAGCTGAATACAAGTATCAGATACATTATAAGGGCAATGATGTAAGGACTGAAAACGTTCTTGCCTATGCAGATATGGCCTGGAGATGATCCTCTCAATGCCACTGAGTCTAGCAAGGATGGAGCTCTGGAAATGGCCCCCACTTTATATACAAGAGAGGAGGGCAGGGCCTCCCCTGCTATTATTGGCTGCTAGGACCTGGCTGGGGGCCTCTGATTGGCCCAGGGATGTCATTTCCTCCCATTTCCACCTAATCACGACCGAATCACAAATTTCTAGCACAATCACGACCGTGATCGCTTTCCGAATATATGCAATCACGGAATTTCCGTGGTCGATTTCCGTGGTCCGGAATTATTCATGGATTCGTATTCAAAAGTCGAATAGTGAAAAAGTTCTCGTGAATCACGGGTATTCCGTGACCACGGAAATTATCTGCCCACCACTGGTGAGGGACCATTAGGACTACACGAGGCTGGAAGAAGCGAGGTAGGACTTCTTGGTGCATGGCACACACTGCGTAGCACCAGAGTTTGGCGCAGCTACAGTCACAATGCTATAGTGTGCAACCCGAATAGCTGTAATTCAGGTTCCCGGCAATTTAATTATTTCTCCCTCTGAGTTGCTATGACTCGGAGGGGGAATAGTAATTAACACCACCCGGAATTCCACTAGCAGCAGGGTGAGCCATCATTTGGCTCATCGTGCACCAAAGTAACCAGGTGGCAAACTGACATGTATGCGGAAGAAGCCCCAGGTAGGTTAAACTGGCCACATTACTTTCACTTTAGAATCCTTTTAATCTCTGAATTTGCACACAAGGTACATAGATCCCTGTGATTGTAATGATGAGCCTCTGAAGTGAAGACCATATTATCTCTGCTTGTGCCCACCTCTGTGTTTATTATCAGTCCCTAGTGTTACCTTTCCAGTCTTGCTCCTTAAAGGAATTGTCAGGCAAATAAAAAAAATGAGTTTCACTTACCTGGGGCTTCTACCAGCCTCATGCAACCATCCTGTGCCCTCGTAGTCACTCACTGCTGCTAGTTTCGTTTTTGGCCGCCTTGCATCCATTTTTATGCATTGAAGAAAGAAGGGGGGGGGGGGGGAGACTGCTACAATCACGTGTATTGACCCAAATGGGAGCAGGAAAATCAAAAAGCCAATGTTAAATGTCACCAAGGAAGTTCCGCTACACCAGATGGTAGGGTGAAGTCAAACATCTTTATTCTTTAATCCATCATCAGATAAAAAAGCTCGCGCGTATCGGAGCAATGAAAGGCTCTATAGCTTTTTATGCATTCTAGCTAGTGCAGGAACATTAACACATACATTTTTTAGCATTTTTTTGGCATTAGCAGTGCAATATGAAAAAATGTTAGGGTTAGCGGTGCAACGCCAAAAATTTTTTGCATTGCACCACTAACGCTAAAAAATGTATGTGTTAATGTTCCTGCACCATCGGGAATGCGTAAAAATGGACACAATGAGGCAATGAGGGACTGGAGCAGCAGTGAGTGACTATGAGGGCACAGGATGGCTGCATGGGGCTGGTAGAAGCCCCAGGTAAGTGAAACTCATTTTTTTTTGCATGACAATTCCTTTAACCACTTGACAACCACAGTGCTAACCCCCCCCTAACGACCAGGCTCTTTTTTGTTGCACTGGGCTGTGCAGGCTTTTCAGCCTCCTGCACAGCCCAGCTATGGAGCCCAGCGATCATACTCACCTCCTTTTTTTGTCCCTAAGGGGACATGCCGCCGGAGGGGTCCGATTGCTGCGGCAGTTTGTTTATTTTTTTTTTCTTCATCCTCATCGAGGTATTCTCTCTCCCCGTCCCTCCCCCTTTCCCTTCCCTCCTCCCCTCTGTGCTCTGAATGGAACAGTAAGGCGATCCATCCTGTTCCACCTCTCATAGGCATCAGCCTATGAGAGGATGGTGCTCCCCGGCCAATCAGAGGCCGGGGATCGCAGATCTCGTACAGCGCTGCCAGGAACCGCAGATCTCGTACAGCACTGCCAGGAACCGCAGCACTGTATGGATGTAAACAAAGGGGATTTCTTTCCCCTTCGTTTACAAACAGCCTGCTAGCCGTGATAGGCGGCTAGCAGGCTAATCACGAAACTTCGTTCCCGTGAAGTGGCAGGGAACGACCGCGTGGCCGTTCTCTGGGAAACTGCAGCCCCAGGACTTGACATCAATTGACGTTAGGCGGTCTTGGGGCTGCCACCATCGGTGTTAGGCGGCCCTCAGGTAGTTAAGCATAAGTTGTTGATGTCATTGAACAAGGAAGTAGGTGTGTATCATTATAATGCATGCTACTAGTCTTGGGAGGTTAAGTGCTGTGTTCAGATGTTGTTTAATGTTGCAGTGCTCTCTGCAGCAAATCATGCTCTTTTGGCTTCCCCCTGTGTCTTCACTTCTCCAGTTTGCCTCCACCTACTTCCATATGAACTAATGGCTAATGGCTACCCCCTCTACCCATGTTGCTGTTTTGCCCAACAAATGGTAGCTTTGTCCTTCTGTAAACTAATGTCTGATAAAAAATAAAATAAAACATTTTGACATAGGAAGCTCAAATCATGGCAAGACAGGCACTGGAACACTGCAAAAATAACAGGGCTGATCAGAGCAGGATAGTGTGGAGACATCTAGTGGCCAAAAATGGAAATACACAAAGGTGCATTAAAAAATCACTCAGCTTTTTAATTATGTATGTCATAAGAGTATATCACTATTATGTTTTTAAATTAGGGCTCACTTTTGCTACATCCACCATTGCTACTTTTAATGTTTTGGGCAATTCTTACACTGCAGGGAATTCCTCTAGGACAATATTTTAGTAGAATAAAGGAATCCTCACCAGTAATGGGTGTCAGATTTTACTAAAAATAGACAAAAACAGAAATAAGTTTTATTTTTGGGTCACCCATATTATACAAATGTATAATAAAAAAAGAAACACTATGACTTTGTTTTGCCACCACCATATGTATGGCCCACAAAATGCTTTAAAAAATCCTGTTAATATCATGTGGTGTGTTATGGGAGTGGGTGTGTCCTGGACCTTCAGGGTCCTGAACTTGGACATGCGGTCAAGCTGTGGAAAAAAAATCAGTTCTTAGCCTTAGGTTTGTAAGTTCAATGAATTTATAGAGGTATTTAGTATCTTTTTTCCTGTTACTCTACTCTACTCTTTTCTGATATGGCAGGTGGTGGATGCCCCCCCCCCAAAAAAAAATTCCAGAGCTCTGCTTTAACCACTTTAGGACCTAGGGCTTTCTACCCCTTAAGGACCGGCCACTTTTTTTCCATTCAGACCACTGCAGCTTTCACGGTTTATTGCTCGCTCATACAACCTACCACCTAAATGAATTTTGGCTCCTTTTCTTGTCACTAATAAAGCTTTCTTTTAATGCTATTTGATTGCTCCTGCGATTTTTACTTTTTATTATATTCATCAAAAAAGACATGAATTTTGGCAAAAAAATGATTTTTTTAACTTTCTGTGCTGACATTTTTCAAATAAAGTAAAATTTCTGTATACATGCAGCACGAAAAATGTGGACAAACATGTTTTGGATAAAAAAAAAACCATTCAGTGTATATTTATTGGTTTGGGTAAAAGTTATAGCGTTTACAAACTATGGTGCAAAAAGTGAATTTTCCCATTTTCAAGCATCTCTGACTTTTCTGACCCCCTGTCATGTTTCATGAGGGGCTAGAATTCCAGGATAGTATAAATACCCCCCAAATGACCCCATTTTGGAAAGAAGACATCCCAAAGTATTTACTGAGAGGCATAGTGAGTTCATAGAAGATATTATTTTTTGTCACAACTAAGCGGAAAATGACACTTTGTGAGAAAAAAAAAAAGTTTCCATTTCTTCTAACTTGCGACAAAAAAAAATGAAATCTGCCACGGACTCACCATGCCCCTCTCTGAATACCTTGAAGGGTCTACTTTCCAAAATGGGGTCATTTGTGGGGTATGTTTACTGTCCTGACATTTTGGGGGGTGCTAAATTGTAAGCACCCCTGTAAAGCCTAAAGGTGCTCATTGGACTTTGGACCCCTTAGCGCAGTTAGGCTGCAAAAAAGTGCCACACATGTGGTATTGCCGTACTCAGGAGAAGTAGTATAATGTGTTTTGGGGTGTATTTTTACACATACCCATGCTGGGTGGGAGAAATATCTCTGTAAATGACAATTTGTTAATTTTTTTTACACACAATTGTCCATTTACAGAGATCTTTCTCCCACTCAGCATGGGTATGTGTAAAAATACACCACAAAACACATTATACTACTTCTCCTGAGTACGGCGATACCACATGTGTGGCACTTTTTTGCACCCTAACTGCACTAAAGGGCCCAAAGTCCAATGAGTACCTTCAGGATTTCACAGGTCATTTTGAGAAATTTCGTTTCAAGACTACTCCTCACGGTTTAGGGCCCCTAAAATGCCAGGGCAGTATAGGAACCCCACAAATGACCCCATTTTAGAAAGAAGACACCCCAAGGTATTCCGTTAGGAGTATGGTGAGTTCATAGAAGTTTTTATTTTTTTGTCACAAGTTAGCGGAAATTGATTTTAATAGTTTTTTTTCACAAAGTGTCATTTTCCGCTAACTTGTGACAAAAAATAAAATCTTCCATGAACTCACCATACTCCGTACAGAATACCTTTGGGTGTCTTCTTTCTAGAATGGGGTCATTTGTGGGGTTCCTATACTGCCCTGGCATTTTAGGGGCCCTAAACCGTGAGGAGTAGTCTTGAAACCAAATGTCGCAAAATGACCTGTGAAATCCTAAAGGTACTCATTGGACTTTGGGCCCCTTAGCGTACTTAGGGTGTAAAAAAGTGCCACACATGTGGTACCGCCGTACTCAGGAGAAGTAGTATAATGCGTTTTGGGGTGTATTTTTACACATACCCATGCTAAGTGGGAGAAATATCTGTAAATGACAATTGTTTTATTTTTTTACACACAATTGTCCATTTACATAGAAATTTCTCCCACCCAGCATGGGTATGTGTAAAAATACACCCCAAAACACATTATACTACTTTTCCTGAGTACGGCGGTACCACATGTGTGACACTTTTTTGCAGCCTAGGTGCGCTAAGGGGCCCAACGTCCTATTCACAGATCATTTTGAAGCATTTGTTTTCTAGACTACTCCTCGCGGTTTAGGGCCCCTAAAATGCCAGGGCAGTATAGGAACCCCACAAGTGACCCCATTTTAGAAAGAAGACACCCCAAGGTATTCCGTTAGGTGTATGGCGAGTTCATAGAAGATTTTTTTTTTTGTCACAAGTTAGTGAAAAATGACACTTTGTGAAAAAAAACCAATAAAAATTTATTTCCGCTAACTTTTGACAAAAAATAAAATCTTCTATGAACTCGTCATACACCTAACAGAATACCTTGGGGTGTCTTTTTTTCTAAAATGGGGTCACTTGTGGGGTTCCTATACCGCCCTGGCATTTTACAGGCCCAAAACCGTGAGTAGTCTGGAAACCAAATGTCTCAAAATGACTGTTCAGGGGTATAAGCATCTGCAAATTTTGATGACAGGTGGTCTATGAGGGGGCGAATTTTGTGGAACCGGTCATAAGCAGGGTGGCCTTTTAGATGACAGGTTGTATTGGGCCTGATCTGATGGATAGGAGTGCTAGGGGGGTGACAGGAGGTGATTGATGGGTGTCTCAGGGGGTGGTTAGAGGGGAAAATAGATGCAATCAATGCACTGGGGAGGTGATCGGAAGGGGGTCTGAGGGGGATCTGAGGGTTTGGCCGAGTGATCAGGAGCCCACACGGGGCAAATTGGGGCCTGATCTGATGGGTAGGTGTGCTAGGGGGTGACAGGAGGTGATTGATGGGTGTCTCAAGGTGTGATTAGAGGGGACAATAGATGCAAGCAATGCACTGGCGAGGTGATCAGGGCTGGGGTCTGAGGGCATTCTGAGGGTGTGGGCGGGTGATTGAGTGCCCTAGGGGCAGATAGGGGTCTAATCTGATAGGTAGCAGTGACAGGGGGTGATTGATGGGTAATTAGTGGGTGTTTAGGGTAGAGAATAGATGGAAACACTGCGCTTGGGTGGTGATCTTATGTCGGATCTGCGGGCGATCTATTGGTGTGGGTGGCTGATCAGTTTGCCCGCAAGGGGCAGGTTAGGGGCTGATTGATGGGTGGCAGTGACAGCGGGTGATTGATGGGTGGCAGTGACAGCAGGGGGTGATTGATGGGTGGCAGTGACAGGGGGTGATTGATGGGTGATAGGTGATTGGCAGGTGATTGACAGGTGATCAGTGGGTTATTACAGGGAAGGACAGATGTAAATATTGCACTGGCGAATTGATAAGGGGGGGTCTGAGGGCAATCTGAGCGTGTAGGCGGGTGATTGGGTGCCCGCAAGGGGCAGATTAGGGTCTGATCTGATGGGTAACAGTGACAGGTGGTGATAGGGGGTGATTGATGGGTAATTAGTGGGTGTTTAGAGGAGAGAATAGATGTAAACGCTGCGCTTGGGTGGTGATCTGATGTCGGATCTGCGGGCGATCTATTGGTGTGGGTGGGTGATCAGAATCCCCGCAAGGGGCAGGTTAGGGGCTGATTGTTGGGTGGCAGTGACAGGGGGTGATTGATGGGTGATAGGTGATTGGCAGGTGATTGACAGGTGATCAGTGGGTTATTACAGGGAAGGACAGATGTAATTAATGCACTGGCGAATTGATAAGGGGGGGGGGGTCTGAGGGCAATCTGAGCGTGTGGGTGGGTGATTGGGTGCCCGCAAGGGGCAGATTAGGGTCTGATCTGATAGGTAACAGTGACAGGTGGTGATAGGGGGTGATTGATGGGTGATTGATGGGTAATTAGTGGGTGTTTAGAGAAGATAACAGATGTAAACGATACATTTGGGAGGTAATCTGACGGCGGGTTTGCGGGCGATCTAATGGTGTGGGTGGGTGATCAGATTGCCCGCAAGGGGCAGGTTAGGGGCTGATTGATGGGTGGCAGTGACAGGGGGTGACAGGGGGTAATTGATGGGTGATAGGTGATTGGCAGGTGATTGACAGGTGATCAGTGGGTTATTACAGGGAAGAACAGATGTAATTAATGCACTGGTGAATTGATAAGGGGGGGTCAGAGGGCAATCTGAGCGTGTGGGCGGGTGATTGGGTGCCCGCAAGGGGCAGATTAGGGTCTGATCTGATAGGTAAAAGTGACAGGTGGTGATAGGGGGTGATTGATGGGTGATTGATGGGTAATTAGTGGGTGTTTAGAGGAGAGAATAGATGTAAACAATGGATTTGGGAGGTGATCTGATGTCGGATCTGTGGGCGATCTATTGGTGTGGGGGGGTGATCAGATTGCCCGCAAGGGGCAGGTTAGGGCTGATTGATGGGTGGCAGTGACAGGGGGTGATTGACGGGTGATTGACGGGTGATTGACAGGTGATTGACAGGTGATTGACAGGTGATCAGGGGGATAGATGCATACAGTAAACAGGGGGGGGGGTGGTCTGGGGGGGGGGGGGTCTGTGGAGAATCTGAGGGGTGGGGGGTGATCAGGAGGGGGCAGGGAGCAGGGGGGGGGGATAAAAAAAAATAGCGTTGACAGATAGTGACAGGGAGTGATTGATGGGTGATTAGGGGGGTGATTGGGTGCAAACAGGGGTCTGGGGGGTGGGCAGGGGGGGGTCTGATGGGTGCTGTGGGCGATCTGGGGCAGGGGGGGGAGAAATCAGTGTGCTTGGGTGCAGACTAGGGTGGCTGCAGCCTGCCCTGGTGGTCCCTCGGACACTGGGACCACCAGGGCAGGAGGCAGCCTGTATAATACACTTTGTAAACATTACAAAGTGTATTATACACTTTGTATGCAGCGATCGTGGGGTTAACATCCCGCCGGCGCTTCCGTATAGCCGGCAGGATGTTGCGGCGGGCGAGCGGTGACAGGCGCCGGCGGAGGATCGCGTCACGGATGACGCGATTGCTCCGCCCATGCCCTTAGAAGGACCGCCGCCTCTGTGGGTGAGCCGGTCCTTCAGGGCGACACTTCCCGGCCGCCTCTGTGCGTTAGGCGGTCGGGAAGTGGTTAAAGTGTACCTTAAGGAAAAAAAAGTGCCCTACAGGGTACTCACCTCAGGTGGAGGAAGTCTCTGTATCCGACAGAAGCTTCCCCTGTCCTTCCCCAACAGCCCGTTCCAGAACTGCCGCTTGTTGATGGCGGTAAAAGCCGAGTCCAATCGGGTCCATGCTGCTGCACATGCAAAGGAGAACTGAATCGATTTCGTTCAGCCTTTACCGCTGGAGCCTGAGCATGTCCATGCTACTGCACAGTCTCAGTGTGGCCGTGCTTTGGAGGTCTCAGGGCTGGATTGTGCCAGTGAAAGAGGATGGGAGAAGCCTCTAGAGAAATCCAGAGGCTTACCCCTCCCGAGGTAAGTATTCATTTTGGAGGATTGCAAACCTCACAGGTTTGCTTTAAGTAACATGCGGCCAACTACTGATTAGAGGTTAGCTGCACATATAAAGCAGAAGCAGAGCTGGATTTTCCATAAGCCACTGTAGGCACTTGCCTACAGGCACCTGGTGATGGTAAGTTGGCTCACTCCCCTCCCCTATTGCCTTCCTCTTTCCTTCCCTTGCCTATGCAGAGTCCTAAACAGAGCATAAATGACAGGTTGCTCATCCGGCTCTCTGCATTCCAGTGAATTAGAACTAGCGCCGCTGATACACGTCGAACCGCAACTTCCCGATGTCCTGCCATAATTCATACCGCATGCATGAAAACGGGTTCGTGCACGCATTAGCTGGTGTGAAAGAGCCCAAAGGGGCACCTGTGGCTACCTATGCTGGGCTGGGAATGCCAACACAGTTCCATGGGGGTTTGTAGGTTCATGGAGGGTGAAGTCTAAGGTGCCAGAACATCTGTGCCTATAGGCTCCTGTGATGTAAATCTAAGCCTAAGCGGAAGGCAGGATACATAATACAGTTTGTTATAAAAGGAGTAGCTCTGTACGAAAAAAAATATAACAGAAGTAGCTTAGGACTAAAATGTGTCCTCCTCATTGGTATTCATTTTATCTCTAAAATGAGCATTATGTAGCTGTCATAACCCTCTTATTAATGCTATAAATGGCTTTTTGCGCCTTGTACACCAGTCTGCATTGAGCAGCAATGTTTTATTACAGGCAGGTAAACCAACAGAGAAAGCTACTCTCTTGTCTACTCTCAGACTGCGTTCACTTCTCTCCCAATTCTGGGTGTCTCTGTGTGACGGGCAAGAACATCTCTGAATTAACTTTATAAATGATGCTGAATTCAGGACCAGAGGAGAGCTAATCAAATTGGATTAGTTAGTTTCAGACTTCAGTGCTTTTTGTTTGGTCTAGATTATCAGAATCTTTATTAGATAAGCTTGAATTGGCAACATTTGTAGGTGCTGCAAGCCTCTACGTGATATCCATCTGTAACAAACGCTCTGCTCCCTGCGGCTCCACAGAAGAAAATGCCAAGCTCAGCTCATACAACCTGGGGTAATTGTCTTTCATCGCATTATTCCTCAGGACCCTCTCTAAATAAACAGGTTGTTGTAATAATTGTGAGAAAAAGATAAATAAAATTAGGAATTAAATGCCACAAATGTATAATGTTAGCTGCATTGGTTATGAAAGGAATCAGAATACAGCGTGCAAAGATCAAACTTTAGCTATGATGTTGGTTCAAATAAATAGATTAAATACAAATTACTGTTAAACTTTCATTTTTATTCTTCATTTTTATTGGCTTACTACTGTAAAAAAAAATAGGTGACAGAGAAGCTCAATCCACCAGTAGCAATGCTTAATGATTACGTGGACATGGCCTAGCAGTGTAAAAATATATACATCATAACCAAAATAGACATAAGAATAGCAAAAAGGGCATATCAACTGAGATAGCTTCTCAAGTAAAAATAATTTTACAGGAAAAGTGGCTTTTGATAAAATGTCCATTTTTTTATTTTACTACTACCTAAGGTAAAAATAAACGTATGAGATTGTCAATTGTTTGTGTTGTACTAAAGGTAAACAGAAAGTAGAGTTTAATATGTTTATTTTAAAATTGTAAAGACTTCATTTTAAGAATTCTAAACAACAACCATTACAAATCTCCCTTGCTGGGCAGAAAAACAAACAGAAGTAATGACTCTTTGAACTATAGTTATTTAACACTTTCTGTACTGGAAAATAGAATGGGACTGAAGACAATTTCTAGTAGGGCTTGTACTATATGTATGTATGTTTACCTCCTCATGTCACCTGTAACTTCAGGTGAGCTTTATGGCTGACTAGAATCTTGAAAGGGTCAAAACATGTAATTTGCCAGCGCCTTACAACTATCAGTTAAAGGACACCAGAAGTAAAAGGGATATGGAGGCTGCCATATTTATTTCTTTTTAAAACAATGCAAATTGTCTGGTGGTCCTGCTGATCCTCTGCCTCTAATATTTTTATCCATAGACCCTGGACAAACATGCAAATTAGACGTTTGACTGAAATTTGACTGGATTTGCCATATGCTTGTTTCAGTGTGTGATTCAAACAAAGGCATAGACCTGCTGTAGTTTTTGATAAAATCAACTTTAAAGTTATAAGAGGAAAAATGTTGTTGTTTTTTTTGTAAAGTGAACACAAGATGAAAATTAACTGATGAGATAAGAAAAATTGTATTTATCCTCCTACTTCTAAAAATATATTTTTTATAAATCCCATTGTTTTCTTTCATAATTAAACATTTACAAAGTAGATTAAATGTTTTGCTCTCTCTGCTTAGTGGTAGCCTATTAAATGTCCCTAAATGAAAATACATGAACTATTGACCTTTTTCTATCTCCCCCTGCTCTCAGAAGTTGTATTCGGCCAAGAAGACAGAAACTTTCAATTCAAAGCTTAAACGTTAACCTTTTAGGCAGCTAAATAAAGCATGTAAAACAGCCTGGTTATTAATATGTTTGCACTGTACATACACATGTTTATCTCATCCTGTCACATGTCGACTTGGGTACACTTTACTGCAACTAAATGACAGATAATGTATCGGTGGAGAAAATATGCATACGGTATATTCCCAGAAACAACAGTGACTTTCCGGACATGGTTTTGTCATGTAATGACCAAAAGAAAACCCCAGGACAAGTTCCAATGATTTGGCTCGGAATTGCTGTACAACTGCAATTCTCCTGTACAAGGATCTTTATCCAGTTCACCACTGAGAGGTTTTTCCCATTAAGGACCAGAGCAATTTTTTACATTTGAGCACTCCTCCAGTTCTTTCGCCAATAACTTTATTACTGCTTATCACACTGAAATGACATATGGCTTCTTTTTTTCACCACTATTTAGGCTTTCTTTAGGTGGTACATTTTGCAAAGAATTATTGCATTCTAAATGCATTTTACTGGGAACAATAATAATAAAAAAATGGAGCAAAATCATTATTTCTCAGTTTTCAGTTATTATAGTTTTAAAATACTGCAATACATGCTACTGTAATTAAAACCCACATGTTTTATTTGCCCATTTGTCCCTTTACACTATTTAAATTATGTCCCTATCACAATGTATGGTGACAATTTTTATTTGAAAATAAAGGTGTATTTTTTATGTATTACATCCATCACTAATTACAAGCTCTTATTTGCCAAAACAACAGTAATATACCCTCATGACATACGTATTAAAAGCGTTCCTAAGGTAACTATTTAAATATATATTTTTTTCAAATGTCCCATTTTTATTTTTTAATAATGGTGTTTCATTTGGTTACTATGGGAGAGGAGGTAAGTGGATATTTAATAGGGTGTTTTATGTATTTTTATTTATTAATAGACTGTATTCAGGTGTCCCCCCACTTTGTACGAGAGGAATTGCTGCAGGAGACTTGGGTGCAGCATACAGCTGGTATATGGCTGATCCTGCTGCTGCACAAGTCCCGGACGTGTTAAATACTATTCCTCCTCCAGTTTGCCATGGATGGTGGGGAATGAAATAATTCTGCTTCCTGCAATTGCTGGAAGCCGAATTATTGTGTTTTAAAAGTAACTTCAGCTCAATCTTCTGACGACGCCAAAGTTACTCCCTGTGCACCCAAATCTCCTGCGCTGGATTCACTGTGTTCACACTTTATTACTATTATGTACTGTTTACTGCATGCTTGCGAAACAGGAATTATCACGTGTATGCTTTACTTACACTTTTGACAATGACCACGGCATGTAATTGATGCCAGTGATCATTCATAACAGGCACTAAGATTGGTGAATGGGAAATGTGTTTTGTGTTCATTCACTGATCTGTGTATTAACATGCGGCAATGAGAATGTGTGCGTTCTCGCCCTGTGCGAGAACGCACAGGGCGGACGATTGCAGAGGGAGGCATATATCTACGTACCTCTAATGGGAACAGTCCTCCTGTGGGGTGTAGATATACTGTCCAAATTTCAATAAGTGGTTAAAAGAATAGATTAAAAAAAGTATGTGGCATCCACCCTTCCAAGCCTCTTTAACCTTTTTGTCAACCATGCAGGCTAGTATAGACAGAATTCTGTCCCTGTACCGCCTGGGGCTCTGCAACCTGAGCTATACCAGCCTGCATGGTCCATGATATGAGGGGGCTCTGGAAGAGAGGAAAAATGAGGAAAAGCCTACCTTATCCAATCCAAACCCATCTCTAGTGCCCAGGAGGAGGTGGGGTCTTTGGATGGGAGAGGTTCTTGTGAAATCTGGGGTACTTCATTTACTGTATCCCTTAACCATCTCCTTAAAGAGTAAGTAAAAATGCTACAATAAATAAATTCCTTTTAATATTCTTAACTAATACTTAGCTTTAACTGATGATCCCACACCAAATGTTGCACGACAATACCCTTTTGAGACATGATTGAAGATCCCCGCCGCACATCCGTGCACATGCTGCCCCCCACTTTTGGAATTTGCTATACTAAAGTATTACAAGCCTGGAAGAGCATACTTGTACTCCACTCCTATGTATCTGAACTCTTCCACCATGTTGTTACAATGCAGGTTGGCTACACTGTAGCCTAACTCCAGAGAACTACTACTCTCACCATGCCCACCATTCCTACAGAGTTCTAATACTATGTAGCAAAACTATGTTGCAGAACTCGCTGCTGCTAATTTTTGTTGGCACCTCTAGGGTCCACTGTTTTTATTGGGCGCCCCATTCCCAAATTTCTTACTGTAGCTGGTATTTGTTAGTTATACCGGTATATAGATGTACATAGTGTTAATATATTTAGACAGACCTTTTTAAGCTGTCACTGTATCATCAGTGTTTTGTGTATTTATTAAGTTGTATGTAAGCTAATTTTGTAGTGCATATTAGTCATTTTTGCTGTGTGGGCCATTAGCCTTTTTTTTGTATTAATGAGATTGAATCAATTTTCTTTAGCTCTGTATAGATATAAAGGTGTTGCAAATTAAAAGAACAACAAAGTACCCATTACTATGCTAAATCTAACAGTCATTTGGAATTGTAAAGGTTTCCATTTACTGGTGATGTTTTAATTAGTGTTAAATGAACTAAAATTAATAAATAACCTGCTCTTGTATGAATCAAAAAGTGATATTTACAAATCGATTGTGGTTTGTTTAAGTGCTGACAACATCTTAGCTGTGTAAGAATCAATAATGTACAAATTACATTGGGGAAAATAACTAACCAAGTAATTAAATAAGAACAATTTAAGATTTAATTAAAATTAAATATCATATAATGTCAATATAACCATAAGAGTGAGAGGTGGTGCTGCCTTCAGTTCACACTTTTACAGGTTCCAAGCTTTGTAGTCTAATCCATTCCTCAGACTTTTCCAATGCATGCAGCTCTATTTCTTTACCTCTATTTTTATAGCAACCATCAGTCCAAGTTTAGCTGGCTTAGTATATGAATTTTTTTCCCCATAGGATAATGCATATATATAAGTTTCCTCCCCCAAGTTGGAATATCTACACAGATGAGATGTGTAATTTTGCTAGTGTCTGAGGTTGTGTGCATGAGCTCTCTACCCTATCTTAGTAGATAACTATTATATACAGATAAACTGAAAACAGTTTAGTCCAGTATGTTGATGGTTAAGGATCTCAAAGGGTGCGTTTACACACCCACTTTTGATTGGCAAATTTTACCACTGACATGTAGTATGAGAGCTTATCTACACAATCTGTACATAGTTTTTAAAATCCCCTTGTGTTGATGCCATATGGAGGTGGTAAAATCAGCTAGTCATTGGCCAATCAAAATTGGATGTGTGTATGAGGCTGACGTTCATTGAATGTGGAGGACATAAATGGGGGTGATGCACCCCTCTTCTAACCCAACAAACAAATACTGATGAAACCCACAGGGTAGGCATAACACTTGGGTACACCTGACATGGCTCTGCCCTCTCCTACCCTGCCATGGTGGTCACATGCCTGCTAAAGTTGCGAGACTCAGAAGTCCAGCAGTAGCTGAATTTCTATGTAAAGGTGGCCACTAATGGTCCAATTTGTAGTGAAAAATTGTTCGAGCGATTAGAAATTTTTATCGCATTGGTTGTAAATAATCTCAGTTGATGGGCACAATCGATTATGAGCAATTATAAAAATAATCATCCGATTGGATTTCCGTCAAACCAAAATTTTGATTTTTTTTTTTATTGGTTGTAAATAGATAGGAAGCAAAGATTGGTTCGTTGATGGTGTAGTGAACACATTTTTTTCTGATCAGAATTATCTGATCGCTCGAATGATTTTTTGCTAGAAATTGGACAGTACGTAGCCACCCTAAGCCACCTGTGAAGTTTTATTTACTATTAACAGCCACCAAAGATGAACTGTAAATTAACAGCTTAATTGAACGTGGCATTATTATTTTTTTTGTTTTGTTTTGTTTTGTTTATTTACTTCTTTTTTTCTTTATTAGAGAAAAAGGAAGAACAAATAACATGCAATTAAAACAATATTACATAAATAATGGCAAAACCAGATATCAGGGTTAAATTAGCAACTATAAATACAGGAGAATGCAAGACTTGGCAACACACATGTAGCTTGCTTCCAAGTAGTTTAACACGTTGTTTGAAAACTAGTCAAGTGGAAACATAAAAAGTTGTCTAAAATGTTATATTTCTTAGCTTGCTCCATCTGGATAGCCTGTAGACAAAACATTTCTTAAAAGACATTTATGAATTCTAAGGTAGGGACACAGGAAATGTGGGTGCCAGAGAGCCATAGAAGTTTTGGCACCACCATAGGCACACATAGAAATACTGGTGACAGAAGGAAACTTAGCGGTGCTGCCCGCTATGGAAATTACGGATCAGAGTTGCTCGAATGTCCGCGTACACGAGTACGAGTAGTGACGCGTACGAGTCCGAGCTGTCACGAAACGACTCGTCACCGCGGCTCGTTTGAATCGCTAGTTACGCTTCGCAAGACGAGTCCATGCGAATATCATGAATCACGAGTCGTCATTACGACTCGTGACTCGTACACTATATTGCGTAAGCTTATACTGGCATGCGTAAAAATGTACGCATGAAACAAACGTATTCTTAGAACTTTTCATCATTTATACATGATATTTCTGCTGTATGAATAATTCAATTTGCAATACATTAGTGGAGGTGTCCATCATCACCAACACAGACTAGGTTAAGAAGACCACAGCACAAATTTGATCCGTGGCACTTTTTAGGGTATCAGGACCTTATAAATATGTCCATAAAAATTAGTGGAGGAGGTGTCCATCATCAGCAACACAGAGTTGGGTAAGAAGAACACAGCACAAAGTTGAACCATGGCACTTTTGAGGGTATCACGACATAATAAGGTCATAGGTGGAGTACCTAAGTGGCACTCTTGTGTCGGTGGTAGAAACACATTCCAAAGGAGCATCAACAGCAGCAGGAGGAGGTGGTATATAGTCTGGTAATGCCACAGGCAGACTGGCAGGTGAAGGTCATAGGTGGAGTACCTAAGTGGCACTCTTGTGTCGGTGGTAGAACCACATTCCCATTCTCTGGTGGTGAGACTGGCAGCAGCAGCAGTTAAAATATATACAGTAGTGGTAATATATACAGATGAGTGTGGCACCCAGGCTGTGGTGCTACCACACTTAGGAGCAGAATCCGGTGATGAAGGTAAGTAGTCTGGTGGTGAGACTGGCAGCAGCAGCAGTTAAAATATATACAGTGGTGGAATATATACAGATGAGTGTGGCACCCAGGCTGTGGTGCTACCACACTTAGGAGCAGAATCCGGTGATGAAGGTAAGTAGTCTGGTGGTGAGACTGGCAGCAGCAGCAGTTAAAATATATACAGTGGTGGTAATATATACAGATGAGTGTGGCACCCAGGCTGTGGTGCTACCACACTTAGGAGCAGAATCCGGTGATGAAGGTAAGTAGTCTGGTGGTGAGACTGGCAGCAGCAGCAGTTAAAATATATACAGTGGTGGTAATATATACAGATGAGTGTGGCACCCAGGCTGTGGTGCTACCACACTTAGGAGCAGAATCCGGTGATGAAGGTAAGTAGTCTGGTGGTGAGACTGGCAGCAGCAGCAGTTAAAATATATACAGTGGTGGTAATATATACAGATGAGTGTGGCACCCAGGCTGTGGTGCTACCACACTTAGGAGCAGAATCCGGTGATGAAGGTAAGTAGTCTGGTGGTGAGACTGGCAGCAGCAGCAGTTAAAATATATACAGTGGTGGTATATATACAGATGAGTGTGGCACCCAGGCTGTGGTGCTACCACACTTAGGAGCAGAATCCGGTGATGAAGGTAAGTAGTCTGGTGGTGAGACTGGCAGCAGCAGCAGTTAAAATATATACAGTGGTGGTAATATATACAGATGAGTGTGGCACCCAGGCTGTGGTGCTACCACACTTAGGAGCAGAATCCGGTGATGAAGGTAAGTAGTCTGGTGGTGAGACTGGCAGCAGCAGCAGTTAAAATATATACAGTGGTGGAATATATACAGATGAGTGTGGCACCCAGGCTGTGGTGCTACCACACTTAGGAGCAGAATCCGGTGATGAAGGTAAGTAGTCTGGTGGTGAGACTGGCAGCAGCAGCAGTTAAAATATATACAGTGGTGGAATATATACAGATGAGTGTGGCACCCAGGCTGTGGTGCTACCACACTTAGGAGCAGAATCCGGTGATGAAGGTAAGTAGTCTGGTGGTGAGACTGGCAGCAGCAGCAGTTAAAATATATACAGTGGTGGTAATATATACAGATGAGTGTGGCACCCAGGCTGTGGTGCTACCACACTTAGGAGCAGAATCCGGTGATGAAGGTAAGTAGTCTGGTGGTGAGACTGGCAGCAGCAGCAGTTAAAATATATACAGTGGTGGAATATATACAGATGAGTGTGGCACCCAGGCTGTGGTGCTACCACACTTAGGAGCAGAATCCGGTGATGAAGGTAAGTAGTCTGGTGGTGAGACTGGCAGCAGAGGTACAAATATATACAGTAGCAATATATACAGAAGACGAGTGTGGCACCCTGGTACTACCACAGTGGGCAGCAGAATCCGGTGATGAAGGTATAGAGTCTGGTGGTGAGACTGGCAGCAGAGATAAAAATATATACAGTGGCAATATATACAGATGACGAGTGTGACACCCTAGTGGAGGTGCTACCACACTTTGAAGCACCAGCAGCAGGAGTTAGTGGTGGTGTTGAAGGGTGAACAGGTGAACCCAGCCAGTTCATTTCTTACTCCTCCTATCACCAACAGCAGGGGCCAGAAAATCATCACCCACCCAAGCATGGTTCATCTTAATGAACGTTAGTCTGTCCACCGACTGTGTGGACAGACGAGAACGTTTCTCAGTCACCACTCCACCTGCAGCACTGAAGCTCCTCTCTGAAAGTACGCTTGAAGGAGGGCAGGACAGGAGTTCCAGGGCGTACTGTGCCAGCTCAGTCCAAATACCCAACATCTTCACCCAGTACTCCATGGGGTCCACAGGGGCCTCAGTGTCCAGCCCGCTGAAGGACCCCATATAGTCAGACACCATTCGGGTGAAGCGTTGGTGCTGACTGGTGGAGGATGCTGCTGCTGATGCTCCACGCACCTCCTCTGTAGGCAACTCCACACTGTACATTTGCCTTTTCAGGCTGCGCAGGTCCCCTGGCCGCCTGCTGCTGCTGCTGGGTGCAGGCGCCTGCTGCTGGGTTTGCTGGACAGGTGCAGGGGGGGGAGTGCAAGGCTGGGGGAAGGCTTCCTCCAGTCTGCGAACAAGGGCCTGCTGTAATGCCCTTGTTTGTTGTTCTTGGTCTTCCCCCTGCATGAACTGGCCCAGCTTGCCTTTCAGTCGTGGGTCCAGCATCAGGGTGATCCAGATGTCCTCCCTCTTACGCATCTGAACCACCCTGGGGTCTCTGCGCAGGCAGCGCAGCATGTGGGCAGCCATGGGGAAGAGGTTAGCCACAGCAGCCACGTCTGCATCAAAATGGCCAGCTACAACATGCCTGTCCTCCTCCTCTGCCCATTGTGCCTCTTCCCGCCTGTTCCACCCACGCTCCAATTCTGCTGCGCTTCCTTCCTCCCCCTCATCTGCAGCAAGGTCAGGGACCTCCACCTCCTCCTCTTCCTCCTCACCCTCAGATGTTGACATTTCCTGCTGCAGATCCAGCTGGCCCAGGGCTGCCTCCCCCTGTTCCAGCAGGTCAAAAACTGCCCTGTCCAGCAGGCAGACGAGGGGCACCCACTCGCACAGTGAGGTCTGTTCTCGGCTCACCTCCTCGGTCCCCTGGAGGAATGGAGCCAGAACAAGGGCCACCTGCTGCATCAGACCCCACTGTGCGTTTGTGATGACTTGCAGTGCTGAGGATCCGGAGCACAGCAAGTCACCGATGTACCGATTCACGGCCCTCCGGTGTTTGAGGAGCCGCTCCAACATGCACAGTGTGGAGTTCCACCGAGTCGGTACATCGTTGAGCATGCGGTGTGGTGGCAGGCCCTCTTCCTGCTGCAGAATGGCCAGGCGTGCTGAGGCTGCTGTAGAGCGGCGGAAATGGCGGACTGTGTTCCTTGCCACCTCCAGCAGATCGCCCATCCCCTGGTAGGTGCGCAGGAACCTCTGCACCACCAGGTTCAGGACATGGGCCAAACAGGGGATGTGGTCCAGGTTCCCCTGCTTGATGGCGGCAATCATGTTGGCCCCATTATCGGACACCACCAATCCGACCCTGAGGCCTCGGTTGCTCAACCATCTGCTCTCCTGCTCCCTGAGGGCTTTAAGGACCACGCTGGCCGTGAGCTTCGCAGCACCCATGGCTCTCATCTCCAGCAGCGCTTGGCAAAGGCGGGGCTTCACGCTGCTGTTGTGGAGGTGGGGCCGTTTTGCCAATGTGCACGAGGAAGGAGATGGATCCGAGGAGCCTGCTGCTTCTCCCCTGATCCCGCGTGGTGGCACCACCCACAGTGCTGCTGCTGTGCCCGATGCTGCTGCTGCTGCTGACCCTTCCCCCACTTCCGCCAAGCTCACCCAGTGAGCCGTGAAGGACAGGTAGCGGTCTGTCCCAAAACGGCTCGCCTAGGAGTCCATGGTGATATGGACCCGCTCGCCCACGGCATGATCAAGCGAGCGGGCCACATTGTTCACCACAGACTGGTGCAGTGCTGGGATGGCCGTACAGGAGAAGAAGTGGCGGCTGGGGATGGGCCACTCCGGGGCTGCGCATTGGAGCAGAGCGCGCATATCACTCCCCGGCTGCACAATAGAATAAGGCAGCAGCTGCGAGCACATTGCACGGGCCAGCAACCCGTTCAGCTGCCTGATGCGACGGTGGCTGGGAGGAAGCGCCTTGGTCACACCAGGGAATGTCTCGCTCAGCAGGCTCTGGCGTTTGCCTGCTGCCTGGGAAGCTGAGGAGAGAGCTGTGGAGGGAGCAGATAATGCCTCAGAGCTTTGGCTGCCTTGGAGCTCAGTGGTGGGGAGAGCTCTCGACACAGCACTGGAGGGAGCAGTGCGTGGACGCACTCCTGCTGTTGCTGCTGCTGCTGCTGCTGCTGTTGTTGTTGTTGAAGGCTGACCACGCGCAGCATCCCTCACAGTCAAAAACTGTTCATACAGAGCCCTGTGATCACTCTTCAGATGGGCCTGGAGGCAGGAGGTACCCAACCTCGACGGATTGCGACCACGACTTTTTACCACTTTGCAGTGCTTGCACACTGCCAAGGTCTCGTCAACAGTGGAAACAGTAAAGTGGTTCCATATAGGGGAAGTAAATTGCCCCTTACGGCCGGAAGGGGGTGCCTGCTGCTGCTGCTGCTGTCGCCTCCCACTGCTTTGCAACTGAATTGTGGTGCTGCTGATTGTGTTGTTGGGGATTGTGGGGGTGGTGGTGGCCGTTGAAGCAGCGGGCTGTGCCTGCTCCAAACTACCACGCCTGTCTGACTCTGGCATGCTGCTGCAAGGCTGCACGACCACAACCTCCTCCTCCTCCTCTTCCTCGCTGTCTTGGGGAGAGAAGCTGGGCACAAATAGTGGGTCCAACACTGGATCATCATCATCATCATAATCCAGGTCGGAATTTTCATGCCCAAAAAGCTCCTCCTGTGACCCTCCAACCACCTCTTCTCTCCCCACATACCCTGCCTCAGGCTCATCCCCAAAGCCCTCCTGATCAACGGGACCCATCATCCCCTCAATTTCATCCACTACTGCTGTCAGAGTACTGGCTGATGCTGGGCTTAACGTCAGCGAGCTGACGTCCATTTCAGGATCGCTGCTGGCCGCTGGGGTGGACATGGCATCAAGCAGTGGCGGGTGTCCGCTGGTGGCCGGGGTGCTGGTCACTGTTGTGGTCCGTCTGGAACCACTGGTGGACTGCTGCATCGCCATCAACTCCACAATAGCCGGTACCTGGCCCTCCTGTATGGCACGGCGAGTCTGGCCAAAAATAGGCGCTATGCGCTGCACCTCTGCGGCCTCCCCCTCAGCCAAACGCAACCTGCTGCTGGCGGAAGCGATGGCACTGCCCCTCCTCCCTCTGCTGCGATGACTGCTGCTGCCCCTGCTTCCAGACATGATCTCACGGCTCACGCAAAGAAAAAAAAAAAGGTAAAGGGGTGGGGGGAAACACACTTCCCTTTATTTACTGGTGTACTGTACTCACTAACTAACACTCACTCACTAACTAACTAGTCACTACTACAGTAACAATCACTCACTAACTAACAGTCACTCACTACTCACTAATAATCTAAAGCTACCTAGCTAGGCCCTATCCTACACTAAGCACAATACAATCACAATACAATCTGAGACACTAACTGACTGACTGCAATGACAAATAACTATAGCTAGCTAAATATCTATTACAGCAATCAGTTAGTGTACAGTAATGCAGTAAAAACGATCTGTTTTTGACACAGACAGTGATGCCTTTGCTAACTTACTGAACTACAGCGCTGGAGATGCTCTCAGTACTGTAGGAGTCTAGCAAAGACAAGCTGACAACATGGCTGCTGCTGCCTTATATACAGGAGGGGAGGGCACAGGCTCCCCTCCTCTCATTGGTTCTAGTCAGAGGTCTGGGGCCCTCTGATTGGCCCATCGCGTAACGAACACGTCACGAACGCGTCACGACTCATGCGTACGAGTTTACGAGTCGTGACGCGTACCCGTCACGAGTGCATGCGAATCATGCACTCGTAAAAATTTGCCGTCACGAGTCCCGAGTACGAGTGCGTAACTGCGTAAAAATGGTCGTAAAGCACAGTACTCGTGGCACTCGTCACTCGTGACAGCAACCCTGTTACGGATACAAAAAAAAAAACACATTTTCCATAGCAGGTATCTCCATCATCCACTATTTATCTATAAGTTTAGAAGACAGGAAGGGGGTTCTCCCCAGGGGGGGAGATTAAGGTTAGGCATCAGGAAGGGGGTTTGCACAAGGGAGGGGACGGTTAAGGCTAGGCATTAGGGGGATGGTTCTGTGTTAGGTAGGGTAGGTCTAGCTGTAGTAAAATATTGGTAACATTTGCCAATTTTGTACTATTGAAAATTACCACTGTAAAATAGTAGAATATTGCTAAATGTACCGATATTCTACTATCTGCTATTTCCCGGCACCCAAGTTTTCCTGGCTCCCTTTTTTTTACATGTACCTAAGGTAGACCATAAGATTTAATAAACATACCAAAGAGAAAAAAAAGGGGTGAGGAAAAAGTGAGCAGTAGGAAGGTAATGTATAGAAACATATATACTACCTCATTACTGGGTATTATTTCATATCAACATTTATGTCTTATAAACATTGGAATCTCTGAACTCGAACCAAGATGCCCATGTCTGTCTAAAGTGTTCAGTTCTGCCTTGGGAGGTAAGTATGATTTCTTCTATATTAGCAATTAAATTTAGTTTAGACCACCATTGAGAATTTTAGTTAGAAAATCACTTGCACTTTTATTGGGGAGCATGGAGAAAGATAGCAGTTAGCATAACAAAGGTGCCGAGGGAATTATCCATTAGGAAAAGGAGAGGCGCTGTAAATAAGCCATAAAATAGCATTTCTAGTTTCGAGCTAATTTTAAATAAACTCTGTGGACTACCATCTTATTATGTAAATACTAGCAAAGGTATCTCAGTAGTTTAATTTCCACAAAAGTGACACTTTAATTTTGTAATATGGCAGCTACAGTACTGGCTGAATGCAACCAGGAGAAAAGTTGTGATTTTCGCACATATGATAACAATAACATTTCTATAGCGCTTTTCTCCCATAGGACTCTCAATGATGATACTTTGGGCCACAGACAGTTTGGAGACAGGTTTTAATTGTCTGTTATGCCAGAATGTTGTTCTGCTTTCATCTGATTTGTGAAACAAAGAAATTAATAAAATTGAGTTCTTTAGTGCACTGATGCCAACGATATTGTCAGCCCGAGTTACTAAGCCATCACTTGCAATCCACATAATCAGTAAGCCAATATCTAGATTCACACATTGTTAGACCAAGCACTCCAATGGAGTGTGCTAGAGCTGATATGACCCTGATGCCCAAGGGTCACCAATACAGAAAACCAAGATCAGCAGCACCACTCTTAAAGAAATAGCTGTTTATTCAGACATGTAATAAAAATCACATGTCAGTAAAATTGGCTTAGACTCAGCTGCTTTTACTGACATGTGATTTTTATTATGTGTCTGAATAAAGAGCTATTTCTTCAAGAGTGGTGCTGCTGATCTTGGTTTTCTGTTAGCCAATACCTATTCAGTAAGAAGTCCTTGGGCAAAACTCCCTGACACTGCAGGTTGGCCAATTAAGTGCACTGTTTGTGGTTGCAGCGCTCAAGCTTTTTGAGTCCGTCAGGAGAAAAGTACAATACAAACATTGGAATTATATTATTATTATTATTATTATTTCATAACTTAACACCATGCCGGACTAGATCTGGCAAATGAGCCCAAATGTGCCCATGTGATATATAAATTAAGGGGCACATGGGCCGAGGATGGGGCTGGCGGTGATCAAAATGATGGACTAAAGGTGGCCACACACGATACAATAAAATGATCCAATTTTACAGAAATTCGATAAATAAGATCGGATTTCCTGAAAAATCGAATGCTTTTTTTCATTCGAGCAAGAAATCCGATCAGATTTCCCGTTTTTATTTGATAAAAGTGTGGTGTGTGGTAGATTGTCAATTTATTAATTTATACACCCTAGCAATTTTCTCAAATTTTCAAATCATTTTTATCATAATTGAGGAAAAATTGAACATAGGTGTGTGGTACATTGGTCAGATTTTTGAAATGTTACAATCAGTCAGAAAAATTGGTTGCAATTCTTGAATTGAACAGATATTTACAAAATTGTATGGTGTGTAGCCACCTAAAGTCTGACAATTTGATTTACAGAGGCTGATGCTGTTTGGGATTTTATCCAGCAACAGCACCACAATCAGCAGCCATGTATTCCTGTATCAGATCATGTCTAACATTAGTGATGAACTAGAAAGTGCCAATGTCAGACATAGTCCAACATAGGATTTGAAAGGGTTAGACCATCAGACATAAGTAAGTGCAAGTTTTAGAGACGTGTGCAATTACCTACCTCTTCAAAGAAGTATTTATAAGACAAACTTTACCACAAAACCTTTTTTAGAATCATTAAAAAAAGCCATAGTACTTGACTCTTCTGTCTGAGGGCAGTGCAAGAATATTCTGTAGACCTCAAGTTTTCTAATTATCAGCTAGATACCTTTTGATTCTCTAGCTAAAGTCAGCTTCATGGACAGGAAAATAAATTGTATGGGCTAGCCTTTTCACAGTGGTATACCTGTATACCTCAGAAGATCAAAGACAATTAAAATGACCATAGCTGACTCCCTTTTCACAACTTTTTCATGATTTTGTATTACCCTTGCCTACTGTCTTCCATCTTTCTCAGTATTGTACAAGATACAGAGGCGTCAAAAGAATAAAAGGTAATTAAATGAACTTAAAAAACCAACTGGTTAAACAGAGGAGGCAGCGGTGGTCTTACCCCCTTTAAACAGACACAGGCAAGGACTGCGATTCAGACAGTCAACAATTTATTCGGAACTCCCAAAAACAATGCAACGCGTTTCACGGGCCATTACATCCCGCTTCCTCAGGCAAAATACAGTAGGAGTCACAGCATCTGTATTATATCAGCGAGCTTGGTGCCAAGCTCACTGATATAATACAGATGCTGTGACTCCTACTGTATTTTGCCTGAGGAAGCGGGATGTATGGCCCGTGAAACGCGTTGCATTGTTTTTTGGAGTTCCGAATAAATTGTTGACTGTCTGAATCGAAATCCTTGCCTGTGTCTGTTTGGAGGGGGTAAGACCACCGCTGCCTCCTCTGTTTAACCAGTTGGTTTTTTAAGTTCATTTAATTACCTTTTATTCTTTTGGCGCCTCTGTATCTTGTACACTACATTGAGTCCACCCTGGGTGGAGGGTTGTTACCCTATTTTCCTGTCTACAGAGAGTGACTTTTTATTCCTGAGTGGGGTCAGGATTGTTCTCCCCACCTGCCTATACAGTGGTCGCCTATTGGTAACCCTGGTCTGTAAGTATAATTTTAACTTCTTATTTATTTTGTTGTCCCCAAGACGAATTACACTATTGGGGCTCTTGGTGTCCCTCTGCTTTATCTTTCTCAGTATGATCTACAAATATTACATTTAAGTTAACAAGACAAACACAAATAATAATAAAAACAAAATAAAATGATGCAAGCTTTTGAGTACAATTCATTGTGACCTCTGCTTAGGCGTACATGTCTTTGGACAAGCTTGAATCTGTAAATGCTCCAGCCAAAGACTTTTCTACTCTTACTATATCATAATGAACACTTGCAGCAGTATGGCAGTTAAAAGGGCATTAAATATTTATTACAAATGTAATGCATTGTACTGCCTTCTTTCCATGTTCAGGCGATTTTAACTCATACATTTGAAATCAAAGAGAAGACTAAATGAAAAGGGAAAGAGAAAACACATCTATGACAGATATTTTTTCACCAAATCTCATGGGAATTGTTTTAATGCAACAATTATATTAAAATAAGAGTTATTTATATGTTGATTAGAATTTCCCCTTCTCCGCCTAAAAGGCAGAATTTGATTATGCATTCCCTCTAGATTCCAGGCTGGTAGTTTAACATTTTCTTTTAATTTAAATAAAACAAGCATTTGCAAACAAACCTCTCACAATGCTGCCCCTGGGGACTTTTCTCTCACTATTAATCTGTAGAAAAGGTTTTTAAATTGTCCCAACAATGCTCACATGGTAAGTCTTCTCTAGGCATAGTTTCAGCTCCTGTGGGAAACCATAGGCCATGTTAGACTTAGGGCTCCATGCTCTCTCTAGTGACAGTGCACACAGCAAGACCAGGGACACATTGCGGTAATTTGACATCGCTAGGAAAGCCATTAATTTATAAAGCATAATTAATCTTTTGCTAACACTCACAACGCATTAATCTTTATTTTAATAACATGCTCCACATGTAAAAACCATTTCATAGATTTTTTTTTTATTTTTTTATTTTTTACTATCGCTCGTCATGGCTTTGTATGTACTTTGAAGATTTTATTTTTTTTAAGTAAATATACTGATAAACATATTTTGTTCAAACTATTGTTACATCGTAAAATAAGCTCTTATTGTGGAAATTAAATATGCCTGGTGGAAAAAATACATTAAATGATTTTAATATGTGTAAAACAATTTACGGTAAATAGACTTGCCATGGGGCTTGGGGATACTTGTGTATTATTAATTTATACTTAGCATATGAATTTAGGATTACACTTATATTCTTTATTTATTTTATTACTTTGTTTTTTTTTCTTTTCTTTTTTTGGGGGGGAGGGGGTCCTTTGATTTATGTTAATGGCTAAAGAGGTGTGATAACACAAATTAAATTGCTTGAATGCTAATATGATAAATAAAGCCTGAAATAAAGAATTTTATAATATTAAATAATGTTTGCAGAAGAGCTTATGGAATGTTTCCATTCAGGTCCTCTCCATTACTTACTAACTTTCTGACAAGAAGAATCAAAACAAGAGCAGGGATGCTCATCCGGATTTCAGGTATCCGGGTAACTCGGATATCTGACCATTTTTACCCTATCCGGCCGGATCCGGATTCCGGATAGTTGGGCAGATATCCAGATAGCTATCTGCGGATAGTTTCACCACCGACCCGGATATCCGCGGATTTCTCCCAGATATCCGTATCACAAGTTCCATAGCAAAAAGCACCACCTCCCCCTCAGAGGCGTAGCTAGGGTTTTCAGCGCCCGGGGACAAAGACTATTAATGCGCCCCCTAAGGTGAAGGGTGGTGACCAAATGTGGGCGT